>NW_027040867.1:2400000-3600000 GCF_037179485.1 Ochlerotatus camptorhynchus
GGTAGGGTCCAGGTGTGGGAGCTGTCTCCCTGGCGTCGGTAGCATTGGTGCTCAGCACGGAAAACAGGATCGATGGAAAATAAATCAACAAATTAAGGGCAATTCCATCAGAAGAATAGCGAGAACGTCAGGAAAAATTAGAGAACTTCAAGATTGTATTCGAATTAAAAGAAAATACCGAGGATTTCGGAACTTCCAGGACAATAAGGGAATTTCTGTAAATATTAGCTTCAAGGAAACTGTAGTAATTTTTAAAAAGTTTTTAGACTTCACGAGTATCCATAAAACTTCAGAGATGTCAAGGAATTATCTTAGAAGACTGCAGAGCTTTAGGAGATTTGTAGAAATTTTCAAAAAAAAAGCTAGCTCCAGGGAAGCTTAGAGATCTTAAGATCATAAGTTCAGACTTTGGGAGAAGTTTTGAGATCTGTAGTGTCAGGAAAATTTTGATAAAATTGTAAGAAGTTCCGTAAATTTCTGGGACCCCGGAGAACTGTAGTTTCATTATTTTCAGGGATGTTCCGATTATTTCGAGCAGCTCCGTTAATTAATTGCAGGAACTTTCAAGAAGTGCCGAAAATTATAGAGCATTCCGATAATTTTTGAAACTAAAACGGTGTGGTATTCAGAATAGTTCCAAGAACATCAGGAAATTTTTTGAAACGTAGGAGAAGTTCCGAGAATTTCTTGTACATTTAGCAAACTTCATGAAGGAACGAATACTACAGGCAAGTCCTGAGAAGCTCAAGGTACTATACAGATTTTAAAGGAAGTTCAATGGGTATGTATCAAAAACTTCAGGAAAACTGCGGGAGCTTCAGCATAGACCGATGAATTCCAAGGCAGTTCAATTAACTTAATTTAATTTAATGATACATTTATATCAATGGAAAATTTTGTGTTATGTCTTTCCACTGTTTCGATCAAGCTATACCCTAGGTAAGCAACATTATCTATATTGTTGATTGCTGTCTGTGTTTTGATATCCTGATTACAAATCAATGGCAATGGTCCAAAAACACCAACAATTATAGCACATTAATTTGTCTATTGATCCTTTAAAAAACATTGATATGAATGGCTTTAACATTTCAGTAAGTTCTAATACTCTAACACGCAGTATATTCATCATCCAGTTATCAAATATCAATATCAGTAGTTAAAACAATACCATTTTGAATCGCAATATGCGAATATTTATCGTATTAAATTACTGTTTAATGATGGAATTTCCTTCTTTCAATATCAAACCGTTTCATATATTCATCCGTTCCCATACTGCTTTCCGGGAAAATCAAACTGTTTAAATTGAAATCGTATCATGATTTCTAATTCCCGTTCACCTCACTCCAGTTTTGTTTATTCCGCTTCAACCCAACCATTCTATTATTAGGACCAAGCTTCTCCTGTTCGCCGAGCAACCATCAGGAAAATCCTAGTTGCAATCATCTTTACTCTGATCCCTGATGCCTATCTCCTGTACCCCCTGCCCGGCCATTCCTATTTGTTGATGTTTCATTTTCTAACCGTGGGTGATAGCTGAGCAAACAATCCTTCCACTGGTGTATTACTACCTGCCCCAAAAACCTGCCACGACGACGAGGGCATTGAAATTGATTGATGCGCTAAGCTGAAGAGGAAGGAATTTAATTCCTCAACTCTTGTATGTCTTGTCCTTTCACTGAACTGAAAACTTTTTTCATCCGGTTTATTGCAGCTCCTGCCTCTGTTCGATGTGAAATCGATTTTGCTGAAAGCCATAGCGGAACGGAAGCTTATTATCACCGTACCTTGGTTGGTTCAATATTTGGCCATGCTTGATGGTATTAGTCTGCGCTTGGTCTACTACAAGGAGCTGTTCGAACTGCTGTATGAGCTGTACCTGAGGACGAATGCGTACGAGGTAGAATCGGAGAAGAGACTGCTGGTGACACCCACATCCAAGTTCATCATACGAGCTTGTTTGGGTTGGCTGTTAGAACATCCCAATATCCCGGAGGAATATCTCAGCTACCGTCAAGAGAGGCGGTCTTTTCTATCGGTTGATGAAAAACTATACCACTATAAGAAGATTGAACTGCTTGTTGAGAAAAATACTGCGGAAGAAATGGAAATTAACAAAGCTTTGATCTTGACAAAAGTGGACGAGCACGTGGGAGGTGTTCTGAAATGCGAAGTCAAACCAGCGAATGATTTGCCTAACGATCCCAAGGCACTAGTTAGACCTAACGTAAAGACGACCAAAAATGAAAGCCTTTCACTAAACCCTCTTCTCGAAAGCATCCTAAACGCAGCCTGTCCATTTCTCGCTGACTTCCGCGTTTCAATGATGCCATCAAAAGTCGAAAAAACCGTCTCTCGATCCGGACGGTACCGGCACATAACAACGAAATACTCAGGATCATCCACCATAGCTGCCCATCAGAAAACGACAAACAACCAACACCGACTGCTGGAAGCCTTCCTCCAATCCCAGAGCCTGTCCGTTCGCCGAACAGTTGAATTTGTCATCGAACGAGCATCGTCGGCAGCCATCAAGGACTTTCAGGTGGCCCACCTTCTCCCGGAACGCAAGAAAATCACGGAACAGATTGCCACCATACAGGCGGAATCTATTCCCCAAGCAACCAAGATAATTTACATGATGTGCTCAACGGCACTCGCCGACATCAATGCCAGATGGGACGAGACAATCCCACCCATGCTTGCCAGGCGAATCAAGGTTAGTACTTGTAACAGCAGATATTTGCCAACGTGGTGGGGATGAAAATTCAGCTTCTCATTTTCCTTATGCATATGATTGGTTTTGCAGGACGGATTTGATGCATTGCTCCCGAGCGAGACCCTCGAGCCTGTGAAGCGAACGTGCATCAATCTTGCTCTGGAACGGTGCCTTGCCAGCACAAACGAATGGCGTCAGACGCATATGTACGAAATAGGTAAGTGCTTTGGGGGGTGGGGGTGGCTTGAGCGCATTATAAATCATAGATTAGGGGCTTTTAGCGTAATTAGTGTTTTAGAAATTCAAATGTGTTTTCATATATCGCAGGGATCACGTGCGATGTGATGGATAGTGTTTGAGAGTGTTGTGAATGGCTTAGAAGAATTATTATGAATCATCACATTTAAAATTGTTTGTTGAAAAAGGAGCTTCCGGTGGAATTTAGCGGTAATCAGACTTAAAAAATGATTTATTGTAAAGGTTCGCCAAATACTCGTCAATCCGAAGCCATTTGTATTAAATGAGAATCGGCCGCCAAGCGGTATTTTCCTTTCTGGGATATACTGTTTGTACAACCAATAATCTTTTTTCAATTACGTTCAGATTTATTCTGCAAGGACATCCCGGGGGAAGCTGCAAAAACTCTCAGGGAACTATCCGGCAAACAATCGCTTCCAATGACACCGCTAACTGTAACGCTGGGACGAGTGCATCACACCATTGTGTACGAGCAGCTTCAGAGCTTGATTCACGCTGCCAGTTCATATCCGGGCGAGCTTATTCCGGAAGAATTAACCAAATTCCTTGCTCTCGTGTTGACATACCTGGATGAACAGGATACCACCCAAACGATGAACAGAACGTTAGCATACATGCTGCTGCAGCTGGCATTACTGATAGGTATGTGTGTTTTGGTCTTTATGTGTGAACCGTAAGGACACACAAACCGGTGCGTGACTAACCCACCGAAAAGAAGATTTCCGTGCCGTCCGTCTCGGGTCCAATCTGATTTAATGCTTCGTAAAACTTTCATTGCAGTGATCAACCGGTGTGATTTAATTGTACCAGAGCTAGTACAAATGTTGCTGTCGGTGTGGCAGCACCGGAAATTGAGTGAGTTTTGCGTCATTCCCGAACCGTCAGGCGAAGTCAATGAAGAGGATGAAATTGCTAAGCTGGTGGATACCGAACGATCCATCGTGGATGAAGAGGATATTATG
Organism: Ochlerotatus camptorhynchus; assembly: GCF_037179485.1. NCBI lineage: Eukaryota > Metazoa > Arthropoda > Insecta > Diptera > Culicidae > Ochlerotatus > Ochlerotatus camptorhynchus. The sequence goes on from NW_027040867.1 coordinate 2,403,943, forward strand.
CGAATCAGAGAGCGAAAGCAGCAGGAAGGTGGGTAGTCCTTGATTAGTGGAAAATGGGCCTCTTACCGATAAACGGTGAAGTTCCGTTTCCTAATCTAAAACTTTTGAACAAGCTTCAACCATTCATAAGCGTGAGACTCAGTAATCAGCGATGCCAAACTTCGGATAACTAGATTTTCTCGACTAGATTAGGGGAAACTTTTCGGGTCCTGAAAACATTCATCGCCCTCGCTGGGCCAGTACCAAATTAAATTACCCGATCTAACTTATATTTACTTTTCGCTTACACCGATCTCCACTAATCTGACCGGACGATGGATGCCATAGATGCCAACTACATCTTCGCAACGCTGGTGAGCAACCGTTGCATCCGGATGATGGCGGCCCGGGGTGCGGACGACGTGTTTGCATGCTTTGCTAATTTCATCAACAGTTTGGTTGACTGTAATCTGATCAGCATCCGGCGATTGAACGAGCAGTTCGTGAAAATTTTCAACGAAAGCTGGCAGCAGGTAAGAGACTTTTTTTTCATTAACCCGCTGTTTTTTTTTTTTTTGTTGTTTGTGTTTTCGGTGAGTGAGAATGCGAATGTGATGGATAAGGGCCATCCATAATGAAGTAACATATTGTTGTCCAATTTTAGACACCCTCTCTCTCTCGTAGCGTACATCGTCAATTCATAGCCGGTCTGACGTTCTGAAACGAAATTCTACGAAATTTATGCATGGTCCCTAATGTGTGGGTGATGAAAGAAAATTCAGGGTAGGTGCATTACACGAAGATGAAACTTTCACCCATTAATATTAATAGTGTCTTCAAATAGAGATTAATGAATTGCTTTAAAGTACTAAGCTGCCTCAGCAGCACTATTCCGTACCATGCGGCTTCAAATGACCTATCTCTAAACTTTATTATATTTAAATTCAAGCACACTCTCACTGCTCAAATTATAGGTTTTCTAAGCCAAGTGTACGACCGAAATTGGCACTGAATGTCCCCGCCAACATCCAAAATGTCGAGTGTCATCCGCCATAAGCCCTCCGGAACCACCGATGGCACCCACGCTGCATCGGGTGCATAATTTTTTATCCAATACCAACCCTTCGGAAGCGGGCATAGGCGCTCCTCTGGGGCGACTTGCGGGAAATTGGTCGTATTCGCCCAAAGATATTGATATTCGCGATATGGTCCATTCAGCACCTTGCACACATTTTCTTTCGCAATCTTCATCGGATACTCTACGAACTGATTATTGCCAATCCGACTGTATGCCACTGATATACGGAACTGGAATGAAGTAAAATAAGTTTCTAGAGATGTGAATCAAAACCCACACAGTACTTCAAAGAGGTCACCAATATCTCTGGTGATGTGTATGGTTCCATTCATAACCGCCAAGGTACGATTGAACTTCATGATTCTCAATCCATCAGCATCGATCAGCTCCGTTCCAGAAATTTGCTCTACACCCTGTAGCTGTAGCTCCATCCCAGTGAACCAGGCTGGTCGCAGCTCACAGAGCACGATGAAAACTAATGCACACTCGAAAGAACGTGTTGACCACGACATTGTCGGATCTACAATGATGCACTGAATTTATTTTTCATCGTATCATGGCATGCAACCAATTAATGGTTTGTGTAATTGGATATTTAGAGCTATCTATTGCCTGTTTCACCATAAATTCCCTTGTAATATGTTAAACTCAACTCTCTCTAACTCGATATTGAATGAACCATATTCCATAGAGTTTAGGAGAAATCTACTTGGAGAATATATTGTAGGTTAGGGAGAACTAACTGTACAAACATTGATGGAAATAAGAGCATCGTTGAGATAGCTTTTTAACATGTCATAGCTCGCTGTTCTGAACCAATGCACTAATGTAGAATAAGCGAGAAATACGCTCGTGGGTTTCATAACATATATACATCATACTAACTATTAACGACCGAACTAGGAAAACTTCAAAGCTATACAACATTTGAATGAATCTTGAGCAAATATTTTTATCGACGTATGTACTTTCGAAAACAATGCCTTTAAACGTCCGTTTATTGAAACTAATTTTCTTGCCAGCCGGTTGCGGTGGTGATGGCATATTTCCTCTATGCTCATGATTGTATGCAATTTCGGAAAAATCTCCAGGTCTGCTGTCAGGAATTGATAATATTTCCGGTAAATCCGGATATCCGAAAGGGCATTTTAAGGCCACCGGGTGATTGAATCAATATGATGCTGAGATATCTGCACTTTGCTGATGTATGCGTTTTCCAAAAAGAATCACAATGATCTAGAACCACTTTTCGGAAATGCCCACTTTTCCGGTAATTATGCCCGCCTGATTATCCAGAGGACCGTTTTCTGGCCACCCGGCAGCAGAATTGATATGGTGATAGCAAATTTCCTCAAGATTTCAAGCAATTTATAGATTAAATCGTGCACAGTTCGAAAAAGTAGTGTAAATTTCTGTTCAGTATGATGTACATAAATGAAGCGTCACATATCATTTAAGTTTACATTATATATCATGCAAAGTTCTGAGACATTTCATGCAATGTATAAACTATTGTATGCAAAAGCCCATTGTTGTAAACAACATTGTTTAAAAGCTGCTCGGATGCGTGAAATGAAATACAAGTTAACGTGAATGAATGCTTGCATCACTATTAAAATTCAGTATTTTATCTGTGTGGATCTTCTGGTTGAAGAATTGACCATTTTCCCGGTGATTCCGGATATCCAGAGGACCGTTTTTTTGGCAACCCGGAAGCAGAATCGATATGGTGACAGTAGGAATTGATCATTTTTCCCGTGAATACGGATATCCGGAAGGGCATTTTATGGCCACCGGGTGATTGAATCAATATGCTACTGAGATATCTTCACTTTGCTCAGGATTGAATGCATTTTCTAAACCGCAGATCTCTTGAACCACTTTCCGAAAATGACCACTCTCAGCATTTTGTGGCCGCCGAGCGATCAAATCAATATGGTGCTAAGATGTCTCCAGTTTGTTCTGGATTCTAATCGTTTTCTAAAAAAAAAATAGCAGAGCAATAGTACCTTTTTTCCGAAAATGACCATGTATCTCCGGAGATGAATCAGCGTCTGGCTGAAAATCTCCTTAATAAAGACAACCAACCAACCAACCGACCTTGTAACGGGTGTTCAATAAAAAATGAGAATTTTTTCAGTCATATAGCTAGTAAAAAAAAAAATTTTTCAACGGATTCAGTATTTTGTATTAAAAACATAATGTTTATTCTTCAAAATAAAATTAAAGGTTTGTGTCCTAGACACGACCGCAGTATGACGTAGAACTACGCAAAATTGATGTTTGTCATGCATTTTTGATTATTATACTTTATCTTAAATGTTTAAAGTATTTCAATGTTTCGGTTATGGTTCAAAACTCGCGATAATTCATGTTAGCATTATCAGACCCCGGTTCATCTTACGCATGAGATAATTTATTTAAATTTAATGTAATGGTCAGTGTTGGCTAAATCAGAAATCAATTGATATTTTTCCGCTCTCATGAGCTCGCAATATTACGCGTGATATTGGAACAAAATATCATGCTTGATATTGATTTTACAAGCTCCTTTGATATTGCGAGATTATTCACAACGCGTAAAAATCAAGCTGAGAGTTGTCTCGACACAAAAATGATTCCATTACACATCGTTTTCTTAGAAAGAGAAAGCATAGTTTGCTATCTCTTTTTAATCTTCACCGATGGCAGACGCAAAGGGACTGCTGCAAGCCGTTATGGAAGTTTCGGTTGCATTCGGGTGTAAAGCAAAAATCATGAAACTCAATCGCACCACAGTTTGGTGAGATTTGCAGTTGGTGAGTTTTGTTAGCTTGATATTCCGAGCTGCGATATCACAGCTTGCAAAATCAAGCGCAGTTGTTTGCTTGTTGATTTTTGTCTGCGAAAATCAAGCGTGATCTTGGTCGTTGGTGATATTTGATTTTTTGATATTTTCCTAACACTGGTAATGGTTAAAAATTGACAGAATTTCCCCTACATAACTACCTTGGCTTGATCAATGTTGACTTATTTTGCTGTGATTAATATACACTAAATTTGACAGCGACATCGACTACAATAGGAACTGACACTATTTCGTCACACATTTTTTGTTGATTTGCACCGCAGTATAGTACACAAAAACGCAATGCATGTGGTGGGATAAAACAATTGCCAAAAACTGCATTAATTTTTTTCAGTAGCTCCATCATTAGTTTTAAATTAGGTTTCTGAAGCAGAAAGGAAAGTGAAGATTGCATTTTATGATAACGCAACAGGCAGTTGTTTTACTTGTCAGAAGACGGTACTTAAAATATTGAACAAAACGTTGGTTCATATGTCAACGAAGTAGGGGAGGAAGGAGTATAACGATCATACGCGGTTTAAGCACCTCTTTGTTCTCCAATTTGTAAGACAATCCTGAAATAAAATTACCATGCATCATCATTATGTACTTTACAGCGTGTTCGTAGAATGATTGCAAAATAGAATACTGTGACTTTTCTCAAATTAAACGTTTTGGTTCCAATAAGTAGGTGCTTAGTACAACATTAATTGAAAATTAGGGGATTCAGCTATTGAATTTCAAAGTCAAGACAAAAGTTTGTATACAGGTTCACCACCTGTTTAATGTTTTGATAGTAAACATCATAGTTAAGGTACACCGGTGCAAGTTGAAACAGTACGTATATCTATTTGTAAGTGAATATTCACTGTAATTATTTTTGTGTACTACCGCAAACTATATTAGAAATAATCTCAGTGATTGTTCACTTCCGCTAAGAGCTACATCTACCGTTTCAACTTCCCCACGCGTTTCTACTTGCCCCGGTGTAGGGTAATGGATTTTGGTTGGACCTATTCATGTCATTTTCGCACTGCGTCTAAACGTATGCCGTGTTTTTCTATGAATATTATATATGGACATGAAAAATGTCTGTTTGGTGACTTTCTAGTTTCTAATAATACTAAAAAATGAACAATGTTCTCAAAATAGGATTTTATTGAAACGCGGGCTCGTAATCACACAAGCATTCCTGAGTAATTGCGCTAATTTGGTTCTTTAATTTAAAAAAAAACTGTGTCGATTTTTATACATCATCTGAAAGAGCTTCGTTTTTTGAGCACAACGATATTTTTTCGAAACCGTAGTTTAAAGCAAAACTCCACTGTTTGACACTAAACTAATAAATTGATGGTGATATTTGCTATTGTAATCGCACTTATTTAAAATAGTTCCAGTGCTCCAATTTTGATCAAATTTCGGATTTCGGTTCCATGTTTAATGTAGATTACAAATATGCCTTTACCTCAATACCCTTGAAGATCCCAATTGGAAACAGTAGATAGAGCTTCTTTCTCTATGATGCACGGTTTAATAATTTGGGTTTAACATCCGACGCTCCTCCTTCTTAACATATTCTGTACAAAAAATACTTTCTAAGCCCCACCCCTGACAGGATTTCCCACCGTTTTTTTAATGGAGCGGGGCAGAAAGTATCTTTTGTGCAGAATATGTAAAAAAGGATGAACTTCGGATGTTTATCTAATTGCATATATAGCGGTACCAGATATGTTTTACAGTCAGCTGGTGGTAAATCACCCACAGAATAACATCAAAATATTGTGAGCGATTTTTTTCTCAAATTCGAAGCTCTCTGGGCAGTAGTTGGGTAAAAAAATTAACGGAATTAAACTATTTTATACTACATGGCACTTTATACTTTGCTTAACAATCATTTTCCGGAAGAAAAGTGATCGTTAAAGTCCATGTTTTTTCAGGTTGTCGTTATAGGGGAGGGGCGTTTTGCATAATAAAACTTTTCCGCGTTTCGTATTAGGGGCTGTTCATTAACTACGTAGACATTTTTTGGGATTCTTGCCCCTTAGTTGCCCGGGACCCAAGTCACTGAGTTGCTCCTTCTTACTGCAGGACCAAGCGCCACGCAGTCCGAAGCGGTAATGAGCAGTTTTAGTTTAGTTTATTTTTTTTAGTTTAAATGATCTTTATTTTAGTTTAACTTGGACGATTACCATATAAATTTTTACTAAGTGATTTAATTGCTTTCTTCATCTTTAGGTATGGGCAAAATTCAAAATTTGTTTTACAGAATTAGTCCTAGACTTAGTACACGGTCGACCACCTTGGTGGGATTGGTTTGTTTTGTTTTTAGAATTTGAAGAGAAACTACTTAATACTACTATTTACAGCTTAAAACTAACCTACTCTACTATATACACTTAACCTACTATGTACAAATTGCTTATTAAAGCATGTTCAGAAAGATTGCATTTTTGAATAAATTTAGTTGTCATATCATCAATTTTGGAATCTACTTTGGGAATTTCTGCCTCTTGATGGAGGTCTGCTATTCTTGTGTCGAATGGACGATCTAGGATCATCCTCAACACTCTATTCTGTGCAACCTGGATTTTGTTCCTGTGGGTCTGAGCGCACGATTCCCACACCGGGGCGGCATAGAAGATCGCGGGGGCTATGATCTGTTTGTAAACAGCCAGTTTGTTTTGCCTTGAGAGGCGGGATCTGCGGCAAATGAGCGGATACAAACACCTAACCAAGGCGGAGCACTTAACTAGGGTTTTCTCTATGTGCGAGCGGAACAGGAGCTTCTCATCGAACAACATCCCGAGATAAGTAACATCAGTGGACCACTCGACCCTTGTACCATCCATTATTACGGTACAGGAGGGAGACGGTTTAAGTTTTAATGATTGTCTGTGAAGGAACATGATCGCTTGGGTTTTCGAGGCGTTGATTTTGATTTTCCACGTGGTGGCATAATCAGTAAAGGTGTCAAGGCATCGTTGGAGCTTGTTCGTAATTTCACGAGGCATCCTACCCTTGACGGCTATCGCGGTGTCATCTGCAAACAGAAAGAACACGCAACCGTCTCCTAGAGGAGGGATGTCCGACGTGTAGATGCTGTAAAGCAGTGGTCCCAGCAGACTCCCTTGCGGAACACCTGCTGGGATCGGAAATTGTCCCGAAAGGGAACTATTCAACGACACCCTGAACGACCTTTGCTGGAGATAGTTACGGGTGATTTTCACAAGGTATGGTGGAAAGTTTGAGTTACAAAGCTTGTATATAAGTCCGTCGTGCCAGACATTGTCAAACGCCTTTTCGACGTCTAACAAGGCCATGGCTGTGGACTTGGATACAGCTTTGTTACTCCGGATGTTATTCATCACCCGCACTAGCTGATGATTGGTGGAATGCCCCTTACGGAACCCGAACTGTTCCGGAAGAAGAATGTCATGTTCCTCCACAAACTTGTTTAGTCGGCTGAGGATCAATTTTTCGAACAGCTTGCTCAGCGCTGAGAGCAGGCTAATCGGTCTGTAGCTTGACGGTAGTGAAGGGTCTTTCCCAGGTTTGCGGATCGGGATGATTTTTGCCACCTTCCAGATGCTTGGAAAGTAGTGCAGCTCCAAGCATCTGTTGAGGATGGCAGCCAGCAGCGAGTGCACCCTCGCGCTGAGATTTTTCAACTCTAGGTTGAATATTCCGTCAAACCCGGGAGCCTTCATGTTCGTACTGTGTTTCAGCGCTGAGCAAATTTGTTCCTCTGTAATCCGTTCTTCTGGAGGGACGGCACAAGGGGAGGCATCTAACGTCTGGACGCACTGCACAACCTGGTTCTCGAGTGGACTTGGGATTGTAGAGCCAAGCAAATGCGACTGGGCAATGTGCTCCCCAATTGCATTGGCCTTCTCTTCGTTGGTGATAAGCCGTTCGTCATTGACTCTAAGTGGTGGAATGGGCTTGGGGTGAGACTTCAGCACCTTGGCAACCTTCCAGAATGGTCTGGAACGGTCGTCCAGGTTCTGAACGAGCCGCCCGAAACTCTTGTTCCGGATTGAGACCATTCTGGAAGCGATCTGCCGATTCAGATCGACCATTTCGTATTTACGCTGCAGATCCCCAGTCCGCTGAAACTGGCGTCTACGAACATTTCTGAGCCGAATCAAGAGTTTGGTGTGGGAATCAATTGCTTGAAACTTACCCCTCACAGGAACTCGTCGAACGCACTCTTCGTCAGCCACGGATATGGCTTGATGGAGACCCTCCAGGGCCCGGTCGATGTCATCCACTGTGTCGAGCGGTGGGTTGACGTCGATGTGGCGGTCGACCACGCGTCGAAACTGGACCCAGTTGACTCGATGGTAGTCCTTCCGCTGGCACGGTGCAGGGGCCACGTTGTAGCCCAGCTCGGTCAGCACCGGTTGGTGGTCCGAACTCAGGTCGTTGACGGCAACCGGCTTGGCTAATCTGGTGTTTGCCAAGAACAGGTCCAGCGTCGATGGGTTGCCCGTCGGTGATGTGAAGGTTGGTTCGTCCGGAAACCAGACGGAATAGAGACCATGCTGGGAATGGTCGAATAGCAGGCGGCCGTTCTGGTTCTGCTGGTAGTTCCGCCAGGCCTCGTGCCGGGCGTTCAGGTCCCCTCCGATTACAAAGCGGGCATTGGTGTGGGTTATGATGGCAAGGTCGTTCTTGAACTGCTGTGCTGTACCATTGCTAACGGTACATTGCCGGGGGCAGTAGGCGGCGATGAACCGGACGTTTCCGGTCGATGTTTCCACCTCTACGCCAACGGCCTCGATGATGGAAGTGCGGTAGTGGGGTAGGGTGCAGTACTTGATGCCTTTCTTGATGATGACCGCGACACCGCCCCCCCTGGAGCTGGTGCGATCAAGCCGGACAATGCTGTGGTCGGGCAGCCAGAAGCTGTTACCGGTCTTGAGGTGAGTCTCGGTGAGAAGGCCCACGTCGATGTCGTGCTTGCGGAGGAAGTCTGCAAGCTCAATGTTTTTCGCCCCTACGGAGCGAGCGTTCCAGTTGGCGATCTTTATGGGTTCACGGTCCATAATTAGCGACGAAGGAGATGATAGCTTGGAGCTGTTGTGTTCTTGTTGCGCAGGTGCGCTTGATGATGATGGCCTGGGCCAACAGTGTGACGATCTCATCCGTTGACAGCGGAGAATCGTCTGTAGCTTCACCCGTTGTACCGGCCAATCCCGGAGCAGGGGGATCCGTCGATGGCCCGGAGGCTTGACCGGGTACTGCAGCGGCAGCCAACTGTTGGTTGAGCGGGAGCGGCGGCAACACTGGAATTGGCCGTGATTGGACCGGTGATAACGGAGGAAAGTTCTGCGCGTTGTTTTCTGGAACCTTCTTGCGACCGGGCTGGCTGTTGGACGAGGCCTTCTTCCGGATCTCGGCGTATTCGGCCCGCTTCGGACAGGCCTTACTCGTGGCCTTGTGGGCGGCACCGCAGTTGGCGCATGTGGGAGTGGCTTCCTCGATGCTGTCGCAGTTGTCGATCTTGTGGTTTTTGCCGCATTTGATGCAGCGGCTGGCCATGCGGCAATTCCTGGTGCCGTGCCCGAACAATAGGCAGTTCGAGCACTGAGTGACGCCACGGTGGGTGGGTTTATACCGCTCCCACTTCACTACGATGTGGAACAGTGTGCGTGTCGTCTGGAGATCCTTCACGGTTGTGGAGTTCTTCTCCAGATGGACCAGGTAGAGCTGGTCACGATACTTGATGGCCTTGCTGCGGGTCATCTTGTGGACTTCGACCGGCTTGAGGCCGTTCGCCTTAATCTCGTCCATTAAGGTGGTGGTGTCCATGTCGTGGAGCCCGCGCAGCACCACTTTCAGCGGCTTGGTGGCCTCGATGTCGTGGGAGAAGTACTCCAGCTTCATTCTGTCCAAGAGGGCCTGAACTGCGTTGAAGTGTTTTTCGGCCGGGACCATCAGTTTGTAGCCTTCCGTGCACCGTTGAATGGTGCAGCGAAGGCCCTGCTTAATGTAGAAATCCAGCTGCTCCCATAGCCCGGGAGGGAAGCCCTTCACATAGAAGGGTGGCAACTTAACTTTTTTCGGCACCGTCTCAGGGTCCGACTGCGGCTGCGCTCCGTTCTGCAGGGCGGAGAACGGATTGTTGCTCAGCAGCTTTTTTGCTGCTGATACGGTGGCGCTGCTGTCTTCAGGTCTGGGTCGTTTAGTTCCGGGAGGCCCCGGCTGCGGGTCCGCAACGCCTGTCGGGATGGGCAATGGGGTTTTCTTCTGCTTCTTCTGGGCTGGCTCGGTGGTCGCGCCGTCTCCTGGGAGAGTCTGTTTTCCCGGTAAACCGGCACTCGCGTTACCGCGCGATTTCTTACCCATGGCTGGGTCAGCGAGAGCGTCACTACACAACGCGGAGCTAATTCGACTTGCGAACGAACGAACGAAACTAGAGAGAATTCAAATCGACTGAACTGCTCAACAGTCTGGCAGCGAAAAAATGAATGTAATGAGCAGAAGTGCGACAGCTGTTTTATATCTTTTCAGAACGATGTGCAACCAAGTGTTATTCGATTATGATGACTGGGTTTGGAAAAAAGGCTTATTTCATGAAAACAGTGATAAAATTATAATTTGTACATTTCAAAAATTTAATATCAGGAAAATTTGAAAACTATTTATTTCAGCAGGTTTGTAAAGTAATATCCTATCGATTGGCGTATTTGGATTTTAATTTCATCTATAAATGACAAAGCTACAACCGTTCAAAACCTAACACTACTTCACCACCCATATTTTTTGATTTGCACCCCAGTATAGTCGACAAAGACGTAGTTCTACGTCAAAACGTCAATGAATATTATAGAAGGGGCCCGTACGACGCAACTTAGTCGCAATGCTCTCACAAGAGCGCTGGACGGCACTGAAGTCATTCTCATTTTTTATTGAACACCCGTTATCAATCTTTACATGTTAAAGGTTGAACACGAAAAAATACGGACACGAAAATCTTGTTGGGGTTTAAAAATGCGTTTTATTTTTCATAGTTCAATGTAACAGCTATACATTAGTAGGTATTATAATTATTGTAAGACCATTGTTTCAGTCTTCCTTCTTACCATAGGCCATTGCTCGAAGTTTTCTTCGTACACGGTCCAACATCTTTTGCACAAGACCTGTTCTCCTTTGTTTGGTTGCCAAATTCCATTTTCAAATCCTTCAGGTCAATTGTACTGAAGCAAATAGACTTAAGAATTTCATAAGGCTCGACTTATGAACAACACATATGAATTTCATAAGCGCGACTTATGAAAGATTTTCGTCTAACATAAGGTAGCTCTTATACGCGTTTAGCCATTCCATTTACCCAAGGGTCGACAGACGAGTGGTCCAGACATAAGACCCGTAATCTCAACGTCCATGGTTCGGTTCCAGTCTGCTCCATTTTATTATTTTTTTGTCGACATTATTTTTCATAAGGCAAATCTATGAAATTCATACCGATTTCTTGTGGCTAAAATTTATAAGTGGTTCTTATGGAATTCTTACGTTCTTTTGCCTCGGTGTGCAGTACCACCCTTTTTCTTCAGTATGTGCTTCACAATTGACCAGGATTCCTCAATTGGCCATAGTTCCGGAGTATTGGCCGGATTCATCTCCTTGCGAATCACTGTGACGTCACTTTCGCTGCACCAATGTTTGGTGGAATTTGAGCATTGACAGCTGGCCAGAATAGGCAATCCACCTCATGCTGCTCCGGAAAAACCAGTATTCTCTTCCGTAGGCACTCCTCCTGGTGAATTTGCTGGTTAATGGACCCAGAAGTAACGAAAGTTTCGCTTTTCAACCCACAACTGTGGTTGCTTGCCAGACATGAAACTTCTTGAGGAATTTCGACTTCGTTTTGATTTTACATTCTTCCGGGGCACTCTTCCGGTCAACCGAAGTATAAAATTCCTGGCCAGAAATTTGATTGAAAACTGCCAGGAGCGGATAGACCGGGATTTTCGTTTCGAGCGTGCAGCATCGAATCGCGACGTACTTGCTCCGGTGAAGCCATGATGTAACCAAATGAACTTATCCTGACAACCAATGCCTACTGTGATTCTATACACTCTAAGATTGATTCATTAAAAATTTGAAAATTTTTGCTCAAAAATTACCTTAATGGCAGCGTTTTTAATATGCCCGTATTTTTTCGTGCTCAACCTTTACTTCCTGTTGAAACTGTTTCCAAGCGTAGGAATAAATATTGATCTAATTCGGCGGGCTTTCTTTTACGGGTATCAATTCACAGTGAAAACGAAGAGAAGTGACAACCTTTACAGCTGACACGTTTTGCACAAATCCACACGCATATAACACGGATCTCTCACGGGATTTCCCGTTTCAACTGGCCAACCACAAGTCCAATAAGTTCCCAGTCCGTTTCAATTGAAAATAGATAGTCATACCTTTCAAATAGCGGCTCAATCCCAAAATTTGGTAACCACTTTGCCGAAAACTCCTCCGGATTTTGCCGTTCCGGTTGGCAAACCAATCAGATTTCTACCTGTTTCATTTGAAACTGGATAGCCATACCTTTCGAATGGTGGCTGAATCGTATCGATTGATCAGCACATTGTCCAGAATCAGTCATGGAAACCATTACTCGATACGCCTTGGTAGTTTGAGGAAGTTTCTATGTCTGATAATGATGTAAAAGCAATGTGTAGGAAGACAAAAATGTGTGCGCTAAAACCGTTTATTGTTGGCATATGGTGTCTTCGGGAAAGTTTCGTCATGTTTTTTGGACAATCTTTTCATGTTAGTGGAATTAGGGTGGTCCATTAAATTGGTGAATTGAAAATGCGAACTTTTTTATTGTTTGAGATGCAATATTCTAGAAAGTTGCAGAACAATCAATTTGCAGCAACTTTGCTGAAGACACCAAATTTTCATCTCTTATGGTTCATGAGTTATGATTTTTTTAAACAAGTAGGTTAGGGTGGCCCCTGAAAAATTGGTTTTCTAAGAATGTATTTTCATACGCGCATTTCACGTAAAAACAAGACGTTTAGAACATTTAATGACAAATATTTTTGCTGAAGCAATCAAGTTGCTATTTTTTTATTGGAAAGTTAAAAGTCAAACTTTTAGTTCCATTCGAAAAATCGTTGTTTTGTTCATTTATGGTGAAAAAACTGCGAGAACGTTTTTTGCTTAAAACATTTAATTTAATTTTTTTTTAATTAATATTTTATGCAAAAAAAATGCCATAACTCTTCAAATGAAGGAGATAGTATCTTGACCGCTTTGGCAAAAATGTGCGCCATCAAAAGTTCTAAAAGTGTTTAGAACAAAGTTTTTGCGAGAAATCATTGTATGAAAAGATAATTGTGAAAAAGTGATTTTTAGGTGAGGTTTTGACAGATTATTCCTTGCAAATTAGTGGCAGAACTTTGCATATCAGTGGTCCCTTTACGATGTCAATGTCATTTGCGCACTGACATTGAGATGAATAATATTGATATTCTAACTGTGTGAACTGATACTGACATTAGAACTGACATTAGGTGGCTAGTGAAATTCAGCATGTTGTAGGTATTGATATTGATATTTTGCAGCTCTGTTACTAACCTTTGTTCCTTACATTTCGAAACGAGCAAATCCACGCTAACTTACGAATCGATTTTATTTTACCCTTTCCGAGTTCCATGAAAATTCGCATAATTGTTCACTAGGGGCAATTCTTTGGTAAATACTGATATAAAAATTTACCGTATTTGACAAATTTCAGGAAATCATGACGTTTGATTACAGAAACAAATAGAATGAAAAAATGGGGGGGGGGGGGGGGGATTTGTCAAATCATGTACTTATTTACACTATTTGTACCGAAGAACGAACCAAGTTTGTGCTGGAATTTTGCCATTTTGACGCCTAATTTTTCAAAAAGGCATATTCGATATTTTTCAATCAATCATAGCACGAAAACGGCTCATCTAATCGAAATTACGGCTGAGGCAAAGTTGCAGAAAACTAGATTGCCCTTTCAGGAAGAAAAAAACATACACACTGAAATGAAAAGATTACAAACCTTCATCAAATTATGAACAAAACTGTAAAAAACTTCAATAACAATAAAAGCACATTTTTAAGCTTATTGGTTCCGGATAACTCAAGGAATAGATTATGTGGACTCCTTTTGGTTTGTTTTTTCCGTCGATCTTGTTTTCCGTGTTGAGCACCAATGCTACCGACGTGCCAGGAAGGCAGCTCCCACACCTGGACCCTACCTATCGACCCATCAACTCATGAACCGGGGACCAACGGCTTTACTTCCCATCCGAAGGAAGGCGTGATCAGAGATGTTATGCCTCAGAACATCCCGGCGGCGCCGACTGGGATTGAGCCCAGGCCTGCTGGGGTGAGAGGTAATCACGCTTACCACTACACCACCGGCGCCGTTTGATTATGTGGACTGTATTTGTAATTATTTATCATAGAAAAGAGCAAAGCTAGAACTTCTAGTGGAAGTGGAATTTGACAATTCAAACAAAAAAGGATTGGATCTTTACTCCGTAAAATGAAAATTCAAAGTTTATAAATTAACTCTTTTGGCTCTTGTTGGCCGTAACATTTATGTTTATTTGAAAGCTTATCTACAATGTTAACTTTTCTGATATTGGACGCAATGGAAATTCGACTGTTTGAAAAAGTAGTGTAAATTTTCTATTCAATATGCACATAAATGGAACGTCACATATCGTTCAAGTTTACATTGTGAATCGTGTAAAGTTCTGAGGTATTTCACGGAATGCTGCAAATATTGTATGCAACCGTCCATATTTGTAAGCAACATTTCTTGCAAGTAGCTGGTTTGTGCGAAATTAAATATAAGTTTACACACACATTGCTAGTAAAATTCAGAAATTTTTCCTGTGTAATTATTGATTGCTTAGGCTTAGTGTGAAAGCATTGCACTATGCAATTCATTGCTCTATTCTGACCAGTGCTGCCACATATAAATCTGTATTTTGTGTGAAAAATCTGCATATGTGTATCGCAAGACAATAATCTGTATTAAAAATCTATATCCTTAAACTTCATAGAAAAACGCTTTTGTGAAGGAAATGTTCGTTTTCTTAAATTAAACTGTTTCACATTTTACTTTTTGATCATACCTATATTGCCAATTCATAGCAAAAATAAGCATTGCAAATGGCATAACGCTATTTATGCTGTATTTTTCCAACTGCCGTGAACTTCGGTGGTACAAAAGTCATTCAAAATCACTTCGCTTGAAGCCGCTTTGTTCGGTTCGTTGGCTCGATTATAGGGGAAATGCAGGTAATGTCGGCCTAAGTGTCCCTAATTTGGGCCCATACATAAGTTCAGCAATCGACTAAATTTTCAATAGCAACCAAAAATATCCATTAGTAACGTCCCAATGACGCGTTCATCTAGATAAAATTGATAAATAGCAGATTTTTAGCGATGGGCCCAATATTAGATCCATAGGCCAACATTAGAGATATTTCCCATACGTCAGTTATTGTCAGTTGATGTAAACATTACGAGTTTCAGCTTCGTTTATGCGTATGTTTGAACAGCCATGGTCACATTTCGGAATAGGTGAAAATTTAGCTAATGCTAATTCGACGATATCGCTAGATGAAACTATAAGATGTGAATTCACGCATCAAGAACAAATGACCGTGCTATCGATTGTTCATACTAGGATGGGTGGACCTCATCGGCAAACCATGATGCTGGTGCCATATGAACGATGCTTAAAATCATGCCGACATCAACGCCACTGCTATCACTGATGGCAGCTTCAAGAACCAATGGCCGTGCCAAAGGATTACCCGCTAAGCGACACTTCATTCATATTAGTGGGGTTCATTTTGAATTTGAACTTCTAGTATTACCGATTCTGAGGAAAATTAGCATTTGTTGTCAGATTATCAGCTTTAATAGCATGCTGTGACTGTCAGATGCGTCGAATTATTTTCCTTGAAAAAGCAATAACCCTATGAGTATCAGAAAATCGTGTTTCTGGTAGCCTTATTTGCTGTTTTGTTTTGATTCTACGTTCCGCTTCACAATGTTCCATTTCACTTTACTCCAATCCGTGAGCTAAATGACGTTTAGCGGGGTTATAATCATGCTTGAAATGCACAGTTTTGGTCACGAACTGCTCATTTAATAAAAACTTTGCACACAATTGACGAAATATAGTTCTTTTTGAAGCACATATCGGACTTTAAGTGTAAAAATTCATTGGTGTTGATTCAAATGTTAAGATTTACCTACTTAAACTATGATCCTAATCTATCAATAACTTTAAAGAAAAAAAAATTCAACAACTGAGTGAAGAGTTATTGACAAATCAGCAGTTGGTGTGTACAACTCTGCATGCCAAGCCAAGCGGTGAGGATTACTTGTCACTGACAATCAGTGGTATAATTTTGATAAATAGTTAGTTAAAAATAGCAAAACAAAAATTTTACTTTTGCATATAGTGGAAAAACAGGAGAACAACCAAGAAAACAATACATAAATGTGCAATGCACACATAATCTCATAGATTAAGTTTGATTTTCTGAAAATCTATAATTTTGTTTAAAATCCGCAAATCTGTATCCACCTTTCCATGCTCGGTAATGGCGCCCTGTTTGTATGAGCATAGAGAGCTGGATACACAGATTCTTGGTCAAAAATAGACACTTTTTTCATATGCCGCTGCCGCCGATGATTTCTTATCGGCGTGCCGCCGTGATCATTTTTGACACGCCGCCGGCTTATTCACTTCTAAATTTTATAAATACTATTTCTCGCCAACTACACTCGATAAAACTGCCACCGGTTGTTTTGTATTTCGATCCTCATGTTACTTGAGGTATTGCTTGATGTGTCAAGGTATAAGTCCTATGTTTTCTACTTTCCCTGGGGAATATCTGGTATATATAGTTATCAATCTTGGCACTTGATGCAGCTTGTTTTAAAATTATCATGAGGTGTAACATGTTACGCATAAGCGCAACTTTAATACGCATAAGAATTCAAAAACAATATCTTTTATCACTATTGAAGAGAGCTGCGAAAAAAAAATCGTCTTATACTGCCTATAAACCATATGTCAAAAAAAGGCATTGAGAAAATGGCAGTTGAAGTTATGAAGTGCAATTTTAATGTAAATATAAAAAAAAACATGGTCAATTAATCGATAATTTCGTCAAGTTGAAATCAGTAGCAATGCAATTTGCATGGTTTGTTATATCAGCTAAACATATGGAAATTCAAAAAGCAGAACTGTAACTTAGACGATTTAATTTCAGGATGGGACTGATATGCGATTTCTTTGCTTGATAGGACAAAGTTGTTTTCACATTTTTCATGATTAAAATCCGTAGTTTAATCACGTAATATGAAAGTAGATGTCAATGGATAGAGGAGAGCGTAAACTCAAGTATACTGCGAGTGTACCCCGACAATTTGGTGCTGGTGGTTCTGTCAAACTCACAAGTTTCAGAAGGGTTATCTGAATAGGGCGAATGCGGAAATGATGTACAATAAATAAAATCCAAGCTTGAAATTCATCTCAGTGTCGCACCAGAACGCACGTCTGACGTCAAAATTAACATAAGTGCACGGTAACCAGCGTAAACACATTAATGTGTAAAATTTCACACATTTCGTATAAAATGTGTAAACCCAGCAAACGGAATTTTTGTCAATGATAAAATAAAGATAGCTCGAATACAATAATATTTTATTAAAAAATGAAATGCCATCAACAAAAATAAGTAGCGGCACCGGTGGTGTAGTGGTAAACGTGATTACCTCTCACCCCAGCAGGCCTGGGTTCAATCCCAGTTGACGCTGCCGGGATGTTCTGAGGCATAACATCTCTAAACGCGCCGAGGATCACGCCTTCCATCGGAAGGGAAGTGAAGCCATTGGTCACCGGTTCATGAGTTGATGGGTCGATAGGTAGGTTCCAGGTATGGGAGCTCAGCACGGAAAACAAATCAAGGGAAGAAAAACAAAAATCAGTATTTGAAGCAAGCGAGCGAGACACCGGATATTGATTATTATTTTTTTTTTGTTTTCTAAAACTAAAGTAAAAACTATGAAAAAAGTATAAATCACCTACCCTCTAGCATGTCCATCATTGCGCACTGTCCAGTTTGGACCGTAGTTCCTCAATTTTCCTGCTGTTCTTCACTGAAAATTTAGCAAATGGCGTGCGTCAACAAAGGAGGATGCAGCAAAGTTTGAAGTTTTTCATTACCCATTAATGAGTATAAAAATACACATTTTTTGACTGGTACTACATTCTTAAAATGTGCATTTTTGCACACATATTAGGACTCCAAATTTAAACATTTTTTGACAGCTGCATATAAATATAAAAAATGTGTATTTTTTACTCATTTATGTGTTTACGCTGGTTACCGTGTAACATAGAAAGTCCACACGGCAAGAAAAAATACTCAAAATTAAGTTCAAAAAAACTCAACGTTGGGTTCTATCATTTGAGGTCCGCCGTTGAGTGAATCAGAAAAGCGACGTTGGTTAAAATTTACTCAACTATTGAGTAATAATAAATGAACTCAAATATAAGTTTATTTTAATTGAGGTTGCTCTTATGCGCCTTTAACCATTTCATTTTCACAAGCGTTCATAGACCAGTGGTCAACACACAGGCCCCGTATTCTCAACGTCCATGGTTCGGTTCCAGTCTGCTCCGTTTTATTATTTTTTTGTCAACTTGGTCAACGTGGATTCATGATCAGGATTACTCAAAATTGAGTTTTCTTCTTTAACTTAATTTTACCTAGCCCCACGGAAGCCACGTGTTGAGTGAAAGGAACTCAATTTTGGGTACTTTTTTCTTACCGTGCAATGATACCAGCGAGAAATGTCGTTTTGGTTTTTTCAGTTGTATGCACAATTCATAATCAGTGTATGAAACTTTTTTTGTAGTCTTGTGTGTCTTTGAGCAGAACAGGACCAAAAGTTTAAACATATGATTTGTAAAACGAAAATATGTGATTGTCATCGAATTAATCAAATGATAATTGAGCGAGGATACTATCGGTGATTTCGACGCTATTACTGTTATCGTCGATGATGAACAAAAAAATAATGATTTTGCAGCGAGTTAGAGCGTAGTTATTACAGTATCCCCCCACTAATCAAACAAACTTGATAATCTGACTATCAAGTCCATACAAATCAAAGTTACCAATGTAAACAAAAGCTCCATAAGAGACCGTGCTGTCGAATAAAGGAGAGCCGGAGTAAGGACATACCAACCGGTAGAAACTAACGATTTTAAATTGGCTCACAACTTGACTAGCCTATTGGTCCCAAGCAAATTGATTAACGTACCCCATTCTAGTTGACATTCTAGTACTACACTATGTTTGTTTTGATTCGCTATGAAAGTTTGACAGATAAAATGAGGGGTTCGTGGATTTTCCTATGTTTCAAGGGGTGCATCGGTTAGCTTGGGACAGAAGAGAGTACCAGAGCTGAGCCAAAAACTTGAGCACGTTTTTTCGGGACCTTCTGGTCTTAGACTTACCTCTATGGAAATACTGTATACGCAGCTAGTACTGCAAAATGTACAATTTGAGACTAGCTTACAGTGGTGAACTTTGTGAGTCTATCGAAGGCCTTAAATGCATTAAGCTAAATATATAATATGTCATGTAATTTGATTAATTTTCAATTTCAGCAGTTTACTTACCCCATAAGAGAAACACGGGAAAGTAAACATTTTTTTTTATTTACGGGTCAGGACAAGCCTTCATTGCACATCTATGCTCAAAGCAAAAAATCTGAAAGATAATCAAATTCAGGAGCAAAAAATAACTGAAGAAACCAAAGTATTTTTATTGCCATTCGATGATATAAGAAGATCATACTCGGTTCAATTTGTATGGATTTATTTCATTTCACCACAAAAACTATAAATTAGCTCTTTTCATATGGCATCCACACATGGTGAAACAAAAAGTTGGTTTTCCATAGAGAAATACCGTTCCGGTGGTGAAGCACAATCCCTTTGTTTGCGTCGTGTGGCGACATCTACTATTTGCAAGTGGATAGATATTACTAAGTCGCAGCTGGGAGATAAAATTACGTAGTAATGCATGGTCCCTTACGACAGTTGCTAAACCCCATATATTTTGTTTGTATCCAACATGTTTTCGACTGAATACTATTTTGAATCAATGGGAAAATTAACAGGTTGCTTAGATATTTTATCAGGGGAACCCCCAGGGGAAGTGGCCAGATTATTACATTAGCCTTAACTATTACATGTAACACCTTATGATAAATTGACAACAATCTGCTTAAAGTGCCAAGATCGATAACTAGATAAAGCTGATATTCCCCAGGGAAAGTAGAAAAATTAGGACTTATACCTTAACACATCAAGCAATACCTCAAGTAACATGAGGATCGAAAAACAAAACAATCGATGGCAGCTTTATCGAGTGTTCAGGACTACTTTGGCCACGTATAATTTAATCGTTATCGCCGAAATCATAGATATATTTTATGTTTTCTGCTTGATAGGACAATAATTGGCGAGTAAATGTTAACCCAACTTCGCATAAACAAAAATATGATATCACAAATAAATCGGTTTCAAGGTTTATCAATCATCAATCTTTATGTCATATTTAAACCAACAAGCTATTATTAAGAATTTTATATTAATGGTGATAATTAAGCATCGGGTAAATGTCGGTTGAAGAAATACAATCAACGTCACACCTCCACCCTTCGTAGCTCTCATCGCACTCCGAGTAAAGCTTTTGTGAAAACTGTCTCCATTTTCACTCGTCCCACCTAAACATCCGCTAGCAAAGCAATTCACCTGTCTCCCACCAATCTCCAGCTTTAATCCCTCATAACTGACGGTCCAACAAGTGCAAAGCCGCACAGAGATGACAAAGTTCGTTACCTGATGAGATTTACTGAGCTTGAACACGCGAAAATGCTCCATGTGTTAGTGTGCACTACCTAAAACTGTGATATATCTAGCGTGATTGCGTCTTACTCTCTCTCTCTCTCTCTCTCTCTCCCCCTATATGTCTCTACCCACTCAACTATGGCGGCTAATTTATGCTAATTATGATCCGGTTTAATTAAATCCATTCCACACAGCAAACCCTGGAGCGCGTCTCACGGCTGATGGATGCCGTTCTGCGCGGTGGCAATCACTCTCAACTGCCGGCACAAGGACTACACACGGGACGGACAGCCACCGGTGCGGACGATTCGCACTCACAACTGTTCCTGGAAATGCTCTCTGACTTGGCACGGGATATCGAGGACTTTTGATGGTTAACGTTCCAGCATCACCCACCACCAGTGCCATCGCTGTCGCCAAGAAGAGAGGTTCAGGTTAGTTGGGCTGGGTGACACACTCGTTAAAGCACCACTGAAGTGTGGCTGTTAAAGGAACTACACATGGACTCTCGGGATGCTGATGGTTTTGAGCGTGGAGTATTCACGCTAATCTATGACTTATATTTTTGTTTAACAAGTTCATGTTATTCATTTTTTCATCGTATTTTTAGCACATAATTTTTAGCATTTTAGGTTCCTAGTTCATTGTTTGTTTGTTTTATGTTGGTATTTGATACTTTTTGACGTTTTCAATCAATATAAAGTAATTAAAAACTACTTTTCGATCATTTTTTCTACTTTCTGGATAATATCACGACAATATTCATAATGTACCTACATAGTAAAAACCTGATATCAACTTTTGAGTACTTGGCACTGATGAAGGCTGCAAGTAAATAGTAGACGAAATACGCGTATCTGTCAAAAGATAAGCAATTATAACGGAATTAAAAGGAAATAAACAAACACACTCAAACACACAGAGGTTCGACAAATTTAAAAGATTCATCATTCATTGGACCTGTATGTTATATGATAAATCTAACTACTAAACTCGATTTATTTCACTTCAGGTTATCGGAAGGCATAAGATAAAAAATGACACATGTTTAGAAAGCACTCAATAAACTCAAGGATCACTAAGTTGAGAGTCTGTGACCAAATTGTAATTAATAGTCCAAAACAAGTTTCATTAGAAGCGGCATCGGTGGTGTAGTGGTAAGCGTCAAGGGCGTAGCAAGGTTTCAAGCTAGGGAGGGGCCATTTCACTGAACGCCATTTCAAGGGAAGTAAAGCCGTTGGTCCCCGGTCTATGAGTTGATGGGTCGATAGGTAGGGTCCAGGTGTGGGAACTGCCACCCAGGCATTGGCACTCAGTACTGAAAACAAGATCGACGGAAAACAAATCACAGAAAAAAAAAGTTTCATTAGAAATAACTTGAAAACTGCTACGAGTGCAGTTTATTTGTTATCACCCAATCAAATAAAAAAAACTTTACTACCGTCACAACTAAAGTGAATCCCTGAGCAGCTGGTAACATCCAGTAAACAATGATAAGCACTTCACGAGAAGTGGCACAAATCCCCTGACTAGTAGAACCTATTGATCATCTGGATCTTCAACTTATTAAAAAAAAAAAAAAACAACCGCAGCTCAAAGTCACAACAGACCAAGACGACAGTATGAGTGATTGCGAGTACATGCGTGCGAAGTAGCATCAATCACACGAGCATAGAGCTGATTATACTTGTATCACATATAAACTGCCAGTGAAAGCAAGTCTGTCCCATGTTGATAAGGCACTATTATAAATTACAGTTAATATTTTCTGTCTCAATTATGCTGATGACTCTTAATCATTCGCTCCATTAATGTCCTGAGAATTTCAAAATTCTTCAACAAATATTTAAAGCAAAATATGACCCAACTGAAACTCATAAACAATATGGGACAAATATGCTTCCACTAGCCGGCAGTGAAGTAGACGGGCAAGAAATTAGTGCCGCGGACTCTTACTGGGATAATTGGACCTGTATGTTGTGTATGATTGTGCGATTCCAGCAGAGTACACACCCCAGAACGAGCCGGCACTTGATGATGATCTTCATATGTACTCCCTACAGATAGATAGGTAGGTATTCGTGGTGAACCCGAGCGTGCGAAGGCCAAAAGAGCATCGTTCGCGGTGTGTGATCCCGCCGCCGCCACCGAACCAAGACACGCCGCCGTTTTGAGCATGTAGTAAACGCAGAGACTTGGCGAACGGCTCAGTCTGAATCAGCGCATGGCTTCGGGAACAACGGGCAGTTGAAATCAAACTTAGAGCAAGAGAGAGAGAGAGAGAAGTGTGAGAGTGGCTTCATCATTTCATCATTTCTAATGCTGTTTGGAAACTGAAAAGGCTTTGTGACTGATGATTTAGAGTTTTAAATATAACAGTGCGATTACAGTTTGAATCTACATATCAAGTCGAAAGGACGTTGCGTAAGAAAGTCCGATAAGTCTGAAGCATTCGCGGTGAACGGTTGACTGTGAACATATATTTGTTGTTTGGTGATTTGGCTTTCGCTATGAAATCAGTACTTCTCCTGTTGAACTTATGGTTTTTAACCAGCTACAGTACGTTTGCATACATTGTGGATCCCGGACCATCCGTAAAAGCAACTAAAGGTAATGTAACCGTTGATCGTAGGGCAATTTTACACTATTCAATAGTTTTTCAAATTTGTTAATTTGTAACACATAATTTCTAGTGTTCAGAATCATAAGGGCCTATCTGGGCAATGATTGATTCTCTTAATCGATTTTCTCTTTTGTTAATAACTCCGCTGGATTAACATTTATCGAAACGTTTGATGTTGCATTTGTACACGGAAACAAATCCGATTCCATTTTCATGAATAAAAAATCATGAAATGATAAACTTGCCATCCCATGAAATCGTAACAATGATTCATGATTTCGTCTTGGAAATTCATGATTTAATAATGCAGTGGAATCAAGACCGCTACAAGCGTTACACGTACTTGGCAAACCGTGTTTATAAACCACACTACATAGGTATCTATTATACGCCTTTTATCTTCTAACTTATACAAGTACTGATAGTCTAGTGGTCAAAGTATGAGTTTAATGATCTCAAGGTTCTTGGTTTCAAATCCAGTCTGATGCTTTATTCTTATTACATTTTTTGGTTAAAAGTTAAACCCATGAATTTAGCTCATGATTTTAACTCGGATGATTCATGATTTTGGGAATGTTTGCTGCGTTACGGAAAAGTTGCTCATGATATCATGAATATTATTCATGGTGTATTTTCATAACATGAAAACACGCTGTGTGCATGAAATCATGAGTCATTTTTCTCATTTCGGAGATCGGATTTTTTCCCGTAATCTAATACATCATTTCACTACACTGTATTGTATTAATTTAGGAAAATTGGTTCACTGAACTGTGATATGCTAAGAGAAAATGGATGAAGAGAATCGTTATTGTATTCCCTTTTCTTGGCTTTCCACAGATGTTATGGTGGGAGCTTTCTAAAGGGCCGCCCACATTAGAACCGTTTGCGTTGCGTAGACGTAAATTTGACAGATAGACAATACATTTAGCTGTCACTTTGCCACAGCGCGTCAGATCCAGATCTAATGTGGGTGGCCCTTAAGTATCAGCAGTTCCACGCCAACTGACGAATCGATTAAACTTTACCCTCTCTGAATGCCATGAAACTTAGTATAATTCTAGATGATTATTTGAAAACGTCCTACCTGTTTTGACAAATTCCCTTCATCGACTTTCTTCGTTTCTACGTAGATTTCGTGTCATTTTTACTACATAGTTTGATAAAAGAGGTTCTTATTCGCACACTACACACACTAAGGTTTTTTACAGGGTCTCGGCAAATCAATTGTTTAGGGGTATTGAGGTAAAATACATATTCGTTATCTGCATTAAAAATTGAACCGAAATCCAAAATTTCATCAATTTTAAATAAGTACGATTACATTAGGAAGAATCACAATATTAGCGTCCCTTGTCCCTTGGGACTTTGTATGGGAGCGAGCTGTCAACGAATAGATTTAGTGTCAACGATCAAAAATGTAAATCTTGATCTAAAAATCGAGATGAATGTCTACAGGATCGATAGAAATATCGTTGTGCTCAGAAAACGAAGCTCTATCATGAATAAAAATCGGTATCGGCTAAACAACCCGATTGCCGAGATTTGCACCGTATGTGCTTGGTGACCATTCCTACAATGAATCTCGGCAATCCTAAATCTGACAATTTTACAATTTTCAATTTTT
Organism: Ochlerotatus camptorhynchus; assembly: GCF_037179485.1. Taxonomy (NCBI): domain Eukaryota; kingdom Metazoa; phylum Arthropoda; class Insecta; order Diptera; family Culicidae; genus Ochlerotatus; species Ochlerotatus camptorhynchus. Next base: position 2,429,028 of record NW_027040867.1, read on the forward strand.
TTTTTTTTTCAAAAATCCCAGCCGAAAATTAATAGGCTGTTCTGCAAAAGTATCTCCAGAGCAAGATTAGTTTTAACTTACTTGTGAATTTGTATACGTAGAAATAATTAATCTGTGGTCAGCAGTGCTAAGCTGTCCTATGTTCTTTGATTAGCAAAACACATGCAGATCATCTGGAATTACCACGATATTCCAAACAACACATAACTGAGCACTCTTCTTCAACAATTATAACGTGGGGGAATGGTATCGACGTGGTATCTTGTCGGACTGAAAGTGTAAAAAAATAATCAATTTCATTCTTATAAAAAAAAATCGGACAAAATGAAACTTACATTAATCCATTAGATTCAATTTCTTCTTCCGGACTTTCCTATCGCTGCTCCCTTGGACGTTTTGGTGGGTGTTTATGCCATACGACGAAATCCGATGACCCGCTAGGAAATCCAGTTCTACAAAACACAACTTTTCTTGAAACTTCTTGGTGGGTGAAACAAGTTACAGCCATCTTACTTGCACTTGAATCGTGTCGAAAATATGGTGAAATTTTACTTGCCACTTGCCACAATATTATCATTAATACAGTGCATGAACGCTGCTTTTACTGCGTTTGTTTATTTTTGTGGCCATAAAAATTACATGATTACCGAAATATCAAGAAAATTATGAGTTGCTGTTTCGAATAAGCATTTTATCCTGCCTAGCTCGAGAGTCTAAAACATCAAAGTGTGTACCGTCCAAAACATCAAACACAACAGGGAATGTTTTTGCAGCTGAATTTTTATCAGCCCTATGACAGGATGTCATTATCGCGTTGTCAAAATGTCATACGTGAAGCGAGCCAAGCACAGCAAAATGAATTACTTGGCCCAGGAACTTGCTGCCTACTGTTACACCAACAATCAATACGAAACTAACGATTTTAAATTGGCTCACTACTTGACTAGCCTATTGGTCCCAAGCAAATCGATTAATGTACCCTTTTCTAGTATAAATTCCAGTACTACACTACACGGTTAAAAAAAAGTACCCAAAATTAAGTTCTTTTCACTTATCTCGGCACTATAGTGGAGGAACCCAAAAGTAGGTAAAGCGGATCAAAGTAATTTTCATTTACTGGTGTGCAGTTCGTATGGAATTTTCCACTGGCTTTTTAACCAAAAGTAAGTTAGTTGTACCCAACAGTAGGTAAATATGATTATACTCAACGTTGGGTTCCCACACTTTACTACCTCTGTTGGGTGGTTTTGCTCCTCCGTTTTTGACAACATTAGAAGGAGAAAAGGAGACAAACTAGTCAAAAGTAGGTAAAAGTGAACTGGCCGTTGGGTACATTTTTCTTACCGTGTATGTTAGTTTTGATTCGCTATGAAAGTTTGACAGATAATATGAGGGGTTAGTGGATTTTCGTATGTTTCGAGGGGTGAATCGATTAGCTTGCGACCGAAGATAGTACCAGAGCTGAGCCAAAAAGTTAAGCTCGTTTCTTCGGGACCTTCTGGTCTTAGAGTTACCTCTATGGTTACACTCTGCTGTTGGTATCTGAGTGGTGCGGAGTCACTCGAAATGGTTATCAAAAAACTCGAACTGGTGCTGTCAAAAAATTCAACGATCAGGATCAACACAAAGGCCCTAACCTTCCTAATGCATTGGAAAAAGTTATACCATAGAGGTAACTCTAAGACCAGAAGGTCCCGAAGAAACGAGCTCAACTTTTTGGCTCAGCTCTGGTACTATCTTCGGTCCCAAGCTAATCGATGCACCCCTCGAAACATAGGAAAATCCACTAGCCCCTCATATTATCTGTCAAACTTTCATAGCGAATCAAAACTAACATAGTGTAGTACTGGAATTTATACTACAATGGGGTACGTTAATCGATTTGCTTGGGACAAATAGGCTAGTCAAGTAGTGATCCAATTTGGAATCGTTAGTTTCATATTGATTGTTGGTTATACATTGAGCATTAGCGGATCAAAAAAGACCCAAAGTGCAACTCGCTCCCAAAAATCAATTTTTTAACCGATTCTTTATCTATTGGGCTCAAATGAAAAAATAAGGTGCCCATAATGGCACTCTCACTCTGGTTTTCACCGATTTGGTCATTTCCGTAGCTTGCAACTGATTCTCATAATGCCAAAAAAGGACACTTCCAAAATGTCATGTACTGGTACCGTCCGGCGGCGTAAAATTTATGATTTTTCATCCAGAAGTAAATATACATCATGCCATGGACCAACAGGTGGATCTAGGTACATCCGGATACCCAGAACCGTTTCCGGTAGGATTCAGAAAGGTCACTTCCTAAGCCTCATGTACGGTACCAGAACATGAGGCTTAGGAAGTATCATTTTTGGGGGCCCTGCTGGAGCCAGTTCTGGGTATCCGGATGTGGTCAGATCCACCTGTTTGTCCATGGAATGATGTCTATTTACTTCTGTATGAAAAATCATAAATTTTACGCCGTCGGACAGTACCAGTACATGAGGTTTTGGGAGTGTACTATTGTGCCCTATCAAAACTGCTGCAAGGTTACCTTAATGATCAAATTGGTGAAATCCTGGTCAGGGTGCCAATCTAAAAACGTTTATCTTTCATTTGAGGTTAATAGATCAAAAATCGATTCAAAAATGAATTTTTTGGAGCAAGTTGCAGTTTGGGTCTTTTTTTATCCGCTTATACACAATGTGACAATGTGTCACATTTTGTAACGTCACTCCTAGATGTCACTGAAAGCTTCTTTGGACAGCAAAATGTTCGTTTCTGAAAGTTAGGAAAAGTCAGGAAATTTCAGGTCTCTATCGTATTTCGTTACAAAGTTACAGGTTTTTTAAAGTGACGCTAGGTCAAAAAAGACCCTCACTGCACTAGGAAGGTTAAAGAGGGTAATTTTAGGAACATTTAAAACTTATTTTTTTATTTTTCCCTGAATAACTTGAAATGTTTTACAGCGTATTTTTTCCCCAAAAAAGTCATTATTTGTTCCTACAACTTTGCCTCAGGCGTCATTTTGATTAGAATTAAATTCATGAAAAACCTCCAATACGGCATTTTGAAGTGTTTTGTCAGATTCTGGCTGAATTTTAGCAAGAATGTGAATGGTTGACATTCATGCAAATCGAAGAAGGCCAAGCCTGATTTTTTTTTTTTTTTTTTTGCTTTTTGGCTTAGAAATGCTCCGGTATTGCCAACCTTATCTCTGCCAGACCTTGTTCCAGATGTTCCGGAGAGACCACATTAAAATCTGCAGAGATCAGTCTGTGTCTACTACAGGGTGTCACAATATCAGCTTCAATCAACAAAATCGATGCGACGAAGAGACTGCTAGCTTTCTTTTTCTTTTGAAGTCGAACAGCTTCGCAGCATTGTAGAACATCAGTCGGCGTATACAAACAAATTTTCAATCGCTTGTCTCTCTTTCTTTCGTCGCTTCATTTGTCTTTCTTTCAAGCTTCGGTAAAGCGGACGAGTGAAAGAGCGCTCGACTTTGATACTTTCGTCTTTCATAAAACACATCAACAGAGATTTCATGACGTATACGATGGGAAATGAAAATATAGGGGAAATGGATGTTATGTTGGCCCCTAATTTCTGCCTATACATATATTCAACAATCGACGTAATTTTCAATAGCAACCAAATATTTAGATGGGCCCAATCTTAGATCCATAGGCCAACATTAGAGACATTTCCCCTACTATGTTTAATTTATCTTTCATCCACACAATAATCTTTAAAAAAAAACAACGACAACGGGATATAACGCATATTAAACAAACTAAAGTAGCGGTGACAAAGTGTCGGCGAAAGGAATTGAAAATCATAAAGGGCTGTGCATTAACTACGTAGATAATTCTAGATAGAGCTAGAATTAGGGCCTAACAGCTTTTGTAAACAATGACTTCTCTCAATGTTTATAGAAATTCAAGGCGCGCCCACGCAAACCAACATAACCAACGGGTAGGGGAAGACTTTCCCTACCTGATGGTGATATTGATTTGCTTGGGCGAGCCTTGAGTTTCTAGAAATCATCGAGAGAAGTCATTGTTTACAAAAGCTATTACGCCCTAATTCTAGCTCTATCTAGAATTGTCCATACAAAAATTTTAAAATTTGTATGGGCCATTGATAATGGGCCCCCTCTCCACTAAACTGTCTACGTAGTTAATAAACAGCCCCTAATGAGATTTCGTTTAACTCCTTACTTTCATTAAAAGGAGTGAGCAAAGCAAAAACGAAAAAACTTACAGCCAGTGTTTCGTTCTAAGGCTTCTTTTTCATTTTCGTTTCGCTCTGATAGTCTAGCTAGGCTTTACAGAAATCCAAGAATCCTGGTCTATTAGTTTAAAATTTCAAATTCTTGAAGTTTGATATGTCGCATGGCATGTGTTGGTGATAAACGGAAATTGTCCTCTGGTGGAACCTATTTCAGATGTTCCGGAGAGGTCACATCAGGTTGTACAGAGACAGAGAAGCAAAATTTTGCTGATTTTAGACTTGATGAAAGATCAGCAAACGTTCCAGCAAAATAATGCTGCTGAATTTTTCAGCAATTCCAACTTCTGTCAAAATGGCAACCTTTTACTGAAAATAAGCAATATTTCTTTACTGATCTTTCAGCAATTCAAAATTCTGACATTTGGGAGCATTTTGCTGATTAAACTATTAAATTCAGTAAAATGAATTTTTTTTCACTATATGAGCTTCCAGCTTCTGTAACAGATCGTTGATATAAGTATACGAATAATAAAGATAAAATCACCTGACTCTTTTCGAAGTATCATTTATTAAATATAACCAGAGTCCGAGCCAGTGTCCTTACCTGCATAATTTATTTATTTGTAGTTTTTTTTACCTCTTCCTCCTCCTGCGGTGTGAATGGTGGTGTACGAATGCAAAAATACTTGCGACTGTGATGCTAACAGTTGGACAGCTCTTTGACTGGGTGTTACACACCAAATTTAAATCGCTGAAACTCAGCAGAATTTTGCTGATTTTAGACTTGATGAAAGATCAGCAAAGTTTCCAGAAAAATAATGCTGCTGAATTTTCCAGCAATTCCAACTTCTGTCAAAATGACAACATTTTACTGATAATCAGCAAAAATTCCAGCAATATTTCTTCACTGACTTTTCTGCAATAAAAAATTCTGACAGCTCACAGCATTTTGCTGAATAAACTCAGTAAATCGAATTTATTTTCACTTGGGGATGTCAGCTTCTGTTAAATATGTTTGATACAAATACACAAATATTAATGACAAAATCGCAAGGGTCGTTTCCATGCATAATTTATTACAATTTAATATAACCAGTGCTCTTACCAACATAATTTTAATATATTTGTAGTTTTCCTCCTCCTCGGTGGTTTGTACGAATCGTACGAATTAAAATACTTGCGACCAGGGCGTCACAATATCAGCTTCAATCGACCAAATCCATGCGACGAAGAGACTGCTGGCTTTTTTTTCTGTTAAAGTCGAACAGCTTCACAGCATTCTAGAACCTCAGTCGGCTTGCACAAACAAATGTTCAATCGATTGTCTCTCTTTCTCCCGTCGCTCCATTGGTCTTCCTTTCAAGCTTCGGTGAAACGGATGAGCGAAAGAGCGTTCGACTTTGATAGTTTTCTCTTTCATGAAACACTTCAACAGAGGTTTCATGACGTATATGACGGAAAATGAAATAACACATTTAAAGCATTTCTCACGTGAAAAAACTTGAAGATTACACGTAATATTTTTAATTTATCTTCCATCCATCTATTTATCTAAAAAAAATGATCGAAAACGGGACATAACGCATTTTAAACAAATTGAAAGAGCGGTGATAGAGTGTTCGTGAAAGGGGATTGAAAGCCATAATGAGGTTTCGTTTAACTAGAAAATCGACGTTAGTTACATTGAAAGCGATGAGCAAAGCAACGAAGAGAAGTTCCACAGCCAGCCTTTCCTTCTAAGCGTCCTGCTTTTTTTAATTTCGTTTCTTGCTGATAGTCTAGCTAGGCGTTATAGAAATGAAGAGTCGAACACGTATGTATGAGAGAAACAAAACACGAGTTCATTTTAGAGCTTCGAAAATGTAGACCCCTGCTTGCGACTGTGACGCTAACTGATTCTGATTGACAGCTATTTACTGGGTGTCCAGCAAACCGTTTTTTAGCTGAATTTTTCGGTACAAATATCGTATGCTGTTTTTCAGTAAAGCTTTTTTGTTGCTGATCATGATCCAGCAAACCGTTTTACTGTTAATGAAAACTAAAATTTGGTGTGTATAAACATTACCAATATTTTTGATTTGATGTATACAATATAGAAATACATAACGGCGGTGGTCACTACCCGTGTCTTGTCAATATTATCAAGTCATAAAAAGTAACAAGGACTAAAATGTGATCCTTTGATAACTGGAAAATCCTGATTCCCTAGATTAAAGTTGTCACGACAAGGGTACGGTGGTAGATCTTATACCAGTACCGCACCACGAAAAGGTGATCTCCCAACGTTACTAGTTTGAAAAGATAAAAATTTACAAAATGGAACGAACTCACCAAGTTTAGCCATTTGAACCTGAAGGCTGCTTGACATGTGTTGATGTATAAGTCCAAATTGTAGACAAAGCTTGACGAAGTTCATCATGAACTAGTCTGGTTTATGGTTAGGGGTCGTCCATTAATTATGTCACACATTTAGGGGGAGGGGGGGGGGTTTGAAAACTGTGACGAGCCATACAAAAACAAAATTAAGGTATATACAAAAAATGTGACAAAGGGGGGAGGGGGGTTGAAAATGGGCCAAATTTGCGTGACATAATTAATGAACCATCCCTTATTGCGCGAATGTCTTCCGTCGATTTGATATAAACAAATGTTCGGATGTATGTAGTCGATTTTTGATGTGCCTTGGCAAGCCAGGTTCAACGTTGCGACTCAACGAATGATGGAACTTATGATGGGACGAATTATGGGACGCCTCGTGGAGGTTCTAATTGGCTTCGGAATAGCTTGGCAGCGGCAAATAATAGGGACCTAGAATGAGGAACTAGAAATTGTCTCTTGGGCCAGGTTTTGGTGAGATCAGCAACCGATTATAGATTCGGAAAAGTCTCAGCAAATTCTACCAGTTACTCAATATTATCCAAAGCCGTCACGAAACTTCCTTCTCGCATTCTTTGCAAGTATGCGACATCTTCCCTCTTCTTCTAAATTGTCTTAATGCACTACACCCAGGTTTTTCACACACACCACGTGTACCTCCGTTTTGCTCGCAAATCGGTTCCAGAGGATTCCCTCCTCGAAACTTCATTTTTCGAAATTTCATTTTTCGGAATCGGTTTCCCTCGACTAGAACACATTTCTAACGATTTTTTTTCCTGAATCACGAACACTAAAATATACTTTTGAAATCATCAACCGCGTTTGAAACTTCATAAAATCATACAAATTCACTCGAAAAAAGTACAACTGCAAAAATAAAACACGTCAACTTTTCATAGCGGCCTACCACGATCTTCAGATTTTAAAATTTCCTAATACTTTTATGAAAAACTCAAATCTGTAACTCTTGTGCATGGCGAACTAGAGCGAAAAGAACTTGTTATTTTTTTAGTGAATGTAATTTACATTCACTGAAAAATAATGCTGAATTTAATACAAATTTGTGCTACTCACAAAAGTTGTAGTTAATATCAAAGCCTACAAAAGCTTCATAATTTATTTAACGAAATTCTGTTGATGAACACAGTTAGAGGCAAATTAATGAAAATTAATGCACGAAATGAATGTAAATGATTTGCCATACCTGATTGGGTGTGTCGATTGTCAGGGACTTAAAAGTTTTACATGGGATTTTGGGCTCGTTTTTCAGTAAAAACAATTGTTTCATTGAAAAAATGCCGTTAAGTTCAACCTATCGCATTCTGGAAATTCATTTTAGGTGCGCTATGGCCAAAACCGAAAACTCAAACCACCAGCCAACGGTACTCGGTGATCAAGCGGTCGTCATTCCATTTCCAGGTTCGTAAGTCAAAAAGCACATGCATACGTCATTCAGCATTGTAAACTTTCTTTCCCCCTAACCAGGCCGTTAATCAAACGTGCGACATTTTAACTAAAGCCATTGACCGATACCAAAAAATAGTTTCCAATGTTGGTAACGAATCACGGCGAGCGCTTTTCAGTGCATCCCGAAATGATAACAATCTTGCAAGAAGATCTTGGCGGTCGGATGTGAATTTCAACGTAAGTTCTATTCCATTGTTTTTACAGAATTTTGATCTAACACTTTTTATTTTTTAGGAATATCTCGAGGAAGTTACAGTCGATCTTAAAGCACCATGTGAAATTCTACCCTACTTAGGAATGGATGAGTCTTGTAGGAAAGCTACCAAGATAGAGCTTAGAATCTTATCTCACAAAGTATAACTTATTTCATTTCAGACGACATTATTGTCAGCGAAACGCACGCCTCCATTGAGTCGTACTCAATCTGGGGCATTTTGAGAGGATTGGAATCCTTCGCACAGATGGTTGTGCTTTCGGAAGACGGAAGCATGGTAAGTTTATGAAACGTGTTCAATCTAAAACCACCACAAATCTTATCGATGGCATCTCCCACAGCTTTACGTCAACCTAACAACCATCTCCGACAGTCCTCGGTTCTCCCATCGCGGACTTCTAGTGGACACATCGCGTCATTTCGTTTCGGTCAGCACATTGCTCAAAATGCTAGATGGGATGGCGTACAACAAACTGAACGTCTTCCATTGGCACATCGTGGACGATCAGAGTTTCCCATATCAGAGTAAATACTACCCTGAGCTCAGCGAGCAAGGAGCTTATCATCCTTCGATGGTCTACACACCACAGGATGTTCAGAATATCATCGAAGAGGCACGCCTAAGGGGGATTCGCGTCATCTCGGAGTTTGATACTCCAGGCCATACCCGTTCGTGGGGTGTTTCGCATCCAGAATTACTTACTGCATGCTATGACCAGTACCAAGGAAAGCTTGGACCTATGGACCCTACCAAAGAATCGACGTATACATTTTTGTTCAAGCTGTTCCAGGAAATAGTAGAAGTGTTTCCAGATAAATTTGTACACCTTGGAGGTGATGAAGTCGGATTCGAGTGTTGGGCTAGTAATCCCGCCGTGATGGAGTATATGAAACAGAATAGATTGTACTCGTTTGAAATGTTGGAGGAGACGTTCATTCAGCGGATCGTCGATCAAATTGATGCTCTAAACAGGAGCTCACTGGTTTGGCAAGAGGTTTATGTTAACGGTGTCCGATTACCCAATGGAACTGTAGTGCACGTGTGGACCGGGAATCGCCAAGATCTTCTATACAGAGTCGGTATACTCTGATGATAGATTATGAATTTATAAACAGACTGAAATCCTTTCAGATTACAAAAGATGGACTGCCAGCATTGCTATCGTCCTGTTGGTATTTGGATCATCTGAGCACCGGGGGAGATTGGCGAAAATTTTACAACTGTGATCCACACGACTTTGTCGGTACGAAGAATCAAAAGGACCTGGTGCTGGGTGGCGAGGCATGCATGTGGGCCGAAGTAGTGAACGATCATAACATTCTGCAACGGATCTTTCCTCGAGTATCTGCCACGGCTGAGAAACTTTGGTCCCAGGAGTATGTTACCGATACCGATGACGCAGCTCGTCGCATAGAAGAGCACTCGTGTCGCATGAACTTGCGCGGCATCCCGGCTCAACCACCGAGTGGGCCTGGATTCTGCATCTAGAATGAAAATGAAGAATCAGCTTAATCGGGAACAGATAAATGTGTTATGTAAATATTGTGTTTTTTATGTGTTTCAACGCTTCGAATGCCGTAGGAGGGGAAATTTCAAAAATAATAATTTAAATTCTCACAATAGGCCAAAATGAACTCAAACCATTACAGATGATGGTTAATTTAGAAAGGAAGAAGTGTCACTTTGAGACTTGCTTTTGGTTCCGGCCCTTATTACTGGTGTCACGAACGAAGTAAACGAAGTGACGTGACAACGAGTTACTCACGGTGACGTAATAGTGCATTTGATTTGAAAAGTTTTTTTGGATCACAAATTAACATAATTTTCCGTAAAATGCAGCTGCGCAGGAGGTAACATTTCACTGTGACTGCAAAATTGTTATGAATAATTTACCATTAAAACATCACAGAACCACACCGGAAGAAGAACAGCTAGTTATATACCTAAAACATTTTCCTACGCGATCAGGAAAGGTTAGTTTTGCTTTATGGGACGATTTTCCCCAAAACTCTCCTGGTTCCCTTGGAGAATTTTGCAACCACCATCCTTATAATAGTTCTCACTTCGAAATGTAAATGGCGAAAGCTCACAAAATATTCACTGCAATCTTCAATTTGTCCCTAATGCTTCCAATGTTGTCAATATGACGTCGGTTCATTGATTTTTCGATAAATAATGTCAAAATTAAACTTTTCGAAGCATTTTATGGATTTTCTCAGTATTTAGTATGTAGTTCCTTTTCAATGTGCTACCACCTAGCCATGAATTATCTCTAATTTTGAAATAATTCTGCATGAAGAATCTTAAATTCGAGTTAACTTAAAACCACAGAGAACAGAAGTCCGACTTCGGTCAGAAACTTGTGTAAAGATAAGTGGGAATCTCCTGATTTGCTCTATAAATTTTCCACTTTCGACCAATTTGGCGCTAGTATCGATAAATTTTCTCATCAGGTTGTCAAAGAGGGTTTTTAAGAGGGGAAGTCGGCGTTAGTGGCGCTTAAGTCTGTTTTATGTGTTAAAAGGTTCTAAGTCGGAAAAGAAATAAGTGGTGATGGTGACCCAAAACCAATAGAGCTATATTAGTTTAAAACTACAGTAAAAGTAATCTAAACTTGACAAAATGTAGTATAAGAGAAGTGCGGATTCAGAACAAACTGCCTTGTCAACATATGCCTAGGTGATTTCTAGCAACACCGCCAATGCAATCAAGATAGGCGCTGCTCGATTTGCTCTGTCTTTGACAGTTCGTTTGGCTCAAAATCAGCCAGTCTGGTCCTCTATTATACTAGACCCTCTCTAGTCCAAACCAATAAATCCGAACCTTACAACATGGATCAACTTTTCAATTGAAAACGCCACTAATGCAGCAACTGAACAACCACCGCGCAAACCAAAATGCGCGCAAAATGTGCTTACAACATATCAGAAAAAATCAAAAAATGTATGCGAGAGAGCTACACTTAAAGGGTGGAACGATTAAAAATTGGTAAATCATGATTAAGTGCACACTGATTATGTTATTGTATAAATGATCAAACCACAGACAAACAGACAACACTCACAATCACATTCATCGCAAATAATATTTTAGTTGGGAATGTGCTTGTATTTGTCATGGTGGCGCCACTGAAGCATTGAGCAAGCCACCGCACTTCGAAATTATCAGTGATGCCAGTTCTTTTTCACGTCTTGTTAGTAGATGTCAGCTTCTGAAAATGATAAGTGGTCAAGGCATCCCACTGGAGACACATACCACATCTGACGAATACAAAAAAAAAGTTGTTGAATATTATTGTATGAATATCATTGATTGACACATATTACATTGACAAATCTACATTTAGAAATGGCACTAATAAGTGATGCACTACCTCGTTTAAAACTTATTTCCAGTAAAAGAAAAAGCACAATAAACAAACAAAACAAATCCATAAAAAAGTCTTAGCTTTTGTGATTTTTTCCTACGGATCCGTATTTCTGCAAAATTCAATCAATTCTATAGATCTACGGAAAATTTCGTAGAACCGACATCACTGACTTCCATCTGTTTTGTTTTTATTCAACACAGCTGACGCGTTGACAGAACGAGGGAAAAGCAACTAGTGAAAAAATTGCATGAACGAGGGATGCTCCGGTTACAAAACAATGCTTGGGAATGTGGATGATAGATGGTGCTAGTGCGCATACAAAATACGCTTAACGATATTTTTTGAAGAATTTTCTTCAAAGCATTATATCTGTTTGTCTGTGATCAAACCTGATTTCTTTTCGAAGTTCAATGACTATAAAATACAGGAAAACTTTGCGATTTGCCTTCCGATTTTTTCAAATGCTAACTATCAGGCTTTACGTTTCACACGTTACATCAGATTTTGTACCGCAGATGTATCAACCTTATTTGATACTGAACGCCAATGAGGCCTCGGTGCAGGAATATCAGGTAGTATCACGATGGATCCCCTACGATCCACTGCGACCATAAATAATAAGAAGAAAAAGAAGAAGAGTAGTTTAAAATTATGTTTCCTACCATTCAACTTTATCATGGAGCAATATTTTGAGAACGAGGCCCGTCAGCGGTATTCGGCTCTAGAGAGGGAAGTTAAGTGTTCCTGTATACGGGACAAGCGAGTGTGGGTGGACTCGCTGGTGGATGAAGGGGAGAAAGCCGCAGCAACTGGCGATATCCGCCTTTTCTATAATGTTTCACGATGCTTGAGCGGGGCAAGGATGAACCCAAGGATGCCTGTGAAAGACGGGACTGGACAGTTGCTGACCAGTTGAAACGTTGGTTTGAGCACTTTGAACAACTTCTCTAAGTTTCAAAGCTCAACCAACCATCAACATCTCGGCATGATCCGCCTAGGGTGAGGCGCGTTACTCGCGTCAACACTGAAGCATAAACTATTCGTCAATATCTGGGACACCGCGCCTTTTCCAGCCGACTGGATGCAGGGCGTCTTGGTAAAAGTCCCCAATTCGACAACTTGCGAGGCATCATGTTACTGTGTATTGTTCTCAAAGTTCTGTGTAAAGTTATCCTCACTCGGATACAGGAGAAATCGACGCGACTCTCCAACGACAGCAGGCAGGCTTCCGTGCTGAAAGATCCTGTGTGGACCATATTGTCACTCTCCGCATGATCTTGGAGCAGGTCAATGAGTTCCAAGAGTCCCAGTACTTGGTATTCATTGACTACGAAAAAGCTTTCGACCGACTAAACCACGAAAACTTGTGGGGCGCTCTGAGACGCAAGGGAGTCCCTGATAAGATCGTCAACCTCATCGAAGCGCAGTACGAGGCTTTCTCATGCAGAGCGTTGCACAACGGAGCTTTGTCTGACCCGATTCGGGTAACCGCGGGTGTGAGACAAGGATGAATATTATCACCGCTACTGTTCCTCATCGTAATCGACGAGATCATGGTTGGAGCCGTTGACCCTGTACCGAACCGTGGGTTGCTGTGGCAGCCTATTATCATGGAGCATCTCAACGACTTCGATTTGGCTGATGATGTTGCGTTATTAGCACAACGGCGCTCTGACATACAGAGTAAGCTCGACGACCTTGTGGAACGCTCCTCTGAAGCAGGTCTAATCATCAACGTCAACAAGACCAAATCGTTGGATGTCAACTCGGAAAACCGTTCCAATTTCATAGTAGCTGGGCAGACAGTGGAGCATGTCGAAAGCTTCCAATATCTTGGCAGCCAGATAGCGTCGGACGGCGGCACCAAGAGCGACACGGAAGTGCACGGATTAAGATGGCGAGGGCTGCTTTCGCCAGTTTGCGAAATGTATGGAGAGCGAATCAGATCATTCGACGTACCAAAATCCGAATTTTCAACTCGATCGTGAAGTCTGTGCTGTAATACGCCAGTGAAACATTGTGTGTATCAGCGGAGAACACTCAGAAGCTGCAGGTGTTTATCAACCGCTGCCTGCGGTACATAATTCGTGCATGGTGGCCCCACAATTGGATCTCAAATTCCGAGCTTCATCGTTTGTGCCATCAGAAGCCGATAGAGACAGAAACTCGTGAACGGAAGTGGAGATGGGTCGGCCACACTCTACGACGGAGCGGAAACGAAATCTGCAAGCAAGCACTGGACTGGAATCCAGCAGGACATCGCAGCAGAGGCAGACCCAGAGGCTCGTGGCGGCGGAGCCTAAACAGTGAAATTAAGAACGTTGACCGAAACTTGACTTGGGCACAGGTCAAGGCCAAAGCTAGTAATTGCCCAGGATGGAAATCTTTCACAAAGGCCCTTTGCACCCCTGGAGGTGCGCAGGATCGTTAAGCAAGTAAGTAATATTTTGAGATTTTTTCATCCAGAATTTTGAGAAATAGGGTTTTATTTATGATCAGCCTAAAACTTTTAAAATGTATTGCCTCATTTTCATCACTAGAAGAAGAACGTCCAAAAACTGCTTGACATATGATTATATGATCTCAAAAAAGACGGCATTGTAATGGATAGCCGGAAGCTGGTGCTCACATATCAAAACATAGTCATGCCAATGTTGCCACACAAGATCGCAAAAAAATTCCAATCGTCATCCTTCTTGATGCGTAAATAATTTAATTAATGTATCAATTATTACATAAATAGCATTACATTAACACTGTTCAGCACATACATGCATTTCAAAGATTTCATTCCACATTTCTTTATTTTTTATTAATTACGCACAATGCTTTATTATTTTATCAATATCGTGGAATGAGTGTCAAGATCATTATAACGTATGATGTCGCAACTAAAATGAACAGTAGTTTATCAAAAACAACAGCGATTACACGTATTTCATCACCCTTTCCAGATAGTTTATAAGAATCTGTAGCAGCTTGCTCGGCCACAAGGATGGCAGTATCTCCAGCATTTTCATCGGGGGATTCTTCATTTTGACGGCCCTCTTCCATTATGTCCTGCTGCGAGCTAGCTACGGCACCCGTACTAAAAAGCCATTGGCCAATTTGGTTTCCAGTCAAAATTGTTACCACACTGGCCAAAATTGCTGGTGGCTGCTTCCCGCTCAAGTACACATGCTTGATACATACAGTCAAAACCAACAGGCTTGCAGTGACGGTCAAAGAATCGCGGAAGAATATCACTGAAATAAAAGGAATTACCGTTATGTGGCTGTGAGCTATCTGAATGGATTAACGTCGTACGGAAATAGGGCACCGTAGATCCGTTGTATGGAATCTGCCAATAAAGGTTTATAATGAATAGGAAATGAATGAACACATTAACACAAAGCATAACTAATCTTTCAATTGCGCAACAGTTCACCCATAACGCTATCAGATTGATGGCTACCATCACTGAAAAAAAAGCTGGATTATTAATATTGTTCCCAAATTAATTTCCGAGAAAATTTTACCAAACGCCGGAGTCAAAATAACCGCACAGTGAGCTCCTGAATGGCGCTCCAGGATGAAATTGAAAACCACCGAAGGATACATCGTGCTCGAGTCATTAACCTCCAGCGGAGTTGTTTCATGTTTCGAAGAGTTTGTCGATAGTATCAGCCACTCGTTATGCTTGTTGGTCTCATCCGAAATGAACGATATTCCATCGGCTGTAAAGTCTACCTCACTCGAGTATTCCGCCCACATTCCAAAGCGAAGCGTACAGTTCATACGATCGAATGGCCAATTAGTGTAATCTGACTTACAGAGCGAATGATAATCGCAGGCTGGAATACATCTAACCTCACCTGTTGAAAGCAAAATGCACTTTGGCGAGGTACACGAGGCCTCCAAATTGTTGCTGTAATAACTAATTGGAAGAAAGCAAAATTTTAGTTCAGTTGAATCTGTTCATCATCCTAAAAAGTTGATTACGCTGAGTATGGTATCATATCCGGAAGCCATATGTCTTCGGATTCGATAATGAGACTCTTCAAACCACCGTTTTCCATTGGATCCCAAGTCAGAAGCTGATCTGTCCATTTTAGACGTAGCCATACGTTGATGAAGATTTTTTGAAGGTTGTCGTCCTATAATGGAAAAAAAAGCCACTGTTTGTCTATTCAATCTGATAAAAAATATAAATCTTAATTGTAGATGCTTGACGTCAATATTAGGAATTTTGAGGAAGGTACGAATGGGGTCGACCATCTCCTTTACCAAATTCATCGGTTGATGAATGGTTGTGAGGGGTGTTTCTCTTCGCCACCACTGGCAAAAGGGATGATCGCCAATTCGCTCAGGTACCTCATGATGTGCGCGAACAGTTTGTTTCACACTCAAGTCGCCATCTGACGTAAGCATCTAGTAGCTGATAAATCTTACTATATCAAAATTCTGCAACACCATATGCATGCCAACTATCACGGGATCGGTATACTTCTTAACCGGCCGCTCTGATTTGTCATAACTGCCACACAGCAGCTTCTGCTTTAGGACCACATCCGGCGTATTTGGATTTCCATCGCATTTGATCGAAACTGAAATTATAAGAGTAGATTTTAACTAACTTTGATTTGCATATTTACTCAGTAGTTGTCTTACCGATTTCATTGATTTGATAGATAAGGAATATAATTTTCAGCAGCTTCATGTTTGCTCAACAGAGGAAAACTTGATACAAATGAACATCGATCTGCACAGGATGACCGATGAGAGTAAAATACTTCAGAGCCAACTATCCTCCTCTGTACATAATTCCTCCTCTGTAATTCGATATTAGATAAGCATGGTTGTGGATCTAGTAACACCATTGATAATGGTGTGGTTTGACCCGTCGTATATGTGCTTCTGTTAAACAGTCGTCGGACAAAGTTAGGGATATATTTATATTATTAT
The DNA here is from genome assembly GCF_037179485.1 of Ochlerotatus camptorhynchus. Taxonomy (NCBI): domain Eukaryota; kingdom Metazoa; phylum Arthropoda; class Insecta; order Diptera; family Culicidae; genus Ochlerotatus; species Ochlerotatus camptorhynchus. The sequence continues at coordinate 2,445,618 of NW_027040867.1, forward strand.
TATTATTATTCATTTTTTTATATGACGTACCAACACTTTCGTCGTATTCGCCCATATGTCTCTTCTGCAGTTGCGGGGCCTTATTTTGTGCTGGGATTATTTAGTAAAACAAATTACTGTCACCATCATATTGTTTCAAAAATACAGAAATCGAGGTGAAAATCTCATCAAAAATAAATGTTGAGCTACATAGCTGTGCTTGATTTTACCGAACTAGAGATTACGGCCCGTTTTGTAATTTCTGTAGGGTCGGGTGGTGCATGAGTGCCGCTTTAAGAATATCGTTCAATAAACAACAATAAGTCAACCTGAAATTTTGAAAATCCAAATGATCTACATTGGCGCATCAACGCAAAGCCGAAACTGGTCATGCGACACCAAGTTTTAAGATCCACAATTAACGACTTTATTCGAGCACTTAAAATGACGTTTACTACCACTCAAACTTTGAAATAAAACATTATTTTGAGATTTTTTCTTCTAGAACCTCGAGAAAAGTAGCCAACATTTGTGCGTTTCATAAAAAAAATATAAATTATTTGGTCCAGTTTTGTGAAATCGCTGGTAGAAAGTTACGCCAAAACTGCTTGACAAAGTGGCCAATTATAAAAATGATGATATACTAAAAAAATGTCATGCAGTTTGACAGATATCAAAATGCCATTACCATTTTCACCCACTCGCCATCTGTGAGTCAATCGTCACTTTGATGCTTCAATTGAAGCTTAAACATTCTCTCTTAACGGGGACACCTGTTGAGATCTCTAAAAAAAGGGTATTTTTTGTGAATTTTTTTTAGAACATTAGAATAAATGCAATTACTTCGGGTTTTCATTTCGATCAACATTTCAGCTTTACTTTCAAAACAGGGCGTCAGCATCTACCACCATGAGATTTCAGGAGCAAGTGAAATTCGTGCTAGTTGGTTGAGCTGGTGGAGCTGGTGAACTAGCATAAGTGTAAACAGCCCATTACCGACCCCACTGAAACGTTGGTTTGAGCACTTCGAACAACTTCTTCAAGTTTAGATGTCCAACCAACCATCAACATCTCGACATGATCTGCCAAGGGTACGGTACATCACTCGCGTCAACTCCCTGGCTCCCTCACTGCAAGAGATTGAGAACTATAGATATAGCTGGGACTGTCCACAATTGCTGGATTAAATTTAACTTGTGGTTGAAAGTGACATATGTAAAGTTATCGATTAACCCTGATATCGGAGAGTGCTTATTATTGACAGACAAAAAGGTAGATTTTAACAACCATGCACGAAAACTGGTCGATCGATAACTCAGGAATTTTTAACATGAAAAAAAAATCATTCAAAATGTCACTTTTAGCTTCAAGTTAAATTTTACATTCCAAATGGGTCATAGCAAGAGATGGTGTTATGTTGAAAACAAAACAAAAAGTTTAGCTGTTTCAACATGATTAAAAGTTTTGCGAGAGATTCATAATTGCAAAAAATCCCCAACTTATACTATGCAGCACAAAATTAAACAAATTCTATTCAACTACAGCATGGGTTCGATTTTGGCAAAACATAAATTTTGTCAATACCAATTTAGCTTTCCACAGGTTTTAATAATTGATAAGCTGATTATCTGATCTTCAAAATTATCCGAAAAATAGAGTTGCAGAGCACAAGCAAATTAAAGATATTGGAAACGTGTTGCCAAAATCAGACCTTCACTGAACTGAGAATTTATCGTGTAAAATTTACTAATTTTATTGAGTTTCTTCAGCGAGATCAGAAGATACCCAACTAACAATTTTCACAATTTAAACGCTTTACCCATCTAACAATTTTCACAATGTAAACGCTTTACTCATTTCATTTATACAGTCTCAAGCTGTATTCGAACGTTATACGATATGAGGAAACCATTACTCAACCTCTATACAAGCAAATCTGGCGAACTTAGTCAGCTACTTATGGCTGTTGGAACGGTCGGGAGAAGCTCTTATTGCATATCCATTAACGCTTCTATACAGCTGTTATCCTGCTGTTTAGTTGTGTGTGAACTTGAAAGGCGCTTATTCAACCTTTTCCCGGTTATCCAATAATCACTACACAGCTTTCTCTTGAAGCCGGGTTAAATACTGTTTACGCTTTTTTATTAAGGAATTTATTGAGTTTATTTTGCTGTGAATCAAATTAATCGAAATTAGTTACAAATCATGACCAAATTATTTACCCTGCACCGGAACCTGGAATCGAATCGAGACGACCTCATTGGCAAACCTTGACACTACCAACTGTGCTACGCCAACACTTTGAACTTATGTAAACAAATCAACATTCGCTTCTACAACAAAATCGCTGAGTAAAGGCTTTATAATAGTACACATGAATCAGTTTCTCGACTAGTTATAAACGAACAGAGTAAAAGCTGTAAAACTGCACACGTCTAAAAATAAACCTAGTTGACTGTGAAAATACTTCCGAAGTTGCTCTAACACAGTTTATAAGCTGAGTACAGGTTATTTAGTTGTTGAAAAAGCACTTTTGATGTTTATGTTATTCAGCAAGAGTGGTTGGTTGTTTAGAAGCCATAAAATGAGTAATATATGCACTTTGTTAGCTTTGTTTTGCAGCTACAAGTTGAAAGTTGATTAGTGTGTGTATAGAAGTGACATTAGCGTTTATTGGCTGATGTTATTCAGTGCGACTGACAAATTGAATAATGATTGTGAGAAAGTTGAGTAAACGCTCTCCAAAACTATTTTGCTAGCTGTTGCTTGTAGCTGTATCTGCAGCTTCTTTTCAGCTACTTTACAGCACAACGCTGGAAAAGTTGGCTTACAAAGCTGAAAATTTTAGTTGGGATATCACATAAGTTTACATTATATATCATGTAAAGTTCTGAGACATTTCAAGCTGAAGATTGCATTAGGTCCTACGTAACATTGACAGATTCTTTTTGTATCCGTACGGCCATGTAAAGACATGCCCAGGTATTTTTAGCACTCAGATCGATAAAAGAGGCTTTTATCTAGCATCTAATACGACAAACACAAGACACGGTTATGTGCTCAAGTTATTAACGAAAGAGAAAGTCGACAAAGAGAATCGATCAATGTTACTTAGGACCTAATGCAATGTTCAGCTTGATTTCATGCAATGTAGCAAATATTGTATACAAAAGCCCATTGTTGTAAATAACATTGTTTACAAGTTGCTCGGTTGCGTGAAATGAAACACAAGTTTATGTGAATTAATGTTTACATCACTATTAAAATTCAGAATTTATCTGTGTTGATCTTCGATGACGGTTTGTGCCGGTGGGTGTTGCGATGCGGAAACACAATGGTTTGCGCTTTGGCCACGTTCACACATATCTTCCAGTCGGTGAGATATATGGTGTAGGCATCCAATCCGTTTTGGAGCTTCGATACGAGAGTGCGCATTACTCGTTCCTTGTAGCTGATTGCCGAGTCGTCAGCAAACAGCGATAGAGTTCCACCTTGCGGCAGTGTCGGTATGTCTGATGTGTACAGATTGTACAATATGGGTCCCAGAATGCTTCCTTGAAGGACTCCGGCGGGTACCGAGAGAGCGCTGCCTACGCATACTTGAGACGTCCTACCGTCGAGGTAATTCGAGATGATCTTCAACAGGTAGCTGGGGAAACGAAATTACAGAAGCTTGTGCACCAAGCCGTCGTGTCACACGTTATCGAATGCCTTTTCGATGTCCAGTATCGCCATGACCGTTGTCTTCGAGACCAACTTCGCCTGATTGATGAGGTATGAGTCCCGCTTGAGTTGGTCCACCGTCCAGTAGGATGTCGTTCGCCTCGGTGTAAATGAGTTTCTCAAACAACATGCTAAGCGAGGACAGCAAACTGATCGGATGGTAAAATCCACGAATCCCTCATTTTATCGGTAAAACTTTTATAGATAATCAAAACAAACATAGTGTAGTAGTAGAATTTCGGCTAGCATGGGGTACGTTTATCGATGTACTTGGGACCAATTGGCTAGTCAAGTAGTATATTTTTTGTAAAGGAATTTCGCTTGGTCTCACCATCAAGATTGGTAAACTTAAGGCCTGTACTCGAAAAAAATGTACCAGACAAAAGTGTTCACCAAAAATTTATTTTAAGTCGGATTTTCTTGAAACTTTCAGGGAATGAACTAATACATATGGATTCTCGTATGGATTATGTATGGATTTGCTTTATTCGATTTCCTTAACATCGCTGAAAGCCCGCACCTTTCCCTTAAGACCCCTCATTACATTTTGTGCAATGGTGGAGCCGACCTTTTGACGTAGAACTACGTCTTTGTCGACTATACTGGGGTGCAAATCAAAAAATAAGTGTGGTGAAATAGTGTTAGGCATTGAACGCTTGTAACTTTGTCATTTATAGATTAAAATAAAATCTAAATACGCCAATCGATAGGATATTACATTACAAATCTACTGAAGTAAATTTTTTTTTCAATTTTCCACAAAAAAACATTTGAAAAATGTACAAATGATAATTTTATCTCTGTTTTCATGAAATAAACGATTTTCCCTAACCCAGTCGTCATAATCGAGTACCATTTGGTTGTACATCGTTCTGCTTGAACCTGAAAATATAAATACAGCGTTGCTGTTGTGATTTTGCTCATCACCGCTTCGAACGGACCGGTTCATGAGTTGATGGGTCGATAGGTAGGGTCTAGGTGAGGGAGCTGCCTCCCTGGAGTCCGTAGCATTGGTGCTCAGCACGGAAAACAAATCAAGGAAAAAAAAGAGAACCATAACCGAAACATTGAAATTCTTGAAAATTTAAGATGCAATGACATACATCAATTTTGCGTGGTTCTACGTCATGCTGCGGTCGTGTATGGGACACAACCCTTTAATTTTTTGGTCACTTTCATCCATTCTTTCTTCAACTCCAGCTCGTTCTTAAACACCTTGGACGATTTTCGAACTTTGGCTCAAAATCTTTCCACCGGACGAATCTCTGGTGAATTTGGGGGGTTGGCGGTTTTTGGTACAAAAACAACGTTATTGTCTCTGTACCAATCCAACGTCGATCGCGCGTAATGGCATGATGCCAGGTCTGGCCAAAATAATGTCTCGCCTCCGTGGAACCGCAGGAAGGGCAACAGACGCTTCTGGAGGCACTCAGTGCGGTAAATTTCGCTGTTGATGGTACCCATTGTGATGTACGGTTTAATCAGTTTACCGCATTGGCATATGGCCTGCCAGAGCAAGTATTTTTTGGCGAATTTGTCCACTTTCGTCTTCCTTATGTCTTCCGCAACATCAAACCGTGATTTGGCAACGTAGAACTCCAGCCCCGTTACCTGCTTTGCGTCTGCCTTGATGTAGGTTTCGTCATCCATAACCACACACATCGGTTTCGTTAAGCACTCTCGATACAGCTTCCTTACGCGGGATTTGGCCTCCGTGTTTTGTTGATCACGCCGGTGCCTTCCGGACCTTGAATACACGAAGCCCAGCTCGTTTCATGGTTTGCTGAACGAACCAGGCAGAACACTTACGCTTGAAATAACCAACACCTTCCGGGCCTTCACAGGGTCAGCTGTCTTCGATTTTCTTCCACTTCCAGCCCGCCGCTCGGTCGTCTGGGACTCCTTAAACGATTTTACCACCCGAGACACAGTTGTATGGGTGATTCCCAGTTGTCTTCCGATCCATTTCATGGTCGCAGTCGGATTTTCCATGACGGCGCGCAAAATTCTCTGGTGATTTTCTTCTTGTTTCGATGACATCTCAATAACCACTGAACCGATTGTTATGAAAATTTGCACATGTAAACAATTCACTCCAAACTAGCTATACCCAGATTTTCATCAATTTTTACCCACGGATAAAAAAGTTACACACGGATAAAAATGGTGCATTTTTTTCGAGTACAAGCCTCACCGGGGTTGTCGGGATGAACCGTTGTTCCGCTTCGTCGATGTCATCGGAGAGGGCTAGCAGCACACCGTCAATTTCTTCCGTCGTCGTTAACGCAGGACTTTCGACCACTCGATCCTCCAAAAACCGTTGGAGTTGAGGCAAATTCGCTCGATGATAGTTTGGCCTACGATGCTGCTGACGTTGGTTGATGATTTGATTCATTTCGAAAACCACCGGTAGATGGTTGGATGACAGCTCGGTAATGGCACAGGGCTCAGAGCAACCATCCGCCATGTTAGTGAGAACGATGTCGAGGGAGGATTCAACACCGGCTGGTGAATAAAAGGTAGGCGAGGTGGTGGAAGCGATTCGGCAGACCCTTTTGTAGATGAACAATTCGGCTACTCTTACCTCTTCCACTATTCTTACGTAATCAGTTTTCACCGAGCTCCGATAGATCGACTGTCTTGCCAGAAAGCGCTGTGGAAGGCACATTTAAGCACTAGCTGGAAAGTGATGACCGTGCGAGAGAATTTAAATTCATTCCATCCGGCCGCTCTTCTGATTAGTTCGCAAAATATCCCTATTTTGTTCGATAAATTTCTTAATTGTTTAGCTATTTTCACTATTTGTAATATACACCAAAAATGACATATTAATGGTTTGAGAAATATGCGTTTGAAAACACCCCCCATTTTCATTGCAAACCTCATTTTCAATTTCGTAATGTGACCCCCAGTATAGTAAAAAAGTAGAAGGGTCTGTGCCTAGGGGCACGAACGGAAGCTTGACGTAGGACCGCTAGTGGACGGAATAAATGTGAAGAGCATTAAGTTCTTTTAATTGATCAGATCAGGCATAACATTTGATAACGGCACAAAAGCATTTGTAAACAAACATTCTAAGGCCCTTTACACGCGAACTAAAATACGCCCACGCAAACCAATACCACTTTCGGAAAGGTGATAGTTGCCCCTATGCGATGATGTTGTTGGTTTGCGTGGGCGTACTTTGGTTCGCGTGTAAAGGGCCTTAGAAGGTTTGTTTACTAATGCTTTTGTGCCGTTATCAAATGTTATGCCTGAAATATCTATTATCTCAACTCTTTCCGTTTTTGAATTGTAGGCGATCCAAATTTGTAGTAATCTTTTTCAAAAAGAAAGTTGATTACGAGAATCAATCCAAATCAATTGCACCCCTGCTTCCAAGTTTGTGTGGTCGTTGGGGGCTTGTGGTTCTGAATATGGACAAACAAGCACAGATAAATTCTATTCCAACTCTTTACTGATGTAAGCTTGATGGCCCTGAAAAGGGCCGTTTTATTGAAGAGGACATCCATGGCCACTTACGTTTGGCGTGTTTAGAGTAGGTGACAGCATCACGGACCTCATTTTCCACGAACACCTTCAGCACACCTCGTAGATCAGACCGGAGATACGTCAGACACTGCCACGGCGAGCCAGACGACGGATGGTGGTTATCTCGAAGAATTTGCGATGACGATTGGCACCTCCTTTGCCACGATCAGCCACGACCTACTGCTGCTATTGCTGACCACGCCGTCCGAAGCGAAAATAAGCTGATACCAGACAGCAGCGCTGCTTTATATTTTTTAGGTTAAAGCAGAATGATGTGCAACCAAGTGGTATAAAAGCTACAAAGACTCCTCCCATTATGAGTAGTTTGCTATCAAGTAGCGACACTGGCTATTTTCTTTTTGCGTACACGGCGAATGAGAACGACCCAAATTTGAGTTTAGTTCACTCATAATCGCTGGAAAATTAGGAAATTGACGAAAATTTTATTCAGTCTTGGAGTAGTGCCAATAGACTGAGTGAATCCAATCTTTACTTTTCTTAAATTCGGGAATTTTTCCCTGGAAAATCCTGGAAAAACCTGGGAAAACATGAGGCAAATTTACTCATCGCTGAGTTCCTGCACTTAATTTCTTATTTCTGAGATAACTAAACTCAAATTTGGGTCGTTCTCATTCGCCGTGATATCACCTTGAAAGATATTGGCGCCGGTGGTTAGCGTGATTGCCTCTCACCCCAGTAGGCCAGGGTTCAATCTCAGTCGGCGCCACCGCCATTTTCTAAGGCATAACATCTCTGATCACGCCTTTCTTCGAGAAGTAAAGCCGTTGGTCCCATGTTGATGAGTTGATGGGTCGATATGTAGGGTCCAGGTGTGGGAGCTGCCTCCCAGGCGTCGGTAGCATTGGAGCTCAGTACGGAAAACAAATCTCGCGTCACTTTTCAATAGGTCCTATCTACATTGATCGATTCTCTTCATCGACACTCTCTTTCGTAAAACTTGGCTTCACAAATCTGGATAAACAATAGAAAAGAGCCCATCAGCATTTTTAAACAAACCGTTTACTCACAAAGCGAAGGCCACCCACACAAACCAACACCATCATCGGATAGGGGAAACTTCTACCTAAAAGATGTTGGCGTTGGTTTGTGTGAGCGGCCTTCGATTTGTGAGACTTTGGAACGGTTTGTTTACAAATGCTGATGGGCCCTATTCTATTGTTGACCAGAAATGTTTCCTGCCGTCTTCGTCGAATTAGATGCTTTTATCTAAAATATCCGTATATAACTTGTATCCCTGCTTCCAGTTTGATTACATGAGCATTTTGTGTGGTGGGTGGTTCTGAATATGGACAAACAGGCAGATGAATTCTATTCCTACTCTTTTCTGTAATAAGCTTGGTGGCCCTGAAAAGAGCCGTTTTGTTTCCAATGTTGGTGATGATTTAACCTCCGAAACCAAACAGAGTGCGTCTCTGTCACTTCAAAAACGTAGATGACATCCATGGCCGCTTACGCTTGGCGTGTTTAGTACAGGTGACAGCATCACGAATCTCATTTTTCAGGAACACCTTCAGCACACCTCGTTAATCAAACCGGAGTTACGTCAGACACCGCCACGGCGAGCCAGACGACGGATGGTGGTTATCTCGAAGAATTTGCGTTTGGTTCTGAACATGGCGATGAGTGTGTAAAGTATTACGCAATTCCATCCTCCCTATTCTCACGCGCCCGAGGATCGGAGGCGAATGCCACTTCGACTTGTTTCGTCTAATTACTACTCTCTGACGACTGTGCTGGGGAAGCAGCATATGCATGTAGGTAATTGGTGGATTTGTTAGTAAATTCGACGCTTTTGGACAATGCTGAACATTTACCAGTTTTTCAATAGTTTCTTGTTGAAAATCAACATTTGGAAGCATTTTTATCAATGCGTAGCCATATTTCTGATCGATTGGTGATAAAATTATTGAAATTGGACCAGGGGCAGCTGAGTTATTAACGTTCAAAATCTTTCTTAATTTGTTACATGTTCCATTTTCGGTTTTCACAAAGTGTACCCCCATATAGAAATCAAAGACGTAGTCCTACGTCAAAAAGACGTAGTCCGACGTCAAAATGAATTTTGCTGTGTGTTGATGCTTTGTGATAAAAAGCCAACATCAGTGCAAGACCCGCCGTGACGTACGGTTCCTAATAATAGATCATTATTTTTTAATTTCGTCAATTCACTTTCACTGCTGTATAAAGAACGAAAACGGAGACGTGCAGAGACTCTTTCGCAGAACTCTCGGAAATAGAAAAATCTCTTTCCAGTAGAGACATCTTCCAACACCACACAAATATATAAGGAAAATATTATTAAAAAAATAAATTGGAACAAACTCGTCAAATCGATCCATGAACGATGTCTTGTTTCAGTGTTCTCCATACATAAAGGTATGTAGACTGGGTACGAAAATAGGTTTGCCTATTCTTAGTGTCGGTGATTTCATTTGATCAGCCAAATAATGCCAGCAAAAAATGGTAAAAGCAAATGGCGAGTGGTTGAAAAGATTCAGGCTGCTGATCGTAGAATCCGACCCACTCTTAAGAAACACAAAGAGCCGGATAGAACAACCAATAAGGTTTTTTCTAGGTCCTGATATGATCGGTGGTTGAAGAACTCCCGGGTGGCAAATAGAGCAAACGAAGTCTGGTTGAAGGAACACTACCCGAAAAAAAATAATTATAATACAACAACGAAATTACAATGATTTTTACTGTTGAATTGATCATTTTGTCAAGCTTCTGCATTCATGTTCCATCAGATGTCACAGCTGTTGTTTGCGGTGACATCTATCGGAAACTAGACACAATCTGTTTGCCTATAATTGTTCACAGAGGACAATGCAGTGCAAAACATGTCTGGTACCTCTATATATGTATTTATATATGGGGTGGGGCATAAAGTATCTTTTGCGCAGAATATGTAAAAAAGGAGGGACTTCAAATGTTACAGCAAATGCATATATAGAGGTACCAGACATGTTTTGTAGTGTCGTGTACTCTATTTTGTAATCTGTGAAAGGGAAATCACAAATCGAGTGTCAACAAAATACATGGCATGTTGAGAGATTGAGCTCGTGAGAGAGAATTTCTCTCTCAAATTTGATTTTTTTTTGGCTCTCTGGGGACTGGTAGTAAAGCAGGTAAAATTGTATGGGGAAAAATCATTTTTATTTAATTGTAGAGTTGGTTGGAAATGCTAACATGAAGCTTTAGTGTGATGATTTATTAGCTAGAGAATGATCTTTAGAAGAGGGAAGGTGGATAGTTCCGTTAGAGTACGGCAGTATGAAAATTGAATAGAAGTTGAAAATGAGCGAAGGGCCATTAAAGCGACAGTCTTTCAAGATAGACGCACATTTTTGCCTAGCCCGTACGATGTACGCGGGGACTTGAAGTATGTCTCCAAGTCCACAGGCAAAAATGTGCGTCCCTCTTGTTGCTCATTAACTGACTGCGGCTGTGGAATAGTTCTAGCGACGTTTTCATCACTACCTAAAGCCCCACGCTGCGAGAGCATTTCCAGTCGATGGTGTGTTATAATGCAGTTCTTCTTTACCCAACTATTGTGTTGCTCCTCTCGTCATGACCAACGTGATCATCTCAGAGAGGAAGCAGTAGGGTGGTTGTTGCGTGCTGTACCATCATCAGCATTGTTGACGGCTACTCCCGCCTTGAGTTGTTACATTCAAAGTGTTTTTTATGTTACTTCATACGCGAAGTTAACGATTTTCAGAGTTGGTTGGAAATGCTAACATGAAGCTTTAGTGTGATGATTTATTAGCTAGAGAATGATCTTTAGAAGAGGGAAGGTGGATAGTTCCGTTAGAGTACGGCAGTATGAAAATTACTTCAAGTCCCCGCGTACATCGTACGGGCTAGGCAAAAATGTGCGTCTATCTTGAAAGACTGTCGCTTTAATGGCCCTTCGCTCATTTTCAACTTCTATTCAATTTTCATACTGCCGTACTCTAACGGAACTATCCACCTTCCCTCTTCTAAAGATCATTCTCTAGCTAATAAATCATCACACTAAAGCTTCATGTTAGCATTTCCAACCAACTCTGAAAATCGTTAACTTCGCGTATGAAGTAACATAAAAAACACTTTGAATTTAATTGTAGCTTGTTTAACAATAATTTCCGGGAAAAATTGAACGACAAAGTCCCTGATTAATTTCTTTAGGTTGTTGTTCACTTTTTTTCACCTGAATATGCACCGAAAGCGAATTATTCCCACTTCTCTCAATTTCTATATGGGGATTTTTATCACTTCCTACCAGCGGAATAGCGCCATCTCTGTGGAAAATGGTCGAACAAAATGATTAATTTTGAGTACATTAAAATTTATTGTTAAATTATTGTACGGGAGAAAAAATGGATTTCGATTTTTAACGATACAATGCTCAAACAACGAAAATTAGTGCGATGAGATCAAATTTATTCGAGAAAAATCACTTTTTTATATTGTTACGATGCTTAACAACCCCCTTATTTACTGTAAATTTCTCAAATACCATGATTTTCATTGTTGTGAACCATGAATTTCGTTGTGATTTTATGGTAATGAACAAAAATAGCCAATGTTTGTTACAATGACAATGAAAAAAATAAAAATACATTGATTTTATTTGATTTTTTTTACGGGTAATTTTAAATTCACAAAACTCAAAAAAAAACGGAGCGAAAATTGACGGCTGACAACATATCACGAAGACTGGCAACTTTGCCTGAATCCAAGTGACATACACAGTAGCGCTGCGATCGAGCGAAGGTGGAAGCAACGCATAGAAAAATGAGTAAATACACAAACCTTTCTTCTGAGGATGGAACTTTTGCTATCCAATTCTATAGGAGCATTTACCTTTGAGCGGCAGATGACGCGATAGTGCCTGTCTCATACCGGTTGTATGAGAAAATGGAAGAGTTGCCAGTCTTCTTGATATGTTGTCTTCGGCGTACGTGAAGGTGGGTAGGCCACACGAAGGGGTGGAAACGAAATATGCAAGCAAGCAATAGATTGGAACCCGGTAGAAACTCGCAGCAGAGGCAGGCCCAGGGGCGCATGGCGGCTAAGCCTCAAGGCAACAGCGAGCCTTATGCACCACTAGGGGTCTGCAGGATACATGAATGAGTGAGTATTATCGACATTATCGATCAATAGATTTTCTAACAGAAATTGGTCAAGATTTTCAACATTTATTTTTGTTGTCGCCGTTAAGTAAAAAAAAATCTGTTTAGTTTAGTAAAATCCAAGCAATTTTTTCACCTATCAGGTTTTTTTTTTTACCACGGGCTGAGTAAGGCGCTCTATCTGTGTAAACAAAAAGAAAAATGTTTGAAACTCTGAACATGCGTTTTGTATTAAAAAATTTAAATTAGAATTTTCGGCAGTACAAAAAGCGATGATTAGGAACGTTTTCTCTTACAGTAAATCATTTTCATATATTTCCTAATCTAAATTCATCATCGAACACATTAGTTTCTGATCAGGAAGCAGCCGAATCGATCTTCCAGTATTAGGTCACGATACCGCGTTACTTCCCGTCGTTACTACATACAGTTCTATTGGTTGCTTGATTGCTTCTGTCTCTCGCCCATCTGGAAATAAGGAATTTTCTTACTTTATTGGCTTTATTACCTCATTTAATTGAGCTGCTTCTCGCTTGTCCCATAGCATTGAGCTAATGGTTTTTCGTAGGTCTCACGCTAGAAACAGCACTAGTAGCATCAGAATGTAGGCAGTTGCAATTCCACAGAAAATTAGCCGGTCAAATGGTTGTACGAACACGTTCCATTTCAATTTGGCTGGATCTACTTCCTCTTCGTCTGAATCAACGTGTTCAATTGTCGCGGTATCTTTCGTTGATGGTTCCATTTCGTCCACATGGTTGGAAAATTGTTCCATGGAGGGTTCCGTCGTTGATTTTATCAGTTGACCATTAAAACTAATATAACCCAGTTTGACGAACACTCTGATCATAGCCATTTTGGAAACTGTTTGATGAACTACTTGAAGAACGTGTGGGACATCTATGCTCTTGTGCTTAATAATGTTAATGGAATACACCAATTCTCCCATTAATAGTAGCGCAATTATGAGAGATCCTAATACCAGTTTGGCCAGTCCTGAAGCCGGTTCCATTTTTGTCGAAGCGTACCAAAACAGTATGATAGTGTACACCACGTGCAGAGCCAATGAAGCAATGGACAGCACAGCTCGAACAGTAGTATCAATTCGAAACCATGTAATCATGAGATTCAGAGACATCAGTACTACAACAATAATACAAACTAAATGTTTCATGGAATACCTAATGATTGTACTTACATAAAATCAATATCAGAAAAACGACCAAATGTGGTCCAACCATCCGCTCTACGACGATATCCATTCTAAACTCCGGACTGACCGAATTATTCACGATTGCCATCTGGAAGGAAGTTATTTTGTAAGGCAAGACTCCCGCAACTGAGTAGGACAGTCGTCGCTGAAAATGGAACAGAGACACCTGATTGATGTCGTATTCCGGAGTAAAGATTCGCAATGGACAATCTTTAGTTTCGAATGCCCAATGCTGCGAGTTCTCCAGACAATCAACCGTAAATGTACACAACATGGAGTACATAACTTCTCCGTCCGAACTGAGATGGCACTTGACTTGGAAGCAGTGGTCGATGTCTTGAACGCGTGACCTGAAAGTACATAGTGTTGTAAGCGTAGACACCCTATAGGAAAGGACAGGTAACCAACTTGGATAGGGATTTGGCAGCTAATTTCGGGGTCCAGATATCTTGATCGGAAACGGAAAGTGTTTGTATGCCATTCTGGGCTTTCCTGTTCCAGTGAAGGTATGCATCATACCATTGCTGCAAGGCATATTAATACGTTTTAGATCAGAGTTATTTGCATTTGCATTGTTTGCCACACTTACCATTGATACCTCCACAGTGATTTCCAGCTTTGCAAAAGTGTTATGAATCTGCAATGAATAGTAACGCAAACGTTAGGTACATCCTTGAATTTTAAAATTAAATAAATTTGAAGAAGCATCTACAAGAGAGCAAAAACTAGCTATTGAGTTTTTGTTTTGTAAGGCAATGTTTAGCTTTTTGTGATACTAACGATAAAAGTTAATGTCAACGCCAGTTAATGTATATGCGTTAAGGTGAGTTGCTGTTGAAACCATATTTCTGATTAATATCATTATCACCTTAAAAATTAAGGCCATAACTAGCAGCTCAACAACATACAAAACTTAAACTGGAAAGTACAGTGCAACAAACAGGGAGTTCTAATTTCAGTGGCATTTTTGAACCCGTCAAAGAATTACCCCGGTATTTCTGACACCTTGAATGTTTTGGTTTGAAATCGCTAGGATAAATCGGATTGAGGATGATGTGGGAAGTGAACTTTCGGTGTTTTGTGATCCATAGGGTAATAAAAGTCCTGTGTTTTAGTGTTTTATAATGCCCTCAAAGGCGGAACAGAAATGTAGCCTTTCGGCCGTAAAGAGTTGGAACCGGTGGGGAGCATTGTTAGAGACCGACTATAGAGGGTGATGAATAGACTTCTTTAGTTTGTTTTGTGTGATTTGCAGCATTATTTGAATTAAGGGTACTAATGAGGTCTTATTAACTGCCTCTTCTTCTTGAGTCCACTCTAGAACCTACATTTTATATTTAGATCTATAAATGAACTGCTGGTCTGAGTTCCTCTGGTATATTCAATTAGAAGATGTTCCTGAACATACAGTCAAACAGCACGTAATGTTCTGAACAACTTCAATGACAGTTGTCCAGCAGTGCTCCCATTTTATTTACAACAATCTAATGCCTACGAGATTGTGCCGACGGTATGTCGAAAATGTGCCGATGGATGTGCCCAAGCTGTGTAGAATATAACTCCGGCACAATATGCTGAGTGACTTACCCCTTGGTAATATATGAATAAAATGTTTACATTGTTCGGAATATCGGAACTTGTTTTAAGGGGGGAAATACAAGTAAAATTTTTTTATCGATCTTACTTTATTTTTTTTTAATTCCACGAGCACGAGGAAGGAGTGATCTATGACCCCGGTATCGCCGATTAACCGTAAGTTCCATAAATCATGTTTTTACACAACCCACTCGAAACCGAGGGGGGCGACACATCTCAACCTAAAGTTTAGATGCTCAACAAATCTCACACTAGCGAATCAATCATCGAAAAATCTTCTTTCATTTGTCGCATCTACTTGCATCGCGCATCATCTTCTTGCAGGAAATCTTCAGAATCGTCATCAATCTTCTTTCTATCTACTCAGCGTGCGCGCAGCTAGCCACAGCATAACACAATGTTTTCTGCATCGTAGATAGAGTCGTCCCCCTCGCTCGAAACGGTATTTTCCAAATTGGCGGGAAAGATAACTCAAAAAGTTCTCATCCAAATGACTTGAAACCCGGCGCATCTTAAAGGAAATAGATTTTTACTCTATGTGAACCACTGATATCATGAAAAAATTAACAATAAATAATTTTCAGGTCTGCCTAAAATGGAAAAAAAAAACAGTGAAAAATCAACTTTTTTTTCAGGTATTTTTTCTAAATTTTTAAATCGTTTTTTTTTTTTGGTTTTAGAGGTTCACATAGAACAAAAATCTTTTCTGAATAAGGTCCAATTGATAAAAGTAAGTTTTGTCCATTTTTCAGGTCTCTAGAACGCCCGCCAATTACCAATCTCCACCGGAGGCGACCTTCTTCCGATGTGACCCCAAGGAGCCACAGAGGTCACACACCAATGAAAAATCTCAATTGTAGAGGAAGATTTAAGCAATTTAATGCAAAAACGTTTGCGTTGTTTCATTTGCTCACAAAAAAAAATCCAAAAATCGTCGAGTTTTTGACGTGTTACTTGTATTTCCCCCCTTAAATTTCAGATCTCCAAAAAATGCAATGTTAGAAACCAGTATCTTGGAAGAAAAAAATGAAGCGATCATATAATATTTCGATATCTCGAACATTTTATTTCTATAACATTACCCATGCTAAATCATCTGGCATTTTAAATATTTCTTAAAATTTTAAATCTTGAAACATAGGAGATGTTGGCCTATGGATCTAAGATTGGGCCCATCGCTAAAAATCTGCTATTTGTCCATTTTATCTAGATTAACACGTCATTGAAAATTTAGTCGATTGCTGAATTTATGTATGGGCCCAAATTAGGGGCATTTAGACCGACATTACATCCATTTCCCCTATTATGTTCAACAAAATTTTAAAAATAAATTTTCATTCCGGGATTTTGAAAACTTTTCAATGCATAAAAATTGAAAAATAATCAGAAGACTCGTAATCTTATTCATTTTTTAAATCTGATTTTATCTTCAGTAACGGTGATCATAAAAAATGTCAATTACCTTGGAACCCTTCACAAAATTTCCTAAATATGTCTCTAACCCTGCTATTGTCATCATTATCTTCACAATACAAGCAAAAAATACAAATAATACTTGAAATTCTCTCTAAAATTCTTTTAAAATTTCTAACAAATATTGCTATTAATTCACCAAAATTCTTCACTGAACCATAACATTATTGTTTTAGTTTGACATTCTACTAGAAATTGCATAAGAATACTCCACGAAATTGATTTCAACGCTATTCAACGAATTCTCCTCAGAATTACTACTAACCATTAGTCCTCAGAATTAACCTGTAATTTTACTCTGAACTATCTTGAAATTCACATTAGACCGAGCATTGGACTTCAGTCAAGTAATCCCATTTAATTTCTTTAGAATTGTAAATCCAATAATTATTTTGGAATGCTAGTCAGAATAACCTTTTTTAAGGAATTTGCTTCAGTTTTTCTCCTTAAAATTCTCCTGAAATGCTCCTTACAATTCCTTTTCCCTACGTATTTTTCATAAATTATCATGCCTCAAACAAATTATGCCTCAAACTCTGTTTTAATTTCTCCTCAAAATTCCCTAGGAATGGTCAAATGCTTTTTCTAAAATGGTCATAAAACCTCCTCATCTTTTCTCATCAACAGAACAGATCCCAAATGATACAGTATTTATTTAAGACTAAACAAAATATCACCTTATTCTATCTTTTACTACTACCTATAATTTACTAATTGAGCACTTCACGAAACCTATTTTTATTAATTGAACTTGACAGATGAAAGTCGAAGACATGGTAACAACGATTGAAGTCGTGTGAGCTTGAGCTTGAGCTTGCTTGAGCTTGATTGACCGCCCACGGTTGATACTCTGTTACTGCCAGATCAGCTGTAATTACATAGAGAAAGAATAGACGATGCTTGGGACTAGCAATCATCCTCAATGTGTAAAAACTGGTGATCTTAAATTAGGCAATACCAGCGCCGGCCGCGCCCGAACACAGGTCAAGCACCTTTTTAAGCACCTTTTTAATCACCGAGTTGCTGTTATTACCATGTAGTCATATTAACAAATAAAACGATTGACGAATCTTGAATGTGGATGGGCCTGAGATTAGACTCATGATGTTCTGCTCAGTAAGCAAAAACGGTTGCTCTAAGACCACCGAGCCCCTCATATCACATAATACCGTTGCTCAGATGTGTGTATCCATTCAAACCCGGAACCAACGACAACAACGAGTTTCGCAAAATACACGATACACAAGCGATTTTACCATAAATCTCTTTGGATATGTAAGGACCTGGGACCGCGTTTTTCTGCTCAGTAAGTAGGCCACTGTAACCGACGATCTTTCAAATCCGAAAACTAAAAACTACAAAAAAGTACTTAGGCCTTCATTAAGTTCCACTTTCACGCGACGTTCAATGACAGGGTCCTATCCAGGATTACATCTGAAAAATCCAAATCTGGCCAACGCCCACCTAAACCTGTTCTAATCCACCTGAAATGACTAACGAATGGAAGACTTTGACTACCCAGCCATGCAATAGTCTCATTCCGTGCCTTATGGCAACTTGATGATTCTATTGCGTTCATCTTTTGGCACCACCCAGGGGAGACTTGGTCCTGTACCCAATGCTTAACTTATCTCCATTCCACTCAGCTACTCGCAATTTCTTGTGATATAGTGGGCGGAATATTATTATATGAGACAATTCAATGCAGACGTCTTTCCAAATTTGGCAGATCGACAGGTAATCGGTGAGTTACCACGATAGTTGCTATTCAACAACTCGACAACGTCCCATCGTCAACGCCTGCTATGAGAATTTCCCATTGCAGACGCCAACGAAATGACGTCATCGAGCTATCGATCAACTACCCTGGTTATCGCCTGGTACCTTATAGCACGATGCTAGGAGGCGAACCGGAAGAATCGATGAGCTACCTCTCCCCCTGTAACAACGATTGAAGTCGTGTGTTATAAAAACTACTACTAAAAGACTCATTATAGCCATAATTAGTACGGAATGTAGATGTACAAATAAATTAGTAAGAACTGAGAATACGACGACGAATATCAAAATTCAACTCACGTAGCATTGGAGGACAATCTAAAGGGTGTCCCATATCAAATTGCATCACGGAAAAAAACGCTGTAGAAAATTACCTAGTTGACCGATCTTTTTCAAACTTTCAGACAATAAAATATAACCCATTAGTAAGCTTTAAGCATATTTATTTCATTCAACTTCAATATCATAACCGTAAGCTCGCACCTTAGGTGGCGGCCAGGGTAGACGCGACACGCGACGCAACTCATGCAAGAAATAATAATAATAATAAATAATAAAATTCTTTTGAGTTGGTCGCGTCTACCCCTGCCGCCACCATACGCTTAACTCCACTCATTAGGTTATGTACAACAAATGGCTTCAGCTTCTTCTGTACGGAAACCCACTTTTTCTTCATGTCTTCCTCAGATTTGACCTCCTTGGGATGCTTCCGTAGTGCTTGCTTCATAATAGCCCAGTATGTTTCGATGGGCCTTAGTTCCGGTGCGTTGTGGGGGTTCATGTCCTTGGGTACTAAAGTTACCCCGTTGGCTTTGTACCACTCCAGGACAACATTTAAATAGTGGCACGAAGCTACATCCGGCCAGAAGATTGTAGGGCCCTCGAGTTGCTCCTTGAGGTAGATCTCCCCGTTTACAGTCCCGGTAGTCACAACCGGCGCATTCCGTTTGCCACATGAGCAGATCGCTTGCCAAATCATGTATTTCTTGGCAAACTTTGAAAGTTTCTACTTCCTTACTTCCTCCTGAACATCAAACTTGTGCTGGGCGGTGAAGAACAGTAGCCCCGGAAGCTGCCGGAAGTCCGCCTTGACGTAAGGCTCCATCATCCATGATGAGACAATGAGGCTTCGTCAGCAAAAAGGTGTACAGTTTCCGGGGCCGTGCCTTTCCCACCGTATTTTGCCGTTCGTCACGATTTGGAGCCTTCTGCACTGTGTACGTATGCAGTCCCTCCCGGTCCTTGGCTCTCTGAACGAAAAACTTGTACATAGAAGCATTGGGATTCCGCTTAAACGCTTTCACGACACGCTTGTGATCCTGATCACTAATAGAACATCCATTCTGACCGCATTTCTGCTTCCGTTTGATGCTCAGAGTTTCGTAGTAACGTTTAATCATACGACAACCCGTTGACTGCACGATTCCGAGTTGTTTTCCGATGACCCGATGAGAGAGTTGAGGATTTTCCAGATGCTTGCGCTAAATCAATTCGCGACGTTGCTTTTCGGGTGACACCATGTTTTCCAACTTTCGAAAAACTGACAGCGATAAAAATACAGTGTAAACAATACACTCTAAACTACTTCGAGAGAAAATACCCAATGTGTAATTTTTCTACAGCGTTTTTTCCGTGATGCCATTTGATGTGGGACACCCTTTATGCGAGATTGAACAACATCCGATATAAAAGAAGCCTTAGTGACATTCCTACGAACCTCCAGAAGGTCATTGTCAATTAGTTTACAACGATCTTCATATCTAGGGCGATTATATGGATCATTCCAAGGCGAACGCCGAAGAGCAAAGCGAATAAACTTACGTTTGTTAACTTCTGTTCTGATAGCAACGAGTCCAGACCACAGCTGCATACTCCAATGTAGAGCGAACTAAGAAACAATACAGGGTCTTCAAACAGTGAATATCCGAGAATTCTTTTGACTATTTTTTTGTATAGGAATTTCGTTTCGAACGAAATACAGAATAGGGGTGGGGTGACACAGGCGTAGTGGTTAACATCTATACCTCTCACGCCAAAGTCACGAGTTCAGATCTCACCCCCGGACAAGTCACGAATGACCCAAGAGTGTTAAAGTGACTATAATAATAATAATAATAATAATAACAGAATAGGGGTGATAGTATTACCAATTATGACCGATATTAAACGACCAACCAGATAAGAGTTAAGCCAATCTAGCAAGACGTTCAAGCTTTGCTGTCAAGATTTCATGGTTAATTTTATCGAAAGCAGCTGAAATAAAGGATGTGTATGGAACCAGATTGGTGCAGGCGAATGTATTTGGCAGGAACCCATGTTGAGTCGCGGAAACGTAGTTGAGACAACGATGATTGAGGAAGTCGAGGACAAGCAGCTCAAATAGTTTAGATGTAGCACATAATGCTGGGAATCCTCTGTAGTTTAAAACCTCTCGTTTATCACCCTTTTTTTGTACTGGAAAAACGACTGATATCTTCCAAATATCATCCGCATGAGAGCAAGCGGTTAAAAATAGTAGCTAGGGGTTGCGAGATAGCAGAACTACAATTCTTCAAGATGATAAATGGTATACCGTCCGGACCAGGGTTTGATGAACATTTCAACCGAACTTTCAAGCTGATTCAACAGTATTATGTGATATCCATGGATGAGGACCAATGGCAGAGCGTGGAGGTACATCAACTGTAGCATCAGTCACCAGATGTGGGTCAAATGTATCATCGGTAAATGCTGCTGGTTAGAAGAGAAGGTTCTTTTTAATCGCCGGTGGTTGAAGGTAGTCCTATTTCCTTCCGCTGTTCTTCGATATATGACCAGAACTTCTTAAGATTGTCTTTGTAACTACGTTGAAGCCGACGCAGATAAGTATGAAACAGTTTGTTGTTTAGGGGCTGTTCATTAACTACGTAGACAGTTTTTTGGGATTATTGACCCCTCCCCCTCCCCCTGCGTAGACAATTGTCCATACATTTTTTTTTTTAAATTTGTATGGGCCGTGGATAATTGTCAACCCCCCCCCCCTAAACTGTCTACGTAGTTTATGAACAGCCCCTTAGCAGTTTGTCTCTACTGTTGCAGGCGCTGTACTATGACCGTATGTAGGAGTTATGATTATTGAAGAGGTTTTTAAAAGCCGAACTTCTTAAGAAGATTGTTGAACCAGGGTCGGTACACAGGATTATTATACACTATTTTGGTAGTAAACTGTAGTTTTTGTACAGGCTCAATCGAATAAAATTTACAGAGCCAAGTTATCATTTTCTTTAAAAATTATAAATGTCTTAAATCGTGGTCTTCTCGAGGTTAGTGGATGACAATTGTTTGGATCGGGAGAGGGAAAAGGAGATTTGGAATATGATTTATGATTCTAAAATTTCACTATTTCTAAAACATGTACTTAATCCTATCGACGTTATATCACCTCTGTAATCATACAATTATTACAGAAACCAATATACAAAAAAAACACACACACAAAATACAAACTAAACACAAGGCTAATCAAACTTACAATCTATGGTTAATATTCTTGAAGAAAACATATATCGCGTCTAGCCAAAATATCCCGAACTGGGACATTGGTTGTCTACATTGAGCCCGAAGGGTATTTTACAACTCGGATCTGACTCCACGGTGCTCAGCACATGACCAAATAATGTGATCTGCGTCCTGGTAGCCTTGTCCACATTCACAGAGATTACTGTCCCCCAGCCCAACACGGAACAAGTGAGCGCTTAGCGAATAGTGATTGGACACTTCGACACCTTAGGGATGATTGAATATAGCCATCGTCCCAAACTCCCTTCACTCCATTTATTTTGCCAGCTGGCGAGTGACTGTTGACGAAGATTATTTTGGGAGTGAACTGATCTATGGCGCAAGCTACGACGAAAGTAGAAACTTCAACTGTTGTTTCGACGCTCAAATCCTGCAACATGCTCTCCCAGTAGATAGAGGAAAAAAAAAACATTTGCCTGTATTCCCTTTCAATTCCTCTGTATTCAGAAAGTCGCCATGGCTGCAAGCGCGTAATATGTGGGAAAAGTTGTGAGAATACAAACTAAAAATCTCGCTAAAACGCTGTTTGCCTCAAATCCAGTCAGTACAAAAAAAAAGAAGCACATCGAGCTATGTAATAGCAAATCATGATTTGAATTATCGTTACCATTTCCTTTGATTTGTATTTAGGATCCTATTAGAAC
Source organism: Ochlerotatus camptorhynchus (assembly GCF_037179485.1). NCBI lineage: Eukaryota > Metazoa > Arthropoda > Insecta > Diptera > Culicidae > Ochlerotatus > Ochlerotatus camptorhynchus. Next base: position 2,468,252 of record NW_027040867.1, read on the forward strand.
CACCTTAGATGTTCAATTAGAAATCGTTTTAAGATTCAATCCCAATTCCTTTAGAATATCAATCTTTATCATGTATGTTCCGGATTACGGATCCATATGGTACATCTACATGACATGGCATGGCATCTCTGCGATACATATTTTTGAAAATAAAAAGTTTGTGTCGGGCTTTTGCGGCTTAAAAAGGACAAAATGGAACGAACTCACCAAATCTGGCCCCGTGAACCTAACCATATGCCTTGATGTATTGGAGGAGAACTCCCAAATGTAGACGGTTCGCTTCATGAGGACCGGCATGAACTAATCCAGTATGTGGTAGAGCTTGCGTAGAATGTCCAGAATGTAGTCTTGAAATACTTATTGGCCGTCTGATACAATCCGGATACTGTGGAATTCTATTCAGGAAATTCAAGTTTCTGTGCTTCATCAATATCAGTTCAAGAAATTTCACGAAAGTCTTTAAAGTAAATAGAACATCAATAAAAATCCGGAAACACGCAATATCAAATAAATTGACGGGAGGAAAAATGTTTGATTCCGTCCACAAGCACAGCACTCTTCGATCTTTATACCTTCGAAAAAATCGAGAAATGGGGTGCTTCGTACTGCTTCTGATAGCACTCACCATCAGCGATGGTCCACTCCGGTGGCACAAAAGTCATCCAAGAACACTTTGCTTGAAGCTGATTATTTTGGCTCTTTGGTTCGATTATACGTCAGTTATTGACAGCTGATGTAAACATTAAGAGTTTCAGCTCCGTTTATGCGTTTTTTTGAACGGCCATGGTAACGTTGTGGTATTGATGAAAATTTATCAAGTGATTAGTGTTTTCAATTGTTATCTCGGTGTGTTTAATTGCTCTACGCAATTATAAGAAAGAAGGGCATGAAAGTGAGTTCACGGTGGCTTCAAGAATAAATGACCGTCCTATCGGTTGGTCATAGTCGGAAGGGTGGAACTCATCGCTAAGCCATGATGATGGTAACGTATGAGCGAAGCTTAAAATCATTCCAACATCAACGCCACCGCTATCACTGACGACAGCTTCAAGAACCAATTGCCGTGCCAGAGGATTGCTTTAATCATATGCGCTGGTGAAAACCCGACCTGAGACCTCCTTGGCATTATTCTTAAAATTAACAAGGAATTAGGTGGTCCTCAGAATCACTTTTGAAATAATCCTTACACGGTGTTTCGTGAAAACCCATTAATGGGTGAAAAAATACCCATTTTCAAACCATGTATGCAGCTGTCAAAAAATGGGGGAATTTTGAAATCATAAAATGGGTAAAAAAATACTCATTTAAAGAATCAGTTCACGGTTAAATAATGGGTATATTTTTTACCCATTAATGGGTGAAAAAACACTTCGAAATTTTATCGTCTCATTTCCGTCACCGGCTCATTGGGAATGCAAACCTCGATGCAAACAGTTACTGTCCGCAGCAACGAGCTCCGGAAAATGTTAGAATCCAAAACGTTGGAGAGGCTTACGGATAAGTCAATACAATGGATTATTTGTATTATAATGTTTCGTGAAAAATTTGAGCGGAACACCTGCATTTATTTTCAATGTTTTAAAAACATTTTTACATCAACGAGCGCTTGCATCCTCCATTTGTAAAAATGGGTATTTTTTCACCCATTTTACGGTAAACACAATATAAGAAAATGGGTGAAAAAACACCCATTTATTGACAGACCACCCATTTACCCATTTATGAGTAAACCATAGTTTACCCATTAAATGAGGAGGGGCACTTTTAGCGGAAATGGGTATTTTTATACCCATTAATGGGTTTTTGCGAAACACCGTGTAGGTTTCACTTGAAGTATTTTCTCAAAATCACCTTCGATGTTCTCAGAACTAATACACTAATGTATGGAATTCCACTGAGAAGTCCTACGGAATTTTGTGAAATCCGAGGGGATTTTTGATATTTTTATTTAGAATTCACTCAAATAATTTTAAAATGTGCACTGTAGTCCCACAGTCTAAATGATTTCAATTAATTCAAAATCTCAAATACGAATGGTCCCTATCCCCTAAAAATGCTCGGCACAAAGTGGGCAATTTAATATAATAGACAAAAGATGTTTGGCATCGACGAAGTGGAAAATTTTCTTCACTGTCCACCTGAAGCTGTGGCACTCGTACATTAGAACATCACCCGATCAAACCCTAATATGATAATTATGATAAATGACCATCAGTCTCCTTCTAAATCTTGTAAGCCTACCACAATCATAAACGGTCTTTATTCTTCTTCGCATTTCAAGCTTATTGCTTATCGCATATTAGCTTATTGCGTGCTCTCCACATAGTGTTCTAGATGCACTTCCACAGTTATTAATTGCGAGATTTCGATGCCTTTACCATTTTTACACTAGTATAATTGTGTGGCAAAGTACAATCATACTCTATTGCCCATGGAAGTCGAGAAATTTTCCTACCCGAAAAATTCCTAGACCGGACCGGGAATCGAACCCAGCCACCTGCATCATGGTCTTGCTTTGTAGCTGCGCCGTTACCTACTGAGCTAAGAGAGACCCATAAACGGTGCCCCCACTGAATATGTATGATTTTAAATTTCTGATAGTTTTCACTTATCACTTCAAGCATATAATCGCATCAACCGTAAATATAAAAAAAATACTTGCATCCAGCATTTTTGGTTAGGCGTTAGCTCGCCCAATACCCTAGTCTCTGTAATGCTGCTTACAACTCGTACGTTAAATATCCTATGCGTACGTATCTACGAAACAAATTCCCAAACCTACCAGCTCAACATTCATAACATCCGCTCCTATGTACATTGCTACCCGATCTTGTTGATTCTTCACTGGTCTCTGATGAGTGTTGTATCCAGTTCCACATAGTAACGCATTTTTCAGAGCTTCCTCAGTGGAATTTCCGTTACTTTCATTCATGCAATCTAATGGTGCAACTGGACCTTTGAGATAAAAAAAAATCACCAAAATTAGACATTTTTCTGAATGTTTGCTTTGAAGCCACTTAGTTTTTCACACATTACCACCGAAAACACCACCGATCAGCAACACACTAACGGCAAGCACGATGAAGTAGTTCCCACAGTTCGACATCTTCGTCTTCAAGGTCTCGACGTGAAAAACGCGACCCGTTCCCGTTCGCTAGCCAAGACCGAGGAGTACTGATTAGAGTGATTGGAATTCACCACCGTCCGTTATCAGATGGAGGAAGATATCTACCTAAATTGATCTAAACGCGTGCAACTGCATCCCAAACTGCATCAGGCAGCTGTGTGCGTATGTGCACGAGGGATAGCAAGTCAAGTGCATCTTTGATGTGACGTAATTAAAGTTGAATTTTGCTCAACGTGGAATCGTATCGGCAGAGTTTCACTGTACATCTAGGGACAAATTTCACTCACATAGACATGCATATCTGGCTAGAACATGCTATCGACGGAAAACAGTACATCAGCTAGCGGTCGAGTGAGATAATCAGCTCGATAGATTAGCAACGGTAACAGTTATGTGAGGGTGGAACACTTTACTGCCTCGGGGACGACATCATCGTGATCATTACGAAGATATAAACATAGAACGTTAAACTGCTTGCCCCGGTACGAGGCCACTAGAACTGGACCATGTGCTGATGAGGGCAGTGTATGTGCCATGCATCACGTGTAAATGAATTAAGTCAGTTTAAACTCGCTCGTTGAGACTATTCGTATAAATTTGCTCTCAGACGGGTAGAGAATTGTGTGTGCCAAATGACCAGATGCAGTCTGGATTAGAGCAGAACCTTAGCCAGATCTCTTACGTGAAGCCGGAAGTGTGACTTGTAAACAATGCTACAACAATAAGATAATGCGTTTGATTCCCCTTTGGAATGGTTTTACAATTTTGCAGCCAACGCTCCTACTTACGAATCACGTGTAACGTAATTGTATAGATATGTAGTAACATTACGTGTTTTTTCAAACCACTGCTGAAAGGTGTAATGTGTCGCACGTTTGCAAAGGAAGAAAATAGTTTCCGTGCTTCATTTTTGGCACGTTCTTATCACGACAGCAATACTTCCGTTTTAAAGAAAAATATTAACTGCCGTTCTACGCATATGTCTGAGAAAAATGCAATTTATGTTTCAAACCTTTTTTGCTTATTGGAGGTAAGAGTTGCTGACCTGGTCAAAACCATACCCAGCATTTGTAGTTCCTCAGCGAGCATCTCATTCTATATAGTTCTACGCCCCGGTTATTTGCCACTACCAAGCTGTTCCGAAGCCAAGTAGAAGCAACATGGGACCATCGACGTCCCATAATTCTACTACAAACCGGACCAGTTCATGTTGGTCTTCGTCAAGCGGACCGTCTACAATTTGGACTTCAACATTAACACATGTCAAGCTGCCTTTAGGTTCAATTGGCTAAACTTGGTGAGTTTGTTTCTTTATGTCCATTTTTATCTTTTCAAAGCAGATCTTTCACGGAACCCCGCGGAATTTCAAACTAACTAACTATATCCATAAGCCATAAAAGACTAGGACAAGAGTTAGTGCTCATGTCCCAACCGTCAGGTGAAAATGGACTACTATATCAGTTAACCTTTCTATCTTTGATGCTTCCAACGACCAATCAATCATATAATTACCAAAAATGGAACGTACGGTACGAGATGTCCACGTTTCATCCATTTATTGGATTCTGAAGCATCGTGTTTAAATCTTCGATTTAAACAGGCCCGATGTTTTTTTTAATCATCTTACTGCACAGTAGGACTGCCCATTTTGATATGTGTGACGCATCTTCGTTGTGAAACTTATATCAAATAGACAAGAAAAATGATGAAGGTATTTCAATCATGTTCCAGCTACTTTCAAGAACTTCCTGTGTTGGTGTTAGATTAGATTTGATTTTGTGGTTATTGGAGGTAATATAGGTATTATGTAAAAAACTGCATTATGCCTAACTTGCCACACAGGAAGCCGCACCACAAAATTCAAACAGTTGAACTACGGTTCCCTGAATAATTAATCATTCTTAATGCTTGTAAACATATCCAAGTGGCTTTGAAATTCTCCGGATCTTTGATCGTCTCTGAATTTGCATTAACTTCAAAAAAATGGGAGCACTTTAAAGAAGTACCATGAACCGTGGGGAAATATTGAGAGCTTCGGAGAAGAGTTATGAATATCTGGAAAACTGTGGCAGCGGAAAGTTCCGCGAATTAAAAAAAAACAAATCCAGAGAACTTCAATTTATTGAGAAGTTCAAAGACCTTCTGCAGAGTAAAGATATTGAAACGTTCTCCGTTAGTTCGTATTATATTTTTCTATTATTTTGTAAAATTCAATCCATCGCATACTATAATGTTATAGCAGTTTTAAAATTTGAAAATAATTTCCGTTTCCAATGCAATAGGCTTTTTTTAGTTCATGGTTGAATCAATAGATGGCCAATAGGTTAATTTGTCCAAAATGATTCAATGAATCGTGGTATGTGTCAAACATGATGATTCTGAGGGGTCGAGAGCTCTTTAACATTAATTTATCGTGCACTTTAAATAATTGTCGGCTAGAGAGCAGAAGTTAAGGCCGGCGCACAATGAATAAGTTTTCAGGTTTTTTGACAGTTAGCCCATGCATTATCTGGCAAAAAATCCGGAAACTTATACATTGTGCGCCAGCCTTTAGTCTAGTGATATTTCTCTTCGGTTTTTTTTTTCTAATTAAAGTTTTTTGGCGTGTTAAAAACACAACGACGAATACTCTGCCCTTGTGCATTGTACGTTTATTACAAAATCAAGCGTCCATCGGACGCTTTTTATACGGGCTAGAAATCCGTAGGCATTCCCTTGGCCATTTACCTGACTTCTGTACACGTGGTGTATTTTCGGTGCGACTGCTCGGTGGCCCGCCAGTTTCTGGCTACGTGGCCCGCCAGTCACGTTGGCTACCTCGAACGGATGATCTGCTAGAGTACCAACATCCACCGACAACCTCCCCCCGCACCTTTAGTTGTTTTCGTGAGCATCCACCGTCGACGCTACATCCCTGCTATGTGGCATCCCTTTCGTTACGAACGAAACCGTCGCTACACCGTTAAATCATCGCACAGCATACGTGCGCCCTCCGCTTGCCGCACTGTCAGCCCAAGTAACATTGCAAGCTTTATAGAGGTTTTATAGCATTCTAAAAGTCCATGGTCTACAGAACCCTCATAAAACCAAAATTGTTACTTGGGAGCTGCCAGCACATCAGTAAAACCCTGCGCAGATATGTTTCATTCATAGCCATGAACACTCAATACAACAGACACACTCACACACACACAAGCATTAAGAAAAGAAGAACAATTTAGGGTTCTACACCGTCGGGTTAACCTCACTTTTGTGACATCTGGCAGTGGTTTGTTTACATGGACTTAGAAAAAAAAATAAAAAAATTTAAGTAAATGTTCTTTTAGATTTTTTGGAGAGGAATATTTTTCAAACGATAACATAACTTTTTCATCCCACTGCGACCTAGCAAGAAGTACAGTCGACTTGTTTCGCGCTCCGGTATTTCGAAAGTTTTCTCGGTATTCGGTTGGTTTAAATTATCAGTTTTTTCTCGCTTAGTGATTACTGGCATAGTACCCGGCTAAACAATTAACTGAAAGTGAGTTTTTTTCTGAGAAGAAAGTGTGTTTTCGGCATCATCGGAAGGAAAATTGTTTTGCGATTGCCAATTCGCCAACCATTTTGCGCACCATCGGTGCGTGATCACGCATACCTGCACACAGATCATCGTCATCGAGTGTCAGCATCTGCCTCCGCATTTATACCGGTCATCCATCATCGTGTGTCCAGTTGAGTGCCGAGCCTCATACAAGCACACCACTACAAAGATCGCCCGCACACGCGCATCGAAGGTCACCCACGCTGCGCGTCGCTTCGCTGCTGCTGTGTAATCACTCGGTGGTAGTAGTATAGCAGATAAGTTTTTTTTTTCCTGTTTCTTTCTCTCGCCCATCAGTTAAATTTAATTTTGTGTTTCTGTGTTTGTAGTTTTTTCTGTTTATTGTGTCTGTGTGGTTTTAAGCATCGTTTCAGTGGTAGAGCGTTTACCGCTCCCACTAGTACGGCAAAATGGACGTCTCGTCAGAAGACGATATGGACATTTTGTCGGAAGATGACACCAGTTTGCCACTCGATGGCAAGAAAAGACGAAAACGTCCTGTCATTCATGGTTCGTCTCAGAAAAGCCCCCGATCGCGAGCCTATCCAGATGACTCGACTGGGCCATGGGTTGTCTACTTTCAGCCCAAAAACAAACCTTTGAACTTGATGCAAATTTCCACTGATCTGACGAAGCGATACTCGGCCGTGACCGAAATCACGAAGGTTAGGCATAATAAACTTCGTGTTGTCGTTTCTAACCTGAAGCAGGCTAACGAGATTGCTGCCTCCCAGCTCTTCACGCTCGAGTACAGGGTTTACATACCAGCTCGTGATGTGGAGATCGAAGGTGTGGTCACCGAAGCGAGTCTGACCCCCGAGATCTTGGAGAAGCAGGCGGTTGGCCGTTTCAAGAACCCCTTGCTCCCCCCGGTGAAGATACTGGATGTCCAAAAACTGGGCTCAGTATCTGTCAGCGAGGGTAAAAAGAGTTTTACCCCCACAGACTCGTTTCGCGTGACCTTTTCTGGTTCAGCCCTTCCTCAGTACATCGAGTTGGGAAAACTTCGGCTACCTGTGCGCTTGTTTGTTCCTCGGGTCATGATCTGCCAAAACTGCAAACAGTTGGGACATACGGCCTCTCACTGTGGCAGCAAGGCACGCTGTTCCAAATGCGGGGAGAAGCACGAGGATGGCGCCTGCACAGTCACGGCACCAAAATGCGTGTACTGCAAAGGATCTCCTCCTCATGGTCTCTCGTCGTGTCCGGTGTATAAACAACGCGGAGAAAAACTAGAGCGCTCTCTTAAAGAACGTTCCAGGCGGTCTTTTGCAGAAATGCTTAAGACAGCCAAGCCATCGACCAACGACAAAAATCCCTTCGCTCTTTTGTCAGATGACGAGTCTGGCTCTGACTTGGCTGAGGAGGGAGTTTCTTTCAGTTTTCCGGAAGGTTCTGCCCGGAAACGAAAACGCATCCGTTCGCGGAAAGTTGCAGATCAAGAACCCCAAATCAGCTTGCCCAAATCAAGGAGTGGTGGAAAAAAGGAGACTTCTACTCCTCCTGGATTCCGCAGAACTGATTATACCCAGGATTTTCCACCTCTCCCGGGGACATCCAAAACCCCCGATGCCCCAATTTTCAGAACACAAGCCCCTTCTTCATCTGGGTTGTTCTCATTTGATAACATTGTGGACAGTATCCTCAATTACCTCGATATTTCTGATCCTTTGAAAAGCATTGTTCTGGCAATGCTTCCTACTGTGAAAACCCTCTTGAAGCAGTTGACATTGAAGTGGCCCCTCCTTGCAGCAATCATCTCCTTCGATGGATAATTTTCCAAACGAGGTCGGGGATTTGATCACTGTTCTACAGTGGAATTGTCGAAGTCTTATTCCTAAGATAGAATCGTTTAAGTTTTTGGTTCACAATAACGATTGTGATGCATTTGCTGTTTGTGAAACTTGGCTCTCTTCAGATATCGATCTTCTTTTTCATGATTTTAACATTATTCGACTGGATCGTGAGGATTCGCGTGGAGGAGGAGTACTTTTGGGGATCAAAAAGTGCCATTCCTTCTATAGAGTGAATCTTCCACAATTTCCAGGTATTGAAGTTGTCGCATGTCAGGCTTTTGTTAAAGGCAAGAGCCTTTGTATTGCTTCTGTGTATATTCCTCCCCGAGTTTCGATTAGTCAAAAACAACTTTCAGATATCTGTTCAGTTCTTCCTACTCCACGGTTGATTATGGGAGATTTTAATTCCCACGGTACAGGCTGGGGGGAACTGTATGATGACAACCGTTCTACTTTGATATATGACCTCTGTGATAACTTCAATATGACAATTCTTAACAATGGAGAAGTAACACGTCTGGCTGGTCCATCCTCAAATGGAAGTAGATTAGACCTCACACTTTGCTCTAATTCATTATCGTTGGATTGCACGTGGAATGTGATCCAGGATCCCCACGGTAGTGATCACTTGCCGATCGGCATTTCGATTGCCAGTGGGTTCAATTCGTCGGAATCCGTTAACGTCGCGTACGACCTCACCCGTAATATCGATTGGACAACGTTCAAGACCGCGATAGATGAAGCCGTGTCGTCGGTAGAAGATCTTCCACCGTTGGAGGAATATAACTTCCTCTCCAATCTGATCTTGGACAGCGCGCTTCGAGCTCAAACTCGGCCGGTTCCAGGAACGTCTTTTCGTAGGAAACCTCCTACCCCTTGGTGGGACCAGCAGTGCACTGAGGTTTATCGTAAAAAATCCGACGCGTTTAAGCTTTTCCGGAAACGCGGAACACCCGAGTATTTCGAAGAGTACTCGACTCTTGAACACGAACTCAAGAGCCTCATCAAAGCCAAGAAACGCGGATACTGGCGGCAATTCGTGGACGGTTTATCGCGCGAAACGTCGATGAATACGCTTTGGAACACGGCGCGAAGGATGCGTAACCGGTCTTCAAACAACGAGAGCGAGGAGTACTCGGATCGGTGGATTCTCAAGTTCGCGCGAAAAGTATGTCCTGATTCCGTGCCGGCACAGATGATTCCTCGCGAAACGACGAATTCGGTAGACGAGATCAGCCAGCCTTTTTCAATGCTGGAGCTCTCACTCGCGCTCCTTTCGTGTCGCAATTCGGCTCCGGGGGCTGATAGGATCAAGTTCGACTTGTTGAAGAACCTCCCAGACGTCGCTAAGAGGCGCATGTTGAACTTGTTTTGTCAGTTCCTGGAGTTCAATATTGTTCCAGATGATTGGAGGCGAGTGAGAGTTATAGCCATTAAAAAGCCTGGAAAACCCGCGTCAGATCATAACTCGTATCGTCCCATCGCGATGTTATCATGCATTCGAAAATTGTTGGAGAAAATGGTCCTTTTTCGCCTCGACAAATGGGTTGAGACGAACCACCTACTCTCAGATACTCAATTTGGTTTCCGTAGGGGTAAGGGAACGAACGACTGTCTCGCGTTGCTTTCCACAGAAATCCAGTTGGCTTTTGCTAAAAAAGAGCAAATGGCTTCTGTGTTCTTGGATATTAAGGGGGCTTTTGATTCAGTATCGGTTGAAGTCCTTTCAGACGAACTCCACGCTTGTGGCCTTTCCCCATTAATTAATAACTTTTTGTACAATTTGCTGTCAGAGAAACATATGAGCTTTTCTCATGGAAACTCTACAGCTTCTCGATTTAGTTACATGGGTCTCCCCCAGGGCTCATGTTTAAGCCCCCTTTTGTACAATTTCTATGTCAGAGAAATTGACAATTGTCTAAGTGACAACTGCACGTTGAGACAACTTGCAGATGATGGCGTAGTGTCTATGACAGGGCCCAAAGGGGTCAACCTGCAAGGACCCTTACAGGATACCTTAGACAATTTGTCTACTTGGGCTATCCAGCTAGGTATCGAATTCTCCACGGAGAAAACTGAGTTGGTCGTTTTTTCTAGGAAGCATAGCCCAGCACAACCGAAGCTTCAACTTTTGGGTAAGCCGATCACTCATTCCATGTCTTTCAAATATCTTGGGGTCTGGTTCGATTCCAAATGCACCTGGAGATCCCACATTGAGTATCTGAGACGAAAATGCCAACAAAGGATTAATTTTCTCCGAACAATTACCGGAACGTGGTGGGGAGCTCATCCGCAAGATCTTCTAACGTTGTACCGGACAACGATTTTATCGGTTTTAGAGTACGGTAGTTTTTGCTTCCAGTCGGCGGCTAAAACTCACATCATCAAACTGGAACGTATCCAGTATCGTTGTCTTCGTATCGCGTTAGGATGCATGCACTCGACTCATACGATGAGTCTCGAAGTGTTGGCGGGCATGTTGCCACTATCGGATCGGTTTTCGGAATTGTCCCACAGGCTCCTCACCCGTTGTGAAGTTATGAACCCACTGGTAATCGAAAACTTTGAGAAGCTTCTTGAGTTAAACCCTCAAACTCGTTTTATGTCATTGTACTACGTGTACATAACTCAGGATGTCAGCCCTTCACAGCATAATCCCCATCGTGTATGCTTCTCCGACTTCGGCAATTCAGTTAGTTTTGATTTATCTATGACGCGGGAGATTCGTGGAATCCCAGAACATCATCGTTCCATGATTGTTCCGTCAATTTACGCTGCAAAGTTTGGCCAAGTTGATTCTGCAAGATCGTTCTTCACAGATGGATCACTAATAGAGTCGTCCGCTGGTTTTGGTATTTTTAACGAATTTCATAGCGCCTCTCGAATGCTTCAAGCTCCTTGTTCCGTATATGTTGCTGAACTGGCGGCAATATACTATACGCTAGAAACGATCGCCTCACTTGCACCAGATCACTATTTTATTTTTACGGATAGTCTCAGTTCTGTCGAGGCTATTCGATCCATGAGGCCGGTAAAGCACTCCTCGTATTTTCTCATGAAAATACGAGAGCTTCTGAGTGCTTTATCTTTAAGATCTTTTGTCATCACCTTTGCATGGGTCCCATCTCATTGCTCGATTCCGGGCAATGAGAAGGCGGACTCACTTGCTAAGGTGGGCGCTATGCAAGGCGATATTTACGATCGACAAATCGCCTACAATGAATTTTTCTTCATTTATCGTCAACAGTCGCTCGCCAGCTGGCAAAATAAATGGAGAGAAGGAAGTTTGGGACGATGGCTATTCTCGATCATCCCTAAGGTGTCGAAGAGTCCTTGGTTCAAGGGGTTGGATGTGGGTCGAGACTTCATTCGTCTGATGTCTCGCCTCATGTCCAATCACTATTCGTTAAACGCTCACTTGTTTCGTGTTGGGCTGGGAGACAGCAATCTCTGTGAATGTGGACAAGGTTACCAAGACGCCGATCACATCCTTTGGTCTTGTGCTGAGCATCGTGGAGTCAGATCTGAGCTGTGCGATTCCCTTCGGGCTCGAGGTAGACAACCTAATGTTCCAGTTCGGGATATTTTGGCTAGACGTGATCTGGAGTTTATGAAACTCATATATGTTTACTTTAAGAATACTAACCTTAGATTGTAAGTTTGATTAACCTTGTGTTTAGTTTGTGTATTGTGCGTGTAGTTTTTTTTTTAATGTTTGTTTTCAAGATGAATAGAAATAAGTTCATGTTTTAGGATTAATTAAATATTTGTATAATAAATCATATTTCAAACCTCCTTCTCCCTTTCCCCATCCAAAAAATTGTAAATCTCCACTAACCTCGAGACGACCGCGAGCAATCGGTTCAATTCCTTTAACTCTAGATTTAAGACATTATTCATGTATAATGCAAATGATAACTCGGCTCTGTAAAGTTTATTCGATTGAGCCTGTACAAATAAATTAATAAAAAAAAAAAAAAAAAAAAAAACATAACTTTTAATTCTTTTTTATATAAAACTTAATTTCACTTGAATCGACTAACAAGCAAAGGTAAACAAACCACCACTGGATGTCAAACTGATGAATGCGGGTTCATCGCGTTCATTCGTGTCGTCCGCGTGCAGCATCCTATACATAAAATGAATTCAATATAGACTACCTTTTTACGTTCAAGATCCCTGTGGTAAATCAGTCCACCGGGTGACTTCTGCGTTACGTTCAGCTTTGCGTTCGTTTTTGGTTGCAATCATTTTTAGTTCACTTTCATTGCGTTTGAATTCACCTAGAAACCGTTCGGAAAATCCTAGAGATTTGCTTCCCTGCAACAATAGCTAAGTCGGGCAACCTTAGAAAAACACGACCAGTGGTCTCTCAAACTCGAGAGTGGCGCATAAGCCGCTGCGTTTGTAGCATTCTCGGAGAACAGTGGAAGAACGGTTACAATATCTTTAGTGAACTCCCTAATATCTGGAAAGTTTAAAGATCTTCAAGAGAATATTCAGACTACTTCGTACATTTCAGGAAAATGTTGAAAACTTCATCGAAGATCTAGAGTATTTTTTAGAAGAACTTTAGAGTAGTTCTGACGAGAACTTAAAAGTAATTCTGAAGGGAACTTCTGAGTAATGAGTGTTCAATAAAAAATTAGAATTTTTTCATTCATATAGCTAGTAAAAAATATTTTTTTTTTCAACGAATTCAGTATTTTTTATTAAAAACATAATGTTTATTCTTAAAAAAACATCAATGAATATTGGACAAGGGGCCCTGGTCAGCCGTACGACGCAACTTAGTCGCGATGCTCTCACAAGAGCGCTGGACGGCACTGAAATCATTCTCATTTTTTATTGAACACCCGTTAGTTCTGAGGAGAAGTTCAAAGTAGTTCTGAGGAGAAGTTCAGAGTAGTTCCATAGAGGAAACTCTAAGACCAGAAGGTCCCGAAGAAACGTGCTCAACATTTTGGCTCAGCTCTGGTACTAGCTTCGGTCCCAAGCTAATCGATGCACCCCTCAAAACATACACACTAAGATTTTGTTTTTGTTTTCGGTAAATTTTACCGAAATCAGAATAGCTGATCGTTCGGTTAAAACTTTGACCTTCATTTTAAAGGCTATTGAATTTAAAAATAATTTCAAAACATGTTCAACCTTGCTTAAATGATCAAATCGTGTCATTTTAGTGGAGATTTAGTATCAAAGTAGCTGAAGTCGGCGATAATTTAACGAATCCCTCATTTCATCTGTCAAACTGTCATAGCGAATGAAAACAAACATAGTGTAGTGCTAGAATTTCGACTAGAATGGGGTACGTTAATCGGGACCAATAGGCGAGTCAAGTAGTGAGCCAATTTAAAATTACTAGTTTCCACCGGTTGTTATAAACCTTTTGAGTTCGACTCAGTTAACATTTTCTTTCGGGAAAAATTGGATGACACATCCAGAGGAGGCCAGAAAGGTTTCGGAAATTGGAAGAAAATTCAGGCAAAGCTATTTCCAGGGTTAGCCAGAAGAAGCTTGGAAAAACGTTCCAATAAAAGCTACAAAAAAACCTCCGGAAGAAGCTCATGGAGAAACTTCTAAAGGAAGAATTCGATAGAAATTTCCGGTAGAAGTTTAAAGGAACTTCTTGGCGAAGACGGATGAAACTTCCTCGAGAAGCTGAAAGAATCCTCCGGAGGTAGTCTGGAGAAAGTCAGAAGCTTCATCCGGTAGCCAGAGGGTTTTCGGTAAAATCGAAAAAAAATTTTTGGAAAATTCCGTAAGAATAATATTTCTGGGGGATGTCCAAAAACATTTCCGGTGAAAATCGGAATCTAGGGAAAGTACAATATTCAGGGGGAGTTTGGAAAAACTGGCGCGAAAAAACGGAAGAACTTTTCTAGCGAAGCCAGAAGAAGTGAGAGATGTAAATGGCCCTTATTACGAGTATCACTTCAAGGTTAAAACGAAGTGAACACACTTAGAATTTTTTACAGAAATCTGTAAAATTTTACCGAAATCTCAACAGCTGAACGTTCGGTAAACAGTTTCGCAGATTTTCTGTATTTTTTCACAAATATCTGTGAATTTTTCACAGATATCTGCAAATAATTACAGGAAAACTGTAAAATTGTTTACCGAACGTTCAGCTGTTGAGATTTCGGTAAAATTTTACAGAAATCTGTAAAATAATCTTAGTGTGAAGTGATCGCTTGTCACTCACGGTGAAGTGATTGCCGTGTAAATCAAATGGGAATCACTTCACCGTGAGTGATAAGTTGTCACTTCACCGTGAAGTAACATCGGTAATAAGGGCCAATATAACTTTCTGGGTGGAGTGGGAAAGTAACATACGGGATAAGGCGGAAGAACATTCCAAGGGAAAGTTAGAAGAAACTTCCAAATAAAGATTAAATAAACTTCAGAAAGTTTAAAATTAACATTCTGATGGACCGTTTTGGTAACAAAAATGATAAACGTAGGGCTTAGATCTAATTTTGGGCTTACTAAGTACAACCTGCCCTTTGTCTCTATTTTTCGAGCGGATTTTTTTTTACAAAATCAATTTTTTCACTGCAAACGTCTTCTGAATGTACTTACCTTTCCGTGATAGAAAGTAACAAATTGTTGAAATATCGTTAAACATCTATTTAACACTCCCAACAAACAATTCAAAGTCACAAATAAGCATATACAATGAATAAATGCTGTATAACAGTGTACAATGCTGAATAAAACAGGATGTCAAATTATGTGCTGAATAAAGCTCATTGAGATCGATAGATGCGCCTTTATTCCGCCGTTTGCTCTGATATGATTAATTTACTTATTAAAAGCTTTATAAACGTTGACTGTCTTCCTGATTCAGAACCAGAAGTTTGATCTAATAGTAAACTGAATAAGTGTAATTTGCACAGACATTGTCGCTTTAATTCGACTGTTTTCAATTGATTTAATAAAATGCTTTATTAAACGTCTTATAAATGTTTTCTAGCTTCATTATTAGATTTCATTGCATTGCTTTACAATATTGCTGAATAAAGGTGAATACAGTCAGCATAATAGCTCTTATACCACTATGCGTCCATGTTGTAATCACATGATTTGTAAATGCTTTATAAACGATGTATTAGATTCATTATTCGACAACACTGATTCAGTCTAACAACACGGTGGAATCAGTAGAGTATAGTGAGTGGTTACCGTTTCCGCTTTCCAATTAGAAGGTCGTGAGTTCAATCCCAAGCTCAACCGTTTTTTATTTGTGTTCTACGTCTAATTAATTTAAATTGTAATCATCGATCACATGACTCACGACAATGAATGCATTGATCTAGTTTAAAATATAACCGAGCATCCTTTCTTTCGACTTGGAGAGGTGAAGAGGCAACATTGGTCTCATTTAAAAGAACGATGAATGAATTAATCATTCCCACAGGGCCTTGAAGGAGCTAGAGTTGCGATCGGGAGTGCTGATAGGTATTTACTTTCAAGCGAGCTTTTGTTGATTATGTCTTTCTTATTTTCGGGTTAATTTTCCCACAGTTGAATAATCATTTAATAAATGTATAATAATGTCTAACGTTACTTCACATGAGAATCAAGCGTATACAGAGCATCACTGTTTTAAGGAAGCAGTGATGTCTAATAAACGCTGAATAATCAAAAAAATTATCGTATAAACTCTGTTACAACTCATATGAGTCGAATAAAAGCTTATCGACATACCTTATACAACACCAAGTAGTTCAATGTTGTGGTTGAATAAATTCTCCAGATTTGTGTGAACAAAGCCTGAACAGAAGTTATTATTAAAAATAGTACAAGTACTATTAAAGCATGTAGTTGAATAAAATGGCCAAGAAGTCGTTTCTTCAATAGACGATTGTTTGTTGGGCTGCTTCTTGACCCCAAACTCGACCTATAGATTCTAAATTCGGCCTAACGCATTGAAACACCATTCAAACGCCATTGGATTCACTTCGACCTATCGGATGAAGATAAAAATTGTTTCGGTCGGAGTGCTTCTTTTGTTTTTGAGAATAATTGGTGAAAACTTCGGTGCAAACATTCATATCACGCGTTCTTATTGACTTCGTTCGGTAATTTTTAAATTAAAGTTTCGCACCAAACGCATAAGGATTTATTTGATGTTTTCTGTTCGATAGGCCCAACATGGGTGATTAGGACAAAGTAGTTCTCTATCCTATTTCCCGATTCCCAGGAATTACCAGGATGAGCCATCAACTGTATCCCAATTCCTGGGTAGCCGAAAACGTCCTGGAAATGGAAACACTAGTCAAAAGAGTATCAAGCATAAGAAATACTTAAAGATGAATAATTTTTGAGCATCTAAAAAAAAAATGTACGTATTCAAAAAGATAAAAGCTTCACACAATATTTTCCTCTGATATTTGAACGTGGGTAGGCAAACATCATTTCGATTATTTAAAAAATCGGTATAAATCGGTATATAATCTCAAAAATCGTTATTCTGAGGAACCTTATCTGTTTATCGGTATCAAGTTCGAAAATCGGTATAAATGCCGATAAATCGGTATATCTGGCAACGCTGATTCCTGGGTTCAGCCCAATAGCCCAAATTTGAGTAAATCGGATATAGTAGTTTCCATTAAACACCAGCAAAAAATACTAACTCTTAAGTATGTTCTACCCAAAATTAATTTTAATTCACGTAAATTTAAGAACATGCAATTTACTCAGAAGTAACTTATTGGGCTGAACAATATCGTTGGTTCGAATCTCTCAAACCTTTTATAACAACGGTAATGAGTGCAAGTGAGAGGCTCAACTCAAAATGAAGTAAAAAAAACTCAAATTTTGGGTATTTTTTCTCCGTGTATAGTATCAATGTAACTGTCCTGTTTCGGTGCGGTGGGTTAGTTATGAATCAAGGTGATGTAAGCAATGTTCCTGTAGAGATTGGTCCTGATACCTATAGAGATTAGTGACGTTTAACGCACACACACTAACGGGAGTCTATACACCGTGTAAAGTTGTTTATTATTTTCCTCTGGCTAACCTAAAAATGTACGAAATTAGATCTGTCAAAATGAGTTTGACTGCGATTTGTTATGTATTTTCCTCGGATTTCCACTAACACGCTCTCACATATCGCAACGAATCCAACCGGACGTGAAAATCTCAATACAGAAATGAGAAAAATTATAGGCTCGCCTTATAGTACGTTCAGACTACAGAGTTATAACATGTTATAGCGCTATCTTGATGGTGGTTTCTTTGTTGCAATGGAGGCGAACCAGCCCAAGGCTGAAAGCCTCCCTAATAAAGATAAATTAATTAATTAATTCTTTGTTGCAAATATTTGAAAACCGTTATGACATGTTATAACTCTCCAGTCCGAACAAAGCATTATAGTACGTTCAGACTACAGAGTTATAACATGTTATAGCGCTATCTTGATGGTGGTTTCTGTATTGCAATTATTTGACAACCGTTATAACATGTTATAACTCTTCAGTCTGTACAGCGCTTTATAGTACGTTCAGACTACAGAGTTATAACATGTTATAGCGCTATCTTGATGGTGGTTTCTGTGTTGCAATTATTTGACAACCGTTATAACATGTTATAACTCTCCAGTCTGGACAGCGTTTTATAGTACATTCACACTACAGAGTTATAACATGTTATAACAGTTGTCAAATGATTGCAACACAGAAACCACCATCAAGATAGCGCTGTAACATGTTACAACTCTGTAGTCTGAACAAGGCATATTCTGCACACTAGAAACAAAAGTTATTACCATTTGAAGCATAATGGGCCCAAAACAGTCAGGCAACTGCACAGAGTTTTATTTTTTCAACGGGTGTAACATAGTACCATATTAGATTGGTGGGATGCAATGCGCGAAGCATCTTCGTTATCTGTTTTGTTCAACAGGATCGTATTTCAATTATCACCAAATATCCACAAAAGCCATTGGCGATTTGACAGCTCTTTTGAAAACTCGTATTTGAATGATACTCAGTATTGATTTGAGTTTCCGACGAGCTACCCACTTTGAACTAGCAATGAGATTTTGGGAGAAATTACTAACCTGGACTGTGTTGCTTGTTTTATTCCATCACTTTCCATGTGCAGGTATAAAGTGGTATCGTATATTAAAAAAAAATCCGTAGATCTATTTTAAAATTATTCCTAGAATGCATCGATTGCAATCAGGAGCCGAGACATGATGAAGGTCGCCTGAAAAAGCAGTTAGTTTGTGGCTCATATGACGTGAAGCAACGTCCGGTAAAGGATAGCAAATTTGCAGTGAATGTTACTGTCATGCCGATTTTGATGAACTTTGAATTTGTGAGTATGATAGACCTTGTGGTTTTTTTTTTCTGTAATATGAAGATGCACTGTTGTTTTCTGTATGCAAATTCCAACTATAAAACTGTCTACTTGTTTTTTTTATTTAGAATGAAAACACTAATTCTCTTGATGCAAATATGTTACTTGCTATGGTAAGTGCAACCAGTTAAAATATGCTGAAGTAAATCACAAATCAAGATTTGTTTATTCTAATCGATAGGAATGGGTCGATGAATATTTGTCTTGGGACCCAAAGGACTTCAGTAACATTACCGCCATACCGATTAAATCGGATCAGCTATGGGTACCGGATGTTCAGCTATATTCCTCGTAATACATTCAAGATTGCATTTCTATGAACATCCATCAATGTTATCCTTGTAATTACAGGGTCACCAAATTCGATATCAAAATAAGCTGTACCAATCCTAGCTGCTATGTGAAGTCTGATGGTAGTATCGTTGCAATTCCATCGTGTGACTTTAGTGCCCGATGCGAAGCAGATTATTCCAACTGGCCATTGGATTCGCAAAAGTGCCAGCTACTGTATGGCGCCTGGATGGAACATGCCGGTGAGGTCGATTACCATACGCGCTTTGCTAGCGTTGGATCCGTACAATCAAATCAAAACACTCAGTGGCAAGTGGTATCTTCAAAACATTCGAGAAATGCGACAATACACAACAATGTGACGTATCCTACGCTGGTATACGATTATATTCTCGAGCGACATTCTAGCTTCCATGTGGTGGGAATGTTGACGCCCATTTTTCGTAAGATTATCAAGCAGCTTGTCCTCCAAATACCTACATTACTCATAGCTATTTACTACGTTTTTCAGTATTGATAATTTTGAA
The DNA here is from genome assembly GCF_037179485.1 of Ochlerotatus camptorhynchus. Taxonomy (NCBI): domain Eukaryota; kingdom Metazoa; phylum Arthropoda; class Insecta; order Diptera; family Culicidae; genus Ochlerotatus; species Ochlerotatus camptorhynchus. The sequence continues at coordinate 2,487,941 of NW_027040867.1, forward strand.
TCTCTTCCTTACGTGGCTGGACACGGATTGTCTTGAAAGAAAGCTACTTCTAGCTATTTCCATTATCTGTCATTTCTATTTCTTGGTATTCCTTCAATGGGTGGTCCCCAAAAACGGAGATACTGTTCCTGGAATATGTATGCATAAGATCAAGATTGAAGAGCTCACCTTATTCATACAGTATTGTTTTCAGTGCTTTTCTACCGTAATTCCGTGGTGGTAACGGGTATCCTCATCATACACACCTTGATAGGCTCAGCATTGAAGCGGCTGGAAAGAACTCCTCCGAATATGGTTACGCTGGCAGCAGGAACGGTCATCAAACATAAGATTGGGGAATTGATTTTGGCAGGAGACTATATGACTGTTGAATATAAGGTATTTATATATCAATTATAACTGGTATGGTTATTCAATTGCTTCCAAAAATTTCAGAAATCTGAAACTTCACAAACCAAATCATCTGAGCTTACCGATAACAATGAGACGTGGACTTCATTCAGCCGAATTTTGGATCGAGTTCTGTTTCTAGTCTTCTTCGCAGCATATGTAGTATCATTTGGAATGTACATTCCACTTAAATATACTTCGCGATTTGGCGAGTATGATTTGACTGTCTTATCCTATGAAGACATTAATCATTTTAATTAGGTTATCTCCAACAAAGGCACCTTACTATATTCGCAACACGTGGCTTGCATTTTTATTGCATACCTATACCTTGCTAAAATCTCTCCAACCCAAGGAAAAATTACAACATGAAATAAAAGTTTAATAGATTACAGTGCGCTGTCAGTTTTGATCATACGCTATCTTTAGTTGTGATGTTGCCACTTTTCTAGAGGTCAAAGGTTAGCAAAAATCGAAGCGGCATTCATCTGCTTCATTAAGGACGCTGAACTTTACTGCGATATCTGAATACAACCGCTATACTCAAGGACATTCTAAGCCAACGAACAGAAGGATCATCACTGCTACAACTCTAGGGGCCCATAATGCACCCCTGGGGCAAAATGTCCATTTGTAGAAGAACAACGATAACTTTTCCTCAATTAAAGAAATGCAGTGAAGGATTTCTAAAAAATATATAGGGAACATTCAAAGGGACATCTGGCCAACATTCAAAGATAAGTTTGAGATAAAGTCCTAAGAAATTCTGACATTAATTCCACGGAATTTCTGTGGAGTGTGAGGATAATTCCGGGATTGTTTTTAATATGTAGTATTGATATTTGTTTGACATGCCATGTGAAAAGAACAATTATTCTTCGCAATGTTGAAGAGCAGAACACTAATGCTGATGATGATAATGATGATCAGAGTTGGTTTTAAATGCTATCTAACATGAAGCTTTAGTGTGATAATTTATAAGCTAGAGAATGGTCTTAGAAGAGGGTAGGTAGATAGTAGTTAGAGTGCGGCAGTTTGAAAATCGAATAGAAATTGAAAATGAGCGGAGGGCCATTAACGCGACGGTACATGTCAAACGCACACTGTACGATGTACGCGGAGATTTGAAGTATATCTTCAACTTTACAGGCAAAAAATGTGCGCCTGACTTTGCTCATATACTGTCTGCGGCTGTTCTAGCACAGACAAACAGACCTAACTCTGAAAAAGTTTTTCTTGAAAACATAGTATCTCAAAACATACACACAAAAAACAAAAATTGTTGCTATAAAAATAATGCAATTCCAAAATGAAAGTTTCCCAAATTTCGTTGTTTTAACTGTGAAAATTTTCAAAATGAAAGTTATACCTTTGGTTTGAAAGTTTTTCTTTCACTTTGGACTTGTGATTTTAAAAGTGCATTATGTTTTTATAAAAGTTGTTCAACTGTCAAAAATACCTGTTCATAGCAAAGTTTTTGGCAGCACTGAAGCTCTGAACCCAACTTTATTTGCCGCCAAAATTGAATTTGAGTGGACCAGACGAAGTAAAAAGCAAAAAAAGCATTTTACGGTGGAATCAGTGTACGAAAACTACCTCCAATCGATGCTGATGACATTTATGAATGTCTTCACCATTCTGCTGGATATTGCTACGGTGAGTGTTCCACTTTTGTGGTATGCAATGGTTGTGGCTTGTATTTCAAAGGTTGTATTTTTGTTTTTGTAGATTCCTTATCGTCAGTTCATGGAGAACAATGTTGCTCCAGCAGGAAGACGTCGTCAAGAATGCCATTTCCATGGAGTGATTTTGGGATAAGCACTCTTCGTAATCATCGCCTTCCTTTTGTTTATCGTCATTTTGAACGAGGAAAATTCCGAAAATGCCGTGGACCTGAGGTTGGACCGAATACCTTCTTTTGTTTCGGACCAAAATTTGCTCTGGTTCGGACCAAATTTGCTCTGGTAATTTTAACAATGTATGATTTTGTTTTTTGTTTATAAAATATATGAATAAACATTATTTTTATTTTTATAAATCATGTAAATATGAGTACCCAATTTTATTTAAATTTGGAAAACTATTAATCTGAAAATATTTCAAATTTGAGATAAAAACATATATTGTAACGACTCCTTTTGAACTGAAACAATTTCTACTTTATTTTAAAAACATTGATTTTCCTTTTGACAGTTCTACAATTTGATTCAAAAGCTTCAACTTTTAAATTTATCGAGGACGTAAACTTTTGATTTGACAGGTTACACATTTTTATGATGAATGCTTTGGACTTTCTACCAAAAAGAACCAACGAAAACTTTTAATTCTACCCATGGTATTTTTAATTTTAGTAACGATAATTTTTTGTGTGTAGGACCTCAGTAACAACATCTCTTAGCTTGCTTGCTAACTCGCAAACAATATTGCATAAAAGTTCTATACAATTTCTATGCCTTCTATTACGTCAAAGTGATCCGATGCCAGCGCTGTGGCGAGTAGTTCGCGGCAGTGTTGGAAAAGTTCGCGATATTTCACGAAGTTCACCAAGGGAAAAGTTCGCGAGTCATAGTGAGTTTTCGCGAACTTTTCCATCACTGGTTCGCGGAACTGATAATATTCAAATCAACCGTTAAATGCGTGAACGAAGATACACAATGAAGTGCTACGTCTGTTTGTCTGTGGTACTACGACGTTTCATCACTACCTAAAGCACCACGTTGCCGAAAGCATTTCCAGTCGATGGTGTGTTTTAATGCGTAGTCATCTCAGAGAGAAAGCAGTAGGGTGGTTGTTGCGTGCTGTACCATCATCAGCATTGTTGACGGCAGAGATCGAAATTTTCGCCTACTTGAGAAGAGAAACGTCATTTTTCACCTGCTAGGAGAAATAGAAGAGAATGTGAGAAGCGAGAGAATATTATACGCTCACAGCAGTTTTCGCGAGAAAAGCAACAACCATTTATTTTTTTCGGAGAGCATGAGCGGCAGATAAATCGTTTCTTTTCCAGTGAATTCTTGATGCCGATAATGATTTTTCACTTCTTTCATACACCTGAAAATTCACTTTCCGCACGCAAACGATGATCCGAAATTAAGAACCAAAACAACAGTTAGGGCTCATCCATAAGTTACGTAGAATCTGAGGAGTAATGGAGAGGGGGTTTCAACATTTGTAACGGACCATGCATAAGGTATAGAAAAAACGCTACGAAGGGGAGGGTCTAAAATTGGTAAGAAAATTGCATCGTCATTTATGGATGATCCTTATGATTTGACAGAAGGTATAAAAAGGAAATAAAAAATCTGCCGGACTGGTTAAAACCAATGAAATGCAAACAGGTGAGGCTATGTGAAATCGTTGTCCCTTTCGTTCTGCCGCTGTTTAAATGGATAACACAGTATGACCATAGAGGTAACTCTAAGACCACTGGGTCCCGAAGAAAATCATTGTTATTTTTGGCTCACTCAGTACCAGAACAACGGTCCCAAGCAGTCCCAAGCTATTTCACTCACCCCTGCATGTTCTGCATAAATCCACACACCCCTGATGTTATCTGTCAAACTTTCATAGCGAATCAAAACAAACATAGTGTAGTAATAGAATTTCAACTAGAATAGGGTACGTTAATCGTTTGCTTGGGACCAATAGGCTACTAAAGTGGTGAGCCAATTTAAAATCGTTAGTTTCGTATTGATTGTTGGTATGACGCCACACTCCGTCAACCATTTAATCAACGGAAGAACAAAAGAAACGGCGAATTCCCAAGCCTCAACTGTTTACATCACTTATTAGAGATGAACTAGCCTAAGGCTAAAAATCTCTTAAATAAAGAATTAAAAAAAAAAAAAAATGTTTACATCACATTGGGTTGGAACCGAACAATTTGGGGTGGTATTTTTTTTCGCTCTTGGTAGTTTTCAGAGCCAAATGTGTGATGAAAAAGTATTTTCGTTCGTTTTTGAAGAGAGATATTTTCGGTTTATGTATGAGAGAGGATAATGAATTATCGGTGAAAAAGGAGAGATGAAAATGTGAACGGTTCACAACTCAGCGAAAAGTAGCTTGAGGGAGGAAATGCTTATCGTGCAGCTGAGTGAGAATTTCTATCCCTGGTTGACGGCTACTCCCGCCTTGAGTTGTTACATTCAAAATGTTTTTATGTTACTTCATACGGAAGGTATGCAATTTTCAGAGTTGTTTGGAAATGCTATCTAACATGAAGCTTTAGTGTGATAATTCATTAGCTAGATAATGGTCTTAGAAGAGTGTAGGTAGATAGTTCCGTTGGAGTACGGCAGTATGCAAATTGAATAGAAGTTGAAAATGAGCGAAGGGTCATTAATGCGACGTTACAAAGTCAAACGCACACTTCTTTACCTAACCCGTACGATGACGCGGAGATTTGAAGTTTGTCTTATACCCCGTACAGACTATGGCTAATATCATGTTATATAGGTTGTCTTGCAATTTGCATTCATACATAGGATTTCCAGTAAAAACTAGATGTATGAGTGCTCATTGCAAGACAGCGTATATCACGTGATATACGCTGTAATGTGAACGGTATATAAAGCTTCATGTTAGATAGCATTTCCAACAAACTCTGAAAATCAAAAACTTCGCGGCCCATGTGTGTTTGCATGGGTTCGATATCCTACGTAGGTGTGGAAGCTGCCTTCCTGCACATTCGATTGCTGTCAATGGATGGCAATCGATGTCCGTCGGTGATTGGCACTAGGTTGCGGAACAGAGACCGACGTTAAATAAAAGAAAAACAGAAGCAGTGTTTAGGGTATCATCCAAACCACTTGTGGAAAAGTTCGAATATTGGGGCTATCGTACGTTTATGGTATTTGTTTATTATGGTGGCCAACGCAAACTAACACCATCTTTAGGTTGGGGAAAGTTTCCCCTATCCGATGATGCTGGTAATTTGCGTTCGATTAGCGGAGAAAGAATAACCAACGTTGTGTTTATAAAAGTTGATAATACCTTTTCAATTGTTGTTCTACAATATATTGAATTGGTTCCGCTTTTTGATGGATCGAAATTCTATCCGCCAGACTATAAATGTAGCGACTATATTTTACCCTGGGAAAGTCATCCGTCACGGTAACGTAAGCTATATCGTTTGTAGTGGTTACCATGGAACTATTTTCATTGTAGGACGGTATATTTAAAAGATAAAATCGAGTGCATTCCAGGCGGTGGGAAAAAGAACTAAACAGAAACCTTAAAAAATTGTTGTTTTGTATACCGAGCAACCTTGTCGAAGACCGTAGAGCTGTAGAAAATATGCCCCGGCTTTGAGATTTTGGTCACGCCACCAACCTAACTGCCCCAATTTTCTGTAATATGACAGTATATGTGAACGTTTTTATTTTTATTTTCATGTTATCAACTTGTATGATTTATTGCTTCAAGTTTTCAAAGCTTTAGTGTTATTTAATTAATTTCTTGATTTTTTAGGATATAATTGATGTCTCAGTGGATTAATTTGAACGTAGTTGAATAATCGCTTAATAAATGAAGAAAAGTCACTTTGACTATATGTTTAGTATTACTTCTGCGTGAAGTCAATGATTTACATAGTTGAAGATGCTAATTTCAAATAACAGACTGAAGTGGTAATTTTTATACGATAGATGGAGGAGATGAAAGTATAGAATTGATAGTTCCGTTAGAATACGGCAGTGTGAAAATTGCATATAGATAGTATACAGGGTGTTTGGTTCCGGGTTTTACATATTTTCAGGGTAGATAGGGCTCCTAAAGTTATGAAAAAATCCCCATGAAACATAGGGTCGGAAATGACTGCTAAGGGAGTTATTCAACATTTTATGTTTTTTTGTATTGCCAACTTTGGTTAGCTATATTTTTTTAATCTTAAATGGTTTTCTGATTTCAACATACCAAATGAAAGATTTAAGTCTTAGCTATCAATGCTCGTTAGTAAAGAACTCGATTAAAGTTAGTTATCATACATTAAAATTGAAAAGTTTGTTGAAAGTACCAAAAAAACTGGTGAAATTTCATACATTTGAGTGTTTCTAAGTTGAAAATTTTAGTTGTTCTACAAAACATTTTCCATGCAGTTCCCTAGATTTGTGCCTTTGGTAGTAACCTTGTAGGCTTTATGGTTTCTTCGTAATTATTGATTTAAAACAGCCATAAAAACTTGTGACGTTTTCTTAAAATGCGCTATAGTCACCCTATTCGTTCGTACGTTCGGCTGTTGCAGTGGACTAAGCACATGAAAATTTGGTAGAATGTTATAGTAATTGTTTAGCTACATTCTTAACTTTCGATTACCGCACAACTCCTGCGCCAAAAGAAAACATTACTGCGGAGATGTTTCGCGGTATCGAATATTGCTCAGTCTCAGCAGAAAACACAACGAGAGACACCGAATCGGCGAATTCTGATCGCGGAGGGAGAGAAGTAGGTAGTGGTAATAAGTCGATGTCTTTTTTATTTCATAGCACTCGCAGCCCAGCTGCGGTGCTGTTCCGATGGAGGAGTGTGGAGCTCCGCTGCTTCTGTATGCACACTTAGATTTTTTTTACAGGAGTTAGTATTTTTACTGGATTTTTGGATTACTGACTCGGTTAAAATTCAAATGACTGTTATTCGTAAAGATTGGATAAAATCGATTTTTTTTTATTTTTCATCATTACACGGGGTTAACAGAAGTTAGTCTGTAAATTTTCGTAACACATTTTTTCAACTTTAAATTTTTTTAAATTATTGTTACCAGTCACATAGTCACTATGAACGGGGTTCCAATTTCCTCGTCAAACCAAGCGAAATATATCAAAAAACGGTTAGATGATGCTGGAGCAATGGATTACAGCAAGAAGCACGTTTATGGTAGGTTGGAACTTCCTTCTAGTTGCGGTTAGTTACCCAATGTCGTACAGTGCCCAGCCAGGAATACAGAATTTGGGCTAGATTAGTACTTATTTATTTTTATTTATTTATTTCGTCAACCAACGTAGACTAGTACATATTAGAATACAGTTTTGTTTTCTTAAATTTATTTATTTATTTCGTCAACTTTGGACAAAAGGTTAAAAGTATATTTTTTTCTTTAATAAAAATTAAGCAGTGTCAGCTTTCCTTTTTTTATGAGTTATAATGCCTTATGGAGTAAAAATATTGTTTTAGTTTATGTCGAGACATTGTAAAGTCAATGGTTTCGCAGTATTGATTGTAAGAGGCCATCCTGCGGTTTAATGGCCCATATTTTGCATAATTTGTGCGATGATGTTTTATGGCAAATAAATTTCGATTTCGGAGTTGCCGAGTAGGTGCATGGAAATTTAATTTTGATAAAAGTTCTGTGGAGTCAATGCGTTGCGAAACGATATTGTTTGCAAATGAAACCATTGCATATTCACGACGCTCTTTTAATGTTTGTATGTTGCAGCGTGCTTCATATGATGGAAGAGGAAATGATGTCCAACCTAATTTACGAAGAGCGTATAGTAGAAATTGTTTTTGTACGGATTCTAATCTTTCTTCGTGCATGATTGAAAAAGGAGACCATACAATGCTGCAATATTCCAGTATTGACCTCACATAGGCGATATATAGTGTTTTAATTGTGTATGGAAAGTTATAGCAAAAGCGCTTGATAAAGCCTAGCATGTTATTTGCCCTGTGAATAATTGTGTTGTAATGGTCTATGAAAGTTAGTTTAGAGTCTAAGATAATTCCTAAATCCCTAACTCTTTCACATTTTTCTACATTTTGATTTCCTAGTGCAATTGAAATATTTGAAGTTGTTCTTTTCCTGCTAAATGATATTAAGTTACATTTTTTTTACATTCAATTCTAGTAGACTTTATTTGCACCATATGTACCATATGTAGAATATGTGTATTTCATTCCGGAATATATTGATGTCTTCTTCATTTCTTATTTCCAAAAAGAGCTTCATGTCGTCGGCATAAATAAGCAATTTAAGTTTTTTGAGAATGAAAGCAATGTCGTTTACGTATAGAATAAAAAGAAGAGGTCCCAAATGAGAGCCTTGGGGGACGCCTGAAGTGACTTGAATTGGACTCGATTTCTTTCCGTTGAATTTAATTATTTGTTGGCGGTTAGTTAAATATGATTCAAGCCATTTTAGGAGCCCTGACTCAAATCATATTTTTTGCAATTTAAAAGGTAGCATTGGTATGTCTATGCGATCAAATGCCTTGCTAAAGTCTGTATAGAGAGCTTCTACGTGGTTTCCATTATCCATGGCATTCAATGAATAGTCTATAAATTCAAGTAAATTTGTCGAGGTCGAGCGACCCTTGAACAAGCTGTGTTGCATGTCAGTAATTCTATTTTTGATTTGGAGAAATAATTTTTCGTTGACATTTGCCTCGAAAAGTTTAGGAATGCAAGAGATAATGGCTATACCACGATAATTACGTACGTCAGATTTTCGGCCAGATTTAAAGATAGGCACTAGGGATGAGCTTTTCCATGTTTTTGGGAAGGTTCCAGATTCCAGGGACATATTAAAAATCCAGAACAATGGAGCAGTGAGTTCCATTGCTAGACATTTAATAAATACTGAAGGAATTCCGTCAGGTCCAGGACCTTTTGAGGCGTCTAAATTTTTTAAAGCCTGCAAAATATCCTGCACTTGAAGTTGATTGAGGCCAATGTCCCTTGAAAATTCTGGAAAAAAAATGCAAAATAATCGCGGTCGCGATCTTCTTCAGAAAATGTCGTTTAGATTTCTTGAAAAAAAAATTGCAAATAGATTGCAGTTTTTTTTCCGAGCTATCACCGACATTTTCGTCGAGTTGCATCATTGAAGGAAAATTGTCAGATTTTAATTTGGTTTTTACGTAATTAAAGAAGTTCTTTGGACAGGACTTTATTTCATGTTCTGTTTTTGCATTATATTTTTCAAATGCAGTACTGATAGCTAAATTCAGTTGATCGCATATATCCAAATAAATTAATAAATTATTACTACTATTGTGTTTTTTTATAAATTTTATGTGCTTTTTGCTTCCGATTTTTCAAGTTTTTTATTTGTCTGTTATACCAGACTGGATTTTGTGTGTTTCTGTTGCGTCTTTTTTTTCTTCATAGGAATTTCTTCCGAAATTATTTCTGTTAAAATTTTGGCATTTCCTACATTCCTTAAAATGAATTGCCAATTGACACTGTTTAATTTAAATTTTATTTTTTCGTAGTCTGCTAATTTGTATTCAAAGACTTCTTCGTATTCGCAGTCGTTGGGTCTTTGGTTTTCATGCACAAATAAAGAATATTCAATTGCTGTGTGAAACGCTTCATTTTTCCACAGTGGATTTAGTGATTCGGTCACACAGAAATCTTCATAAATATTCGTTAGTAAAAAGTCCAAATAGCAATTTTGTTGGTTATGATATGGTTAATTTGGTTCAGTCCTAAATTAGCAGTTTTGTCAAAAATGAACTGCAATGTTTCATTATCCCCAACGACTGAGAGTAAGATACATTTATTTTCAGAGTCCAGAATGAAGTCAGCATTGCGTTGATTAAAGTCTCCATAGATGTGAACTTTAACCTCAGGAAGAAGCTCAGATAGAATTTGTTCAGCACTTTGGAAGAAGGCTTCATAAGTGCTTTTATGAGCATGGTCTGGTGGAAAATACACTGAGGCGAACACGTGCGTTTCACAGGCTGTGTGTGATTTCACCCAAATATGTTAAAATTCTGTAAATTTTGGTGTAATGATGAGTTCTGAGTTAAAATTGGTCGAAAGAGCTATAAGGACTCCACCGCCTGACTTCTTCTGAGTTGCATGAAAATTTCTGTCGTCTCTGAATACATTAAAGGCATTTCCAAAGATCTCTTCACTTTTCACGCTTTCGTCCCAGCTTGTTTCAGTTGCCAGAATGACCGAGAAGGATGAGCATAATAAATTTTGATAGATTTCCTTCATTTTAGCTGGGCTTTTCATGCGATTGAAATTTTGACAGTAAATCAAAATTTCAGTCGCATTCTGTTTATGTGAAGAAGTTGTTGGAAGTACGTCGGTTGATAAAATATTTTCATTATTATTATTATTTACACTTACATTTCCATTTTCTTCTGAAAGTGTCCGAAGAGTGTTGTCGTTTGATGAGGTTTCTTCCGAAGTGTGCGTCAATGTCGAGGAAAATTTTGGGTGCTGTAGAATTTATATGCGGCTTCCCGTGTGTGCTGCAGTCGTTGTGTGCGTTCACTAGATAAGAATGCACGGTGTGATTCCAGGTCTGCCAGGGCGTCAATGCGTGGGATTCCAAGTTCTTCGTGGACGTCCAGAAAAATTTCACGCAATAGTTGTGTGTCCGTTGGTAATCCTTCAGCTGCTAGCATTAAAGTTGAACTTGTTTTCGTTATTCCGCGGACACATACTGAAGGCGGTTGGTTATGCAGGAAAGACAGATAGGTTCGCACAGTATCCATGATTTTAGGGTTCCGCAGGCGTGCCTTCAAAAAGCGTCTGTCGCCGGCTGCAGATTGTTCCGTAAGCCTTACGACAGGCGGGCGCATAGGGTCTAGGAGTGGTGGGTCAGGTTTTTCTATGCGGTAAGGGTTAATAGTTTCCCCTTTTTGAAAATTTATAAATTTCGGTGTACTGTCTTTACTTGGTGGTCCTGAAAATTGTATGCGTGCTGCGGCTAATAATTCTTTGTCCAGGGGTAATGTCCATGTGATATTTCCATTCCCGTTGTTGTTGTTGTTGTTGTTGTTGTTGTTGTTGTTGTTGTTGTTGTTGTTGTTGTTGTTGTTGTTGTTGTTGTTGTTGTTGTTGTTGTTGTTGTTGTTGTTGTTGTTGTTGTTGTTGTTGTTGTTGTTGTTGTTGTTGTTGTTGTTGTTGTTGTTGTTGTTGTTGTTGTTGTTGTTGTTGTTGTTGTTGTTGTTGTTGTTGTTGTTGTTGTTGTTGTTGTTGTTGTTGTTGTTGTTGTTGTTGTTGTTGTTGTTGTTGTTGTTGTTGTTGTTGTTGTTGTTGTTGTTGTTGTTGTTGTTGTTGTTGTTGTTGTTGTTGTTGTTGTTGTTGTTGTTGTTGTTGTTGTTGTTGTTGTTGTTGTTGTTGTTGTTGTTGTTGTTGTTGTTGTTGTTGTTGTTGTTGTTGTTGTTGTTGTTGTTGTTGTTGTTGTTGTTGTTGTTGTTGTTGTTGTTGTTGTTGTTGTTGTTGTTGTTGTTGTTGTTGTTGTTGTTGTTGTTGTTGTTGTTGTTGTTGTTGTTGTTGTTGTTGTTGTTGTTGTTGTTGTTGTTGTTGTTGTTGTTGTTGTTGTTGTTGTTGTTGTTGTTGTTGTTGTTGTTGTTGTTGTTGTTGTTGTTGTTGTTGTTGTTGTTGTTGTTGTTGTTGTTGTTGTTGTTGTTGTTGTTGTTGTTGTTGTTGTTGTTGTTGTTGTTGTTGTTGTTGTTGTTAGATTAGAATAATTCTGATACTAAGCAGAATTTTTTTAGGTCAGCAGCAATGCGGTGATTCGTGTCCGTTTGAGAGTGGATTGCTTCCACAAGTTGCTCCTGTTGATGAAGCAGCTTCCTCACGTCGGCTTCCTTCCGTAAAATGTGCTGGCAGTTAGCACACATTGGCACCATGAATGCCGTGATAAAATGCTCCCGTTGTCGCTGTACTCCGACACAAGCAGCATGGTATTTTTTGTTGCAGAATTCGCACTTCCATAGAAAGCGGTCGTCGTTGATGCTGCATGATATTACACCACACGGCATAACTGCTTATGTTGTAAATATTCGACGAGATACGATATAAGGGACAAATGGCCAGCGAGACCCACACGCGTCGTTGTCGAAGTGTAAAAAAAAATATTTATATATATACAAATTACTTGCGGACCAAAATGCAAATGCGTCCGCGCCCGAAGACAGCTCGTGGCGAAAAAAAAGTACTACACGCAGTCGTTCGCTCACCAAAAAAGAATTGTCCAGGTTGTTGAAAACTCCTATGTGTTCCCTCGAAACTAGGGATCTAGATTTTATCTTGAAAAATTCAGTTTCTTTCAATTCTAAAAGAATAATACTCAAGCCGACTCGCTTATAGTTTTTTTGTGTAAGACTTTTACAATATAGACTTCTTTATTATGTTTTACGTTCATTTTCAATGAGATACAATAAATTAATATAAGTTAGCAAATGATACATACTATCCTGCCTTAACTGCGAACGCAAGGACTGTCTTATAAGTGTGCCGTCAAACAAAACCACCTATTTTTGATCAGTTGGGAATTAGGGGAGAGACTTTAACGCAAAATAATGACTCAAAGCAGCTAGCATTCTTTTTTTTTCAATTAAATACGAACGTTTATATTGCTCTAGCTACTAAGCTCGTCGAAAAACAATGTTCTTAAACTTGCGATGTAAATCCTATTCATAAGCTTGATCATTGCACTAAAAACTGGGAATAGATGCAGAAACTTAACACAATTCGAGACTGAAGGTCAGTATTTTAGAATATTTCTTGCTTCATGCTCTCTTTCCGGGACAATGCTATCTTGTTTCTGTACGCGTTTAGTTTTGGAACTTTTTCAATGAACGCGGTTTTAGCTGCTCGAAAAAACTTGTAAACGTCTATTAGGTTAGGTATTCTCCTTGCGTGCTTAACTCAATTACTTTTCCTGCGCAATTGGCCAAGGACGATGGAGTGAACTACAATGAATAAAGTCTACTACGTTTGAATCTGGTATGGTAGAACGTGTTCTCGCTAATGTTGTAACTATTAACAGATTGACAAAAATGGAAACGGATGCTAGTTGAGTAGTCGTGTTATCACGTTTCTTGTTTGTTTGCTAATCGCTATCTACAGAACAAATCTCAATTAACGCTGCTTTTAGTTGTTACTCCCAAACTGCTAGGGTACTGTTTTCTATTTGACGAGACATGTTCTAGTAATGGCCAATGTGCTTCTTTACTACAGATATTCTCCCGGACCGAACTTATCATCTACATTATCTGGTTGGCTATGGCTACTAAAATCTCTAGAATGCGGTTATTTCTCTTGTGGTGGACAGTAACTTTTACTTTTTTCGTTTCATTTGTGTCAGATGGAATAAGTTTATCGTTTATTTGTTTTTGTTCGGTTAATCAACTACGTTTGTCGCTACAACGAAAATTGTCGGGTAACGACGTGTTCCTTGGAAAGAAAACATTGCTTTTTTCGATCTTCCTTCCTTGCATTTTGTTCGAACTTTCTCACCTTTATTCGATCATAACAAGCCACTGTAAAAGCTGGTTAAAAATTAAAAACAAACGTATCAAGCGAAACGAAAACGAGGCACCCTGGATAAGAACGATTCGGCAAGAGCCGCATCTGCTTCGCCAGGGTACACTCATAAAAAGCGAAACAATTAACTAACTGAAAAACTTTCTGAATGTTTCACACGTTTTCTTCTATGGTTAACAATCAACAGTTATTATCAAACAATCAGATAAATGAGATTATTGATTTTCTACTAACTGTTACATTACACACACATGTTTCACGATTTTGTTTGCTTTTACTTTTACTTCGATCTCGTAAAAAGGGACGGTGATTAATTTATTCTTATTAGTGGCATCTTATATTTTGTATTCCAGCGAATCGAAAACTGATGGACTGTTACTTGGGAGTTGTTTTGTTTTGTAAGATTCGTTCGCTGTGTCTTTTTTTTTCGTACAGTTAGATTTAAATTCAGATTTCTTCTTAACTTTTAAAATAAATAAATGGCTCGGTGATTTTCTTCGTTACTTTTCCTTATTGTGTTCACAAATAAATTTGTTTTTTTTTTTTATCCTAGGTCTTAATCGGAATTTATTACTTTTTTGTCAGTTTATTTTGTTGGACGCTTCTGATTTGTTTCACTTAACATTGATTCATGATAGAAAAAAATATCCTTTTCCTAAACGTGAGGACAGAATTGTGATGTTTGCTTTTCGCTTTGTCACAGTAAATTTTTGTGATATTTTTTCCATACGGCAACAGTGTGTCGATAGGATGATGACAACTGGAAATTAATAACAAAAATCGAACCTAAACTGGGTTGGTAAAATTATTCGATCTAGAAGAGTTTATGTCTGTTTCCTCTAATATCTGATTCAAATCATGCACGTTGTATCGTCTAATCGGCAAACAAATCTTCTAAAAAGCGCGCATTTTAATTCCAAGGAATAGTCAATTTAATGCTTGATGTTACTGCTAAACCTAGTTTGCTTCAACAAGCTAATTTGATGCGGCTCTCTTTACTACCGGAAGCCGGCCAGCGATTACCAAAGTCCAAATCTAAGCTTCTAATAATGATTCACTATTAGTTATTATATTCTACATGAGCTACCACTACCAACTGCCACAGGGTGTATTAAAAAGCTACCAAATTTACACAGGTCATTCATAAGATACGGAACAGACTGTTCGGAACACCACGTTCAAAACTAATCTAGACGAAAAAATGTGAGCAGCGTGATGTTCCCATGTGACGCTGCTGGCATAAAAAATTGTTTCCGAAAAAGTACGAACGGAGCAAATATTTCTGTTAATTTTAGTCACTGTTCTAGATTCTAAAATAGATTTGGTCCAATTGTAAAATAGGATCTGAGAATGTTATCACTCTTCGCCCATGCAGTGTTGATTTTCAATCATCGATAATTTTACCATGAAACATGAATGACAAACCAAACGGAAACCATAAATGTAAAAAATGATCAACTTTATTGCACATGAATACAAACGAAAAAAAAAACGTTCTTCAAAATAAATATCTACAATTTTCCAATCTCATCAATAACATCATTGTTTGACAATAATAATATGCATGTTTGTCTGTAAGTAAATATTAGTTTTTCTCGTTGACTAAATCTACCTCGTGATCTCCTCAAGGGAAGCGACGAGTGAATTAAAAAGTTTGCATCTTGTTCATCGTTTCGCGCACAGCTTGCGTATCTTCTGTTTGCTGAAGACAGTGTTCAATCTTCCCCTTTTGTATCCCTAAACAAATAGCAATAGTAAACGGTTTGAATATTGTTAGCCACTGTTTCGAGTAGTAATATATTATAATCTTATCAAAATAAATTAACGATATACTTTCACACATTCGCCTTACTTCAAGTATGCACTTTCTTCTCTCGGGAAGACCCCGATATTTTTTTTTTCCCGCAACTCGACGTTTATCCTACAGTATTATTAAAAAATATATGCTTCTTCACACATTCGCACATTTAGTCTGGCTTACTACAGTAGTTCATTCGACCTGTGTATAGTACAAAAAAAAAAGAACAGGTGAGACAGCACCCACCTTGGATGTACTGCGGTAAACAATACAGAGCATACTAGGAAAACGAGAAAAACCCATTTTGATTGGATGGAAGGATTCGTATCCCCAAACCGTGGTGGCTTCCTTCTTCAAAAGGAAACCACGCAGAAGAGGAGTAAACAAAACAGAAAAAAGAAACGTCCTTTAGTGATGAAACTCAAAAAAAGTTGGACGATGTTCCCCGCCGGGAAGGCTGAGGACGGAGAGTTGGATCCTTACAGCTTCAGCAGAGTGTAAAGAAAGGCTAGGATCTTACGCTGTACGCTAACCTTATGTTAGAAGAATGCTTGGTTCGGATTGTTGCTGCTGTTGTTCGGATTTTGGTTGCTGCTGCGGGCGGGGACCCCGCGCGAGAAAGCCGACTTGCCGCCACCTCGAGCTGGCATCGCTGGTCGCCGGACGTGACGCATTTCGCTGTAAGTAGATGGAAAGTTTGAAATAATTATTACTCACGTCCTGCATAAAATTAGAACCCGAAAGTTTGATATGTCCCACGATAGGTTTTAGTCATCATTCGGAATTGGCCACTTCCCTGGGAACTGGAAGATAGGCCATTAATAAAACCACCATTCGTCAAGTATTGATTAATCATGAAGTTTGATATGTTGTTGTTTGATGGCTCGAGGATCTGTGCCTCATATCCGCCGAAGTTTGATATGTCGCACGATAGGTTTTAGTTCTTATCTGAAATACGCCACAAGCATGCTTGGCATGCACAGTTGTACACACCAACTGCTTATTTGTTAATAACTTTTCACTCAGTTGTTGAAATTTTATTTTCTTTAAAGTAATTGATAGATTACTATCATAGTCTACTGTAGACATGCAAAGAGCAGGTAAATCTTATCATTTCAACACCAATGAATTTTTACACTTAAAGTCCGAGATGTGCAGCGAGAATTTTTCACTTCATTTTTGTAACGCAAAATCAAATACAGTTTATTACTAGAATTAAAATCTCATGAGGTATCTATAACAAGCTTAAACTCTATTCTATCAACTGCTTCAAACAGAACTATGTTTCGTCAACTATGTGCAAAGTTATTAGCAAATGAGCAGTTCGTGAGCAAAACTGTGTATGCCAAGCATGGCCACAAGGCATCTTATCAGACCTTCAAAGACCAACCTGGTCTATACAAGGTGTAGAATTGTAGGCCTGAATCCAAGAAAGGAACAGCAACTTCATGCAAACGCTTATCCAGAAAGTGTTTACTCTGACGATTGAAAAAATAACATCGATTTTTTCTTCTGCTAATCATTTTATATTTAGCGTATTCGTTTATGCCAGTTCAATTTGGTATAAAATGGCAAAATTTTTGACTACGTTTTGAAATGACCGTTAGCTTAACAGTTCACAAAAATGTGTACAAACAAGCTTTTTTTGTGTTTATGCATACACTGGACATATCTAGATTAACAGGTCAAGAGGTACTGTCCGCATTTATCAGCGGACGGGGTTCCCGGCGAAGGAGGTTCCGCACTATTTCACTAGGAATTAAGATGCTGCCAACGGAATTTCCACAGAGCTTCGACAGAGTTTTCATGCGTTTTCGGCGGACGAGGTTCTGCACGATTTCAGTGATTTGGATGCGGGAGTTCCAGAAAGTTTCAATGATTTTTTCTAGCTTTCTCGATTGACGAGGTTCTGCTGATTTTGAAGCCGATTCTAGATGTTGCCAATGTAGGTTTTAGGAAATTTCGATTAGCGTTTTCTTCCGTTCTTGGCGAACCGAACACGGTTTCAGTGGCGATTTCTGATGCTGCCAGAGGAGGTTTCGGGGAATTTCAACGGAGTTTTCTTGAGTTCTCAGGGGAGGAGGCTTTATACGTTTTCGGTGGAGATTCCCGATGCTGCCATTGGTTCCAGTAGGTTTCACCAGGTTTCGTTGAAGATGTCTGATGCTGCCAAACGAGTCGAACAACAAAACAGGATAAATCCTTTCATGCATACATGCATGTATTGGTAGGAGCTGTCGCTTAGATCTACATGCAACAAAAATATACTGAGAAAATGTATTAAATTTTATTTTGATGGCTAAAAATCTATTTAATTTTTTAAATTATAATAAATGTATCACGATTGATCTGCCCGTAGGGTGTAAGTGATTTTGATTGATTCTCTTCGTCGTGCTCAACTTTTTGGCTCAGCTTTGGTACTATCTTCGGTTCCAAGCTAATCGATGCACCCCTCGAAACATAGGAAAATCCACGAACCCCTTATTTTATCTGTCAAACTTTCATAGCGAATCAAAACAAACATAGTGTAGTACTAGAATTTCGACTGGAATAGGGCACACTTATAGATGTACTTGAGACCAATAGGCTGGTCAAGTAGTGAGCCAATTTTAAATCGTTAGTTTCCAACCGGTGATAATACCCTATTCCCAAGGAAGTCGAGAAGTTTTCCAACCTGAAGAATTCTTTGAGTGGACCGGAATGAGAACACAGCCACCTCCAGCATGACCTTAATTCTAGCTGTGCTCCTTTATCCACAAATCTAAGATACCATCAGACTTTTGGAACAAATATGTTTTCTTCAGACCTAACCAACAGATTCCAAATTGGTAACCATGCTCCCAAACTTGGTGAGAGCGGAAGCGAGAGAAGATTCCAATTCTAAATTAATGGCGGCAAGCTCCAACTCAGATTAACTTTTAATACAGTCCCTGTTTGTAAAATATGCTAATTTTGGATCGACAATACCGGTTATTTATTTTGAAGTTCGTTCGACAGCATTATGAACGCAAGCCTTTGATATCGTTTATGTTTTTTGCTATACATTGATGAGTTTCATAAAGGTGTCGTATGCAAATTAAGACCAACAGTTGAAAAGGCCTCAACTTCATTTTGTAAACAAAGTTTGTAAGGCCATTTTCTTGCCAACCGAAACCTACATTCGCAAACCTAAAGCACAATTGGGTAGAGGAGAATTTCGGCAAACATACTTTTGAACATAAAAACCAATAAATGATCCATAAAATATTGGAAAACGTTCCATAAAAAACATCCAAATGTTCCATAAAACTTCGGAGAAAATCCTTAAAAAAGTGTGAATGATCCATAAAAAACATCAATATGATCCATATTTAATGTAAAATTTAGCAACACAATTGTAAAAATGTACCGCTAAATTTCTAAGGAATGAGCATTGAAATTGTACGAATTACCCATAAACATAATGCAATTGATCCATAATACATTCAGCAGTGAACCTTAAACTAAAGAAAGTGATCCATAGAAAATCATGTTTGCGCACTTAAAAATATAGCCATGTTCGTATTAATTAATTTAATTTAATGAAATCAACTTCCTCAGAGCAGTCTCGTTATGGACAGTTGGAAGCTGAAATAGGTTTTATTAAACTAATATAAAATCAAAATCAATCTTAATGCTTATAAGGTGGCAAAAGGAACCAAGAAGTCTGTCTCAAATAAACCACCTAGCAGAAATAATAGAGTGAGGAGTGATGCCGCAACCGAATCTGGAAAAGGAAGTACCAATGTGGTCAGCCTGGAAGAATCCCTAGACCAGTTGCTGCAGGAGAAAAGCGCAAATAAGAAAGCGCTGGAGGAAGAGAAACTCCTCCATGAAAAGCGATATGAGGCTGAGTGGGAGGAACAAATTGTAGGTTACCAGATTTTAGGATCAAATTGTAGTATCTAGATTAAGCAAATATAGGGTTATTAAATTCAATATTTGCACGAATTCCACCTCCAACTAACCTACTTCAGTAGTTACATAGAGGTAACTTTAAGACCAGAAGGTCCCGAAGAACTGTGCTCAACTTTTTAGCTAAGCTCTGGTACTATCTTCGGTCCCAAGCTTATCGATGCACCCCTATAAAACACGAGAAAATTCACGAACCCCTCATTTTAGCTGTCAAACTTTCATAGCGAATCAAATCAAACATTGTGTAGTACTAGAATTTTGACTAGAATGGGGTACGTTAATCGATTTGTTTGGGACCAATAGGCGAGTCAAGTAGTTAGCCAATAAAAAATCGTTAGTTTCGTATTGATTGTTGGTAGCTAGTTCACTACAAATACAATTTAATTAAACGATTGGTTATTAACAAATTTAGGCAATTAAAATAATTTAGCTGTAAAACGTTTTTTAGATGGTTTGGAACTGTATCTTCTTTTCCTCTTTTTTTTCTCGTTCATACTCCGACCTATCTAAGGTTTGGTTCAACGGAACTGTGAGTTCACAGTTCCGTTGAACCAAACCTGACGTCTGTCATTTCTGACAGTGACCGTTACCGTAGCTCTCTGAATCTCCCACAGGGTTGTCACTGGGTTTGGCGGTACAGGGTTATCCCGATATTCCGAACAGCCATGTTCCATAAATTAGACGTATATTATTCACGTTTTGGACACTGTATTATTAATTTTGATCCATAAACCATGAAAAATTGCTCCATTACTGCTTAACTACTTAGATTTACTGTCCTGCCGTGTTTTTAGGTAGAAGAGCGGAGCGATGGTCAAGCGTCTAGAATTAGCTTCCAAAAGAAGCTTCTATAATAATCTTCTTAAGAAAAAATGAAAAAAAAAATGTTAATTTTATGGATCATACCTAGGGTAGGTGTTCCAGTTGTTGGTAGACGTGCTTATTTTGATGTGTTCCAATTATAGTCTATATCTCGATCTATATACATATGTATGTTTTTTTTAATTTGATCAATAAACCTTGGAAAATTGCTACATTACTGCGTAGCTACTCAGATTTACTGTTCTGCCCGTGTTTTTTTTTTGTCAGAAGAGCAGAACGATGGGCGAGCGTCTAGAATAAGCTTCTTAAAAAGTTTCTAAATGAAGCTTCCATAGGAAACGTCTTAAGAATATTATTATAGAATCTTCTTTTGGAAGCTAATTCTAGACGCTTGCCCGTCGCTTCGCACATCTACCTTAAATACACGGGCAGGACAGTAAATTTAAGTAGATAAGCAGTGGATCAATTTTTCAAGGTTTATGGATCAAAATTTTAAAAATAGTGTCCTAAACATGAATAATATACGACTAATTTATGGATCATGCCTATATTTTTAAGTGTGCAAACTTGATTTTTTATGGATCACTTTTTAGTTTAAGGTTCATTGCTGAATGTTTTATGGATCAATTGCAATATGTTTATGGGTAATTCGTACAATTCCAATGCTCATTATTTAGAAATTTAGTGGTACATTTTTACAATTGTGTTGCTAAATTTCAAATAAAATATTGATAATATTGATATTTTTTATGGATCATCCACACTTTTTTAGGGTTTTTCTCCGATGTTTTATGGATCATTTGGATGTTTTTAATGGAACGTTTTTCAATATTTTATGGATCGTTTTATCAATTCTAAAGGTGCAAAGTTAGGGCTGCCGAGAATTTCCCCTACCTGTTAATTTTGTTGATTTGCTTTGGCGGACTTCGGTTCGCGAAAAAAATGGCCTTACAAGGCTTGTTTACAAAATGAAGTTGAGGCCTTTTCAACTGTTGGTCTTGATTTTCATACGACACCTTTATGAAACTCATCAATTTATAGCAAAAAACATAAACATGCTCCCTCAAATGTTTGTTTATTTTTCATGTAAAATAAATTTAATTTAGTAAAACAAACAATTAAATTTATTTATTTTTTGCAATGTTGCAATTGTTTGATTTACCTGTAGCTAAAATAGACAGGGTGGCCAGTGACTTGTCATTTTGAAATTCCCGGGTTTTTCAAGGTTTTCCCTGTTCAAATCATAGAAATTTTTCGGTTGTTAATATTCAACAAAAAACGAAATTATACGCATTTTTTGTAACGCATTTTCCGTATGTGGGAAAAATAAAAGCAAAATCACAGAAAGTATTTTCTACAGCTAAAAAAAAAATCTACTCTATGAGTCACTTTATGTATTCTAAATACGAGATAGATAAAAATCTAATTCTAACACTTTTTAAACTCGATACATCTTATGATTTTAAAGCCCTAGTGAGAAACCGTGAGAAAAAAGAAGAATTCCAAGAGAATTATGATAATAATTCAAAAAGACACAGAGTTTTAAGAGTGTTCTGGCGATAATTAAAACCCTAGTGTGAAAGATTCATCACAGAGCTCCAACAAAATTTATTGCTAATAATTAAAAAGAAATTTGTTTATTTGTTATGTTTGCATCAACAGACTAGAAATAGTCCCAATGGTGTGTTGTAAAAAAAAGTACAGATTATACAGACTACGTATAGTACAGTTACTACAGTTACAAACGAAAATAGCTAGGAAAGCATTGTCAAGTTACTAAAAATGTATAAGTCTTAAATTTTACACTTAGCTGTTGGGCATCAAGCGCCTTCGGTCAGCAAAAAAGGCAGAGAATCTTCGGCGAAGCATATTCCGTGTCAAGTGGAAATCGAACATCGACGCTACTCGGTTGAACACTCGCTGCAAGCCGTAAATAGCGCTCTCTAAGATATACTTAGTTCGAAGAAGTGGAAGTCTCAGCATAAGACTGTTGCGTAGTGATCGAGGTAGAACATTAATGTTCACTTGTTGTAGAATTGCTTCGCAGTCGATTCTTCCTTGCAGAGTATCGGCGACGGTTAAGGCTCTGAAAACATCTCTTCGGATACGTAAGGACGCGACATTGATAAATTGGCGGCGATTCTCGTAGCTTGGAAGAAGAAGTGGGTATCTCCAAGGCAGCTTACGGAGCGCGAAGCGAAGAAAACGTCGTTGTACAGATTCAATTTGCTCGGCCCCATTATTGTAGTTCGGGCTCCAGACTGCAGAGCAGTATTCCAACGTAGATCGTACGAGAGAGCAATAGAGCGATTTTAAGCAGTAAATGTCTGTGAAGTTCTTAGTAATCTTGAAGACAAAGCCAAGAGTTCTGGACGCTTTGTCGACGACATACGATATATGGTGTGAGTATGTCAGCTTTGACTCTAGAAAAACGCCTAAATCTTTCACGCAATGCACCCGTTCGATAGTCGCGCCTAGTAGTTTGTAGTTGAAAATAATCGGTTGTTTCTTGCGTGAGAAAGTAATAACTGTACACTTTGCTGGGTTGACCACCAGTCGGTTTAGACTACACCAGTCAGCAAAGATGTCAATCTGATTTTGGAGAGAACGTCAGTCGGCGAGTGAGCGGATGCGCAGAAAAACTTTCAGATCGTCTGCAAACGATAATCGTGGCTCAGTGATAACATGGTGAACGTCGTCGAAGTAGGTAAAGGAGAAATACCAATGGACTTTGCGCAGAAGCTTGCTGAGCGACAAGTACCCAAAGTTACTGTCAATTAGCGCTCCGTGAGGTATGAACGAAACCATCTCAAAAGATATCCACCGATCCCTAGCCTATCAAGCTTAGCGATCGCAATTTCTTGGTTCAACTTACCGAAGGCTGCAGTAAGATCTGTGTAGATAACGTTAGACGTTAGGCACTGCTTGTTCGTAGTTATGGAACGCCCAGTTATGAATCCGTGTTGATCTATACTTAGATATTGCTTGCAATGCGCATTTAGGGACTCTACGACAACCAATTCAAAAAGTTTTGCTTCCCTTTTTATGAACAGGAAACATATCCGCAGGCAGTCTTCCAGCAAGATGGAAAGATGCCGCTGGAAAGAGAGAGCTGGAATATGCGGCGCAGTGGATCTAAAAAACAAGTGATGTTCTTTTTAAGAATAATCGACGGAACACCATCAGGTTCAGCCTTAGCTAAAGTCTTAAGTTTAGATGCTGCTCTAGAAATCGTATCTGTAGTGGCTTCGACCATGCTGAGTGTTTGGTTGACCAAAGGAACATTACTGGCCGCGGAAGTAATGATATTAGCGGAGAGTTGCTCGTCTTCAAACACACTAGCCAATTTGGCTGAGAACAGGTTGCAAATGTCTTGTTGATTGTCAGCAGTTTCACCATTAAAAATCATGGAAGAAGGTAAGCCGACTTCGCTGCGTTGCTCATTTACGAAGTTCCAGAAGGATTTCGGGTGTGATTTTAGCCGTCGTTGAATCCTCCTTTGATAGCGTTGAAAACAGAGACGACTTAACCGCTTATACTCGTGGTTGAGTCTGACATAGTAGCATTTCAGCGGCAATGTGCGGAGTTTAGTAAATCTTCTGAGAGCAGCCTTCTTAGTTTTTTTCAACGAGCATTCGTCATCCACGGGACGCGAGATTCGAGATGGATGATCTTTTTGGAAACGTGTCTGTCAATGACATATGCCAAGACGTGAGTAAAGGTTTGTGCAGTAATGTTGACGTCCCAATTTAGGATAGAAAGCACATGGACGATACTGCGATGGTCAGCTCTATGGAAGTCGTATGACACAGCGTTTGGAGTGCTGGTGAAATCATGGACAATATTATTTTGGATCACGATAACTAAACAGGGTGATGATCGAAGGGGGCGACTCTATCTACGATGCAGGGAAAATTGTGTTTTGCTGTGCTTTGCTGCGCACACGCTGAGTAGATAGAAAGAAGATTGATGACAATTCTGAAGATTTCCTGCAAAAATATTATGGGCGATGCAAGTAGATGCGAGAAATGAAAGAAGATTTTGCGAAGATTGATTCACTAGTGTGAGATTTGTTGAGCATCTAGAATTGAGATTTAGATGTGTCGCCCCCCTCGGTGATGATGTACTTCTTTGACTAAAGGTTCGGGTGCCGTGGAGAGGAAAGGAACTGTATCACGAGCACTCACAAAGCAGAGATCCAGGGTACGGTTGTTTTCATTCAATAGGCCATTGATTTGTGACAGAATTGCGGTTCTATAACTGTCCAGGAGCTGAATGGTTCCTACGTGGAAAGATGAACGCTCGTGATCAGGACAAAAGAAACCACTATGGGTTGGAGTCCATGCAATAGGTTAAAATCGCCAAGAACAATAACTTCGTCGGAAGGGCCTGCTTTGTCTGAAGCGGCCTAGACGGATCGACAATGTGCGTCAATAAGCTCCAAGTCACGGGTTCGATCTGGAGGGATGTACACTGTACAGAGAAGCAATTGACGATCACCAAGTTGAATAGCCACCCACACTTGTTCAACCCTGTTCCAGGAATCGTCCTCGATAACTTCTGCTTTCAGCTTGGAATTAACTGCGATAAGGACGCCTCCCCCAGTAGTTTTCCTACTATTATTCGTGTTTTGATCGCAGCGAAATATTTCGTAGCCAGCAAACCAAGGAGTTTCTAAATAAAATTTTGAAAGATTTATGTTGTTATAATTATTACGCGGAGCGTTTTCAGATTAATTTCAGAAGAAATCCATGATAATTCAGATCAGAATTACAAGTTAATTCTGGAATTCATATGAGAATTTTGAATAAAATTAAAACCCCGGAAAAGAATAGTTCAGTTTCAGTTTTTTTACAAATATTTGTTTATTAAGGGGGTATTCCCGATCTTTTTTTTTCAAAAAATCAAATTTTTTTTTTCACGTTTTTTTGTACTTTAGACTATATACTTTCATCCCCCCAAGCCGTTTTCCGATCAGCGAATTCGGTGTCCAGGCATAGCTGACTAATGGTAAGAACCCCCAAATGGTTTTAACTAAAGTCAAAACTTTAAACGCGTTTTTCTCGAAACCACATTTTTTTTATCGGGCGAAGATTTTTCTCAGAAACTATAAGAGATATTGACTTGAATCTTTGCGCATTTTGTTTCTTATTAAATTCTTTGGAGCTTCTTCCACTTTCAGCCAAAAATATTAACATTTAACATTGTTTGAAGCACCTTAAAGTTGCAAAAAAGCGGGCTAAAAATCGCCTGTTTTTTCATATGGCCGCCATTTTGTTAATTTGCAAGATTTTTTGCTGCCAACGGGAGAAGCTCCAGAGAATCTTATGCAGATTATTAATTTCATCACGAAATCTGTTTCAGTAGAGCCGTTCCAGAGAAAAGTCTTCGCCCGTCCAGGCGTTTGCGGCGAACAGTGGTCTGTTTGTCGCCATTTTGTGACGTCAATAATGTCTTTTTTTATGTCGAAAAAAATTTATTTGTAAACTTTAATGTTCAATAAACAAGAATCCCAAAGAGTTAGGCGCATTACTATTCATTTTCCTTGAAAAAAAATTAATTGAAAAACAGGCCGAAAAAAGGCAAAAGATTGGGAATACCCCCTTAAGTCCAGCATCTTCAATATTTTGTTTTAAGGACCATGCACTATACATCTGAAATTGAAACTACAAAAAAAATTAAATCAATTTGTAATAAAACTGAGTGATTAAATTCTAAAAACAATAAGACGGGAATATGAAAAAAAATATGCAGCAAATAGAGAAAGCATTCATTTGGTAAAAAGAATCACTCTGTTTTTGGTTTATTCTGAAATTCTGGTTAAAACATTAATTCCTATGGTGTGGTTAATTTATTTTTCCCGGTTCTCTCATCGAATTCCCGGATTTATACCGGTTTTCTCGGTTACTTTTCAAATTCCTGGATATTTCCCGGTATTCCCGGTTCGCTTATGTGAGGTGACTTTCCGTGCAAATCAAACAAAGAATCACCTCACATGGGGTGACTATATTGTCACCTCATTAGTGAACGCGAGTCACCTCAACTCACTTGCTGCGCGAAATAGGCCTTCATTGAGGTTATGGTGTGCTTTAGCGGCCGAAACCGATAAATAAAGCGAAATCGGCTTATCGAACTTTAATTATTTAATTGATTTAGCTCATTTTTTTTTTATTTAGCTGTTCAGAAAACACTTCTTGATTCGATTACATTGTCGTTACAAGTTTCAATGATGTTTTTTTCTCTGTAGTAGTGAGCGCCGGCGGCAAATCAAGAACTTCGTAGTGATAACGACCAAAGGGGTGAAAACGTGGCTAGATAAATAGCACACCACCGCAACCACCAACTGTCGATTAGCTCAAAATCGAGTTCTATGGAAAGGATTTCTCCGTCGCGCGTAGATATAGTAGGAGGGCTACATCATTAAGTATGGGAACTTAAATTTGCAAGCTTAACGTTCTTTTTAGAATTGTCTTGACTTTAAAACACTGCCAGGAACTTTAGAATTGGTTTTTTTTTTGTGTTTCCTTGGACGGAAATATTATAGGGTAAACACTCTTTAGGTTCCTATAGTTGCTTATGGAGTCTCCAACAACTATAGGGAACCTAACGCTTCTAACGAAACATGTTAACTCATCAAATGACATGCTGGCTAGACTGAAAAATACGTACCGATCCATTTCCAGTTCTTCCAGTTTCTGGGTAAGGCTCAGCTTCTGCTGCACGGCGAGTCGCAGCAGTTGATTCAGAGTCTTCTTTTCTTCCTCGGCTGCCGACAGCTGATGCGTCAGCTCATCAACCTGCGTAACGTACTCCTCGCAGCGAGCAGCAAACATTGCCCGGAGACCTAAAAAAATAGAAAGAATTAAATCAAACTAATCTCCAAACAGTGACGCAAAACGGTCAGCTTACTCGAGAAGGTAGCGGCATCCTCCTTGAGAATCCTCAGTTCGTTTCGCAGTTTGGACATGGTGTCGCTCACCACCAGCTTCTCGTTCTCGTACTTGGACTTGAGGTTCGTCAGCGCAACCTCGGCCGTGTTCTTGTTCGACTTGAGTACCGTTCGGAGGGTGGCGATCTGCTCTCGCTTCGTCGAGAGCAGACTCTTGAGCTTGATGATCTGTTCATGCAGGTCGGCAATCTCCTCCTTGGCATCCTTGTCACCCGCGGCCACGTCCG
This sequence comes from Ochlerotatus camptorhynchus, assembly GCF_037179485.1. Lineage (NCBI taxonomy): Eukaryota > Metazoa > Arthropoda > Insecta > Diptera > Culicidae > Ochlerotatus > Ochlerotatus camptorhynchus. Next base: position 2,515,287 of record NW_027040867.1, read on the forward strand.
ATACCTTGTCCTTGTTCAGCTCGATCGTGTGCTCCACGGCCTTCTTGAGGTACTTGATCTGATCGCTGATTGTGTCGACGTACTTCTTGATCTCGACAGCATCGCTCAGCGCCTGCAGGTCCTCGAAAACATGCGGCTTTGAGGTTAGGAGATCGGATTTAAGCTGTGACTGGATTGCCGACAGGGAGTCGTTGTCGAAGCTGTTGGTAGAATGAAGATGTGTGATCAGAGTGAAGAAGGAAATGGAAACCAGTAGGACAACAAACCTTAGATCGTCGTTCTTGTGATCCAGCAGGACACGATTAGGTGTTTCGCCGTTGACTGTGCAAACCAGATGGTAAAGCTGGGCGAGGTCGTCGCTGAGGGATACCAGATTGCTACGGGTGGAGTTGAGACTTTGGCCTGCGGTTTGTGACAGTGTTGTCAGTACCTGAACGTCGCTGTGTAGATCCAGCGATTTCTGCTCTGAGGATAGTAACTGGAAGAAACATTTAGTTTTAGTTAGTTTATCAAAGTTTGCTGATAAATGCAAATGTACCTTATTCTTTAGGTTGGTAATTTCATTACGCAGCACAGCCATGGCGTCTGAGCAGTTCAGACCCTTTTGCAGTTCGACTAGATCGGCCTTCAAGGTATCGATTTCCTTCGAACTGAGCGTGAACCAATTCGAGTACTGCAGAATGGCTTCGTTCAGCTTGTCGTTCATCACCTTGTCCTTGTTGTTCGACACATCTGCGGAAATGGGTAATTTGAAATCGAATTTGTCGCACTTGTCAATTTCTATAGAACAGATAGATACATACTTGCGAACTTGTCTTCGGCCGCAATCTGCTTCTTGAGATTCGCTAGCGCATCGACGTGGGCAGCCAAAAGCGTAAGCTTGGCCATAAAGTTCTGCATCTCGTTTTGACTCTTGTCCAGATTCTGCTGGGCGTCCCGGAGGTTGACAGTCAAGCAGAGCTTCTCGTTTTCGATGAATTCCAATTGCTTTTCGAGTTTCTTCAGTTCGTTCAGATGAATCTCCGAGAACAGATCGACCTTGGTACCGTCCGGAGATTTCAGGTCCGCTGTTTCCGCCTCCAGGGTTTCCAATCGTTTGAGTGTCGAGTCTCTGTTGGAAGTGATAGGATGTTTAAGGAAAATCACACACCAGAACAGTCATTGACTTCCATACGTACTTCAAGGTAGGCATTTCGTCTTCACAATCGCTGCTATTCAGCGTGCTCTCCTCCATTCCCCGTATACTGATTGCCAGATTGCTAATGTTGTACATCGATTCCCGATTGATATGTGTATCAAGCTCCTTCTTCAGTGCATATTTCGTTTCGCGTTCGATCTACAAAGGAAGTGATTGTTATGAAATGCAGCAGTTCATAAGGCAGAAATAAAACCTACTTGCAATGCGGTCAATGCATCTTCCATCTGTTTCTCGGCAATTTTTTTTAAGCTAGCCAACTCTTCCACTTGCGAGTTGAGCAACTCTATTTCTTCGCTGAGTCTTCTGATTTCGTGTTTGGCACCTTCAAATTCCACCTGTAACAAATTTATTAGCATTGGCTCAAGTTTAGTGTCGGTGTCATTTCAACTTACCTGTGAACTCCTCAAACTGGCCACCTGCTTCTGAAGGGTGATGTTCTCCTCCTCTAATTCACTGTAATCACTGAGCATTCGTGTTTCCCTGTACTTCATGTCTTTGAGCTCGGCCTTTAGCCGGGCTCGTTCCGCCTCCGCACCGGATTTGTCTCGGCCAATTTCCGAGTTTTCCTGCAGCATCCGGTCTCGTTCATTCGTGACCCGTTCCAGCTCATGCCGTAGCTGTTTGGTTTCGTTCTCGAGCTCCAGGATTTGCAAATTGAGCGACGTTTCCATCGCCGCAGACTCGTTGAGCAAAGCATCCTCCTGCTCGATGCCACTTTTGGTGGTAACTTGTTGTGACTTTTGAAACTTATTCAATGCCTGTGGGATAAAAGAAAGCAAAAAAAAGGACATATGAATTGCACAATCTTTTATTTTCCGGAATTCAACCAACTACTACTACTTCCAGCTGAAATTACGACTAGCTCTGATGGTGATGTTGAAGATGAATGTGCATTCACACGTGCGGTGACATCCTGTTGCAATGCTTTACCTCATCACTAAATGAAAAAAGGTAGAGAGTGCGCTTCAGCACTTTTCAATTGTTTGCAACAGCTTCTAAGTGTGAAAAAGCTCTCGAGGGACATTATAAAAAAAGTAGGTATGTATGAGTGCGACAACAAAACGACATGCACAATTCGCCAGAATGGTTATTCATGTTAGCCAAAGGAATTCAAAACGGCAGCTGTTTTTGTTTCTTCGTGAAAATTGCATGGTACGATGGTACTTCAGGTAGACTTGGAATATAATGTGACAGGAATTCGGGCCAGCACACAATTAAAATATGAAAATAGGTTGTTGTGAGTTGTGATTCACCGGAAGAATGCACAAGCCAGATGTGAGGTCAGCTTGATTTCTAATCATGCAAACTGATGTTGCATTTGCATCAAAACAATTACAACAAAATAAACCACTTGTTGATTGAAGAGATGAACTAGCCTCAGGCTAAAAATCTCTAAAATAAAGACAAAAAAAAAAAAAAAAAAACTTGTTGATTGAATTTAAATTCTGCTCAATGAAAAATGAAACGATCGAAATTTATTAAATTACACTGAAGTCTTTTTTTACACGGTTTTTTTTTACGCGGTTTTTTTTACACGGTTTTTTTTACACGGTTTTCCACGATTTACACGGTACGTTTTTAACGATTTCTCGACAACGATACAACCTATCGACTTGATTCCAATCACATTATCCGTTTCAAGCTATTTGTAATCGAATGGCATACTTAAAAAAAAAATCACAATTTTTGGTGTAAATACAGAAATTTTTAAAATATGTCTATATGGACCATATCATGCTTTAATTACAAATGGCATCAAAATCCGATTTTTTAAAAACATTTAAGCATGCGAAAAATCAAAATCTCGTAGGTTTTTTTTTTACACGGACCGTATCCCCCGTGTAAAAAAAGACCTGAGTGTAGTTCTAACAGTCATCCTCGCAGTAGGCATGCCGTAATTTTTGTCAGAAAATCGAAAATTGCATTCGGCAACGCACAAAAAAAATCGAATTTCGGCCCCAACTATCCATCCAAATTTCTAACGATGCGTGAAATTATCGCCCTCCACTTGGGACAGTGCGGCAACAAAATTGCCCAAACGTTCTGGGAAACAATTTGCGACGAGCACTGCCTAAACGAACGAGGTCAATTTGTAGGCAAACACTATCTCCCGCTGCAGCGAATCAACGTGTACTTTGAGGAGGCTCCGTGCTGCAACTTTGTCCCGAGGGCAATATTTGCCGACCTAGAACCGGGAGCGATGATGGGACTAAGATGCAGCAGGTTCGGGAAGCTGTTCTCACCGGAAAGTATGGTCAACGGACTACTGGGTGCGGGCAACAATTGGGCCAGAGGGTATCACACGGAAGGGGCGGAAGTACTGGGCCGGATCATGAATGTAGCAAGAAAGATGGTAGAGGGTTGCGATTGTTTCCAAGGGTTCCAGTTAGTGCATTCGATCGGTGGAGGTACGGGGTCTGGACTTGGAACGCTAATTATGGAGAATTTGAAAGACGAATTCCCTCGAAAGATCATCAACACCTTCAGTGTCATTCCATCGGAAAAGGTAGATGAACTAAATATTTATCTCTTTCGATATATTGTGACTCGACATTTAAATTTCAGGTTTCCGAAGTGGTAGTTGAACCGTACAATGCGGTGTTCGCTCTAAACACCATGACAGACTGTAGTGACGAAACCTTCTGCCTGGATAACGAAGCTCTGTACGACATTAACATGACGACGCTGCGGATCGAGAAACCCACCCTGGACGATCTAAACCACCTGATCTCAATGGCGATGGCCGGAATCACCTGCAGTTTTCGTTATCCTGGTCAGCTGAATTCCGACCTCCGGAAACTCCTAACCAACATGGTTCCATATCGAAAATTGCACTTTTTCGTACCGGGCATCGCACCGCTAACGTCCAAGGAAAACCAATGTTACAAAAACCTCTCGGTACCGGAATTGGTCCACCAAATTTTCGACGAGCGCAACCTAATGGCAGCTTGTTTGCCAACGAAAGGTAAATATTTGACAGCGGCAGCACTTTTCCGTGGACGTGTTTCCACTAGAAGTGTCGAAGAGCAAATGGCCAATGTTAGACAGAAGAACAGCGCTTCTTTCTTACACTGGATTCCAAACAATGTAAAAACGGCTATTTGCGACATCCCACCGCGAGGTTTGAAAATGTCTGCCACTTTCATTGCTAATACGACGGCTATTACTCAGTTGTTTAATCGCCTGTTGAATCAATTTGGGACTATGTATAGAAGAAAAGCGTTCCTTCACTGGTACACCGGGGAAGGCATGGAGGAGAAGGAATTCGTCGATGCCGAGCAGAGTTTGAAGGACTTGATCAAGGAGTATGAAAGTCAAGAGGGTGAAGCTACTGCTGGATCAATGCATGACGATGATTAGATTGTGGGATGTTGTTGAAATAAAGAAGTTCCTATACCTTGTACGAGGAAGGCTCGTGATATTGCTAGATGGACTAATTAAGTAGTTTTCATGTGAAGTTTCACTTCACAATCATGTGTTCACATAACTGCAAATCATGCCCTAAAATGACGTGTGAATTATACGTATAGAATAGGTCCCTTTTTACGAGTGTCAATTCATGGTGAAAACGAATTGATAGTGACCAGTGAAGTGATTGCCGTGTAAATCAAATGGGAATCACTTCACCGTGAGTGATAATTTGTCACTTCACCGTAAAGTTACATCGGTAATAAGGGCCATGAATAAATCTCGAGTAGGGGAAGTCTTTCTCTACTCGATGGTTATTTTGGTTTGCGCGGGCGTGCCTTGAATTTCTAGAAATCAGCGAGTGAAGTCATTGTTTACAAAAGCTGTTACGCCTTAACGTCAGCTCTATCTAGATTTCTCAAAATCCTATCATGATATAATGAAAATATGTCGGCTCAGTGAGCAGTTAGCCAAATTCTACATTCGACAAAAATAATCTACATAAATCTGATCTTTTGAAGTAACGTGAACATTTTTGTAAGTCCTCTTTTATAGTGTATCTGCAAAATTAGTTGATGAAAATTTCAGCTTTTCGACCATAACAGTAATTCTAAACAACTTAGCGGCACCGGTGGTGTAGTAAGCGTGATTACCTTTCACACCAAAGTGCCTGGGTTCAATCCCAGTCGGCACAGCCGGGATTTTATGTATGTATGTATGTATGTAAAGGAAACCACTAATTGTTGCATGCACATTTATTAGACAGTGGACTGTTATCCATCTCGTACGACTTGATCAAGTACAACACCTGATTGTACAACACCAATTTACCATTGTATGAAGGGACAAAAACGGAGAGCGAACCTGTAAGCAGAGACACTTACGCTTAGTCCGCAGGATCAATGAGAATCTCCTTCCAACAATAAAATCCTACACCCCGGTAATGCACAGTGGGCAAAAATTAACAAAACCGCGACTAAATTGAATATCTTGGCTGCCAAACGGTTTCAGTCAACAAGTTACAACATATTCTCAAAGGAAAAACGCTGCTGAATCGATTGGGTGTGGTCTCATTGGCCGGTGACTTTTGCGTATAGAGATAGAGGGCCGAGATCAACCCGAGTTCCCGGTAAAGTAGGAAATGCCACTATCTATCGACATAATTTTACACTTTACTTAACGTATATTACTAGAAATTGATAGTACTAAGTATATATGGTGTAAAGACACCATATACGCCCTCAGGGAAACTCTACTGGCCTAAAGGAGGATCCGGAACGACCGATAAAGTGGCCACATTATAAAAAATGTCCTAGAACCTTGTGATTTTTTTTTTCTATGTTGTTCAGAATCAAGAGATCAAAGCGTAATATGGAAACTATATTTTGGGGTATAGTGGCCATATTCTGGTTCTCCGGATAATCTGGATTGACCGATAAAGTGGCCACATTATAAAAATTGTTCTAGAACTGTTGTTTGTTCAGAATCACGAGATGAAAGTGTATTTAATATGGAATTTATAGTTTGGGATCAAATGACTATATCCTGGTCCTCCGAATAATCCACGTAGATCGATAAAGTAGGTCGTATCATCTAAACTGTCAAGCATTTGTCTACCGGACTTTGGGACTTTGAACTTCTTTTCTATGGTATTGGATTAATTTGTTTTAGTTATTTTTCTACCTCTTTGAACTATTGGACTATTGGAAATTATTATGAAAAAACGACTTTATTCACTTTCAAAGTGTTTCATGAAGCTTTAGTGTGATAATTTATTAGCTAGATAATGATCTTATAAGAGGGTAGGTGGATAGCTCTGTTAGAGTACGGCAGTATGTAAATTGAATAGAAGTTGAAAATGAGCGAAGGGCCATTAATGCGACAGTAAAAAGTCAAACGCACACCTTTTGCCTAACCCGTACGATGTACGCGGAGATTTGAAGTATGTCTTCAAATCTACAGGCAAAAAGTGTGCGCCCGCCTTTGCTCATTACTGTCTGCGGCTGTGGAACAGTTCTAGCGACGTTTCATCCCTACCTAAAGCCCCACGTTGCCGAGAGCATTTCCAGTCGATGGTGTGTTATAATGCAATTCTTCTTTACCCAACTATTGTGTTGCTCCTCTCGTCATGACGGAGTGCATATTTTCTCTCGATTTTTTTCTTCATCCTTCGTGATATCCAACGGAGTGAAAGGATTTGTTGCGGCATTGAACACGCTGAATTCCACACCAGAGCAAATGTAGGTGAAACACGCTAAATTTTGCCTCCTGCTTTGAGGTTAATCCTTCGTTTCCGACAGCATCCGGTAAACTAGGTGCACGCAATTCCGATATCTGGCAGACTGACCGATAAGTCTAACAATCCGGGCGGTTCACGGTACGATTGCCACCTGGCGCAACACTAATGCTGGGTTTAGACAGGACAAGTCAGTTGATCAAGTCAGTTGAATTCAACTGACTTGAACGTGAATTGAACGTGTAAACCATGCCATTCAACTGACTTGATCGACTCACTTGAAATGAAAAAAGTTGAACCAGCCTCAACTTTTCAAGCCAATTGAATTCAAATGAGTTGATCAATTGACTTGCCCTGTTTAAACCCAGCTTAAGTGCACGGGATTCTACGACGCAGGAAAACTCATAAATGCTCGTTCTGATGTGAGGTTAACCCTCTGCTTTCCTACAGCACCCGCACGCAGGGGGATTACGGAATCTGAATTGGCAGACCGATCGAAAATCAACACACAAGACACTGGAAGACAAGGTAAAATACACTTAAGTTCTCGTTTAGACGTGAGATTAATCCCTCGTATTCCAATAACACCCTGCTTACCAGTGCACCTAGGAATTGACACAGTTGGAACGGATCACAGCACGGTTCCCAAACCGACCACACTCAAAGGTGGTGCAGGAGACGAAACGCCCACTGATCGATCAAGGGATCGACCCAATCGTAAGTTGGACGAACTGATAAATTTGATTGATCCCTAACTAAAACCTTCTTTCACACATAGGATCCCTTTTTTATTGCTGGAAACAAGTCCCCGCTTCTTTACTGGGTGAAGACGGACGCATAAACGAATCCTCGCTGGACTAAATAATAGCAACCGGTGGAAACTAACGATTTTAAATTGGCTAACTACTTGACTAGCCTATTGGTCCCAAGCAAATCGATTAACGTAGCCCATTCTAGTCGAAATTCTAGTATTACACTATGTTTGTTTTGATTCGCTATTAAAGTTTGACAGATAAAATTAGGGGTTCGTGGATTTTTCTATATTTCAAGGAGCACATCGATTAGCTTGGGACCGAAGAGAATACCAGAGCTTAACCAAAAAGTTGAGCACGTTTCTTCGGGACCTTCTAGTCTTAGAGTTACCTCTATGGTAATAATGCCGTAGGAGGTGTGATTGATAGTAGGGGGAGATCGCGTGTTTGCCAGTGAGCGAGCGAGCGGGACACCGGATAGGTGAAGAATCGCCGGCGACCGGAGTGCCGAACCAACGGAACTTGGTGGTGCGTGTGCGAGAGGACGTCGACGTGGTTCGTCCGGCGCAGATCCGCCTCCGTGCGAACGCGACAAAAGAAACTGCCAGACGGCGGTGAATGAGCACCAGAGCGTTGACCTGGTCCGGCTTCGAGGGTGTATGGCACTGCTGAGGCGGAAGATCGGCTGACGGACGGCGTACCGAATCAAGCGGCTTCTGCACGGGCGAAGCATGCGAAAGGATGTGTTGCAGCGACGTGAGTACCGGAGAAAAATAGCTTTAGTGCACAAAAAGAACGACATAATTGGTAGAGAGGGAGATAGAGTTAGGAGCTTCGTCTCGGCCCTGAGTGTAGATGTAGGTCGGGGGTCTTTCAACCAGCTATTACTGGCAAGTATACTGACGATTCAGCCTCTCCTCTGCCTAATACCGCTTCAATTTCTAGCTGTGTTTCCGGTTTTGCGGCCTCCGTACTAGCCACATCATGTCTATGCATCCGTCCTTCCAACTGCCAGCAGGTTTATGTTGCCACCTGCTCTTCCTCGGATCCGGGACACCCTAAAACAGGCACTGAGGAAGCTTCCGAACCTCCCGACCCAGTCACGCTTACTGCAAACATCCGTCATCTTCATAGTCCCGGTCCTGTGGTCGGTGATGGTATCGGGGCTTCCGGCCTGCAACCTCAGGCGAGTATGATTGCGATTCCAAACTTGCGGTACCTGATGTCCTTTCGATTTCAGTCCTGAACGAGACTAGCCAGCTACGTAAGTACGTCACCCATTTCCAGTCCACTGGAACAGCTGTGAATTGTCGTAGAACTTCCACAAAGCAAGCTTAGTGTAGGCGCAATCTACCTGCCCCCGACCGCAAAAACGACTGCACGATCATCCGTGAGCATGTGGAATCATTAGGCTCGATTTCTTCCCAATTAAGTCCCTGCTCTCCCGCTTTCGTATTTGGCGACTACAATCAAGCTGGTTTGTAGTGGCACACCATTAATTGATCCACTGTGTTCGCATATGCCGGTTGCTTGGTGTGCTCTTTTGGACGATTTTAACTTTTACGGGTTCACACAAGCGAATACTTTTCCGAACCGCTTTGTTCCATGTTTCCCGGGAATGACTCGCCTAATAGCGAAAGAGAAAAAGGCGACTTGTTTGCTCGTCATTTCAGGCAAGTGTTCCACGATTGCTCTGCTTCGCCGACACAAGTGCTGGATGCTACTGTTGGGATGCCACGTGATGTTGATGCTAAAACGTTGTGTAGCCAATCTCTGCCTTCCACTTGCGAGGCTATTCAATCTTTCGGCACAGCAATGTGAGTTCCCCTGCCGCTGGAATTTTTTTTATCTGTGCCCAGTCTACAAAAAAGGAGATAAACGGAATGTCACAAATTATCGTGGAATCACCTCCCTGTGTGCCTGCTCAAAACTGTTCGAGATTATCATAAATGATGCTCTGTTCGTACGCTGCAAAAATTATATCGATACAGAACAACACGGTTTCTACCCGAAGCGCTCCGTGTCCACGAACCTGGTGCAGTTCACTTCTAACTGTCTGCGATGCATGGATTCAGGATGGCAAGTCGATGCTGCGTATATCGATCTAAAAGCTGCATTTGACACGGTGGACCATAATATCTTGCTTGCCAAGCTGGAGATATTTGGCGTTTCGTCAAGGGCTGTGGATTGGTTCAGATCTTACTTGGTGAATCGCTATGTACGAGTTAAGATTGGCGCGTCGGAATCGGATGTTTTCTCAAACAACTCGGGTGTTCCGCAAGGCAGTAACCTAGGACCGTTACTGTTTTCGATCTTTTAAAACGACGGCCCCTTTCTGATACCATCAGGATGCCGTGTTTTCTATGCAGACGATACGAAAATCTACAACATTATTAAAAGTCTCTCGGACTGTTGGGATCTCCAGAATATGTTAGGTATTTTTGCTGAGAAATTTGATGAGTCTAAGCATCGAGAAATGTAACATTATTTCCTATCACCGAAAAATCGAACCAATCATGTTTGACTATGTTCTCTACGGACGCTGCCTTGCTCGTGTAGAGCACATAAAGGATCTCGGCGTTACCTTGGACTGCAGACTCACTTTCAGAATCCACTACAATGACATCATCTCCACAGCTAATCGACAATTGGGCTTTATTTTCAAAATTGCCGACGAGTTCCGTGACCCGCTATGCCTCAGGTCACTCTACTGCTCGCTTGTGCGATCCTTATTGGAGTCAACTTTAGTTGTTTGGTGCCCTTTCCATGCTAGTTGGATCACTAGAATTGAATCCGTTGAACGCAAGTTTGTAAGATATGCGCCTCGTTTCCTCAACTGGCGTGACCCAATAAACTTACCACTGTACGAGGAGCGTTTCCGTCTCTTGGGAATCGAACCATTAGAGGTGAGACGGATGGTCGCTTAAGCTATGTTCGCTGGAAAGCTGCTTACGGGTGACATTGACTGTCCAACGCTGCTGGCTCAGCTAAATATGTATGTCCCTGAGAGGCTTCTTCGTCAACGCGACAACGAGACATTCCTTGATTCTAGTAAATTAAATATATTGGCTGGTGATTTTAATATTAATTGGCGTGATAGCCATAATTCGAATCATTTGAAGCGTTTAGCTGAGTTTTTTAATTTAAAGCAAACGGTAAATGAATATACGCGTATTTCCAGGCACGGTAGAACTTTAATTGACAACGTTTATTCTAATTTGGATTCCATTAGTTCAGTTACGGATACTGATTTGAAAATAACCGATCATGAGACCTTAGTGTCTTAGACCATGTTAACGACAACGATAATTTTGTAAAATTGAAGTGCTTGAGGAAATATTCGAAGCAAGCTGTTTCGAATCTTGTGGAGAGAAGCGTGGATTTTCCATTCACGGCCGGTAACTAAGATGAATCTACAGCTGTTCTTAATAACGCTTTGAAAACGTGTACTAATCAGCAAAAGTTTGTTCCTTTGAAGAACTCGAACAGCTGGTACAATTTGGATCTTTTGCGTCTTAAACGGAAAAGGGACAAATGGTACAAAAAGTTTTGTAGATCTAATAATGACAATCATTGGACTAGGTACACAATCGCGCGTAATAAGTATTCACAATCGATAAAGAAAACTCGTTGTGAATATGTTCAAAGGAAGATTGATCAGCATCAAAACAATAGCAAAGAGTTATGGAAATATTGAAATATTTATTAAAACCTAGTAATTGCAAACCGCGTTCCATAACTTTTAATTGCACATTAGAACAGTCAGAACAAATAATTGCAGATAAGTTTAAAGATTATTTTGTAGACAGTGTTTCATTGATTAATCAATCCATTGAATTGGTCGATGAACCTGACGAAATAAAACAGTCAGTTAATAGTAGTTGTAGATTTGAAATTTTTCACCCAATTACATTTCATGAACTCAGAGTTATTTGTTTTTCATTAGAAAAATCGGCTGGAGTAGATAATGCTAGAGTTATTCAAGATTGCTTTCATGTCATTGGTCACATCTTGCTGGACCTTATTAATGAATCATTACAAACTGGACATGTGCCACAAATTTGGAAGGAATCCTTAGTGGTCCCTATTCAAAAAGTTGCTGAAACGATTAAAGCCGAAAATTTTAGAACTTGTTGTTAAAGGCCAGCTGTTGGAGTATTTTAATAGTAATAGTTTGTTGATACCAGAAAAATCGGGATATCGGGAAGGTCATTCTTGTGAAACCGAGTTGAATTTGTTATTAGCGAAGTGGAAAAATAACTTGGAGTGTAAAGATACGATTGTTGCTGTTTTTTTTGGATCTGAAACGCGTTTTTGAAACAATTTCTAGGCCCTTACTGTTAAGTACAATCAAGTGCTTTGGAATTACGAGTACTGCATATAAATGGTTTGAAAGCTATTTGTCTGACAGAACTCAACGAAATGATTCTGTTTCCAGTCCCGTGGGGAATAACCTTGGAGTGCCCCAGGGAAGTGTATTAGGGCCCCTGTTATTTATTATGTATATTAATGACTTGCGACGTGTTTTACGATTTTGCGACATAAATCTGTTTGCAAATGATACTGTGTTATTCATTGCAGCTAAGGACTTAGATGATGCCGTTTTACACTTGAATGAAGATTTGCTTTCTCTAGATAGATGGTTGAAGTATAAGTTCAATACAAGTAAAACTAAATTTATGGTAATTTCACGGAATCGAGTTAATTAGAACGTCTCTGTTGAAATTCATGATAAGACTATTGATCGCGCTCGGGAGATTAAATATCTTGGCGTGATTATTGATGACAAACTTAAGTTCAACTCCGGAGAACTTCTAGATTTGGGCGTAATTGCTATTGTAAGCAAATATGTCAATCGCTGATTTCTTGTGAATAAAAGCTCAATATCGCGAACAAACTATTCCAAATGACAGAGGAATCATTCCTCTACATGATTGTGTTGTTAGTTTTCTAGGCTGAGTTTTTATTCGCGAGAAATCGGTGATTGAAGTGTTTGTTTACAAAAGCAATTACGCCTAAATCTCAAATCACTCCGGAACTCTCACATTGACAATGTCATCAAGAAAATTGCCAAGAAGTATGGAATTCTATGTCGACTGAAAAACAATTTAACTATTGCCAGTAAAATACAGCTATACAAATCAATCATCTCTCCTCATCTAGACTTTTGCCCTTCCATTTTATTTCTGGCCAATGCAACACAAATATCGAGATTACAGCGCTTGCAGATTAAAATAATGCGTTTGATTTTGAGATGCAATAGATTCACTTCCTCAACTTTGATGCTAGACGCCTTACAATGGTTGTCGGTGAAGCAAAGAATTGTATATTGGACTATGGTGTTCATTTTTAAAGTAGTTAACGGTTTGCTGCCTCGATATTTGTGTGATCGAATTGAAAGAGGAAGTGACTTTCATAGATATAATACTAGAAACGCGGTTGAAATAAGAATACCACATATCTTGACTTGTGTTTCACAAAATTCATTATATTTTAAAGGAATAAATGTTTTCAATTCGATGCCTAGACATATCAAACGTTCAGCAACACTTACAGAATTTAAAAGACACTGCATTTCACACGTCAAAACTGTCTTTTGAACAGTTATCCAGTGATTTTTTTTTATGAAATGACAAATTGTGTATCTTGACGAAGTTATCTCTAACGGATTATTTTATATGGATAGCTGTCATAACGACTTTTTTAATAATTATTGTAGCACTGCAAACACTATTTCTGTTCGCCACGATGGTGATGATGGATTTTTAATATTTGATTTAATACCTAGTAGATTAATTAAAAAAAATAAAAGTAGTCTACAAAGGTTTGAAATTCGCGCGCGTATTACGGATATAGAGGACTGAATTTAACATTTGATAAAAAAAATGCAATTTTGAAGCTTATTTGGACCTTGAGTTAGTAGTAAGTTTTCTGGCAAATGTTGGGGTTTTTATTTTTATTTTTCCTTGTCGGGTATTTTCATTACTGCGACCATTTTTCTGATCTATTGTGATATATTCCCCATTTTCTTTCCTTTAGCTATATCAAGATGCCGTATCACTATTATTAGGAGTGATCGCCATCGTTTGACTAATAGCATTATCCCAGTACGGCATTATACTTCGAATAAAGTGCACCGCCGTACTGGGAGTTGTTCTCCAAATGTCAAAGGGTTCTATTAGCCCCTTGTCGAAGAACTTACGCCTTTTATTGAAAATTGCCGGACAGTGGCATAGCAAATGTTCCGAGTCTTCCTTTTCTATTCCACAGAACCGACATACATCATCTTGTTTTCCAATCAGCTTCAAGTGATAACGGCTCGGACAATGACCTGTTATAATACCTGTACATATGCTAAGATCTTTCTTAGAAAGACCCAGGATTTTGTGGGTCACAGAAATGTTTGGATTAATGAATCGCTTCGACTTCCTAGCAATGGAAGTGTTCTTCCAGTTTTCCTCCACTTTTGAAGATTCCCACGCTTTTAGCTCCATCCTAGGAGATGCAGCCGATAAGCCACAAAAGGGCTCTGGCCCGATGAACTTATGAGAAGATCCGAGTCTTGCTAGTGCATCAGCTCTTTCATTTCCCTCAATGCCGTAATGACCAGGAACCCAATATAAGTTGACTTGATTATGACAAGACACTCCCAGACAAGTTTTGATGTACATGTCGCCGACTTTAAAGCATTTAGAGCAGCTTGACTGTCGGACATGACGCATATATTTGAACTCTTATAGTTTCTACGCAAACATATAATGGAACACTCTAAAATTGCTTGGATTTCAGCTTGGAACACAGCTGGCCCTCTCCCCATAGGAAGTTACTCCTGCTCCCACTTGAACCGGGCCGCTAAATTGCCATGAATTACACCCAGGGTCAACTACTAGAAAAAGTCGATTGAAATTGTATCTTTTCTCCATCCAGTCTTCGATGTTCCTTACTAGAGAGTTGATACTAACAGTTTTTAGAATCCTAAGATGTCCTCTAAGGTCTCATGTTGGAGGTTCGTGAGCATTCCTGACATTGCTGAAAATTATGATAGCATCAGATTGCGGGGTTGCTAGTGTAATAGGATGCTTTGTCGATTGTTCATTAAGGGGGGAAATACAAGTAAAACGTCAAAAACTCGACGATTTTCGGAATTTGAGAAATTAAACAACGCAAATGTTTGGGGTTTTTTGCATTAAATTGCTTAAATCTTCCTCTACACTTGAGATTTTTTTCAATGGTGTGTGACCTCTGTGGCTTCTTGGGGTTACATGTGAACCTCTAAAACCAGAAAAAAAAAACGATTTAAACATTTAAAAAAAATATGTGGAAAAAAAAGTTGATTTTTCACCTTTTTTTTCACTTTAGGCAGACCTGAAAATTATTTATTGCTAATTTTTTCATGATAGGGTTTTTGATCTAATTTCCATCCTACTAAGCACAACGCGCACTTTACCTCTCTTTTCTGAACGAGTTTAAACTAAAAATGGAATATTTCTGTCAAAGATGACTTCTAAATTTATTCACCTTTCCATACGTACCGTTGGATTTGATAAAGAGCCACAAATTGTTGAGATATTGTTTAAAATCTAATACTGCTTCTTGATTCTAAATTCGTTCTACGAGTTTCAATTCCGTCCTAACGTATTGAAACGCCATTAGATTTTCTTCGTCCTACGGATAAACGTAGAAAAAGGGGATTCGCAGGGAGCACTTCATTTGTTTTGAGAACAATGAACTTTGTAGCTAATGAACTAACGCGTCGGAACAAACCTATTATTGATTTGTGTACGGAGAAATCATTGATCTTTTCTGATCGATAGAACAGAAATGGGCGATTACGACGAAGTAGCGCTCTACCCTATCAGTAATTCACATAGAGTAAAAATCTATTTCCTTTAAGATGCGCCAGGTTTCAAGTCATTTGGATGAGAACTTTTTGAGTTATCTTTCCCGCCAATTTGGAAAACACCGTTTCGAGAAAAACGCGTTTAAAGATTTGGGTTGTGTAAAAACATGATTTCTGGAACTTACGGTTAATCGGCGATACCGGGGCCATAGGTCACTCCTTCTTCGTGCTCGTAGCATTTAAAAAAAAATTAAAGTAAAATATAAAAAATCGATAAAAAAAAAATTTACTTGTATTTTCCCCCTTAACTCTTGATCGCTTGTAATAGTTATGAATATTTTAGGTGAACAAAAAGGCGAACTAAGAGGTGGATGCCTGAGCTTTTCCACATTTATATCGCTGTGAAGCAACTGTAAACTCTAGAGGGAATTTGTATCTGTAACTGAAACCAGTTCGATTTTGTTTGCAAACCTGGTTAAATTGTCATATTTAATTATCTTAAAGATAAATCGTCCAGCTCAAACCTTTGTAGGGGTAAAAGGTGGGACAATCATCATCATCACTTTCTGTTTTTGGAATCACGGCGCCGAAATTATATACAACACGAGCCAATTGGAGCAATCAGCCGGGAATTCAACAACTTCTTTTATATGTCCGACTTCAATGTATCAGCTGACGTGTATCGTCATCGGTTACTTGGCCTTTTCCATACCGTTGACCGTAACTGTTTAGTTTAAGATTTATTCATTTAGATAATAATTGTCAGTTGAATTTTTCAATATACAAATAAATAAATAAACAAATGTGTCTTGATTTGAATTCCCTTGGCTCACTTTTCATTACTTTTCTTTTTTTTTTGGGAGAGTCTCAATAATGTTTCATCGCAGGAACAGGTTCTGGAATGTGGTCGTCAGAAGATTGTTTAAAAATAATTTTGTAGTTTATAATTTAGCTAAAATTTTGAACAAATATTAAATGCACTGTAGCTAGAACATGATTTCCTGTCGATTAATTACGAAAATATTCATTCTGGAAAAACTTGCTTGTACGCTAAGTACTGTTATTACATTTGATGTAAGGAAAATATCCAGAGGATGTAAGTAATCCACATTTACACGGCTGCTAATTAAAAGCTGAATAAGCCTTTTTTGACTAACTACAATACAATACAGTTATGCAGCTAATCCTAGAAAAAAATATGTGATTAGACTTTCCCAAGTTCATACGTTATTCGGTTGATAACATCATAAGTGACTGTCGACAAATCACGAGGACAGTTTGTGAGAGAGTTTAAAGCCTCCTCTGTCCCCTGCGAGTGCAATCATCGAAACAAATAAAAAAATTAACTTAGGTATGTACATATTAAATGCAGTGGCGTCCAGTAACCTCCCTTTTTACCTGTGCAGCAACTTTCAAAACCAGATTTAATACCATAGTGTTCCATCTTTTGACCATTTTCTTAAGTAACAGTTATTAGCCTCACCCTGTACAGGTCGGACTCAATTATCGGTAATTCAAATTATTTTTCATTCGATTATACGTTATTTCCCGGAATGTCATTCTCGGGAAAACCATTTTCCGGAAAATAGTTCCTCGAGATATTGGATCCCGGAGCGGACTCCCTATTTTTTATATGCCTTTTTTCAACGTTGTTAAATGGATCACATTTTGGAAGATAACTCAAAAGCACCGAATTGTGGAATGAGATAATTAATTATAGTACATGTTTTATTGAGTTAACTGGTATTTCTCAATCTCCCAACAATGCTAATATGTAAAACCACGAGTCTATATATAGATAGCTAGCAGTAATGCATCTCTGCGAACCACTTAACCGATTAATATTAATTGATAGCGATCCGCTCCGGGGTTCAATATTACGCCACATACATATATGTACGCCACTTCCGAGTGCAGTATCTAGTAGCAGCCCGGCGGAGAAAAACAGACAAGCCAAATAAAGCTATTTATTAATAATCAAAGTGGTTTCAGCATTATTTTCGTGCCTCGATGGCTCCTTATTCCGTTGCTAATGCTGTTGTTAATATTGTGTCTTGTGTGCGCTCAACTACAATGCCATACATCTCTTCACAGTAGACGAGTCGAGCCGACAGTTTTATAGCTTTTTCCTCGAATCGCTGGAAAGAGCATGGGACCGGCCACACCGCGGCGGCTGGCCCAATCAACCATGCTGCTCCCAATAAACAAACCAGTGAGTAATTTCGCCACCCCACACCGCTTTTCGTATATACCTAGTTAGGAATCACTTTTCGCTTCTTAATGATGGACAACTTTCGAGCAAAAAAACACCAACTGATAGCCGGTGATGTTCGAACCCCGCCTGTGGTTGATAATAAGTAAAGGGGAAAATTATTAAATGAGACAGGTAGGTTTTCAATTCATTAAAAAAAAAAAAGTTGCCAGATGCAATCATCTTTCTGAAGAGGACACACTTATCCTTGAGCTCTTCCTTTATGTCAACGAGAAACGAAAAGGAATGGCTCATAAAAAGGATTGCCATTGCAATTGCTGAAGTCACATAATTCAATGGAGGTACTTTTCACCAAGTGTCTCCACCAATCGATGCAGCTGGAATAAGAGAGGATCAACAAGGTTGAACTTTCCCCCCAGCGCATGGAAAGAGCCCTTGAGTGCCTCGTTTAATTGCTGCTGCTGTTGAGCGCTCCAACTAATGATATTCGCTATGTACCGTGGCTCAATATATACCGTTGAGACGCGATTGCCACCTATTGTTCCCACGTGGGGGGAGGAGGGCGGAGAAATCGAACCTGTCGAATATGGAGGCGCAATATAGTGCCTGCTGCAGCAGACAGCAGCCTAGTGTAGGCACAGGTTGCCACCGGCTTTTCGATAAGTGATACCGTTCTCCTTGTTGAACCAAACGCAATTCGTCCTTACCGCCACCAGCATCACCATAGGCCTTGTCCGTTCGTTCATTCGTTCGTCTTTCACCGGCTGACGTTTGGGTGTGGTGCAGCAGTGGATACAAAAGAGGCTTGTGATGTATACACCTATGTATGTGCATGAAATAATAGCGGCACGAATTCACGGCTTTATGGATGGGTCTCTCCGGATGGTCGAAGGTGTGGTTCCAATCCATTTGGGCATTGTCGTCGGTGCCGTAGCATCGGGGAAGAAAGGTGAAATATATACCATTTATTTTCGCATGAAATTTGAATTTGTGCTTTTCCGTTATGGGGCTTCGTGGGGAAATTAATGAATAGGTG
Source organism: Ochlerotatus camptorhynchus (assembly GCF_037179485.1). Classification (NCBI taxonomy): domain Eukaryota; kingdom Metazoa; phylum Arthropoda; class Insecta; order Diptera; family Culicidae; genus Ochlerotatus; species Ochlerotatus camptorhynchus. Next base: position 2,533,969 of record NW_027040867.1, read on the forward strand.
CCACTAGTTTTCCAATTCTCGTATTTGCAGCGTGTCTTTCTTTTTTTGGCTTCAAAGATGTTTAGGGTGTCCCAGTATATATACAGCTTCATATTGACAAAAAAAACAGTGTATTTTAAAGAGAAGATTACTAATATCCATATCGAATTAGCTATAGTTTTAGGAATTAAGCTAACGTTTTGTTTATACGAAAACAAGCCCACTTCATATTTTTTTTTTGATTTTCTCTCATTTATTTGGTTAAAATTACAGTAAACACACTGTAGTCTTTCTGATATATTATTTTTTTATATTCGTTTAAAGTTTCACTTATAGAATATTAAAAAGAGTTTAACTTTAAAAAAATTATTTGTATTGAAAAAAAAAGCAGTGGCAAAAAAAGTGCCCACTTCAACTCCAGAAAAGATAAATTAAAGTAAAAGCATTTTAATAATTAATGTGTCATCCTTTGGCCTTCAGGCCTTGATGCAGGCACTTCGGCCTGCTCTCTACCAGATTCTAGATTCTTTTAGCTCTTCCCTGACGCGCTTCAGGGCTTCAAAATAGCTATTTTTATTGGTAACACCAGTTTTGTCAACCCTGGCATCGTGAGGTCCGGGTTTTGTGGAGGCCATTCTAGCGGTTTGATCCGACAAGACCGCAAGAAAGACTTGGTCTTCATTGCAGTATGCTTCGGGTCGTTGTCCTGCTGAAATTCAAGGTCCGTCTGGATCAGCGAAACCTCCAGATAATCCCGCAGGATGTTGATGTAGGAATCTGCCATCAAGGATGGATCAGAGTTTCTCGTTTCCTCGTAAAGTAAAAACAGGTATAAGGATAACGTTTTGCAAAGAAAGTGGAACGAAATATTACAAGACTAGTTGTTTATTTAGGTCTATGTCTGCCGCGCACAGGTATAGCTTAGAATAGAGTTGTAGGATATGCACTGCACGATAGATAAGCATGCCAGAAGGGCGTATAGGGACACGCCCACATTTATATTTTTTAACCTGAATTTGAAAGCGTTGCGAGGTGGAAGTTTGTTACGTAAATTAGGAGCGAATGAAGGTGATAAATGTAGGAAGGAGTCTAGTTTTTTAATGTTGTCCCATTTTCATCTACACATTAGATTAGGGAATTTTTCTACTCGAGGATCATTTTTAGGATAGAATTTCGCTATATAAGGGAAAATAATTGTAGAATAACTCTCTCCACTCAATAAGTATAGGCTCTCACCATGGTTAGAGCAACTAGCTTTGAGTCCTGCGGGAATTTCAATAAAATTGAAAATAGCAAGGTTTCCAACTTGCAGTTGGTCGAGTACTCCTTCACCCGACAAATAAAATAAATTGTTAGCAGCGATAGCGTTCCTTCGCACGTGTAAATCGATCGCGTAGTTAACAGATGTTATGACTCAGAACATCCCGCCGGCGCCGACTGGGATTGAACCCAGGCCTGCTGGGGAGAGAGGTAACAACGCTTACCACTACACCACCGGCGCCACTTATTAGCTCATCCTTGACATATGACATATTCTACGTGACGTTACAGCTTTTGTACTGTAACTGAAAACAAAATATAAAAGTAACACTCAAATTTTAAAGCAGATTTGGAAAGTGTGATAAATTTTCTATAAGAATTGACCAAGAGTGTATGATTTGTGAAACTCAAAATGAGTTTTGTAATTGAGACTGAAACTACGAATTAATGCGCTTTGATATCCTAAACATACTAATTCTATAGTATCTAGTCACGCCTATTCCATTTGCAATTCATATGATGTATATTTCGTAGAACAGTGCTCCAGAGCTGTGAAAAGACGGTCAAAAGTCATTATCTCATGAATTTTGCATTTTAGATAAATGGTGTCTTAGGGAAAGTTTCTGTACATGAAAAACTACATACCACGACAAAACCAATAGCAACTGAACTGTTTAATTGTGTTTTCTGTAAAACATCCAAAATTTCTTGCAGAAATATGAATTAGATGTGAAATACTGCATGATGTGGAATGTTTTATTTTTGGGAAAACCTCTTAAAAGTGATTTTTTTTTCTACATAAAATATTATTTGAACCTCTACTGCTTCGAAGTAGTTCTCAAAATTGTTCAAAACATCAGTATAGAAAATTTTTCATAATATTTCACCACACTAGATTCTTAAAATTCATGATTTTGTTAAAAATATATCCTTATGCATGTGGACATCTTAATGGAATGCCTGTATGAAGAGAGAGAGAGAAGGGTTAGTAATTTCCATTTAATTCCACTACCTTATTTGCTTATCCTATGCTTACAGATATGCGTATTTCGTCTACAATGTGCAGACTTCTTCAGTGTCTCGTACTAATACTCGAGTATTACTGGAACTTTTGAACTTCGTGAAAGTTAAGTTTTCACTACAAATTGGACGTCGGGGTGAATGCCGTGTATTGGCTGAAGCCTTGGACGGATTTAAATGTCTTCTCAAGTATCTTACTGAGAAGCAGCACCATTTTTTTTTACTTACGACACCAAAACTGAACGTGTGTTCAAGGTTGTCATGAAAGGAATACCCAGTGGTGAATCCCTGGATCAGATCAAAGATAAACTGGCAAAATTACTTGGAGTTGTGCCACTCCAAAAAACCAATATAAAAATGAAATCACGACCTGGCGATTCGCGCAACGGGATTTCTAATGATTTTTATTGAGTCTAGTCTAGTCTAGTCTAGTCAAGTCTAGTGAACTAAACAACCTAAAGGCCTAGGAAAAAGCTAGCCTTATGCTCCATGTCCGAGTGAAGTGGGAACACTTCAGGAAGACTGGAGGAAATTTCCAAAACCTCACCCAGTGCCGTAAGTGCCTGGGAAAGGGTCACGGAACTAAAAATTGCTACATGCCAGCTAAATGCATGAATTGTGGTGATTCCTCTCACGCAAAGGACGACTGTCCTGTGAAGGAAGATCCTAAGAAATTTAAATGTTCAAATTGTGGTGAAAATGAAAAATCCAATTTTTGGGAATGTAAGACTCGCAAGCGATCCTACAATCTCGTTCTAAGCGACAGGTAGGAACCGCTCCACGTTTCCGACAGGTACAAATTCCTCTGCTGTTAACAACGGTCAGCGAGGAACAAATTCTACATTCGTACTCGTAGGTACAAAATCACCCCTGCTTCAAATTTTCCATCTATACCTACTCCCTTCGCTGCTAACAATGTTCAGCGAGTTAGTGGAGCTACCTATGCTGCTATTGCAACGGGTAGAAATCAAAATACTAACCAACGTAATTCTAACGGAAATTTTGAAAATTTTGACTTAGGAAGCGTTACTGCTCCTAAAATGGTTTTTTTTTTACAGAAATCATTAATTGACATGATTACTGATATGCTAAATCTAACATGTTTAATGATATTCAAACTGGAGTAAAATTTTCGAACAATATTATCATGACTTTGAAATTCAGCAATGGATTTTAAAGCATTAAATATTTTAAATTGGTATGCTCGATCTCTTAAAGATAATGAAGACGAGCTATTTAACTTTTTGAGAGTTCATAACGTGCATATTGCCGTTATAACTGAAACGTTCCTTAAACCTGACTATCTTACTGAGAAGCAGCACAAATTTTTTTTTCCTTACGACACCAAAACTGAACGTGTGTTCAAACGTTCCTTAAACCTGACTATAAGGTTAAGAGGGACGCAAATTATTTCATTTATAGAAATGATCGTCTTGATGGAGCCTGTGGTGGCGTTGAAATCATTATTCATAGACGAATCAAACATAACATTCTTTCTTCATTTGAAACCAAAGTTTTTGAAACTTTGGGAGTTTCTGTTGAAACAAAATTCATACAACTTACGTTTATAGCTGTCTATTTGCCATTCCAATGCGTAGGCCAGCAAAAGCATTTTCTCAAGGGTGACCTTCAGAAACTTACCCGTCATAGGTCTAAATTCTTCATTATTGGTAATTTTAATGCAAATCACCGCTAATGGAATAATGCTCAAAGCAATTTCAATGGTAATATTCTGTTCGATGATTGTTCTGCAGGTTATTACACTATTCAATATCCAAACAGAACATCATGCTTTTCTTCAGCAATAAATCCCTCAACTATTGATTTGGTCTTAACTGATTCATGCCAACTGTGTAGCCAATTAGTTACCCATGCTGGATTGGGTTCTGATCACCTTGCAGTAACTTTTAAAATATCCCAAGAAATAATTTCTAATCTCAACAGCTCTTCTTTCAATTACTGATCGGGAGCAATATCGAACATTTATAGAATATAACTTCGATCCAAACATTCCTTTGCAACCCAAAGATGAAATTAATTATGCTCTTGAATCCCTGCGAGGTTAAATTCGATTCAATTATAATAGACGACGATATTCAGCTCTTGTTCCGTCTTAAAAATGTCCGTAGGAGACAATATCAAAGAACTCGTCATGAAAGTTATCTGGCAGGATTTACAAAAACAAATTAAAAAGCGATTCTCTGCCCTGAGGAACAAAATTTTTGAAAATAATGTTTCTAAATTAGACCCGAGTTCCAAACCCTTTTGGAAACTCACAAAATTGTTGAAAAAACCTCAAAAGCCTATTCCAGCGCTTAAAGAAAGAACACAAATTTGGAAAAAGCTCAGAAACTTGCGAAGCAGTTCGAGAGTTCCCATAATTTCAGTTTCAGGGTCTTACTAGTCCTATTGAGAATCAGGTTGTTCGGGATTATCTGAATATTTTCTCTGGAGAAAATATGTTTGATGATTCCTTGGGGACTGATTTGGACGAAGTAAGGTCTATAACTAAAAAGTTTCATAATATGAAAGCTCCAGGTGATGATGGAATTTTCTATATCCTCATCAAAAAACTCCCAGAGAGTACCTTGTCTTTCTTGGTAAAATTATTTATCAGATGTTTCCATTTGGCATACTTTCCTGATAAATGGTAAAATGCAAAAGTTGTTACAATTTTGAAGCCGGATAAAAATCCAGCTGAAGCTTCTAGCTACCGTCCAATAAGTTTGCTTTCTTCAATAAGTAAACTTTTTGAAAAAATAATTTTGAATAGAATTCTAGACATAGAAAAAGCATTCGACAGTGTTTGGCATGAAGGTTTAATTGCCAAATTGAAAAAGTTTAATTTTCCACTTTATATTATGAAATTAGTTCAAAATTATTTAACTGACAGAGCTCTGCAGGTAAATTATCAAAATTCCAAATCTAATCGACTACCTGTTAGAGCAGGAGTTCCTCAGGGTAGCATTCTTGGGCCTATTTGTATAACATTTTCACTTCGAACCTCCCTGATTTGCCTCAGGGTTGCCACAAATCTTTGTTCGCTGATGACACAGGCATTTCCGCTAAAGGAAGAAGTCTTTGTGTTATTTGCAGCAGACTGCAGAAAAGTTTATATTTTTTATCTTCTTATTTACAAAAATGGAAGATTTCTCCAAACGCTTACAATACTCAACTTATAATATTTCCACATAAGCCTAGAGCTTCTTTTTTGAAACCTAGTAGTAGTCACATAGTCACTATGAACGGAGTTCCAATTTCCTGGTCAAACCAAGTGAAATATCTTGGTTTAGTACTTGACCAAAAATTAACTCTTAAATATCACATTGAGGCCCCTTTTGGGGAAATGCAGGTAATGTCGGCCTAATTGTCCCTAATTTGGGCCCATACATAAATTCAGTAATCGACTAAATTTTCAATAGCAACCAAAAATATCCATTAGTAACGTCCCAATAACGCGTTCATCTAGATAAAATTGATAGCATATTTTTAGCGATGGGCCCAATCTTAGATCCATAGGCCAACATTAGAGACATTTCACCTATATAAAATGTTTGTATCCTCTTATAAACAGGAAATCCAAACTTTGGCTGACGAATAAACTTCTAATATTTGAACAAGTTTTTAGACCGGCCATGCTTTACGCTGTGCCAATATGGTCTAGTTGATGCACTAAACACCAGGAAAAAGCACCAGGATTCATAACAGAGTTTTCAAGGTGATTCTAACGCTGTATCCCTGGTACAGTAATTTTAAATGTTGAGACTTTAGAACAAATGTCCAACAAATAATTAATAATTTCAGGCAAAAATCGTTACAATCCTCAATTGCAACGATAAATTCCCTTTATACTTAGATAAGATTTAGTTTTAGTTTTTAGTTTTAAGATGTTAATTGTTATACTGACATGCAGGTTTAGAAAACCTGTTTAAAATACTGAATTGCCAAGGCAGGAACAATTTAAAAACACTTAGAGATATATCATAACAATTAAGGCTGGTAAGTTACTGTAGTAACTGGAGCACCTAGGTTAAAATTAAATGTAATTTATTTTGAATTTGGAACAATGTTTTCTTCCATCGGTAATTTACAACTGACAAGAGAGTGAGAGCGAGCTTTTGCGCTCTCTTTCTCCATTACTCTCTTTGCCTGCAATCAGATGTCCAAGTGCACAGCGAGAAATGCACGCTTTAGGGACCCATACATCACAAATGTTCTTCTAATTTAAACTCACACATTCAAACCGATCTGCAAGTATGATACATGTCCAAAACGTACCAGACTGCTGTTTCCGTGTTGCTCCCGTTTGACGCGTGACTGCTGAAAGTTTCAATTACAACAAGTGGTGCAAACCGCCATGTATTGATTGTGGAAAATTTGTGGTATGTTTCAAGAGGTGATAGAAGGTCTGCTTGGCTTACATCAGGCATTTGGCCATTCACAAAATTGTCACCCGCACATGTGGACGCGATGCCACTGCTACTTTCATTAATGAACATTCCTTTTACCGATAATCGACGCTTCATTGGAAAATCTTAAATTCGCGATAATTCGTGAAACCCTCGATGGATGATTTTGATTTTCACAGAGAATACGTAGAATAACCGACTGGTATAGAGATGGACATTTTTTGTTATTAATAATGACGGTCACAGGGACTGCTGGGGCCTCCCTTAGCTCAGTCGGTAAAGGCACAGCTACAAAGCAAGACCATGCTGGAGGTGGCTGGGTTCGATTTCCGGTTCGGTCTAGGAATTTTTCGGGTTGGAAAATTTCTCGACTTCCCTGGGCATAGAAGTATGATTGGACTTGCCACACAATTATACCAATGCAAAAATGGTACAGGCATCGAAAGCTCTCAATTAATAACTGTGGAAGTGCATCTAGAACACTAAGTTGAGAGCACGCAATAAGCTAATATGCGATATGCAATAAGCTTGAAATGCGAAGAAGAAGAAGAAGAAGAAGAAGGGACTGCTTTTAAGAATTTACGAAACATTTGAATAGCAAACCAGATAAGTCAACCTTATCCTCTGGACGATTGATTTTCAAGATGGGACTAAAATGCGATTACTTTGCTTGATGGAACAAACTGGCATGATGTTGTTTTCACATTTTTTTATGATCAAAGTCCGTAGTTTTATCACATAATATGATGCCAATTGATAGTGGTTATCTCAGCAGGTCTTCATCAACAGATGCCTGGGGTATACAATTCATGCGTGATGTCCTCACAACTGGATCTCGAATAGCGAGTTCCATCGTCGATGTCAACAAAAATTCGTGAAATCTGCTAGCAAGTGCTGGATTGGAACCCGACAGGACATAACAGAGGGTTCATGGCAAATGAGCCTCTAACAGAAACCTTTCACATTGGCGCTATACATCACTAGGCTCGGGGTACATTAGTGAGTAAGTGAATGTGTGGCATAGACCTTCACATTATCAACTTAGAAACTCCCACAAGTGGTCGTCCTCAAATCCGCTGTACCTAACGTTCGCAGAGAACTTTTCTGGTTTAATTTCTTCAACCAAACAGTTTCCCTTGGCAACACTGCTCACCAGTTGTGTTTCGGAATCTAGTTCAAAAAGGGATTACACACCTCAGATTATGTTTCACCAGTGTTCGTTGTGATGGACCAGCAGCACGTAACGAACGCTCCCAGTCAAGCACCCATCCATCGTTCAGTCATTCAGAAAACGTAGGACTTTGAGCGAATGGGTTTTTCGTTGCAGACAGTGAACAAGAAAGGGACGATGCAAAGCACGCACAAAAAATAAAACCGTCGACAAATCGAGGACAATGTCACCCAAAAAGAAGGGATATCGAATTTCCGATTATCGCATCGTTCCTTGTTGTCTGGTGGCAACAGTTTTGATAGCGGAATGTTTCGTTTTCCGTGATGAAAAATTACGAAAATAGGCTTATCAAAGCGAAACCAGATGCCTCGTTAAAAGGGATTGATTTATGGTCTATCTAGACTTCTGTTTGTTCTCGTTCTGCGGAACGACCTGGACGGGAAAATTTGATCGTCTAACTATATAGCTTCCATAATTCTCGAGATGCCTCTCTCCTTGCAGGCCCTAAAGCCTGAAATGGCACAACTTTTAGATAGGCTTTTGCTCTCTGTTATGCCGGCGCTATTTGCGCTCATTTGTGCTTTAAAGTGGTCCATACCTACTCCCTCTGATGTGATGCGTACGGTTGTGTAGGTGTGGGTTAATTGTATTGATTTTCACGTCCTCCGACGACTTCTGCTTGTTTGCGCCTTCTGGAAAATGCCGAGCTCACGTTTAAACGATCCGACTGCTGCCTCCCTCCCGCATTAAGCTTTCTCGTCGATGAGGGCGCTTGGTACTTCTTTTTTTTTGCATCGCCTTCTTCACAACTAACTACCTTAGACCTTGGTATTCATTTTCCATTCAACACCTCCCATCGCATTAACGTCAGTGCCGGAATGTTTTTCAATGGTTTAAGGCTGTACCCAACTAATTAGCCATTTGAGGCTCAAATCTGTGTTTTTTACTTACCGCTAAGCTGTGAGGTGACGACAGTGGTGCATATTTTGTTTTCTCGTTCGCTTATGGTTTCTTTGCCAATTTCCGCCAACGACGTCAGATGGGTTTAAATGGGGGAAGGGAGATTGATTTTCAGCAAAAGAAAAATTAGAGAAAAATGAAATTAGAGCAAACCGAGCGAAAGAAAGTGGTTGTAAATGAATTATGCAATTAAACCTGCTTGTTGATGTTTTTTACACGTTTTGTGGGTATTTCTCTCGCAAGATTGATTGCATCCGTGGTAAAAAAAACCTTGCGGGTTAAATCAATTACTCATGGAAATGATGAGCATTTGCAGTTTGGTTTTCGGTTCAATTTCTCCGTATTATGAATCGTAAGCTGTATAATTGAACCGGTGCTATCGTATTCTTCTTCGTATTCCTTTTTCATCGATGGTTGTTAATGTTGTTAGGTTCCTACTGGAACATAAATGTGTTCTGAGCTATTCCGTCGTTGTTATTTAGAGGCTTTCTAAGCCTAGTATACCAAGCATAGGACAATTACACTCTATGGATGGCAGAAAAGATCTTGTTTTCCGTGCTGAGTACCAATGCTACCGACGCCAGAGAGGCAGCTTCCACACCTGGACCCTACCTATCGACCCATCAACTCATGGACCGGGGACCAACGGCTTAGCTTCCCTTCCGAAGGAAGGCGTGATCAGAGATGTTATGCCTCAGAAAATCCCGCCGACTGGAATTGAACCCAGGCCCTTTGAAGTGAGAAGGAGAAAAGATCAATGATCGAATTGAGATTTACCATCCTCAGTATTATCTGATTTCTTTGTCAAAAAAATATCACCCTTCTATATAATCAGGATTGGAGATGCAGCAGTTCTGAATACCACCTGCCTAGCGACGGAATTCCGAATATATCTGTCCACTATCCAACAACCCTTGACCTTCTGATCAACTTTGCTGAAGACATCACCCTTCTAAATAATCAAGATCTTGAGATACAGCAATACATACATGGTGTGGGGTGGATATGCACCCCAGGTTTTCAAAATTGACCAGGATTCTAGGTACCATTACAGGGTTAAGGTGCAAATTACGTTGGTGTAATGGCTAAATATTCAAACCCTGTTTTTTTTTTCGACGCATTATTTTAGACTCAGAATTACCGGGAATCGAGAACAACCGTGTAAATGGGGAAACAACCGGGAATTTGATTGGAATTATACACTATATTTGTCTACTATGTTAATAAGTTTCTGTTATAAAAAAATCGAAATCTGGTAGGGTGGGAGAGCCAGTAGTGGAGGTACTAAGCCAATTTATTAATAAAAAAATAAATATACGATGTACACACAATCGTTATACGTCAATTTGTAGCTTTCAACCTCTATTTTGATGGAGGCGAACCAGCCCAAGGCTGAAAGCCTCCCTAATAAAGATAAATTAATTAATTAACTCTATTTTGATAGAAAAATATTACATTGTAATATAATTGCATACAATTTTAGAAAACTCGTCCTCCATTAATAGGAACGCTGTTCCAGTAATTGTGGTAGTTGCTAACTTTTGTTCCTATAATAGTGGAATGCGTTGGTTTCTTATGGGTTCCACTATTATAAAGAATTTTGAGGGAATTCCCGAGAGGTTTTCAAAGAGGAAAAGTCAAGGGAATTTTGAGCATTATTTCCACAAACAATAAGAGTAGCGTTCCAGGAGATTCTACAGAAATTTCCAATTCAAAGATGAGAATTCCAAGAAAATTCCAAGAGATTCTCTCAATTTTGAGAAGAATTTCAAAGGAATTCTGAGGAAAATACTTTTTGAATTCCAAAGGGCCTATCCAACGATTTCGGAACATTCGAAGGGAAAGTTAAGGAAAGCTATGGATGGAAATTGAATAAATTTTTGGCGATAATTATTTAGAATACGAAGATAAATGTAGAGTGAATTTCCAGAGTTTTCTGAACGGAATGTCGAGGAGAAACTTGAAAGTAACTTACACTCAAGGTCAAGGTTAAAATTGGAAAAATTAATAAAAAATCACGCGTCTAACGACTAGAAATTATTTAAAACTCACACTGAAATCATTGAGGAAAATTTTGGACGACATTGAGCTTAACAAATCAAGACCAACAATTGAAATGGTCTTAACTCCATTTTGTAAACAAACCTTGTAAGGCAATTTTCTCGCGAACCAAAGTTCGCAAAGGCAAACCAACATAATGAACAGTTAGGGGAAATTCTCCTCTACCCGATTGTGGTTTAGGTTTGCGAATGAAGGTTTCGGTTCGCGAGAAAATGGCCTTACAAGGTTTTTTTTTTACCAAATGGAGTTAAGGCCATTTCAATTGTTGGTCTTGAAATGGTTGAAATTCTGCGATATGGCTCTTTATTTTAGATCTCAGACTTGATTTTTGGTATCCCGTGCTAAGGAAAAGTTCGGAATTCTGAAGAAATATACAAGTATAATTAAGAAATACTCAGCAAGATTAATTAAAATATTCGAGATAGAGTAGGTGTAGTGGTGTACCTATAGTTGTGGTATGGAGTTTGTGCTGGAATAGTAATCGGTAGCTCTCCTAAAATAAAGCATATTTGCATATTTCAATCTTAAAAAATGCCCAAAAGTGACGGAAAATAATTAATTTTCCTTAATATTTTCAGTCCTTAGCACCTATAGTTGCGGTAGTGAAAACCTCTCGGGAATTCCCTCAAAATTCTTTTGAATTCTCTTAGAAATTTCCTTGAAAATAACTTAAAACTAGCTTGACATTCTGGGACCTCCCTTAGCTCATTCGGTAAAGGCGCAGCTACAATACAAGACCATGCTGGAGGTAGCTGGGTTCGATTCCCGGTCCGGTCTAGGAAGTATTCGAATTGTAAAATTTCTCGACTTCCCTGGGCAATTGGACATATAATATGATTGTACTTGCCACACAATTATACTAATGCAAAAATGGTACAGGCATCAAAAGTTCTCAATTAATAACTATGGATGTGCATCTACTAGAACACTAAGTTGAGACCAAGCAATAAGCTACTATGCGATAAGAAATAAGCTTAAAATGCGAAGAAGAAGAAGAAGAAAAAAAGTAGAATAAAAGTAGAAGAAGAAAAAACTACAAGGGACAGCCTTATAAGGTTGTACGCAATGGTGACGTAGGACTACGTGGTCTTATATAATAAATCTTATTTGTTAACTGCAGAAGGAGCTTGTGTTTTGTGTAGGAATAGGAATTTGAGCGGGGTTCTCTCTGTTCATACTCTTTAGTATGACGCGCTTGACATAGATGGTCCACAGCGACTCACGAAGAGCTACTGATTCCGATAAAAATCTGTGCGGCTTCTTCCACCTTCTGTGGATGGCCATGTGGGCTGTAGCTCGCTGCTTGAAGGCAGCCTTTCGTTGTGAACAGGAGAACACCACCACTCACCACGCGGTGATTGAATAAACACCGTTTGGTGAGACTGGCTGGAATTCAAATTTGAAATCTGTGTTAGGGAAATCGGTTTTCACAGGCAATCGGTGATAATTTTAAGTATCATAGCAACAGTTGCGCATTTGTACAATTTTCAATAGCAATATTTTGAAATATATATATATATGTGTATAAAGTTTTAAATTTAACAGAAGCGTAGAAATATTTCTGGTCGATTGGAGATAAAATTACTGAAATTGGTGTAGGGGTGGCTGAGTTATTAACGTTTAAAATCTTTCATAATTTTGCTACATGTTCCATTTTCGGTTTTCAGAAAGTGTACCCTATATAGAAATCACAGACGTAGTCCTACTTAAAAATGTCAATGTTTGGAAAAGGGTTATTAGAACCCTTAGACTTTATAAAACGAGTTGAGCTTAGGTGGGACTGCATGCTATGTCAACCAATGTATGGGTACATACATAATTTTCCACGCCGTGATCCACCTTTTTATCCGCTGACTTTGTCCTACAGGACCAAGTGCCACGCCGTCCGAAGCGCTAATGAGTAAAGGCACGACAGCAGCGCTGTTTTATATCTTTTCAGGTTCAAGCAGAATGATGTGCAACCAATTGGTATTCGTTTATGATGACTGGGCTTGGGAAAAACGTTGAGTTCATGAAAACTGATAAAATTAACATTTGTGCATTTTTCAAAAGTTGTTTGATTAAAAATTGGACAAATATTTATTTTAGCAGGTTTGTTAAGTAATATCCTATCGATTGGCGTATTTGGATTTTAATTTTATCTATAAATGACAAAGTTACAAGCGTTCAAAATCTAACACTATTTCACCACACATATTTTTTGATTTGCACCCCAGTATAGTCGACAAAGACGTAGTTCTACGTCAAAAACTTGGCATTCTGCAATGACTTTTTTATCTAAATTCAGATGTAGGTTCTCTTGGGATTATTAATAACGCATTCAATTTATTCAGAGTTCAGGGCTGGTAGTGCTGATGCGATATAATAGTAGAGGCTTTAGTAACTAAAATTACGGAAATAGTGACCAAATAGTGACTTGTAAATACTAAATAAGTAACCATTTATATGGTTACTTAGAAATACGGTTTGAGTTTGAAATAAACTTTTTATGCCATGAAACTTAAAATCAAATTTCATAAATTCCTCTAATTTAATCGAATTACACAACGGAATCCCCTGTGAAGAGCATTTGAAGTGATTTGAATAATTTACTTTTGCTTACGTTGTACATGATGACTAGCATATAGTAATTCCCATTTTTTATGATCTTGAATTTGATTCTGCGTTCGAAATCTTTAAATATTTGATATATCTAGGTAGATAACTTTGATAATTTGCTATGAACTTTTCACAGAATTTCTTCAGAATGATTTCAAGAACTTTTTTAGAATTATTCCCCTTCTCTTAAACTTAGAGGCAAATAAGCTATTACAAACATAATATTGCATTCTTGAAATTCTTTGCAGAACAATCAATAAAACTCTTGGAAAAAGATTATTCTCGTAGTTGGAAATGCTTAACATCAAATATTAGAATTAAATTGGACATTTTATACGATAGATGAGAAGATGAAAGTAAAGAGTTTATAGTTCCGTTATAGTGTGAAATTTGTATATAGAAAGTAGAAAGCGAACAAAGGACAATTTTGAGGAAGGGACGAATAGGGTAGAGCATCTTCTTTACCAAGCTCATCCGTTTATGAGGGATGGTGAGGGGTATTTTCCCCTGCCACCACTGGAAAAAAAGGATGATCACATATTTGCTCATGTACCTCTGATGTGCGGAAACAGTTCTATCGATTGTTTCACACTCAAGTCGCCATATGACGTAAACAACTACCCGATTCGTAAAGTGTGTATATAAAATTTTCACACTGCCGTACTATAACGGAACTATCAACTCTACTCCCTGAAGGCTCCTCCAAATTTCATAAATTTCTGCTTATAATAATCTTGGACTACCCTTGCATTCAATAGGAAATTCAATTCGTATTCTACTCAGAATCCTCATACTATTTCCTCAGAATCTCAATAAAAAAATCCATCACAAATTTGAAACTCTTCTCAGAATTCCTTTGAGATTGACCGCTCAAAATTCTATTCCATTGGAATTCTTCTCGGAATTTATTTCGAACTCTTTAGAATTCTTTTGGAAGCATCGTCACAAATCACCCCAGAGTTCTTTTAGAACTATCCGGAGAGACCATTTTTGGAGTTCACGGGATTTTCATGGAATTTTCATCAGAGTTCTTAAGCAAAATTCCAGAACTTATTTTGGATTCTTATTAGAATTGGACCTAGAATCCTCATCCAATCATCATAGAATTCTTCTCAGAACTCTCGTTTAACGATTAATATTATAATATATAATATATATATATAATATAATATAATATAATATAATATATAATATAATATAATATAATATATAATATAATATAATATAACGCACTCTCAATTATATTAGAATTATTCCCAAAATTGTTTCGGAGCTGAACTTTGCGTCTCTAATAATTTAAATAAATATTCAAAAGCGACGCTCGCATGTGTTAAGCCAAGTTTAACTATATAGGTAAACCTGGCTTAAGATTTAAGCGCAGAAGAAGAAATCGGTCCTCAGAGCACTTAATTTTACATGAGACTTTCGTAGTCTGTACTTTGGTATTCTTCTCTGATATATCTTGGTGTCATCCCTAGAATCCTTTAAAATTCTCTTAAAATTTACTTTGGATATTTTAAAGTTCTTAATCATCCTTGAAAGACTTTTGAAAATCTATCACAGACAAATACCTTTGGAAAGATTCCAAGGTTAACAATTTATTTTGTGGGAAAGGAGGTATATTTTTCCCGATTTTTAATAGAAATTGTAGGCATTTCCCAATAGTTTTCCTGGTGTTCTAAAGTTTTGCGGTTCACTGGTTAAAATTTTCAATTTTTTAACAGATATGTATATTTTGTTAAAACTACTTTAGATAGCCAAGTACTCAATTTAAACATTTTGTTGATATTTTAAAATTTCACTCTATTTAAGTAGTGAAAAAGTGAGTTTAGTGACTATTTCTAAGGAAATAGTGACTGTAATGACTTTTTGGTGTAAAAAGTGTCTTTTCAGTGACTGGCTTCAAAATAGTGACCAAGTCACTAAAAAGTGACCTGCTACCAGCACTGAGAGTTCTCTGATTGATTGATTAAATTTTAAGAAATTTTCAGCCCTGGGTGATCATGAGAAGTAGGGTCGGAATTGTATCCACCTCATAATTAAGTTTGTCGTACACACTAACATTAATTCACAGATTTTTGTAAAATTTTACCGAAATTTCAGCAGGTACGTACGGTAAACAGTTCGGTGATTTTTCACAGTATTCCTGTAATTTTTCGCAGAATATCTGTAAAAAATTACAGGAAAACTGTGAAAAATCACTGTTTACAGTTTACCGAACTGAGCTGTTGAGATTTCGATTAAATTTCACATAAATCTGTGAAATATTCTTAGTGTGTAGGATTAATTCATTTTGAATCCTGCTCGGAATTCTTTCAAAATACTCCCTGAAATTCCTGTAGAGTTGCTATGGAATTTTACTCATAGTCCCAATAATAATGGAATTCAACATAAGTTAATTTTTTTAATTTTCTTGAAATACTTCTCAAAATTACCTGAAACTTCTAGTCAAACTCTTTTGGAATTGTCCTTAGAATTGTATAAAATTATCTTTAAAGAGAATTAATTGTAAAGGACTACAATACGCATTAAAACTCATTTGGAATTCCCATCAAAATTAACTAGACAATTCTTTTAAGTGTTAGTATTCCAAGTATGGAAGTACGAGATTGATGACTTTTATTTTTAATCTGAGATCTTGAAAATGAAGAAAAACCCTCCCCTTGGCTAGTTTTTAACCTGGACGTTGGTGGGTGGGCCTAATCTTATGCTTCATAGTGGAGCGTTGGAGACGGTTGGTTTAGGTTCGGCATCGTTGGTTCATGCCGTGACAGAATAGCGTCATGAGCATGCGATGAGGATTACTGAGCTTCCCCTCTCTGATGAACCATTGCATAAGAGAACCAAAGTTCTAGCCTGAAGTGATAGTATCACACTTGTTACTCCTTTATTTGAAAGCCGCGTTGTAGTACGCTTACGTATAGGCAGTGACGTTGGGTGCGATACTGGCGGGTTTTGCCGCAAATCACTCTTATTTTATTTATTTTTACGCAGATAGATTTATTTGGGTTTGCAAGGGAAGTATACTATTGAAATATTTCAGAAAGTGCCCAACGGTGCTCCTTCTATTTGCGTGACAAGCTTTCATTGTTGTTTTCATTGAAGCATTACACAGGGAACAATATTAAACACCACCATGGTATTGTAACTAATCTTATATATGCTTCATTTTGGTTTGGGATAAGTGTTTGAACTATGGCTCGGGATTTCCACTGTGGCGTGCTTCTATTGTGATATATCCATACGTAATTTTGTGGGACGACATAGTGGAAACGTGTGAGTGTAGTTGGAGCATATACCTTATATAACTTAAAAAAAATCAGCTAGGAAACTAATTTCAAAGTGAAGCATTTTAGTCACTTGAAGGTGTCACCTGGGTCGATCTAAGATATAATAAATATACACTGATAGGCAAAATAAAGTGCCCACCCCATCATTTTTTGAATTTCTCTCATTTATTTGGTTCAAATTAAAGTAAATACACTGTAGTATTTTTTATATCTTATTCTTTATATTCTTTTTAAGTTTCACTTATAGAATACCAGATAAAAAGAAGAGA
The DNA here is from genome assembly GCF_037179485.1 of Ochlerotatus camptorhynchus. Taxonomy (NCBI): domain Eukaryota; kingdom Metazoa; phylum Arthropoda; class Insecta; order Diptera; family Culicidae; genus Ochlerotatus; species Ochlerotatus camptorhynchus. The sequence continues at coordinate 2,550,986 of NW_027040867.1, forward strand.
CTGACTCGAAGAAAAAAAAATCAAAATGGGTGTAAAAAAGAACAGTGACAAAAAAAAGTGCCCACTGCATTTTAACTCCAGAAAACATAAAATAAAGTAAAAGAATACCAGCCTAATAGTTAATGTGTCCTCCTTTGGCCTTCAGGACCAGCTGCAGGCGCTTCGGCATGCTCTCCACTAGATTCTTCAGGTGCTGTGGATCTAGTTCTTCCCAGGCGCGCTCCAGGGCTTCAAAATAGTTATTTTTATTGGTAACACCAGTTTTGTCAACCCTGGCATCGAGAATCGCCCACAAATTCTCGATGGGGTTGAGGTCCGGGCTTTGTGGAGGCCATTCCAGTGGTTTAATTCGACATGACCGGAAGAAAGACTTAGTCTTCTTGGCAGTATGCTTCGGATCGTTGTCCTGCTGGAATACGAATTTCTCCTCAAGGCCCGTCTGGATCAGCGAAACTTCCAGATTTTCCCGCAGGATGTCGATGTAGGAATCTGCCGTCATTATCCCGTCGATTTTCACCAGGCTTCCCACTCCACCCCACGAAAAGCACCCCCAGACCATCACATTTCCTCCTCCATGCTTCACCGTGCCTTGTATGTGGCGCTCCTGAAGCTCCTCACCCGATCTACACCACACACGAACCCGTCGCTTCCGGTTGAACAGTTCGAATTTTGATTCGTCCGTCCAGAGAACCGTTTTCCAGAACTCTAGGGGCTTATCAGCATGCTCCTTAGCAAACTTAAGCCGTTTGACTTTGTTTGCCTTGCTGATAAATGGGCGCTTCCGAGCAACTTTGCTGTTCAACCCCTGTGCTACGAGACGGCGACGAACAGTTCGACTGGAAACTGTTAGCTGAAGAGCCTCCTGGATCTCGCGGACAGTTACCTTCGGGTTCTTCTTCACTTCACGCATGATCTTGGTGTCCGTTCTCGCATCCGTTTTGCGCATCCTGCCTCTGCCAGGGCGATCCACCACTGATCCGAACGATTTCATTTTCTGCAGAATTTTCCCGACCGCTGTTTTGCTGATATTGTACTTCCTAGCGACAGACCGGTGCGATTCACCGTTTTGCACATCACGAACAACCAATTTTCGGATACACACGGGAATTGCTTTCGAAATCACTACGTCCTCCATTTTTTTCAACTGATTCAAATGCGATCACGTGTACAAATGCACCAGTTCCACCCGTTTGCTTCAATACATGTCAAACTTTCAAAACAAAAACAATCGAGGGGTTTTCCGATGGAAACTTATCGAAAACATACCGATTTTTGAAGTGGGCACTTTTTTTTGTCACTGTTTTCTTTTTCAATCCAAATTGATTTTCTTTTACTTCAAGTAAAACTTTATATTTTCAGTATTCCATAGGTGTAACTTTAAAAGAATAATAAAGGTAAGACATCGAAACAGACTACGGTGTGTTTATTTGAATTTGAACCAAATAAATGAGAGAAATTTCAAAAATGATGGGGTGGGCACTTTATTTTGCCTATCAGTGTAGATCAAAGTCGAAATTACTTGAAACACGTTAAATTTTAGATTACATAGCAGTTTAGGTACTTGATTAAAGCATGGGTTATGATTGATTAGCTAAATTAGAGATTTCAATTATTTATTAAATTAGACTAATGAGATATCATAATCACAGACAAACAGACATAACACTCGCAAGTTGTTCATCGAACTAGCATTTAACGGTCAATTTAAAAGTATCGTAGTTGGTAGTACCGCTACTTGTGGCGCGCATAGTCAATTCCCTTGTGTTTGACATTTACACACTACCGCCATCTGTTCAGCGTACTACCCACCACAGTATACTCAACAGATGCCGGTAATGTATTAACGACGATGTTTTTCAGTGAGAAATATTCAAGGTGTTATGTCTGTTTGTCTGTGTCATAATCATCAAACGAACTTAAATAAGAAAATTTAGACAGCCTAATAACATTAAGTAAATTAACAAAAGAGTTAGGATGCGGGGGGTCCGCTTAGGGAGGCAACTAGCCTTTTCATATATTGTCTGTTTATTTTGATGGTTGCTTTAAAATATCAATTTGGTATATATGTAAAAGGATGAATCAGTGGGAGATGGATTTTCGGTTTCTTTACATTTTGCAACACAAATCTAGTACTATGTGTCATTTCCTCAAAACCCCCCAATAACCGACCTCTTCAATCCCTTCCTTTTCCCATGGCGTTCAAGTGGTCCGCATAGACTATTCAGCCATTACCCTTCCTTTATCCTCGGCTTTGGATTGACTTGCGCTCCCATTGCCCCACCAAACGCTGCAAAATGAAAATGAAAATGAAAATGAGATCTTGAAAATGAAGAAAATGAAATACTGGCCTAGCATCGGATTTTGCATTTTTTTTTTACATATAATCTTCAAAAAATGTATTAGTCCAAGATCTCAAATGTTATTTCGTAGATTTCTTTCTTTTTCTGAAAGCTCAATCTCAAAATCTAAAGTTCAAAATATCACTTTATAACATTTGGTTTGACCTTTGCGTCCCTGACGTATTTTGCTGTCATAAATGTTATTGTTTTCCTGCAAATAACACCCTGCACGAGTGCGGATTTCCGGATAAACTGACGCGATTGGTCAAAGCGAAAATGGATCGAGTGATGTGCGTTGTTCGAGTAACGGGGACACTCTCGGTGATGGACTTTCGTGTCTGCTATTTAACATCACGTTGGAAAGTGTGATCAGAAGAGCTGGGATAGACACGAGTGACACGATCTTCAGGAAGTCCATCCAGCTTCTTGGCTTCGCCGATGACATTGACATCATGGGACGGAACTTTAAGACGATGGCGAAAACGTACATCAGACTGAAGGCTGAAGCTAGGCGGATTGGACTTGCCATCAACGCATCAAAGACAAAATACATGAAAGGAAGAGGTTCTAGGGAAGACAATGTTAGCCTCCCACTCCGAGTTTAGATTGACGGTGACGAAAACGAGGTGGTCGATGAGTTCGTGTATTTGGGCTCACTGGTGACCGTTGAAAATGATACCAGAGCAGAGAAATTCAAAGACGCATTATAGCAGGGAAGCGTGCCTACGTTGGACTCCTGAGGACGCTCCGGTCGAATAAAACTCGCCACCGCACGAAGTTGAATGTCTACAAGACGCTGATTAGACCGGTGATCCTCTACGGCCACGAGACCTGGACTATGCTCGTGGAGGACCAACGCGCCCTTGGTGTTTTCGAACGGAAGGTGTTGTGTACCATCCACGGTGGAGTGCAGATGGACGACGGAACGTGGAGGAGGCGAATGAACCACGAATTGCACCAGCTGCTGGGAGAACCATCCATCGTCCACATTGCAAAAATTGGGCAACTACGGTGGGCTGGGCACGTCGTAAGAATGCCGCACACCGACCCAGTTAAAATGGTTTTAGAAAGCGACAAGAAGAAGAGGCGCGTAGCGGGCAAGGTGGATCGAGTAGAGTGGATACGACTTCTTCGGACAGCAGAGAACAACAAGGCCTTAGCCTGATTGGTAAGGTAAGGTACCCTGCAAATAATCGAGAAATTATAAGGACATAGTTCGATACTACAGATATTGTCCCAGTCTTGGTTGATCTAGTAGAACAAATAATCTGAATTCCAGGACGATTTGGAAAACCTACAACATCTGGTATACAAGACATTGTGGTGGTGCATAATCCACATATACACTGACGTGTTTGACGCATATTATTTATTACACTTCAGTCGAAAGAGTTAGCATTTTGATAAAAACGAGAATTCAAGCTGAACATTGCATTAGGTCCTAAGTGACATTGACAGATTCTCTCCGTTGACTTTCTCTTTGTATCTCCACGGCCATTCACAGGTATTTTAAGCACACAGATCGATAAAAGAAGCTTTTATCTAGCATCTAATACGACAAATACAACAAGAAATGGTTATGTGCACAAGTTATTGACGAAAGAGAAAATCGACGAAGAGAATCGATCAATATTACTTAGGACCTAATGCAATGTTCAGCTTGAATTAGTTAAGTTTTGCAATTCCTCCTACTTCGGTTAGCGCGAAAAGGGCCATACAAGTTTTGTTAACACAAGATGATAGGCCCTTCAAATGTTACGTTAGATAGTGATAAATATAGTTATTGAGAATATGTCCCTCGAATTCATGGAGCATTGAAAAATAAAACAAAAATTAATATGTGGTGGTCAACTATAACGAACAAAGTTTGGTGCACAGGTAAACAAATGAGGCACGCGACGCCTCTGAAAAACCCAAATAACTACTTTGGTTTAATCGCCCATTTTTTGCCTATCGAGCAGAAAACATCAAACAAATCCATGATTTCAGAGTTAACAAGTCAATTATGCGTTTGGTACGATACTTTAGTTAATAAGCTACGGAACGAAGTCAATGAGAACGCGTGATATGAAGGTTTGCACCCATTATTCCCAAAATCAAAAGAAGCGCTCCGACCGAATCAATTTTTATCTTCATCCGATAGGCCGAAGTGAATTCATTGGCGTTTCAATGGCGTTTCAATGCGTTAGGCCGAGTTTAGAATCCGAGTTTGGCGTCAAGAAGCAGTGTTAGACTTTTGACAATGTCTCAACGATAGGTTTCTCTTTATCAAATCTTACGGTACATACGGAAAGGTAAATAAATTTGGAAGCCATCAGTAATAATAACATTCCGTTTGGTGTTAAAATGCGCTAGATTAAGAAATACTAAGTGCGGGTTGTGCTTAATAGGCCGGAAATGGGGTAGTTAACCCTATCATTATTACTCTTCAAGCTGCAGAAAATAGGACTTTTGAAATGGCTCCAATCCTACTTAACAAACTCTGATGACTCCAATCCTACTAAAAATAAACTTTCAGAACCAATTCTAGCCCCAGGGGTTTCATTTGGGTCCAATTCTTATTATTTTGTAGGTAAACTTAAAAACATAAAAGTGCTTGTGTATGCAGACGACAGACATGAAGCTCTTCATAGAAATAAGAATTGCCTCCGACGCAGAAATATTCTAGAATGAAATAAATCTATTCTACAGTTGGTGCTCCAACTCAACGTAAAGAATGTAACGCAATAACATTTAGTAGAAAAATTTGAACCCCTTGCATAAACATACATTTAGGAAAAGAAATAGTAGATAAATGCAAAATTGAAAGGGACTTAGACGTAATCTGGAACATGGTAAATATCACGGCCGTCATGTGACAATGAGAAAACAGGTCATCTCACTATTACGAGACGAAACTACCTATCATTTGCTTTCCAATGATCAAACACTCATGAGAATAATTTATATGCGGTTTGAATAAACAAATACCATAAACAAACTGTATAAAACGTACTGTAAACAAATACCATAAACGAACTGTATCTCGGATGGGTAAACTATCCCACAAATGGTTTGGATGATACCCCGAACACGTCGTTAAGCTCTCTTTTTTTGGTTATTTTTATTAGGGATTTCTAACTGCTTTAGATGAATTTAAGCAAGCAACCGTATGTAATCAGTATCTTATTCTTAATACTTTTGGGCCAAGAAGCTTGACTTAGCCTTGTCCAAGGCTCACCGCAAATCAGCTGGGCCGGATGAAGTGGAATACCCTCTGTTAAAAAATCTGCCACTGGAAAGCAAACGTACCCTTCACAGCCTACTCAACAGCGAGTGGCTAGGAAATACTATTCCGGAAGAATGGAGGCACAGTCTAGTTGTCCCAATTCCTAAGCAGGGAGCTGCGAGTCGCGAGCCAAAGGATTTCAGACCAATCTCTTTAGCATGCTGTGTCAGCAAGGTGCTGGAGCGGATGGTCAATCGTAGACTCGTGCTCTACTTGGAGAGTAACGGCTACATTGACCATCGCCAGCACGCCTTCCGTCCCGGACATGGCATTGGGACCTATTTCGCCACACTTAATCAGGTACTTCGGGACGCGAGGGATGCCAACCAGCACGTGGGGCTAGCCACTTTAGACATCGCCAAGGCACACATTATCCATTTTCTGAAGAATTTTCTCCAACATCGTACTTTTCGTTTGTACTCCTTTCTGGAGCTCCCACCCATCCCCTAGCTCCGTATCCTCGGGGTTCTCTTCTGGAACGGCCTGAATTTGTAATGCTTCCTTTATTTAACGTCGGTCTCTGTTCCGAAATCTAGTGCCGATCACCGACGGACATTGATTGCCATCCATTGACGGCAATCGAATGTACAGGAAGACAGCTTCCACACCTGCGTAGGATATCGCACCCATTCAAACACACATGGACCGGGACCAAAAATGTCTTTTTTTTTTTTTTTTTTTTCTTAATTATAGAGATTTTTAGCCATAGGCTAGTTCATCTCTTAGGACCAAAAATGGTATCGTTGTTTGCAAATGGAGTTATAGTCGGTATTCTATTTTTCCAATTCCTAGTCGCTTGATCTTTGGTAGTAAGAATACTGACCGCAAGTGGTGTCTTTAATACCAAAAAACAGGTATCCAGAAAAAAAGACTAAAAATCCATTCGCAAACAACGGTACCTCTCTGTACGAAAATGATTATTGTAGTTGCATCGATAGAATTCTAATAATCACTGATTTCCATGTTATTGATATCCCTTTTGTAAAGTCATTAATTTTATGAACTTCCAACTATGGACTAAGTATACAAGCACAGTAACACCTTTTATGTCATTAAACGAATTTTTCATTGCAATTCAAGCACATGGCCAATGAGAATAACTCAGAGGGAGAGTCACTTCTACTCAGAGGTATGGAGTAATTTCTAAAAACTGCAGGAACTCAGCGCTGAGTACCTGCAGTTTTTATAAATTTCTCATAACTGAGTAGAAGTAACCCGGCGAAAAACGTGACTTTAGTGACTATTGCTCGATAACTTTTCCGAAGGGACGTATCAGCTTTTGTAAACAATGCATTTTATCTGGGGTGGGACGTGCTGTCAAATCAGCCTACTGATCATTCTTGTATGAAATTGGTTCCAAACGTTAACAAACCCTATAGGTTTCTTATGGCTTTTTTATGTCTGGAACCAGTTATGCGAGGTAGGAGACGATTGTTCGTATTTGACAGCCACCTCCCCCCCCCCCCCCCCTTGCATTTTATCGTCAATTTGGCGTAACTGGTAGCTCGCACACGCATACTAACACCACTATCAGTTAGAGGAAACTTCTTCTGTCTGATGACAGTGTTAGCATGCGTGAGTGAGCTGCCAGCTACGCCAAATCGACGATAAAATACATTGTTTACAAAAGCTGATACGCCCCTTTGAAAAAGTAATCGAGAATTTGTTTTTTTTTTCATGATTTTGTTTTCTGTGCTGAGCACCAATGCCACCGACGCCAGGGAGGCAACTCCCACACCTGGACCCTACCTATCGACCCATCAACTCATGAACCGGGGACCAACGGCTTTACTTCGGCGTGATCAGAGATATTATGCCTCAGAACATCCCGGCGGCGCCGACTGGGATTGAACCCAGGCCTGCTGGGGCGAGAGGTAATCACGCTTACCACTATTGACTATTTGTTGAAAAAGGTTACATTTAAGAGACCACCTACAAAAAAGTGACAAAATCACTAAAATGGGACCCGGCCTTGAGAATGCGCCTGAATCATATTACCTCATTTGGAACAAAACAAAAAAGTAACTTATGTTCTTTGTACAGTGATGTTGTAATGACACTTACTTTAAATTTAACTAAGTTGCATAAAATATTAGAGGCTTACAAAGTTGATCGTTCTGCAAGGATACTCTGCATGCTTTGGTTGATTGCCCGAAGTACAAACAGCAGGGAAAAAAACTTAAGCGGTCTTTGCAAGCTCGCTCCAAGAGGTCACTTGCAGAACTCTTAAAAAACACCGCTTCATCTTCCCAAACCACCCCAAAAACCAAAAACACATACTCCATTTTGCCAGATGATGATCAGGGCTCTGACTCAGAGGTTGGTGAAGGTAGTCCCTTTGTCTTCAAAGGCAACACGATAAAGCGATTAAAAAAAACGTCACTCAAAATCCGCGTAAGACCTCTCTTATGGACTCCCAACCTACCTTGACAAATTTAAGAGGTAGTGGAAATGTACCGAAACCCCCACCACCGGGATTTAAATCTTGTAATTTTAACAAGGACTTTCCGCCACTTCCGGGATCATCTAAAACCCCAGATATCCCAGTTTTTCAGCCAGAAAAACAGCTGAATAATCAGAAAGAACATGATGCCATGTTCACGTTTTCTGGAATTGTGGAGAGCATCTTCAATATATTCAACTTCTCTGACTCAACTCGGAACATTATTAATTTAGTGCTTCCATTCGTGAAAACTCTTTTGAAGCAACTAGCTTCTAGGTGGTCCTTCCTTGCATCGATCATATCCTTTGAAGGATAATTTTCCGAATGAGGTCGGGGATATGATCTCTGTTCTTCAGTGGAACTGTAGAAGTCTTATACCGAAACTTGACACATTCAAATTTTTAGTTCACAACTCACTTTGTGATGCATTTGCTCTTTGTGAAACATGGCTTTCTTCAGACACCGATCTCCCTTTCCACGATTTTAACATTATTCGCCTTGATCGAGCAGATTCGTATGGAGGGGTGCTTCTCGGGATTAATAAGCTCCATTCCTTTCATAGAATCGATCTGCCTTCCGTGACAGGCATTGAAGTTGTCGCATGTCAGGTAAATATTCGAGGTAAAAGCCTCAGTATTGCCTCAGTATATCTTCCTCCAAGAACTGCGATTTCTCGCCAAGGTCTCTCAGATATCTACTCAGCTTTATCTGAGCCTCGGTTGATCTTAGGAGATTTTAACTCCCACGGTACAGGCTGGGGGGAACTGTACGATGACAACCGCTCAACCCTGATATACGACCTTTGCGATAACTTCAATATGACAATTCTAAACACTGGGGAAGTAACACGAGTGGCCAAACCTCCAGCAAGAGAAAGTAGATTAGACCTCTCCCTCAGTTCGAGTTCACTATCGTTGGATTGCTCGTGGAAAGTAATTCAAGATCCCTACGGTAGTGACCACTTGCCAATCAAAATTTCTATTACCAATGGTTCATCTTCCACTCGCTCGGTTGATATCGCGTACGACCTCACGAAAAACATCGACTGGCAAAAATTAGCGTCCGCGGTTCTCGGTGGTACTGATTCGGTTGAGATACTCCCTCCGCTGGATGAGTACTCCTTTTTATTTGTTGGAGGCGAACCAGCCTAAGGCTGAAAGCCTCCTAAATAAAGCTAAATAATAATAATACTCCTTTTTATCGCGACTTATAAAATTTTTTGACGACGGAAAATGTTTACAGTTTAATAAATGTGCGCAGAAATATTCATATTCAGGGGAAAATTGCTTACAATCTTTAAATTGCGGTATCTTATGAAACCCTTGGTAGATTATTTTGGTTTTCACAGATAACGTAAAATGACCAACTCTACCGACTGCACTGGTATGAACGGAATTGATTACCATTTATTGTTGATAATAACGGTCACACGTGCATACGATTTTGATCATGGTAGGGCCAATTCACACAAACCGATTTTACATAACCCGTTTGTAAAAATGCCATTTTTGCATTACGTAATATTTGAACGGGCCCGTATAGCGTGATCAAGAACGATCTAGGAATCATCGTTTCACTTAAACTGAAGTTCAAATTAGTTATCATAATCCTAATAACTGAAAGATCATAACACAATTATAATGGAATTCCTGCAGGAATGCTGGACGAATTACAGAAGGAAAACTGAAATTCCTGTACAAACTTTTAAAGATATTTCAGAGAATTTTAAAATCAAGTAAGAACTAGTGTTTAGAAATTCGTGTCAAATTTCTCGAGTAAATATTACTCACAAACAGAATTCTCGTTAGCCTTTAACTTACAGCTTTAACGTTGTAGAGCCCTATCTGGCAGCTCTGGCCGATGGGTTTTTGTGTCTGACAGATGACGTGATCCTATCTCTCGAAATTCGTTCGCACACCTGAGTGCACTTTCCATCATCGTCGTCGTCGTCATGAACCAACAGCAACAACAACATCGCACAGTGCCACCACACAGTGTGAATAAATTGTATCACTCGTTCGCCTACCTTACACGAAATTGATAATTAAACATGTCATTCACATACCTCCTGTGTGATTTCCAGCTCGTGTCTCGCATTCTCGTACAGAGCCTCCAGTTCCTCGCATTTGGACTGCAGGGATTGTTTCTCCTCGAGCAACCCCAGACCGTACTTGGCCGATTGAATATTCTCGCTGCTGGCCTGATCGAGCTCCCGATTGAGGCGCTCGATTTCCGTCCGCAAGAGCTCCAAATCCTTGGGCGCTGCCATCTTTTCCGGATGTTCCAGACAACCTAGTTCCCGTCGCCGTCGTCGTCCTGCTCGTCCTTTGCCGTCTGCCGCAGCACTTTTCTCCTACGCCCCACTTTTTTTTTTACCTTTCACACACAGACGCAAAACACTCTTTGTGGAACCTAAAAACCAACAGAAATCAACGTAGGAAAAAAATTTCCACTCTGCCACAATTATTTCATCAATCCGTTCAAATCATCACAGTTTCGCTGGCGTTACACTTGACTGGACGCGGAACAACAAGAAAAAGATGAAAATTCACATAACTCGTCACTATTTTTTTCTCGGCTCTCTTCTCCGCCAACTTTTCACCGATTCTGCGAATAATTCAATTTGAAATTCAATCGCCAAAAACACGAATCACTTTCCCCTAAAGGAATCATTTATTGCACTAAAAATAGTTCAACATCCCCAGTATAGTTCGCTTCCCGTCGGGCTGACTATATTGAAATGTCTACGGCAGCGACGGTGGAGGAATGTTTCACTTTTTCTGATGGTTCTCCTTGCAATGACAACGCATCATGAAAAGTGCGAGTCTGATCGAAAACTGATTTTTCCACTGCTGCTTGCCTGCCTGCCGCTGTGGCTGCTGCTGCTGCTCTGTAACATGAAAATGAAAAATTCCGATGATGATGGCGAGTTGTTATGTGCGCGAACGAGAAAGAAAAACTGTACTGTGTGTGGCTGGCGAAAGTTTTTCCACATCAAAACGGTGTCGTGTGCGGGAGGAAGAAAATTTATATTTTTTTTATTTCGACCAAGAGCTGGTGGAAGTGGAATAAAACATGCAAGCAAAAAAAAATGACAAGAAGTGTCCGGAACTGTCAAAAAGTCGCTGAGATTCAGACCTGTACACACTGGTGCCATCAAAGCACAGAACAGAAGGGGAACTTCGGATCAGAAAGTGGCTCCATTTTTCATTGGAGAACACTAGCACACCTAGCGGTAGAAGGCATATTCTAGCTGCAGTTAAGGTAGGCAGCGTGCTATGATAGTGTGAGTGCGAATGGAAAGCCCGCTACCACAACGCATCGCTGGTTGAGCAGAACAACGTACCACTTTTTGGTTCATCGAGTTGTCTGCACTTCCCCTTCTGTTATGTGATCAAAGGATACACGGTAGCCAGTGTCAACACATTAATGTGTAAAATTTTACACGTTTCGTGAAAAAAATGGGTGTAAACCAAACGTCAATAAATTATTTTTTACACATTTTTCAAGTACGGTTCTTACTGCAAAATGTGAGAAAAAGTAATCATTTATAGAATTTAAATATGATGAGGATGCATAATTTTTGATTAATTTCGGAGTTTTCTAATTTACGTCAATGATGAAATAAAGATAGCTCGGATTCTATTTTATTAAAAAACATCACAGCCAGGCACTGGACAATGAAAACCTGGATAATGATTTTTTTTTCTAGGGCTTAGTTATGATAGCGATTAAGGGTGGCCCTAATAAAAAAATACCATAAACGAACGATAACCCAAATCATTGAACTATTCCACAAATGGTTTGGATGATACCCCGAACACGTCGTTAAGCAAATTAACCATAACATTTTTATTAGGGGGGCTGTGGATGTTGGGGTCCTGGTCCGAGATGCGGGGACCCGTCGGGGGTTCCAGTTCAGAAAAACCAGTGAAACTTTGTGATATTAGCGTGGTTTTGTCGTTTTCAACTCGTTTCTCATATCGGCCTCTTTCAGTGTTGGTGGAGGGGGGGGGGGGGGCTGTAGGATCCGGAATAGATTCGAAATCCATTTAAGATTTTCGTTTTTCTTCCGATCGGCATCAGAAACGACAGAGTGACTTCGATACTGTGGGGTTCCTCCGGTTTGATCGAGGGGCACGCAATACAAAGAACCGGTGCGTTGAAGTTAAAATGCAATCAAAAGTACTTAAAGTAATTAATGCGTTTTGAAGTAGTACTAACAATCAATACGAAACTAACGATTTCAAATTGGCTCTCTACTTAACTAGCCTATTGGTCCCAAGCAAATCGACTAACGTATCCTATTCTAATATAAATTCCAGTACTACACTATGTTTGTTTTGATTCGCTACACAACAAAAAAAAATGTAATATCGATCAACGTAATTCAAGCTGAGTATGAAATAATAATGTAATAGCAAAAAGCAGATACAATCAATGGATGTAATGTGGGGCCTCCCTTAGCTCAGTCGGTAAAGGCGCAGCTACAAAGCAAGACCATGCTGGAGGTGGCTGGGTTCAATTCCCGATCCGGTCTAGGAATTTTTCGGGTTGGAAAATGTCTCCACTTCTCTGGGCATAAAAGTATGATTGGACTTGCCACACAATTATACTAATGCAAAAATGGTACAGGCATCGAAAGCTCTCAATTGATAACTGTGGAAGTGCATCTAGAACACTAAGTTGAGAACACGCAATAAGCTAATATACGATATGCAATAAGCTTGAAATGCGAAGAAGAAGAAGAAGGATGTAATTTTGTTCGAAAAATTGATGTACATCGTACAATGTGATATTACACAACCGATGGATTGACCTGGTTGCAGCAGTTTCGATGTAATATTTAACAACTTTTTTTGCTGTGTATGAAAGTTTGACAGATGAAATGAGGGGTTAGTGGATTTTCCTAAGTTTCGAGGGGTGAATCGATTAGCTTGGGACCGAAGATAGTACCAGAGCTGAGCCAAAAAATTGAGCTCGTTTCGTCGGGACCTTCTGGTCTTAGAGATACCTCTATGATAGAACCAAAACATTCTAGTACATTTAGTGTTGCCATGTGGTACAATCCAGTTGTCCCACAGCTGTCTACAGCAGCAGTCGATTTTTTATTTCGTTGTGAACCACACGATAGCCTGTTTTCGAGACTCGCTATTATATAGTTGCTCATTGTTCGTTGCTAGCAGTTCGGTGCCTTTTGTTGCTACGGTGCAAGACGTGTGAAGTAAAAAACACCATCAAGTTTAGCTTCAGCCATTGTGATGCCAAACCAAACATCGGAGAGATAGTAAATTTCGCCAAAGCACTCGACGCGGATCCGGCTGAAATGGAAGCTGTTTATCGCATTGGTGAGGAAAGGGGAGTCTTCATGAAGTTCAAATCAGAGGAAGCGATGCTCCATGCTCTGACATTCAATTCGGAGGATTTAATATTCCATTATGCGAATGGAACGACGACAAAGGTACGCATGTCGCATGCTGGTGAATTTATTCAATATGTGCGTGTGTATGACTTGCCACCAGAGGTACCCGACAACGAGCTGGATAAAGTGCTGGGGAAATATGGGAAAATTAAACGCATCATCCGGGAGAAATTTCCAACTGATCTGTGTTTTGAGGTATATACAGGGATACGCGGTGTATATATGGATGTGAAGAAGGAAATCCCCACGTCATTACATTTCTTCAATCGCAAAGGAAATATTTTTATGATGGCAACAAAGATAAATGTTTTCTGTGCAAGGCGGACGGACACCGGAAGCTTTCCTGTCCCAAGCGGAAGGCTCGGAAGGAACCGGAGAAGCAACAGAAGGAAAAAGGAAAGCAAAGTGAAAGAAATCAAAACAGCAGCAGTACGTATGCTGGTGTAGTGGTGGAAGGTGCGTCGTTTGTCATTAGCGATCAGGAAACGGACACGGGGTTGGAGATGTTGAATGAAGATAACGAAATGGACGTGACTACCCCGACGACCGACGAGAGTAGCGGAGAGCATGCAACGGGAAACGATGTTCAGAAACAGCAGCAGCGATCACGATTCGGGTTCAATGAAAATGAGGAACAAATTCGGGAAAGAAAGAAGTTGCGTGCACGGGAGAAGATTGCTTTGTCGCCGCTTCGATCGCCACCCAGAAAAATCATATGATAAAATATATTTGTATGTATTTTTTTTTTGTATTTTGAATACCATAATTGGTATTCTATGTTACTCGGCTCCGCTAAGTTATTTTTATAACATTTGAGCCTGCCAAATAAACGAAATGAAAAAAAAAATGTGGTACAATCCTTTAGTAGTGTTGCCATGTGGTACAATCCAGTAGTAGTGGTGTTGCCATGTGGTACACTGAAAAATTGCAATAGCAGGTGCGTCACCAAAGTTTTCGAGCCGCTCCGTCTGTCACTTCGTTTGTGCTAGCACCATCTATCATCTACATTCCCAAGCAATGTTTTGCAACCGGAGCATCCCTCGTGCATGCATTTTTTTCACTAGTTGCTTTTCCCTCGTTCTGTCAACGCGTCAGCTGTGTTGAATAAAAACAAAACAGATGGCAGTCAGTGATGTTGGTTCTATGAAATTTTCCTTAGATCTATAGAATTGATTGAATTCTGCAGAAATACTGATCCGTAGGAAAACATCTCATCTAAGTCTTTTTTTTTAGGGATTTGTTTTTACAAAGTTTTTAAACGAGGTAATGCATCACTTATTAGTGCCCTTTCTACCACCGCTCATCACTTCAATGTGTACACAGAAGAAGAAAAAAATTGTATCAATCAATGATATTCATGGTGAAGTTTTGAACATCGATAACTGGTAAAAATTGTTAGAATATTGCAGTCGTCAACATGATTTGTTCTCGAATTCTGTGTACATCGTACAACGTAATATTAGGAACGGAATGACTACAGAGCAAAAAAAAAATGTAATATCGATCAACGTAATTCAAGCTGATGTATGACATAATGATGTAATAGCAAAACGCAGATACAATATTACATCAATGGATGTAATCTTGTTCGCAAAATCGATGTACATTGTACAATGTGATATTACACAACCGATGGATTGACCTGGTTGCAGCAGTTTCGATGTAATATTCAACAACTTTTTTTGCTGTGTAATGTGCAGCAGTTTTGATGTAATATTCAACAACTTTTTTTTATGTATTCGTCAGATGTGGTATGTGTTTCCACACACTTATTTTCAAAATATTGTTGCTGAACGACGGGCAAAATGACCTGACGTTAAAGTGACAGCTGTTTACTGAAACACCAGTAATATTTACTGTATATCAAGCAAACCCGAGAGGCAATAATTTTGCTGAAAGATCAGTAATTTGTTGTAATACGATTGAATTGGAATTGCATTTAAAAATGATATAAAACACAAACTAATTTGGTATTATAATACGCACTTTAAATTTCGCATAAAAATTACATTTAGACGATAACTGTTGTTCATAATTAACAAAGGTAATTATTTTCCTTCGATCCATCGTACACTATACGATACTTATTGAGTGTTTAATCCGACAATTGTTGCAGCTACATTAAAGCAGAGAATAGAAATATTACAAACTAGATTTCAAATTAAATGTAGAGTTCACTATAAATTTGCAATTATTCTAATTGTTTTAACCTGTTATTAATGTATATATTATATATATATATATATATATATATATAAATTTCTATTATACGCTCTTCGTAAATTAGGTTGGACTTCATTTCCTCTTCCATCATATGAAGCACGCTGCATGCTTATAAACATACAAACATTAAAAGAGCGTCGTGAATATGCAATGGTTTCATTTGTAAATGATATCGTTTCGCAGCGAATTGACTCAACAGAACTTTTATCAAAATTAAACTTCCATGCACCCACTCGGCAACTCCGAAATCGAAATTTATTTGCCATAAAACATCATCGCACAAATTATGCAAAATATGGGCCATTAAACCGCATGATGGCCTCTTACAATAAACACTGCGAAACCATTGACTTTACAATGTCTCGGCATAAACTAAAGCAATATTTTTATTCCATAAGAAATAACAACTCATAAAAGAAAAGACAAGAAAACTGACACTACTTTTTTATATAAATATATATTTAAGAAAACAAAACTGTATTAATTGTACTAGTCTACGTTGGTTGACGAAATAAATAAATAAAAATAAAAAAAAAAAAAATAAAGATAGCTGGCACTGTTGAAATTGCAAAATAGAATACACGGGAAAGTGAAGGGTGATAGTATGAGAGCTCACATACGTTACTGAGTATCCAGCAAAATATTGCAAATTACTGAACATACAGCAGAACATTGTTTTGCTGGAAGCTGTTCAGCAATTTGCTTGGCTGGAACTTGATTTCAAAATTGAGTGTGCAGTGGGATGCCTTGACCACTTATCATTTTCAAGAGCTGACATCTACTAACTAGACGTGAAAAAGAACTGGAATCACTGATAAGTTCGAAATGTTTGCTCAATGCTAGCACATTCTCAACTTAAACATTATTTGCGATGAATGTGATTGTGAGTGTAATGTCTGTTTGTCTGTGGTATTAGGTGAAGGAAAAACGTCATGAAAGGGAGGAGGGGGGGTTAATTTGTCCTCAATTAATAAATTAATAATAAATGGATCGCCCCTAAGGACCAATATCGCAAATATAAAGAAACTGAGTTCTTACTACTACGTTATTGTGTGACCAAAATGATCGATTGCAAAATCAAAATTTATTAAAGTATGATTCGATAAAATTTATTTAGAAGGACAATAAAACGGCGAATCCTTTTTTCATTCTTAGAGTGATCAGATTCGTCGGTGCTTACTCGGGTGAACTGAGCTGAACCAAAATTCAGCGGTTTCGCTAAAAAGCGAATCAACAAAATATGTTTGACAGTTTCTCCCTTTTTCGTAAACAAAACAGTCTGCACGATTTTCCCAACTTCGTTTTGCTTGGGCGTTTCGCTTCATACCACCCACCCGCGTCCACCGATTTTTGTCATTGCGTTTCAATCCGCGAGTTGAGACGGTTCTTTCGCGAGTGTTTCTCACGCATTATGCGATTCTTGTTCCTTTGTGTCGGTCCATCGCAAATGTTTTGTGTATCTTCGTTGTCATTTTTTTTATTTCTCGGTTCGACGACCATCTGATTTGCTACGTTCGGTGTGCGTTTCGATTCCGAATGTTGATGAACGTTTGAATGGAGGAAATTGCGTGTGTTTTATCGGGATAAAATTGGCTAATCGCGTGTGAGTCGACAGACAGAAAGTTGTGGGCAAGTTTCTGATCGCTTTTGGTATCAACCCACTGATTCTTGACCGACGAGAAGAACCGCACAAGAATCATTGCACTTTGGTGATCGAAGCGGAAGTGAATACCGTCCGCATACCTTGGTTGGGGCTGGTTGCGAGGGAACGGTGCCAGTTTTGTGCGTGTCACAGTTGTGGAAAAATCAATGAAGACGAGAGGCGATGAGAATGGAAAATCGACGCTTCTTTAATCAGGAAGGCAAGGAGGCGAAAAATTTCTACCATCTGTCCGACGATGGCGAGGAGGGTGGCTGCAGCAGTAAGTACCAATTTGAGCAACATCGTCGTCGTCATAAAATAGTAATGCGTGGGCGGTCGTGGGAAACCAGTAAAGAAGATTCTGCTATTTCAGTGGGATGTTAACGTGTTTTATTTCTCTGCAGGAAGCTACATGAGGAAGCCTCCGATGCACTTTAAGCCACGCTCGCTTCAGAGTGCTTCGCAAAGCAAATCAGCTGCTAAATCGTCCGCTCCACGGGTACGATCCGCCTCGACGGGAAGGGACAAAAAGTCGGAACTCCAAGCCCGCTATTGGGCGTTTCTCTTCGGAAACTTGCAAAGATCTGTAATTGGTTTGTCTCAAAGCACATTTTCAATTACTAATTCATAACTTCATTCAAGGTGAACGAAATTTACCAAACGGTTGAGTGCTACGAAAATTTACCGTCATGTCAGGAAGCAATTCTCGTGCTGGAAAACTATATACGAGACTTTCGGGCGCTGGCCGAGTGGTTCAAGGTTTCCTGGGATTATGAAGCCACGCCACTGCCACAGCGGCCGCAATCGTTGGCATGGGAGGTGCGGAAGAGCAATCCCGCTCCACGTGAGTACATCGTTTGTTCAATATTGACATTGGGGTGGCAGGCTTGCTATCTTCAGTCGGCTATCGTGACGCCTGTTCTCGGCCCGCTGACCTTTAGTTTTGACTGGCAGTTATTTTTCGAAATGCAGTTTTGATTTTCTGTCGATAGTAAAGGTGTGGTATAGGTGAGATGGGCCGACATCGGCTTCAGCCTTGTCAACATTGACAACGTACAACTTGACATGCAAGTGTCCGAGACCGGACACAATCAACGAACCAAAGAACTTGACGATGACATGAGATGAATGGTCCTGAACTGAAATAAATAATCAATTTCTGCACTTAGTGCTAACCGGGCTCACAAGATTAGTCGGCACATCGTAGAATACCTTGCCCTAGCATTTTGGAGAACCTAATAAACCAAAATGATATGAAGAGTCTCTACGAAGGTTTATCCGTTCTAACATTTGGTCTTGTTAGTGTAGAATATTATGTTGAGTCTTAATCAGATCTCCAGGATGATGTGGAGAATCAAAATAGCTATTCATAGCAAAACAACGAAGCTTACCGAGTAGGATAGTTACGACGAGTGTTTTAAAAAATCGAATTTAGCAACGAATTTCATGCACAATTTTTTGCACTCAAAAGAGTGTCGAAAGTGAAACTTTACGCCGAAAACAAAGCCTCCGAAAAACGTGTTACGGCAAGTTTGCAATGACATAGCTTAGCAATTTCTGGATGAATTTCAAAAATTGTAGTACGTCTAGAATTCCTAGGGTCTATAGATTATTTTTATGGGAAACAGATTGAAAATAGGATCGTCTATATTTTTTTTTAAAGAGGAGCAGTTCCACACAGATTCGCAAATCGTTTCGGATCGACCTTTTAACGATTAGGGGAAATGCAGGTAATGTTGGCTTAAGTGTCCCTAATTTGGGCCCATACATAAATTCAGCAATTAACTAAATTTTCAATAGCAACTAAAAATATCCATTAGTAACGTCCCAATAATGCGTTCATCTAAATAAAATTGATAAATAGCAGACTTTTAACGATGGGCCCAAATTAGGGACATCTAGGCCGACATTACCTACATTTCCCCTATGATGAAACTTTGCACAGTTGTTTGTTATTGCTCAACATGCCATTTTACATATATGGTTCCCTAGTTTTGCACACGACTAACACTTGAAAAGGGCTTATGCAAAAATGATACGCATCAATAGAAAAATATATATCTCGACCGAGCCATGTTTCAACATAATCGTAGAAAGTCAATCAAAAAATTTAAAAAAAATTCGTTATTTGAAATGGAACTGCTGAGAGAAAAGAGTCGTTACACATTTTTTTAAGGTGTGTTTATGGTTTTTGCATGTGGCTTAAGATCAACAATATAAACTAATGGACACAAATGTTCATAATTAGCCAGAATACAGTCATGGTTCCAATATATGGATCCTGGAGACGAAGGAACGGTCCTCCGGAAGATCCGGAACTACCGAAAAAGTGGTCCATCCACGAAACCGATCCTAGAGCTCAGAGGTTTTTTTTTAACATTATGAATTGTGATATATGAAATAATTTGGGAACGTGATATAAACATGGCCATGGAATCATTCTCCGGAAGATCCGGAACATCCGTAAAAGTTGTAAATCAATGAAACTGTTCCTATATCACCGCGGTTTTTTTTCGAACACACTTGGAACTGAGATAATAGTGATAATTTGGGGTCGCTACATAAACATGGATCCGGTTGTCCATGAGACCGGTCCTTCTGAAGATCCGGATCATCCGTTAAAGTGGCCAATTCATGAAACTGACCCTAGAGCTGCGCAGTTTTTGAAAAATTCTAGGAACACTGATGACAGAATGATTTTGGGATCGTGACATAAACATGGACCCTGATGACCATGGGACCGTCCTCCGGTAGATCCGGAGCATCCGTAAAAGTAGTCAATCCACGAAACTGATCCTAGAGCTCCGTGTTTTTTAAAACATCAAGAACTGTGATATAAGATAAAATTTGGGGTCGTGACATAAACATGGATCCAGATGGCCATCGGACCGTCATACGAGAAATCCTGAACATCCGTAAAAGTAATCAATCTACGAAACTGATCCTAGAGCTCTGCGGTTTTTCGAAAATACTTGACACTGTCATATATAAATTAATTGGGGGTTGTAACATCGGACCTCCGGAAGATCTGGAACATCCTTAAAAATGGTCAATCCACAAAACTGATTCTATAGCTCCACGGTTTTTTCGAAAGAATTTGGAACTGTGTTATAAGAAAGAATTTGGGGTCATGACATAATCATGAACCTGGATGGCCATGGGACCGTCGTCTGGAAGATCTGGAACATCCGAAAAATGGTCAATCCATAAAACTGATAGGAGAGCTCATCGTTTTTTTTTTTCAAAAACACACGTGGAACTGTGTTATAAGAAATAATTTGGGGTCGTGACATAAACATGGACTTGAATGGCCATTGGACGGAAGATTTTCTGAATGTGCTGCCATCTAGAGAGTGTTCCCGGTTTGAGGTTATCGTAGCTTGGTTCCAATCAGCAGATGGCCCGGTGTAATCACGTTGTAGTCGCTTGGATCGGAAGACGGTGCTATCAGAGGGCGTGAGTTTAGCAAGCCTTCAATCTGAACCAGCAACGTATGTCACTCTTCTTCGGTTAGTTTAGCTTCTCCTGCTGTGCGCTTCAGGAAGTATTTTGCTAATTTAACACCAGCCTCCCATAAACCTCCTACGTGTGGTGATCGTGGAGTTATAAAATGCCAATTAATCTCTCGTGGCATTTTGAATTCCTCGATGGCTTGGATTGTCTGTTGTTGACGCAGAAGTACGTGAAGTTCATGCAGTTCTGAGCTTGCGCCGGCAAAATTAGTGGCGTTGTCGCTAAAGATGTCGGATGGAAGCCCGCGACGACCAACGAACCTATGCAGAGCTGCTATGAAGGCACTTGTCGTAAGGTTTGACACAAGTTCTATATGGATGCACTTTGTCGCCATGCATATAAACAATGCCATGTATCCTTTTTCGTAGACTGGCTTCCTTGCACTGAAAATGTATTTTCGTTATTTCTCTGAAAACCGTTTCGTAAAAATGAATATCGTACATACAACACATCTTTCATAAATGGTACGAAACATTCGTTTTTCCTGTCATCTGGCGCAATGTCAATATTACACCTTATTCGTATAATATACAAATACATCTTCGTACAATCAAACCAACAACTGCGCTTATTGTCTCCTAAAGTGCTGATTGTGTGTTGGTGATGGGACATTTTTTTTTAGAAATATTGTCGGTTTGACCAATACATGCGAGCTACAACAATAAATCAAATTACTCGTCTTGGTGGTTTTATGTTAGAGAAAAAAAAAATACTTGCAAGCAGCAGAAAAAGCAAGCGTAATCGAATTATCGTTCCATGAGTGCTTATTATTTGCCTTTAGCTTTACCATTTCTCATAGCACAGATAGAGCGATGGATAAAGCACAAAGCTGACGATCGCAAGGTTCATGAGTCGAGTCCGGTCTGAAACTTATTTTTATTTTTTTGTCATATTTATTCCTTCCAATGATGAAGTTATTTTTACCCATCCTCACTCACACACTCCACATTTTTCGGTTTCCACAACCAACACTTGTGGCCCGCTGGTTGGGTGTAGCGATAGCGAGTGTGGCAGTTCTAACGAAACTAGCTTCATACAATGTACAAATCTATTTCGTTGCAGAAAACAACGAATAAATTCGTAGAACAAACGAGCGATTTCGTTGTATAAACAAAATTTTATTTTCAGTGTGGGTGTCCCTTCCGAACGTAAATAGGTCCCGTAAAATCTATCCCCGTACGCTGAAAAAGGTGTGCCTGGGTCACCCTGTAGCTTGGTAAGTTTCCCATGTAGATCTTGCTATCCACTGGATTGACCTTGAAACACACTATACACTTCCGGAGTTGTTGTCGGATAGCGTTCCGACCGTTGATAATCCAGAAACGCTGCCTGATAATCGAGAGGGTACCACTTGGACCAACGTGAAGGTTCTCGTTGTGAATAGCTTGTATCAATAACTTTGTCACTGGATGCTGATCGTAGCACACGTTGGCATGCTTGATTCTTGCGTTAACCCGCAAGATTCCATTTTCATCCATCCACGGATTCAGGCTTCGTAGTCTTCCTACATATCTTCCCTATTGTTCGTTCTTCTGACCCTTCTCGATCTGCTGTATTTCTTCGCTTAACTGCTGCTGTTGAACCATTCTGACGATTGCGCTAAGGGCCAATCTCATCTCCTTGACTGTAACGTATTTCGAATCATCACCTACCATCCTGAGTTTCGTCGCCTTATTGTAGAAACGGATAACGTAAGACATCACACGCTGCAGCTGTCTGAAGGAACTGAACTTCGTAAGTACAGGCATGTCGGTCATGGACAAACTTGCCAACATCGCAACCCGCATTTCTGGTAGATCCTTCACTTCTTCCGGAACCTCTTCTCCGTACTGATTTTGCCGTAGGTACTCTGGCCCGTGCCACCAAACTTGACTCTGAACTAGTGCCTTCGCATCGAGACCTCGTGACACTAGGTCTGCTGGATTATCGCTCGACCTAACATAACCGTATTCGTAGGAAGACGTAAGTTCTTTCGTACCCAGCACAAGACTATTTGTGAATCTGACCACATCATCTTTCGTCGAAAATCCATCTTGAGTGCCGTTGCCACTTGCGTAACCAACCTTGCCATGAGCTGAAAGCCACACAGTTCCAGTCTAGGAATAGTACCCTTGGATGCTACCCGAGATTTGCTGACCAGTAAGTGGAGTTCCACCGTATTGTCTTCATGAATGCTTCGAAGGAAAACACACGTTCCGAAGGCTTCCAAAGTTGCATCAGAGAAGGCGTGTATTTCGACTGCAATCCTCCGAGGCGAAACTACCAGGCGTTCGAGCTTCAAATCCGTCAATGCTTGCAGACCAGCACGAAATCGCTTCCATGCCTCCAACAGTTCCGTTGGTAGTTCTTCATCCCACGACATCTTTGCCCTCCACAGCTGCCGAATAAGAAGCTAAGCAACAACCACCACCGGTGCCAAGAGACCCATTGGATCGAAGATTTTGGCGATCTCAGCAGTGGCGTCGCGTAACCTCACTTTTGACCTGTTCAACAACTTTGAAAACGTTATTTAGGGTCATGTTTACATTCAAATCAGTTTCAAAAAGCTTAGGGTCTTCTAGTTTCACTGATTTTTATCCATTGGAACCAATATTGTTTTGTTTGTTTACGTTTTGAGAGTTGTTGAACAGGTAGATTGAGGTTAGGGCGACGCCACTGGATCTCAGAGAGAATGAAACATTTCGTTACCGGTTGCGAATGGTCAGCTGGCTCTATGTGGAACCTCAATTGATCGTTTGACGGGTCCCAAAGTAAGCCAAGCGTTCGAATCACATTGTTGACTCCGTGTTGTTCAAATGACATCTGCTTTTCACGAAGATCCTCTGGGATTGATGCTAGTAATTCTGGAGAATTCGAGCACCACTTGTGTAGTTCAAAACCTCCCTTTCGTAGTAGCTCCACTAATTCTGTGCGTACCTCCGTAGCTTCTTCCAAACTATCGACTCCTGACAACACATCGTCGATGTAAAAATCGTTCTCCAGTATTTTGGCTGCCCTTGGAAATGCGTGTCCTTCGTCCTGTACTAACTGCTTCAATGTTCGAGTGGCCAAGTATGGTGCTGACGCCATCCCGTACGTTACTGTAGTAAGCTCGAGAATCATCAACGGAGCGGAAGGGTTGGATCTCCAGAAAACACGCAGGAACTTGGTATGCTCAAGGCTCACTGCAATCATCCTGAACATTTTCGAAACATCTCCAGTAAAAACGACGGGATAGATTCGAAACCGTACGCATATATCAACGAGAGGATCTTGTATGGTCGGTCCCACCATAAGCTTGTCGTTGAGGGATAGACCAGAAGTAGACTTCGCAGTTGCATCAAATACAGTGCGTAACTTCGTGATAGATGACGATGGTTTCAGTATAGCATGATGCGGAAGAAAGTAACCGTCCGATGTGTCTTCCGTTTCGTTCAGAACTCGGCAATGACCAAGTCGAATGTACTCTTCAACAAATTCACAATACGCTTTCTTGAGTTCCGCATCTCTGCTCAATTTCTTCTCGAGGTAGGTGAACCGTTGCAGAGCGTGATGCTTCGAGTCACCTAGTTGATTCACATTGCTTCAAAATGGTAGCTTCACAGTATATCGTTCGCTCGAGCCCCTCGTAGTAGTTTGCATATAGTAGTCATCACATGCCACCTCTTCCGGCGACATTTTCGTAGTTGTAGAAACTTCTTCAGATTCCCAAAACTTCTCAATCAGCTTGTCCAAGTTTGGTTCTTGACACGCCACATTGCAACTGACCATCTGACCACCACCCATCCGAACACAGTGTCTTGTAAGAACGGTAAATTTGCAGCAAGCTTGACATTACCTGATTTCAAGAGACCGAAGAAGTGTCCAATGCCTATGAGCATGTCCACTCGCTGAGGGCGATTAAATCCCGGATCTGCCAAATGCAGAACAAAAGTTGCACCGGATATCCACCGATGCCGCTAGAGATGACACCTTCATTGGAGAAACTTTCATCGCAGTAGTAGTACCGATAGGTCGCTTCTGTTTTGCAGCAACCGTGTTGGATTCAATCCTTTCCAAAATTTGACAGCGCTTTGCGAGAAAGGTAGTCGTTTCCTCGTAAGTTGGAATTTCTCCGTGCGTGATACTGCCTTCCCAAAGCTTCCGTGTTTCCAGATCCATCTAAGAAGCTAAAATGTTGACAAGCAAAACTTCCGAAACACCTTCCACTTCGTATTCGTGGAATTTGAAGGCCTCCACATGACGTTTACACTCATCCACCAAGTTGCGCAATTGTTTTCCGCTTTCACCTGTCATCGCCTTGAGGTTGAGCAAACCATTTGCGTGTATGTCCACAATTTTTCGTTTGTCCTCGTACCGCTGCGTGAGATAAAGCCAAGCTGCGTCGAAATTGCTGTCGTTGATCGTTTGTTGGTCGATTACTCCTGCAGCATCACCAACCAAATACTTGTCAAGATGGTAGAGTTTCGTAGCATCATATTCCCCCGGGTACTTGTTCATGACATCGGTGAATATGGCCTTGAACTTGAACCAATTCTCAGCCTTGCCATCGAACGTTGGTAGCGGGGTGTGAAGCAGCGGCGATGATTGAACTCGTACTGCTTGTTGCTGGACATTTAATGGTGCAGGAACGATGTTTGCTTCACGTTTGACAGCTTCTAACAATCTGCATACAACTGCTCTCACCTCGTTATGCAGATCCTCGAACTCGACGTACTTTGCCTCCTGGTGCTAGAGCGTAAATCCTATTCTGGAAGATATTAAACTCTTCGTAAGCAGCGTCAACCGTTTTGAGATGCGTTTGTAGTAGAAATTCATCTGGAACAGTAAGTTTCTGTTCAGCCCGTTGTAGCACATTCTTGATTCGCGTAACCTTGCCTTTTACGACTCCTCGCTGCTGGACAAGAGCTTGAAATTCTTCCGCCATTTACTTTTTCCGCTGGTTTTTTGCCTGTACACGCTTCTGCTCTCCGACTGGTGTGCTGAACACCTCCCAATCCGGACGGAAAACTCTATTTCTAATATTTTTCGTTCAAAACAATCTACTAACCCTAGGAATTCTAGAGATACAACAATTTTTGAAATTAATCACGAAATGGCTAAGTTCTACCATTGTAAACTTGCCGTTACACACTTTTTTGAGGCATCGTATTCGGAGTGTTAATGATGTTGAGGCTCCGTGAAGTTCAAAGGCTAAACAATTCAGGGTGAACATTGAACAAGATTTCGATCAACTGTTCCAACTTTATTCATTTATCTATTGTCGCGTTCGTTTTTGCGGTGTAGCTACACCGGTGCTACACTGCCGTACACCGAAATAAATTAGGATGTAGATATAGGATGCACCTTTGTTTACAAACAAATGAAGTTGATCTGTAAAAGACTCGTGCTTATTCCTGCTTACACTACACGGGTGCTACACCGCAAAAACGAAAACGACATATCGCTTGTAAACGGCCTTAGAAAGTTTGTTTACAAATGCTTTTGTGCCGTTATCAAATGTTATGCCTGATATGACAACTAGTTTTGTGTTTGTGTGTGTCGATGCGCATTATGACCAATGAGGTACAGAGAGAGGTGAAGCAGATCGTGAAATATGGTTGTATTAGTAATCCAAAAGATCAACGTAAACGCAATTAGGGACGTCACTAATTGCTTGTATCGTACAGGGGTTTCACTCACACAACTTAACCAATTGCTTCACATTGGTAATCCAGCTCATTGCATTATGACATCGCAGGGTGACAGTCGAAGCTGCCACGTACGAGCCCAGCGGCGAACGCAGTAGTAGGGGTACTTCGTTAGGTAGTTGTCTCCAACATCTCCCCTCTTCAATGCAGATGGTAGGGGTCGAACCAGGCATGGAAAATCATTTGCATTCATTTCGTGCATTCATTTACATTCATTTGCCTCTAACTTTTTTCTTCAACAGCATTCCGCAAAATGATGTATACAGCTTTTGTAGGTTTTGTTATTAGCTACAACTTTTCCTAACAAGTCCGTTTCTCTTATGCATGATGAACCAGAGCGAACAGAAGCCACTACTGTTTTTCAGTGAATGTATTTTACATTCACTGAAAAACAGTAACAAGTTCTGCCCGCTGTAGTTCGTGATGCATAAGAGATACAGATTTGAGTTATGAGCACTGAGTTGTAGCTAATAACAAAACCTACAAAAGCTCTATACATCATTTTGCGGAATGCTGTTGATAAAAAAGTTAGAGGCAAATGAATGTATGAAATGAATGCAAATGATTTTCCATGCCTGGGTCGAACCACTGCGGCGGTCTTCTGGTCCTAGAAGACGACGACAAGGTTGATGGTACTGGCGTTCTGGTTTGCAACGCACTAGCCTGCATATTAGTCGCCGTTAAATCCGGAGAGTCTGCTGAACTCGACGAACTAGAACTAGGTGTCAATTGAGGCGTCGGTACATCCGACAGAGACGGTGAGCCAACTGGGACAGTGGACCTAGGTAGATTACAGCTGTCTAGTAGGACATCAAGCGGTAGCTTCCTTTGGTGAGCTAGATCACTGCCTGTAGATATACCATGATCACGAAATCACGCAATTGATTCACGTGCGATCTTGTCAGTCGTCGGTCGTTTACCCATATAGAGTACATCACTCGGCCAATCTTTCCGCAGATGACCCCTGGTTCCCAACTCCACTTGCTGTTGCTGTAAATTTTGGCATATACCAGGTCGTGAGGCGCATAGCTTCTTCTTGGTGTGCCCTCTGCTTGCTGCGTTGGAGGTGGGTGTACTGGAGGGCGAAGAAGATCAAGGCTTGTACGGATGCGACGCCCAAACATGGTTTCTGCTGGAGACAGGCCGTCCGTAACCTGGCGGTTTGGTGTAGATCGATACGTCAGCAGAAAAATGCCCAACGCTTCTTCCATGGTCTTCCTGAACTGATCCGACGAGTTACAATCATCTCTAGCCATTTGGAGTAGGTGTCGATGACCAGTAAAAAATAGTTTCCATAAATTGGTCCGGCAAAATCAATATGAACCAGGCGTTGGCCACAGTACAGGTGCTGCGTGTGGAGGAGATTTTGCTGCTAATGCACACTGTTCGCATGCCTTCATGAACGACGCGATGTCCTGATCCAGGGAAGGCCAATAGATATAACCTCTAGCGAGGGCCTTCATTCTTACGATCCCTGGATGGCCTTGGTGAAGTTGCTGTATACATCACTTACGGTGTTGCTCAGGTATTACGAGCCGTTTCCCGAACATGATGCACGCATCCGTAGTGCTCAGCGAACCCTTTCTGGCATAGTAACGTTGAAGCTCGGCATTGGACTTGTCGAGCTTTTCGGGCCAACCATCCCGAAGGAAGCGATAGACCTTCCGTAGCACTGGGTCAGCCTGTGTATCTTTCTCCACTGTGGAGGAAACTCGTTAGCTACTTCGTTCACCACTGACCTGATGTCATCTTCTAAGATGATGCTTGCGATGACATAATCTTCATCTGGTTTGATTTCTTCTTCTTCTTGTTCGCATTTCAAGCTTATTGCTTAGCGCATATTAGCTTATTGCGTGCTCTCAACTTAGTGTTCTAAATGCACTTCCACAGTTATTAATTAAGAGCTTTCGATGCCAATACCAATGCATGAATTTGTATATTGTGTGGCAAGCACAATGATACTCTATGCCCAGGGAAGTCGAGAGAATTTCCAACCCGAAAGATTCCCTCGACTGGACCGGGAATCGAACCCGCCGCCTCTGGCTTGGTAATACCGTGCCTTTACTGACTAGGCTATGAGGCCCCCATCATCTGGTTTGACATGGTTGTCAATTAGCCGTGACAAAACGTCAGTATTACCGAACTTAGCAGTAGGCACATATTCTACAGTAATATCGTATAATAAAAGAATTAGCACCCAACGTTGAAAACGATTAGCGGTGTATACGGGAATTCCCTTGCTTGAGCCGAAAATCCGAACCAATGGCGCATGGTCTGCCTGAAGACGGAATCTGCGCCCGAAGATCATCTTTTGAAATACTACAGCCAATCCCTCACTCCATCGGTCGGTGTTGGTGCTACCATCAGCGGTACCTATGGCTGATGGTAGCACCAACACCGACCGATGGAGTGTCCGCAGAAGCCACTATTTCGTGCCTTGGATCGTAATGCGTCAGCAAAAGGTCCGAACTAAGAATCTCCTTAAAGCGGTCGAACGCTCGCTGACATTCCATCGTCCATCGAAATTTCACTCCTTGTTTAAGCAGCTCATGGGGCCTGCCTTAGCTCTGTCGGTGAAGGCGCAGCTACAAATCAAGACCATGCTGGAGGTAACTGGGTTTGATTCCCGGTCCGGTCTAGGAATTTTTCGGGTTGGAAAATTTCTCGACTCCCTGGGCATAGAGTATGATTGTACTTACCACACAATTATACTAATGCAAAAATGTTAGCAGGCATCGAAAGCTCTCAATTAATAACTGTGGAAGTGCATCTAGAACACTAAGTTGAGAGCACGCAATAAGCTAATATGCCATATGCAATAAACTTGAAATGCGAAGAAGAAGAAGTTAAGCAGCTCATCTAGCGGAAAACGTAAAGACCGGATGGTTGGCACAAAATTCCCGTAGAAATTTACAGCGCCCAAAAACGAACGCACTTCGCTGACATCCGTAAGTGCAGGTAGCTGCTTGATGGCCTCAACTTTCGCTGGATCAGGCCTCAACCCATGGCGATCGAGCAGATGGCCTAGGTAACGAATTTGCTCGTTGCCAAAGGAGCACCTGCTGAGACGAATGGTGAATCCATATTCCTTGATTCTATCAAGCACGGCACGAAGGTTTCTCATATGGCCTGCTGCATCGATACCACCAACTACTACATCGTCAAGATACCCACTGGTACGAACAAGGCCAGCGAGCATCGTATCGATCACTTGCTGGAATGCTCCTGGCGCCGCCTTCACTTCAGATGGAAGACAGTTATACCTATATAGGCCCCGATGAGTGTTAATTGTAAGCATCTCGCGTGAGCCTTCATCCATTTCCATTTGCAGGAATGCATCAGTCAAATCTATCTGGCTGAAAACGGTGCAGTTAGCCAGACTCGCAAAGATATCCTGTAGTAACGGGAGTGGGTACTGATGAGACTGTAACGCGTCATTTAACCCCGTTGAATAGTCACCACATATCCGAATCGACCCGCTTGACTTGCGGACCACCACGATTGGAGTAGCCCACTCCATGAAGTCTACAGGCGTGATGATCTGTTCCTGCTCCAGTCGGTCTAGTTCATCATCCACAGCCCGCTGCATCGCGTAAGCGACCGGGCGTTTCGACCGGAACACGGGAGATTTGCCCAACTTGTCGGAGAAAACCGCTGGAACTCCGCCTTGAGTGTATCCACATAGGATGTTTTACTCCCGACCTGGCAGCAAGTCGCATTGAAGGGTACCGACCACAGTCCAACCGATCGTTGGCGCACACAACGAAGGGCTTCCGATTTTGTGCCACGTTCCCATTGAAACAATGATGATGTTAGACCCTGTGTCTAGTTGCAGGCAAACCGACGAACCGTTGATGTCCACTTGTGCATACTTTCTGCACTTCGTTGCACTACAGGCGTTCACCGTCACCACCTTCGCAGCAGCGTTTCCTTTTCGTCGATCGGACCACCTGAACTTCGCTTTCTCAGCACTGTGGCAGTATCCCTCCTTATGTCCGACCGTACCACAATCACTGCATTTGTAGTTCTTAACCGAACAATCCCTGGCATAGTGATTAGCACCATAGCACCACAGAGCCAACAGGCTGATTAGGGCACACTCGCGTTGCTTCTGGAGTCAAAGCTGTCCTTCGAACCATGCTTCGGCTGACGTGCTGGGAACCCTCTAGGATGCTGTCTGGATTTCAGCGCTTTCACACAGCCAGTCTAATTCTCGATTATTGCTGCGTCGTGCCTCAAATTCAGCAAGCGCTGGCACTCCTCCGACAACTGCTCCAACATCACATCACACTTCTCTTCGATACGCGTCAAAAGCCTGGTTCGAACTTCCGCATCCCGCAGACAAAAACCACACATTTAAACTGTTCTTCCGACAGCTTCGTAAGTTCGTACTCCACGCACGACTTGTTTATCCGGCAAGCGTACGTGACATAGTCCTCTCCAGGCTGCTTCGATATCTGTAGGCAGCGATACCTGTGGCTAATGACTGACTCGGATGCCCCGAACAACGAGGTTAGCTTCCACACCGTCTCCTCAAATGAAAAATCTTTCGGTGTTTTAGGTAAAATAAAGCTTACATACCTCTCGTGTTCGGACATTCCTAGCTTACGAATCAGCAAGCGTACTTTCGCCTCCTTGTCAAGACGGCCTGCATCCTTCTCAAACACATCTTCGTACCGCTTGTACTAAGCAGCGAACGTCACGCTGCCATCCGGATCGAAGTGGAACTCCTTGATGTGATTCGCAAGCGAGTCCAATATCGCCTCCGGATTCGGTGGCACCTTCACCTGGATCGACGTCATGATGTTGGGCATAAGCAGCTCCTGTTGCTTCCTGCTGTCTCTGCATAACCTCTTGCTGTTGGCGGAACATTACCGTGATGTAATTTTCCTGCTGGAACCGGTACATCTCGGGATCGATCTGAAGTGCAGTTGCGGTGTACGTAAGAACGGAATCTGCTGCTGCTACTGTTGTTGTTGCTGGCCCGGCGACATATTCACCGACTGTTGGAGATCATGTCCGACGGCGCCATTCTGATTGAAATCTATTGTTCAACTTCCGCGTGATATTGGAACCGGAATGTTAAAACGCATGTTAACGTAATAAAAGTAAACAAGAACTGATCCAACTTTATTCATTTATCTGGTGACAACTATTTTTATGTTTGTGTGTGTCGATGCGCATCATGACATCGCAGTCGAAGCTGCCACGTACGAGCCCAGCGGCGCACGCTATGTCTGAAGGCACTTTTTTTGCAACATTCATGTACCTCAGTTTTTTCTTCACAGGATGTTAGTATTGATCCTAACAATCAACTCTGTGATGGTTTGAAAATATTTCATCTTGGATTTTTTGAGAAATAGTGTTTTGAAGTTTACAACGCCGATAACGAAGGCGTATATTGGACTATTGACGATACAAAACTATTGCAAATTGAACAAATGCAGTTAAATCAGGTTCAAAAGTTGATTGAATTAATCCAAATGGCATTAAAGAGTTCTCTTTGACTCTCAAGCAAGATACGTATTGGTTACGTCGACTTTGCGCAAAATCAATTAATATTTGTTGCTAGAACAACTTCTTGTTTAATTTTTCTTCCCTCATAAGAGTAAAAGAGAAATAAACGAGCAGGACAGTCCAAGACAGCCACGTAATCATAGTAGGCATTGATTTTGTGCCTGTTTCGAGTGTTTTTTGAATCTCTCGAAGAAAATAGAGAGTTCGGTTGTTGTGCTTCGAAAAGCGATTGTCAAAAAAAAAAAAAAAAAATCACGCTACTTTAGTAGCGACGTTCGTTGAAAGATTTTTATCAAAGTTCAATAAAAGAGTTAGTAGGTATCTGAAATGTTTGTGTCCCGTACTCAGCTGGTGACGAAGGTGGCATTTACAACCCTGAGGGATAGAAAATTAGTTTGGATTTTTGGAACCCATGACGAAGTTCGGTTAACAGATAATGCCGATAATACAGGAATGAAACTCACATGATATTAGCTGCTCTTTCCCAGTTAGTTAAGGTAGCATTCACCTTTAATTACTACAGAATTGCTAGAACTTCATTGCAGTTCCCATATTTTGTCTAAGGAAACTTTCAGGAAGGCTCAGCGACTTTATTAAGTTAGAAAAGTTAAAAACGTTCCTCAAAATAATCAGAGAAGTTTAACAGCCTTCAGAGAAGTTCATCGATCTCAGTTCTGGAAAATTCTTCAAACTTTAAAGATGTGCTTCGATCTTCAGAGAAGCTCTATAAACTTCAGGAAAATTCTGCCAACTTTTGGGACGTTTTGTGAGCTTCATGGGAGTTCAATGTCCTTCTGATAAGTTCTACGACACACAAGACTCAGAGACGTTCTGAGAACTTAAAAAAAGTTCTAAGAACATCAGAAAAAAATGAAGAATTTCATCGAAGTTCAATGAAATCAAGGAAAAACCAAATGGACAGGGATATGAATTTGAATGTATTTAACTTCTATCAGCTGTCTCATCGGGTCGTTGGTGGAACAACTCCCACTCCATGTCTTAGAAAACAGGTATGATAGAGAGAATTTGTTGCGATATCTCTTTCTCTTTTACACTTCCTTTATGAAATGAGATCAACGGCATGAGCAGGGTGGCAGCAGGGGCGGGATGTGCTATCAAATCGGCCTACTGAAAGTCCATCAAAGAAATGTAAATATGGTAAAAAATCTCTCACGAAGATTTACTCATCTTTAAGAAAGATCTTAATCCGAGTGTTAATAAGGTCAGTATGTACATAACTTTACACTATATTTGTATTATGTTACATACGCTAAAATTGGCTCAACGTATGAGACATACCGACCGTCAAACTATCCAGCCCGGTCTCAAATCAGCTATGACGAAAGACAACGCGGCCAATAATGATCTCAAAATAGCGCTTCAAATTCTGTGGCTGCTGCAAATGCGACTCATCATGCGAAATTTGGACTCGCTGGTCGCCATTGTAGGTACTTGATAAACGTGTAGTTTTGGAAGGATGCAATTTTGATCATCAGCTAATGGTTTTGGATAACATGGATGCTATGATGAGACATTGTTTTGGTGATGAACTCATGGATGAGTGCATAGGTCTTTTATGTGAAAGTTGGTCTACCGAAACCTTCCGGTAGCCCCAAAATTCAATATTGTAAAATATCACATTATAGATTTTTGCAAGAGTACAGGATAAGTCTTAGCCTGGTTCACGGAAAAAAAGGAAGTTGTTCATAATGATTTTTCCCAAACATGGAGTATCTATAAAGCAGTGGAAAATAATTTCAGATACGACAAAAACTTGATGAAAGCGCTGGTATCGTATAGTATTTAGTGCTCATTTGAAGTAATCTCCTTATCTATGCAGCTCCAAGTTTATTTTATCATTCTCTTTAGATATTTATTTAAGCATTGATAAGAATGGATGAAACAGATGGAACTGATAATTAAAGTAAATTTAGTTTATTCTCTTCATTGTAAATTATTTTATCATTTTAAACATTATGAGTTCACGACAAAGTTACGACATCTTACGGTACCGAAGAGGAAATTTTACTATGCCATTGAAACGAAGTATTTTGACTACCTTAATCTCCAACAATCATATTCAGTTGTATTTGTTTCGATCCGTAACGGTTTTGTATCGTCAATGGTCCATATAAAGGGTGATACGGTCAAAATTTGGTCAATATCAACTTGACGTATTTCTTTCAATTTTGCATTTAAAAAACCTGAACACCCCTCATTTTGAAGGTGTGTGTGTGTAGAATGTTGCTCCTATTTTGATTTTGGAATTCACTCTTCAGTTGTCAAAATGCCGTCCAAGCAAGAAGAGCAGCGTATCAAAATTTTGCTCGCGCATTGCGAAAATCCGAGCTACTCGCACGCAAAGTTGGCAAAATCGCTAAAAGTTGCCAAATCAACCGTTACAAATGTAATTAAAGTGTTTGGGGAACGTTTGTCGACAGCCAGGAAGTCTGGATCGGGGGGAAATCGAAAACCGGAAGCCGCTGAGACGACAAAGAGAGTTGCCGGTAGTTTCAAGCGAAACCCTAACCTCTCTCTCCGAGATGCCGCAAATAAGCTGGGTGTATCGTCTACAACCGTGCATCGAGCCAAAAAACGAGCCGGACTATCGACTTACAAGAAGGTAGTGACTCCAAATCGCGATGATAAACAAAATACGACGGCCAAAGCGCGATCCCGGAGGCTGTACACGACGATGCTGACGAAGTTTGACTGCGTTTTAATGGACGACGAAACCTACGTCAAAGCCGACTACAAGCAGCTTCCGGGACAGGAGTTTTATACGGCAAAAAGAAGGGGAAAGGTAGCAGATGTTTTCAAGCACATGAAACTGTCAAAGTTCGCAAAGAAATATCTGGTTTGGCAAGCCATCTGTACCTGTGGCTTGAAAAGCAGCATTTTCATAGCTTCCGGGACTGTCAACCAAGAAATTTACGTGAAAGAGTGTTTGAATAAACGTCTGCTGCCTTTCCTGAAGAAACACGGTTGTTCCGTACTGTTTTGGCCGGATTTGGCATCTTGCCATTACGGTAAAAAGGCCATGGAGTGGTACGCCGCCAACAACGTGCAGGTGGTTCCCAAGGACAAGAACCCTCCCAACACGCCAGAGCTCCGCCCAATTGAGAAATACTGGGCTATTGTCAAGCGGAACCTAAAGAAGACCAAAAAAACTGCTAAGGGCGAGCAGCAGTTCAAGGCAAACTGGCTTTCTGCGGCGAAGAAGGTGGACAAGGTGGCTGTACAAAATCTGATGGCAGGGGTCAAGCGTAAGGCCCGGCAATTCGGATTTGGAAAAGCGGAAGCCTAACTGAATATTTTTCCTGAATTTTATACTAATTGAACTTGAAAAAGAAATTTAATTTGATTTTTTAAATAAACGATTTCACCGATTTACACGCGTTTTCCCTTGACCACATTTTGACCGTATCACCTTTTACGCTTTCATAAACGACTAAGTATAATTCAAAATACTTTTTCTCAAAAAACCCAAGATGAAATATTTTCAAACCATTACTGATTTGATTGTTAAGATCCATTCTTACTTCCTGTCATAAAAAAACTGAGGTACATGAATGTTGTAAAAAAAAGTGCCTTCAGACATAGCGTGCGGCGTACGAAGTAGTAGGGATACTTTGCTAGGTAGTTGTCTCCAACAACTTATGCTTTTTCCACAAAAGATCAATTAATAAAGTTCATTGCAGCCTCGTATGACATGTTGATGCGTTTCGTATGGAATTCATCATTGAGGCATGTAATTTGCATAAGCATGCTATAGAAACCATACGTTGTCGTATGAAATAATTTCCAAAGTTCAAAACGACCGTTCATACGAAAATATTATGAAAATCGTAGTTCTAGTTTCCTCAGTGATACATTCACCCAATCGAAAATTAAATCAATGCATAAAGCATACTTTCTTCCAACCTACGAACTTTATCAAAAGTGCTTTCTCCTTCACAACCCTGTAAGTTGGGGAAATGGAAGTCAATCGTACGCTTCACTTCAACACTCATCACAAAAATATTGCTTTCAACGGTATTGACAAAATCGACTGAGCTGCAGCAGGTAATGAACAAAGAAAACCGAAACAATAGCTTCTATAAGATTTCAGATTAGAGATTTTCAACCCGCCGAAACATTTCTTGTCTCGACCGACAATTAAACTCACCGCCTCCGACATAGTATAGCACAGCGTGCCTTTGCTGACAATTAGGAGTCCCCGAGTAAGGCAGTTCTCATTTATTCGATTTTTAGTATTATCCCTTACTGTATTATCCGTTACTAGATGCAGACTATTTCGACTTCAGTTTCTATACAAATTTCCTAAATTTATTCTCTTAACCGAATGACCTAACCGGTTTTCTTTTTTCCAGGTGTCCGTAAACCCATCTCCAGTCCGGGAGTATCCGGCAAATCGAGCCCTAGTTTTTCCGGCAAGAACAGTCCAAGTCACGCCCCGGATGAACTCAACAAGTACTCTCCAAAGAAGCACTTCAGTTCGACGGAGAGTCTCAGTACCAAAAAGAGTGGCCTTGGAAAGATGAACGTCAAAGACCTACTGAAGCAATCCACGGTCACGATCGAGAACAGTGGTGTGTTGGATGAGGCAGCAAAGGCACCGCCCCAAGTTGGCGAAAGTGAACATCCAATTGGCTGTAGCAATCTAGAGAGTTACGTGCTGAAACTCGACCAGTACACCCAGACTAATTTGGATGACGAAAATTTAACGTTGGCGGAATATCTGGAAAAGTACTGCAAGAAAGAGGAACTAATAAGTGAAGATGTGAAGGAAGAAGAAGTGAAGGCAGATAATCCGGAAGAGACGAAAAGTGCAGAAAATGCACCAAATGATGAAAACAAACTCGCAGACGTGGTGAAGGCTCCTGAAGCATTAGTGAAGAAAGTATCACCTGCCACAAAGTATGCAACAGTGGTAAACAGTGTTGCCAAACCTGCGGCTCGTCCAGCCGGTCCTACTGGACAAAACAAGGTAATGTTGCCATCGAGAACGGTGCCCCCCAAGGTGGTCCGATCTGCTCCGAACGTTCGCAAATCGGCTACCTTATCTAGTCTAAATCAGAGTCAAACGAAGACCGTTGCGCTGCCAGTGAAGAGCGCAACCCTTTCAAACATCCATTCCGTCGGTTCGAAACCGAGTGCTCGCCCAATCGTGAACCCAGTGAGAAGCAAAACCATTCCATCGAATGTTTCATCTCGGCTTTCAACTCGATCGAAAACTATGATCGAAATCAATAATCGAAAGAGTGAAAGCAAAGCGGTACCGCTATCTTCAAAGCTATCATTTTCCCGCAAAACATCCAGAGAAGATGTCGATAGTTCCAGCTCAACTCTGAAAGCTAGCACGGATCGATTAGGTTCGAGGAACTCCATTGCGGATTCCTCAAAGGGCCGAGTTCAGAATGGGCCAGTCACGAGCAGACGGTCGGAACCGAAGAGTCTCCCGTCGGATGTTGCCAACAATGACGGTTGGTACACGGTCAAAACGAAGCGACGATCGAGCCTTCATTGGGCAACACGTTTCAATCAACCTAGTGGTTATGCTAGTCTGCCAACGCTCTCTTTGCTGGATGAAAATGGTAATGCTGAAGAAAATGATAGGAAAGATTCCACTGAAAATGTATGTAAGCAGTCGAAAGTGGACCCGGGGATGGTTAAACCGGTTTTAGTGGCATCAAAGGCACCACCAGATTTGAAGCCCAAGCCAACAACGACAACGGTTGGGAGTGCTAAATCTGCGGTTCCGCCAACTAAACCGGTATCTACTGTTCTAGCGAAGCGTCCCACAACTGCTCCAGCTGCAACGAAAAAGATCGCCCCGAATGGTTGCACAGCTCAAAGCACCCTTCCCAAACCACCGATGATGAATGGTCCAACGGTGAGTAGGCAAAAATCTGACCTCACTGGGCTGAAATTGAAGACGTTGCACAAAGAGTTCCTACGGAACGAGAAATTAAAGTCGAAACCTCCCACTACGGTAGTGGTGGTTGATGAATCGAATACGAGCCAAAAAGTAGAAGAAGTTGTGCATCACCAAGAGGACACCACATCCCAGTTGAACAAGGTCGATATGAACATTCAGACCAATATGGTTTCGTCGACGATCCAGAATCTTTACGAAAAGTGTCTGGGAACGGGAGAGGAAGGTGGGGGCGATGGTGTCGCGATCTCGGTTGTCGGCAAACGGCCTTTGGTACGGTCCGAAATCAATCTGTCCAGCTGTGACGAGCTGGAGGAGAGGGAGGATATGGAGAGCGATGAGGATCAGCGCAAGCTGTTGGAGGAGCAGGAAAGCCTGGAGGCGCAGATCCGGGAGCTGCAGAATACGGGTGAGTAGTTTGGGTTGAGGGGTTGTCTATTAATCGGCAGTGTGAGGTGGCTCTCTCGTACATTCATTAACATCGCTACGCTTTGCAGTAGGACGGCAAACAGGAAGAGTGAGTTGGATCTCAATTTTGGTATGCCTCGATTGTCGGATTAACATTTTCTGGAAATATTCTAAATTATTATTTTTTTCAAAAATTATATTATCTATCTAGGTATCTATCTATCTATCTATATATATAAAAATGAATTTCTGTCTGTCTGACCCTTATAGACTCGGAAACTACTGAACCGATTGGCGTGAAAATTTGTATACAGGGGTTTTTGGGGCCGTGGAAGGTTCTTATGATGGTTCGAGACCCCTCCCCCTTCTGTAAGGGGGGGCTCCCATACAAATGCAACAGAAATTTCTGCATAACTCGAGAACTAATCAAGCAAATGGAACCAAATTAGGCATGTGGGGGCGAGTGTGGGGGTATAAGGAGATAATCATAGGGGGTAGCCCCTTAGATAATAGGGGGGGGGGGGGGCTACGTACAATATAGCAAGCTTTTTTTAAATCGGCGCATAAACTCAAGCTAATATTGAATCCCGAGCAAGACCGGGCACACTCAGCTAGTATTTGATAAATTTACACCCTAAATAGTACACTCCATCCTCTTTTTACGACTACGACCAAAATTCGAATTAACGACAGTTTTAGGTGGTTTTAGCTTACACTCTTGAATTGCGGTATTGATTCAAGATAGCCACACAGGGATGCTTTGTAGTAGTAGTAAAATTATGTTTATTTCTGTTGATTGTGATAGTACATTGAGTTAAGATTTTAAATGATTAGCCTACCTGGCTCTTCATCTTTTTTTAAATTTGATATTTTAATTTAATATTTGCGTTTTTCAACTAGTTTACAGAATACCCCTTTGGGGGTGTGTTTTGTTTGAATTGGAAAAAGTGAAAACCTTCCTAACTACGAGCATAGCTTAACTTAACGTGAGGCATTCCACGAAGGTTCGCAAATCGATCCTGACCGATCATTTCCAATTACGCTGAAACTTTGCACAGTTGTTCCTTTTTAGTAAAGGCGCCATTTTGTGCTCTCAGTTTTTCATATTGAATTACGACTACTTTTTGAAAAGGGCCTGTGTAAAAATAGTACTAATGAGTTTAAAAATATATATTGCCGAAACGCTTTGTTCGATTGATTTGGTGTCTTGAGCAAAGTTGTAGATATTATTTTGGCAATTGTGTAAAAAATATACACTGTAAAAAATTTCGTTTGTATCAATGAAAAAAATTATATTTATTATTAAAAAAGTCAATTTCTCAAAAAGCGCATTTTTAAAAATCTTCGTTTTAAGCCTCATTGAAGCTCATAATGTTTGCTAATAACTGACAAAGTTTGGTGATGGTAAACTCAAAAACAAAAAAGTTATGGTTTTTGAAAATTTTACGATTTTTACATTTTCATTAAAAACACATGTTTTTGAACCGTGTATATTTTTTTCAAGAATCGCATTTTAATTTTGCACAACTTTCCCGAAGACACTATAGCAATCAAGCAAGCCGTTTTTGCAATGTATTAAAATGTTTATTTTATAAGCGCTTTTCTACACAGGCCCTATTGGAAAAGTAGTCGGGGTTCGCTATTACAATTTGTAATAGCGAATCCCAACTACTTTTTTATTTTCAAATTTCAACTTAAATCCACAAAATACATTTTTCTGCACTTTTTTACTTTTTTTTATTCGGAAACCTCATGGACAGATGATACATAATTTATTTTCATTGTAATACACATACTTTCTATTTTTATTTACATCACTTATTAAATACATCGAATATTTTGGCATCATTATCATTACAGTTTGAGTAACGTTTGGTTTTAATTTCATTTTCTGAAACAGGAATGAAAGAATGAAACTTTTGAGTTCCTTGAATTATTTTTGCATTATTATATTGCTCGTTGAGGTGTGAAGCCATACTTTCGTATTCCTCTGTTGTGGCAAAACTAAATGATAATTTTGTTAATTTTCCTTCTTTTTGATTATTTGCCCAATTATAAAGCTCTCTTGCATTTTTTATTGACTGTTCACGTTCTTTGGCCAAACTTGCTCTAGTAGCCATGCGTTTTATTGTACCTCCAATAGCGTCACAAGGACCTTTCCCATGTGATGTTGCAAAGAAATGCCATTCGGCTTCAATTCCATACTTTGATTTAAATTTACAAAGGCTAGCAAATTTTTTCCGGTTCTTGTATTGTGCCGCGGCTTGTTGATATTTTTACTTTGGTTAATGCGTAAAAAACTTATCATTTTAGAAATAAATAAGTTAACAGGCACTGAGTCATGCCTTAACTCTTCAGAAATTATAATAAAACTTAAATGTTTAACTTGCATATTTTCTCTAAAATATATAACAAATGGATGAATGGTAGCTTGTTGGACATTCCAGTGATGAGACTGAACTTCATCCTGTAACACAAAGCTGTAGTTTTCGGAAAAATCGCAAGTAACTAAAAATTCACCTTCTTCCAAATTATTTCGTGTAATTTTCAAAAAATTAGATTGCTGTGTTTTTATGAAATCATGTGGTATCAAACTTGTCAATTTCAAGCAGAAAAATGAAACAAACTCGTCTGCAGGCTTTACAATAGTTTCTAAATAACATCTATCCGTAGTAACCCACTGTTCAAATGAAAGCTGTTGTTTTAATAAAAATGTTTTCTAATGCGGAAGAGTCTGGACAATCTTCACAACACCGTAGATAGCAATATGTTGTCATGTTTTCACAAAGTATTCTGTCAGTGTACGTTTTTACATTATTCAAATGGTTGAGTTTTTTCAAACTGTGTAAAATTAGATTGATGTCTTCATGCGTTGTGCACACGCAAACATTGTGGATTCCAGTGCTGGTTAAAAGTTTACATTGCTTAGGGCGGATTTTTGCAAATGAAAAGAATCCAATTTTTACATTGCAGTGAATTTCATTGAATCGTTTATAAGCTTCTCTCATAGTCATCATTAGTAATCTTTTTTGAATGGCTTGTCGTTTTCTTTCTTTCTGCACAGACACATAATCTTTTTGACCAGGCATTGCCCGGCTTATATCATCATCTTCAAAAAAAAATTATGACTGCCAATTTTGTTTCATCACTTAAGGCTGTGCCATATTTTGCGGTTTTTGACGAATGACCTTCCTTTATCAACTTTGCCTCTGTTGCAATATATCTACTAGCATTAAATTGATCCATAACTTTTTGTGTTGACCATGAATAAGGCAATAACGATAAAATTAATAATTTTTCACTTCGGGGTAGTCGGGGTAGCGAACCCCGACTACTTTTCCAATAGGGCCTGTGTAGAAAAGCGCTTATAAAATAAACATTTTAATACATTGCAAAAACGGCTTGCTTGATTGCTATAGTGTCTTCGGGAAAGTTGTGCAAAATAAAAATGCGATTCTTGAAAAAATATACACGGTTAAAAAACATGTGTTTTTAATAAAAATGTAAATTTTCAAAAAATCCTACCTTTTTTGTTTTTGAGTTTACCATCACCAGTTTGTAGCAAACATTATGAGCTTCAATAAGGTTTAAAACGAAAATTTTCAAAA
This sequence comes from Ochlerotatus camptorhynchus, assembly GCF_037179485.1. Lineage (NCBI taxonomy): Eukaryota > Metazoa > Arthropoda > Insecta > Diptera > Culicidae > Ochlerotatus > Ochlerotatus camptorhynchus. Next base: position 2,592,976 of record NW_027040867.1, read on the forward strand.
ATGTACTTTTTGAGAAATTAACTTTTTTGATAACAAATATAATTGTTTTCATTGAAACAAACGAAATTTTTTATAGTGTATATTTTTAACATTATTGCCACAATAATATCTACAACTTTGCTGAAGACACCAAATCAATCCAACAAACCGTTTCAGCAATATATATTTTTTAACTCATTAGTACTATTTTTACACAGGCCCTGTTAGAAAAGTAGTCGTGATTTAATTTGAAGAACTGATAACACACGTTCTTCTAATGTTTGAATTCCAGCCAGGAGGTGGATCTCAGAATTTCTAATCCGCGGGAGACTATCCTAAGGATCTTCTTCTGGATCCTTTGAAGTTTAAGGTGATGTCATTTAGCGCAACTCTCCCAGATTGGCATTCCGTATTCTATTACGGGATAGAGTGGACCTCCTGTTGATGAGTGGATAAAGTGATCTTATCAAGATGTTACACTTGGTTTTAGTTTTGTCGACGTGCTCCCTGAAAATCAGCTTGCTGTCTAGTGTTAAGCCGAGGTAGACTACCTCTTTCGACCATTCCACCACTGTGCCGTTCAGGCAGATCTTATTATTCACCGACGGAACAAGTCTGGGAGATTTAGAGAGTGAAAATATGATGACCTGGGTCTTTGCCGCGTTGATACGGATCTTCCAGCTGTTGAAATATTCTAACAGGACGTCCAGGCCTCTCTGAAGTTTGGCAGTCAGAGCTCCCATGACCCTACCCTTGTAGACGATGGATGTGTCATCTGCGAACAGAGACAACGATCCACCATCAGGGAGAGCCGGCATATCGGAGTTGAACAGGTTGAATAGAATGGGGCCAAGGATGCTTCCTTGTGGAACCCCAGTACCGATGTTGAAAGCATCCGATGTGATGCCATTCAGAGAGACTCGGAACGTCCTGTTCGATAGGTAGTTGTTAATTATCTTCACTAGGATGATTGGAAGACCGTAGTGCTGCAATTTGAACACCAAGCCATCATGCCAGACATTGTCGAACGCTTTTTCAACGTCCAGCTATGCCATAGCAGATGTTTTCGAAACAGAATTCTCAGTTTGTTACTCGAGTCAGCTGGTGGACGGTCGAACGACCTTTCCGAAAACCAAACTGTTCCTCGAGTAACAAGTTGTTTTCTTCGGCAGATGTTAGGAGCTGGTGGTAGACTGCTCTTTCGAACAGTTTTGATAACCCTGAGAGAAGGCTGATTGGTCGATAACTTGGAGGAGAGGACGGATCCTTTAGCTGACTTCCAGCTTGAAGGGAAGTAGCCAAGTCTTTAAAAATTAAAAAAGATTAAAAATCAGTGCCAGATGGTTGTAGAATCTGGAACTCAAGTGTTTGAGTTCCAGATTTAGGATGCTGTCGAAACCTGGGGCCTTCATGTTTTTAGATGTTTTGATATAGGCCAACAGTTCGTCAGCTGTAATCTCGGATTTCTCGGAAAAAATATTGGAAATCTGATGGAGGTTGGCTGCGTTTTCAGCAACCTCAGCTTCGTGAGGGCTGACGATGTTTTGTACGAGATTATGAGAGCTGACGAAGTGTTGACCTACCGCGGCAGCCTTCTCTTCAGGAGTTATCATATGAACCACTGGGTCGCCGGGACTATCCAGTGGGGTCAGTGGGGTCAGTGGGGGATGGGGCTTGGCTTATTTTGAAGAATTTTGGTTAGTGATTTCTGAGGTCCACCATGGTTTTTGTTAAGCGATTACAGTGGGTCTTAAGGACAAGCAGACCAGAGCGTTGGTACTGCCTTCGGATGGTGTTACGGAGTCTTATAAGGTCTTTGGTAGATCTGTCAAGGTTCAGAGTATTGCTCACCAGTTTGGATACTGGCACGTGTTGTTCCCTGGCCCGGCATATCGCCTCCTCGATGGAATGCAGACACCGGTTAACGTCTTCGGGCGTCTCCGGAAGGACACCGTAGTTGACAGTGGAGTCGACACAGTGTTGGAACTGATCCCAGCTGACACGATGGTAGTTGCGTCGGGAAGCTTGTAATCGGTTGACTTATGATCCCACATCGGCCACCACCGGATAGTGGTCCGAACTCAGCTCCGCGTGGGTCACAGGTTGCAAGATGTTGTCTCCCATGTTACTGACGAAGAAGTCTATGGTGGAGTGAACGCCAGACCGGCTCAAGCGGGTGGGAGAGTCCGGCGCTATTATAATGTAGTAAGCCTCTTGCAGGTCGTCGTTCAGGATTGTGCCGTTTTGTTTACGTCGACTGTTTGATGTACTTCTCACGGTGTCGAGTTAGTTTGATGATGTCTCTCCACAGGTCTGCTGCCGACCCGTCCATGATGGTGATTTGTTTGGGACAGTAGGTCGCAATGATGGTAATAGGGCTAACAGGAATGGAGACTTTCACACCCACCGCTTCGATCATCTTCAGCTAGAAACTCGGTAGCAGCCGACAGCCAATATTGCTCCTTAATGCGATAGCCATAGTCCGGTCTAGCCTTACGAGCCGAAAATCGGGGAGGTGAACATTTATCTCCGGCTTCAGGTGTGTTTCGGTGATGACAGCGATGTCTATGCTATGTTCATTGAGGAAATCAACGAACTCAATGATTTTGCTCTTGAGCGAGCAAGCGTTCCAGTTGGCTATTTTGATGGCTTCACGGTCCATACTTTTGCACGAGGGTCATAACTGCACGAAGCTGTTCAGGTAGTGTCTTGGTGGTGCGCAAGATTATGATCACCTCAGTCACGAAGATCACTAGTTCGTCGCTTGTGAGTGGAGAATTTTCTTCTGACTCACCTGACACAGCACGGGCGTACGATTATCTCGGGGCAGTAGAGCCATGGCTCGGCTGGGCCGCAGCATCAGTGAGGCGATGCTGAACTGAACGGTGGCTGGGACCCGTTTGATCTGATGTTGGATTCGCAACGGGGGGGCGCTGGTGTAGTGGAAGCGGTGCTAGGTTCGGGACCATACGACGAGCCGGAAGTACAGGAAATGTCCTTGTTGACAGTAGGAGCACGATTATTGCGGTGGTGACCAGGTTGGTTCCTCGTGGAAGCCTGTTGTCGGATCTGGATGAAGGCCGCTCGCTTGGGACATCTTCTATCGCTGCCCAGATGGTTGGAATCACAGTTCACGCACTTAGGTTCAGCTTATTTTTTCTTCTTGCAGGCGGTAGTATTGTGAGAGCTCAACACTTCGGTTTCGTTTGAAGATAGTGACTTCAAATGTTAAGCAAATTTTGAGTATATGTGAAGGGTTATCCACGATTGATATGAATGACTCGACATGCTGCCATTAGATGGCAGCACTGCTCCGGTAGATTCAAATAGAACCCAATATCACGGCATTGTTTCAAGGTAGCGACTTCGAATGTTCAGTAAAGTTGGAGTATGAGTCAAGAGCCAGTCAGGGTTGCCGTCAATGATTCTAAATTTTTCCATGGTATCAGTAGAGTAAATCCAAATAAAGCACACTATTTCGGTATGGTTTCTAGATGGCGACTTCGATTGTTTAGCAAAGTTGCAGAATGGGTCAAGAGTCAGACAGGGTTGCTGAAATTCAGACGATGACTGCTCTAGTAGATTCAAATAGAACTCAATATCACGGCATTGTTCTAGGGTAGCGACTTCAAATATTTACCAAAGTGAAAATATGAGTCAAGGAAAATACTGAATTACTTCAGGAAAGTTCGGAATCATTTCGAAAAGGACTGAACTGCTTCATAAAATTTCGGAATCACTTCGGAAAGTACTGCACAACTTAAGAAAAGTTTGGAATGTTTGAAATTACATCACAATTTACTAAATCACTACAGAAATGTGTGGAATCACTTCGAAAAGTTCTGAATCACTTAATAAAATTTCGGAATAAGTTCGGAAATTACTGAATCATTCCAGAAAAGTATATAATCACTTCTGCAAGTTCTAAACCACTTCAGAAAGTACTGAATCATTTCAGAAAATTTCGTAATCATTTTGGAAAGTACCAAATCATTCCAGGAAGTTTGTGTGATATCGCAAGTATTAAATCATTTCATAAAAATTTAGAATCTCTTCAGAAATAACAGAATCATTTCAGAAATGTTCGAAATCACTTCTTTAGTACTTTAGTACTGAACCAAATCATAAGTAAGTGAATTAGTTCTTTCTAAAGTGATTCCAAACAGTTTTGAAGTGGCCGATTGTTCAAACCGACTCAATTTCGTCAAAAGTGGATTTAATAAAAAATTAGTTTAAATTTCCAAGCAAAAGCCGTAGAAAACCACGAAATACTTCTTAAATATGAGGAAAATCTATGAAATTTTTACTCAGCGTAGAAGTATTCTAATATATTTTTTGTGTCTTTATTATCGAGATTTTCAGCCGCAGGTCTGGTTCATCTCCCAACTATCGATTTTTCTCATTTCTTCTTCTTCTTCTTCTTTGCATTTCAAGCTTATCGCTTATCGCATATTAGTTTATTGTGTGCTCTAAACTCAGTGTTCTTGATGCACTTCCACAGTTATTAATTGAGAGGTTTCGATGCCTGTACCATTTTTACATTAGTATATAATTGTGTGGCAAGTACAATCATACTCTTATGCCCAGGGAAGTCGATAAATTTTCCAATCTGAAAAAATCTTAGACTGGACCGGGAATCGAACTCAGCTACCTCCAGCATGGTCTTGCTTTGTAGCTGCGCCTGCGGCTAAGGAAGGTCTCATCATATTCGAGAAGTTTTTCCGGAAAAAGCCCGGAAAATTCAACTTACTTTTGAGTAAATCGAGTTTTGCCGACATTGACTCGACTCGACTAAATTTTGAGTCGGTCTTAACAAACGTGTGGTTTAGTACCTTACGCAATGATTCCGAACTTTTCTTAAATTATTCAGTCCTTTCCGATGTAATTGCGAACTTTGCTAAAGTGATTCAGTTCTTTCAAAAGTTATTACGAATTTACCCAAAGATACTCAGTGCTTTTCGAAATGATTGCGAGAATTGGCAAATGTTTTAGCAGTAATGAGTATTTGCAGACTTAGAAAGAACTAAGAATAAAATTGTTGATGTCACAAAGCATAACTAAAAGAACGAATAAAGAGAGGAAAGAACAGCGGTGCCGGTGGTTATATTGTTTTATTGTTGTTTTACATCAACAAGCTGGATGAAGCCCCAATGATGTTAACCTTATCAACTATAGTAAAAAAATACATTCAAGCATGGTCATAACATAAAAAACATAAAAAAATATATATCTTGTAGTCAGTTACTATTGCCGGCGAAAAACAGAAGACAATTTTCGACGAAGCGCATCACGGGAGAGATGAAAGTCGACAACAGATGCAACTCTGTTGAATGTTCTCTGCAGTCCGCAAATCGCACCGTACGCTCCATAATTTGTGCGACGTAGAGGCAGTCCTTGCATAAGGTTATTACGAAGCGGTCGGGGTTGAACATTCAGGTCAATTTGTCTCAGGATAGCCTCGCAATCTGTCCTTCTAGTCCGAAGAAGTTCTAGGTCGATAAGTTGAAAACGACTTTCGTAACTGGGTAATCGAAACGGATAATTCCAAGGCAATCTATGCAACGGAAAACGAAGAAAGCGACGTTGAACAGATTCAATTCTCTCGGCACCGTTGTAGTAGTTTTTGTTCCAAACCGCTGAACAATATTCAAGCGTCGATCGAACAAGCGAACAATAGAGAGATTTTAGACAGTAGATATCAGTGAAGTTTTTAACTATCCTAAAAATGAATCCTAAAGTTCTTGACGCCTTATCGACAACATATGCAATGTGTTGCTTGAATGAAAGCTGCGATTCACACCCAAGTCTTTCACCAGATTCACGCGTTCGATTGTCGAGCCAAGCACGTCATAGCTAAATATTATCGGTTGTTGTTTTCGTGAGAACGTGACAACGGAGCATTTGGCTGGGTTCACTACCATTCTGTTTAAACTGCACCAACTAGCGAATACATTCAGCTGACGTTGAAGAAAGTGACAGTCAGCAATCGAATGGATTCGTAGGAAGATTTCGAGGTCATCTGCATATGATAACCGAGGAGCTTCGCTGACCAGATGCACGTCAAAAATCAACGGTCCCATGTGGCTCCCTGAGGTATACCTGATGTGGCGAAGAAGCTAGCTGATCTGCAATCTCCTATGGCAACCTTTAGTTGGCGACCGGTAAGATATGATCGAAACCAACTCAGAAGATTACCGCATACACCGAGCCTGCCGAGTTTAGCAATCGCAATAGCATGGTTCAACTTGTCGAATGCTGCGGATAGATCTGAATAAATAACGTTCGTTTGAACGCGATCCGACATGCTTTCGGTTATATACGATGTGAGACACAGCAGATTGGTGGTTGTAGAGCGACCGACAGTAAACCCATGTTGATCAGCACTCAACTACTGCTTGCAATGGGACAGCAACGGTTCCATAATCACTAGCTCGAGTAGCTTCGAAACGGCATTTAACGATGTAATTCCTCGATAGTTATCCACAGCTCGTTTCCATCCCTTTTTGTAGCCGGAAAACATGTGCGCAAATTTCCAGCAGGATGGAAATATACCACTGGAAAGAGACATGCGGAACAGACGATGAAGCGGAATGAACAAGCTAGCAATAATCAAAAATACAGATGGAACTCCATCAGGTCCAGGATTGAAGGATGACTTGAGCAGAGTCGCGGCCTTAGAAATAATCTCAGCATTAACATCAATTGCACCCAGCGTTTGATCGTTTACTGGAACGTTCCTGGCAGCCAGGTTAATATGGTCGTCAGTTAGTATCTCATTAGTCAATACACTGGCAAACTTGTAGGAAAAAAGGCGGCATATATCCTGAACGGTGACAGCAACTTCTCCGATTGAATTCCATAGACGATGGGAGGCCGGATTCCCTGCGTTGCTCGTTCACGTAGTTCCAAAAGGATTTCAGGTGTAGCTTAAGTTTGCGCTGGATGCCTCGTTGGAAACTTGAAAAGCATTCACGACTGACTCGCTGGTACATGTGATTCAGCCTCACATAATGTAGTTTCAGAGGAAGCGTGCGATACTTCGTAAATCTTCTCAATGCTGCTCTCTTGATTGACTTCAACTTACGTAGCTCTCTCATCTGCCAGGGAGGGTGAGACACTTTGTGGTGCGTTCTTTTCGGGACGTTTCTGTCAATGACATATGCCAAGACATGTGAAAAGGTTTGAGCTGCAGCCTCAACGTCATGTGGATCAAGGATGTTCTCCCATACCATGCTTGACAATACATCTATGATGCTACGGTGGTCAGCTTTACGGAAGTCATAAGAAACCGTAGCAGGATAGTCATCGAAATCACGCACGAGTTTGTCCTCAACAGTGACAATTAGAGGAGGGTGATGTGGAACTAGCTTAGTTAGTGCACAAGGAGCCGAGGAAATTGATGGAGCCCTGTCCTGTGTGCTCACGAAGCAGAGGTCCAAACTACGATCATTTTCTTTAACTACATGGTTAATTTGAGAAAGCTTCGCTGCGCTGTAGTTGTCAAGAAGGCTAATATCTCCTGCGTGAAATGTAGAGCTATCAGGATCAGGAATCCGCTATGAGATGGATTCTACGAAACGCCTGAATATCTCATCAACTGGAGTGGCATTTTCGATAACTGTGAAAACTGACCGACAGTGAGTATCGATGAGTTCATTGTCCCGGACTCGATCAGGTGGAATGTACAGAGCGCATAGGAATAGTGTGCGATCACCCAGATTGTTGGCAGTTCAAACCTGCTCCACATATTTCCATGAATCGTTCTCGATGGCCTTTGCCTCCAACCCGCCACGGACAGCTACAAGGACACCTTCACCAGTAGATTTGCGGCTGTTGTTAGGATTCCGATCGCAACGAAAGACCTCGTAGTTAGGACCGAAGACTTGACTGGAAAGCGTTCGATAATCGAGCCACGTTTCGCACAGGACAATAATATCGTAGCAACAATCCGATACAGCTAGGCGGTACTCTTCAACATCAGAATTCATTCCACCGGCGTTTTGGTAGAAGCTGACGACGCCCTGCTTGCGGCAAGGAATCGAACGACTGCTCTCCCTGGAAATCACAGATACATCAAGCAATAAATGACCATTATCAAGTCTCATTGGATACTCGCCATAATGAGTGGGTTGGAAGACCCCCTCTCCACATCCGACAGCAGGACCGGAACGACTATGATGAACGAAGGCTGCTGATGACAGGACTGAGACGGAGGGATTAGGGGCTTCCATGGGGCATTCTACGGCGCGTTCCGAGTTCCCAGGATTGGGAGTTACAGAGGCATCATGACTAACATAATCCGAATTGCTGAAAATTGGTTCGGCATCAGACAGTGAATAGTACTTGCCTGTAGAGGCAAGGTGGAAGACTCCTGATTCATATCCAGCCACAAGTCCAGGACGACTATGCTGATCGCTGGCAGGAATCGACACGACTGGGCTGGAAGAACCAAGAGCTTCCAAAGAGCGGTCCATTGTGCGTCCCGGAGATGAATTAGGATTGTTCGAACAGTAAAGCCGATGTTGTGAATGAGCAGTATCAGAACCAGAAGTGCTTCTCAACTGGAAACAGCCGGCAGATGCTTGAGACGTTGCACCGGAACACGGAAGCTGATCAGGAAAATTACTGTAACTAATGTATGCATACTTGCCTGAAAACGACCGAACTCGACCGCAGGTCCAGAACGACGCTGATGGCAGGAAATAGAACGAATTTGATGGCGGGAAACAGCTAGCGCAACTGGATCGAGGTCTCCCATAATGCGACAGGCAGTGCGTTCTGGTTTACAGCGCTCCAAATCACAACGCGGCATCCAATTCTGAATCAGCATACTGGGTCTAGTCTGGAGAGGGGAGTTGAGAACTCGAAAGGTCCCGGAACAGGAGAGATCTTGATGGCTGGCGTGTTCAAACGAGGCATCTAATGTTTTTTTAACCGTCTGCAAATTCACGGAACAAAATTCCTTTCGGCCATGTATCCGATGTAAGAGCAACTTCACGTAGTTTGGAAGCCAATCCTACTTTGTACGATATGTAACTCATACGGCTGATGTCGGATCCTTTTTAAACTAGCGACACAATCTTAATCGGATCATCGCACTGTAAAGGGTGTCCACGATAAAATTGCCACACACAAAATTGATTCGCAAAATTCGAGTTTTCATCCGATTGCCATCAAATTTTCAGGGATTGAGAAATAACTATTAAACTTCATTTTACCATTTTACTCGTATTTTATTTACAGTCCATACGCAAATGCCCGCACCTTGGCCTTAACCCCGGCCATAAGATTCTGCACAACCTGTGAATCAACCGTTTTTTGCATGTAAACCCATACTTTCTTCAGTTCCTCGACTGTCTTCACTACCTTAGGTCGTTTAAGAAGGTGCTGCTTCATAATCGCCCAGTACTTCTCGATGGGGCGGAGCTCCGGAGTGTCGGGAGGGTTGAACATTTTCGGCACGAAATTGACCTTATTGTCCGCATACCACTTCAGCACGTCCTTGGAGTAGTGGCATGAGGCCAAATCCGGCCAGAAGATTGTTGGGACGTTGTGGGCCTTCAGGAGAGGAAGCAGCCGCTTCTGGAGGCACTCTTTTATGTACACCTGTCCGTTCATCGTGTCCTGGGTCACGAAAGGTGCACTCCGCTTCCCGCACGTGCAGATGGCTTGCCAAACCAGGAATTTCTTCGCAAATTTGGACATCTTCTGAGTGCGGACATGCTCCGGAACGCTGAACTTATCCTTGGCCGTGAAAAACAGGTTGCCGGGGATCTGTTTGAAGTCGGCCTTCACATATGTTTCGTCGTCCATGATGCAGCATTCAACTTTCGTCAGCATGTTGAGGTACAACTTCCTGGCACGGGTTTTGGCGGACTTGTTCTGCTTCTCGTCGCGATTAGGGGCCTTTTGTACCTTGAACGTTCGAAGCCCAGCCTTAGTTTTGGCCTTCTTGACAAAACTTCGGCTTCGGTGCAGCTTCTTAGCCACATCCCTAACGGAGGTGTTCGGATTTCGGTTGAAGGCCCCAACTACGCGGTTGTGATTTTTGGTGTTGTACGGAATACTTTTTCCTTCATTTCTGGGCTTCCGATCGGTGGTCAACCGTTCCTCGAACCGCTTAATCACTCGCGACACCGTGGAATTCGCGATTTCCAACGTTTTAGCGATGGAACGATGCGAGAGATCCTTGTTCTCGTGATGAATGCGCAAGATTTTATCACGCACGAGCTGTTCTTTCGACTCCATTTCCGCAAGTTTTGATCACAGGACTTTAAAACTTGCAGGATGTAAATAATGCACTATGAACTAAATCCACCCAAATTTTCATTAAATTCTACCCAACGGTTAAAAAGTTAGAGCAATTTCATCGTGGACACCCTTTACACAACCTTTGACCAGCTTCTCGATTGATTCCGATTTCACGCTAGGATGTATACGAGAAAGGTACAGCCAAAACAGCTCGGTGGGTTCACCCCAGCAGGCCTGGGTTCAATCCCCAGTCGGCGCCGCCGGGATGTTCTGAGGCATAACATCTCTGATCACGCCTTCCTTCGGAAGAGAAGTAAAGCGTTGGTCCCCGGTTCATGAGTTGTGATGAGTCGATAGGTAGGGTAGGTGCCTCCCTGGCGTCGGTAGCATTAGTGCTCAGCACGGAATACACGATCGACAAAAAAAAAGAGTTGAAATAATAAACGACCCAAATAATAAATATCGCAAAATAAAAAGAAAACATAAAGAAAAACCGCAAAGTATCAATAACGCAAATAATTAAAAACGGAGTTAAAAGCAATAAAAATATCAACAATAAGAATAAAGAGTCATATTGAACGGACAGAATAGATCATTCAAAGCCTCTGGTTGGAAGTCTCCCTAATAAAGAAAACCAACCAACCAACCAACCAACCAACCAATAACTCAAAGATTAAAGATTGATATTCACAAATATTGTTTCAAAGTATACTTTAAATTTAATCGTGGTTCAAGTGATATTCAACTGTTTGCAAACCACGTGGCCATTTTAGAACCCCTCTTTCACCCCCTGTATGGGCAATCATTCAAACATTCTACGTTTTAATTTGCATGGCCATCGCTAACTGCCTTCTTAACTGTCCATGTCGTTTGCGGACAGTGAATTTGATTCACTGTTGATCGAAATCCAGCTTAAAAAAAAAACAATAATCAGTCGTCTCTGTCAATTTGTTGGTCGTTTATATTTCAAATCGTAAATTTTGAAATTGCGTACCGACCAAAAATCCCCAGCGTCATCATTCCCTCTGTTACCAACCGTCTCGCCTCAGTGGGCAATGTTTTGACGGCGTGCGCGGTGTTATTTAACTTTCGCGATCAATCCACATTGTTGGAGCAAACTGCGCGTGGTACAAAGCGAAATTGATTACGCGATCGCCATTAGTCCAGTGTTGTTGATTGTGGGTACATCAAACAAATGTTTGGCAGTTGTAAACCACACACGTTGTTGCACGCATCGTACCTACCTGTAGTGAATATATAGAGAGAGAGAGCTACAATCACGTGACATTCAAGGACTCGTGTAAATTTTCCCCAAAATTGCATTCCTTTTGCAGAAATTGACATCGATACTGAAACGGACGAAACCGATTGTGAAGCCATCATAGACCTGGAGGATAACGAAAGCAGCGCCGAAAATTTAGAAACCGTCAACGTTAACGGTACTGGTGGCGAAGAAGAAATGACACTCGAGATGCGTTACGAAGCGGTTCTAGCTGGTGAGTTATTCTTATTATCGAATTGATTTTGTTGACTAATTCTACCTACAATTCCAGAAATGACCTGGGTCGAGCGTGCCCAAACGCTGGCCACCCTGCAGGCACTGGTTGCTCGCCATCCGGGAAGGGCCCAGCAGTTGCACGCTAAGCTGTCTAGTCCTTCTCGCCGACGGTCATTGCACGAAACGTTGAAAAAGTACCAAGCCAAACAGACCCGGGCCCTGGAGAAGCGTCAAGCGCTGCAGAAGGAGAAGGCCCTGAAAATTCAACATTTGCTGGCCAGAGTTGAAGATGTCAAGACCGCCAAGCAGCAGCTCATCGAGAAGAAGCGTATGCGAATGGAAGAACGTCTACAACGGGCCGCCGAAAATCGGACACTATATCTGAAATATAAAATCAAAAAAGCTCACGACGAGGAGGAAAAGCTCAAAGAGATTGCTTTCATTAAAAATTTGGAAGCCCAAAACAAGCGACTGGATTTCATTGAATCATGCAAGGAACAGGAAGGCCGTTTGCAAGATTTGGAAACTGAAAGGCAGAAGAGAGCGGAGGAGAAAGCCGCCAAAGAGGCTGCTGTCGAACGTAGGAGACAGGAAATCGAACAGGAACGCCAGAAGAAGCTGCAAATTATGAGTGAAAATCGTCGCGAGAGGGAAAAACGTGTCGGGAAAATGCAGGAGCAAAAGGAGCGGCAACGTCAGGCTTTGGCTAGGGAAAAGGCCCGCGATAGGGAGGAAAGGCTTCTTGCTTTGCAGGCACAGCAGCAAGCCACCACGGAAGAGCTGCAACGGAAGATAATTCAGAAGCAGCAGGAGTCCGCCCGACGACATGAAGAACACATCGAAGATATTCGTCAAAGAGCGGTTGAGCTGACCATACCGACGAGAAATTGTGACGAAACCAACTCCAATAAACAGGAAAACGACGACAATCTCAGTGTTAGTGATAAGGGCAAGGACAGCGGTAATGCTAAGGCAAACAAGAAGAAATTGAAGAAACTGCGCCAGCGAATGGCTCAGGCAGCAGAAGAATACACAGAAGAACTACAGCCGCTGGCTCCGCAAATTCGCAAGCAAAGTCAAGTGCCCAAACTGCTGAATACGATTGTGAAAGGTGGTGGTCCCTTGGGTGTGGAACGACCACTTGGACAGCTGTTGAGACTCATGGCAAAAGCAGAAGTCGTAGACTTCCAATCCATGTGGCTGCTGGACGGGTTGAAAACGATCTCCGAAGTGATTCAAATGGGAATGGAACCCAACTCCGAGGTATCAAAGCGGTACGTTCATCGGAAGATGCTTGTTTTGTTTATGGGTGTGTCAATCAATATGCTAATCTGTTTGTTTGTTCCAGGGCGGTTGTAATATCGGTCCAGCTGTTCCGAAATGCATGCTCTCTATGTCCGCAAATATCGCGCCATGCCATCCTCGGCAATACCATCACAGTATTATTGGATGCTCTTCTGATCAGTTTGAAGGTAAGTGCGGATGAGTTTTGAATCGTTTTTTGTTTCCCTTTGAGAGCTGACCAGATGGTCCGCAAAGAAACATCAGCTGTGCTGTTTCCATCGCATTTGTTTATATGTATAATTTTATGCAATTGTTTATCGATCAAGTAGCATAAACAAGGAAGTGCATTATTCAATTTTCTCTGAGACTATGTCATAGAGGTGTTTATGTTTATACTGTCCAAATCTTTTTAACACATTCTGCGGTCTTTTAGTTTTCCATTTTTCGTACTCTTTATACCTAAGTCGATAATTCCTCAACTTAATGTTCCGAGTTGCATTATTTGGATTCTATAACTCGAAATGTTGTGCGCAATGATAAAGAATCATTGGAACATTGGAACATTGTTCACACCAGATAGCCCAAGTAACATTGAAAGCTTTATAGAGGTTTTATAGCATTATACAAGTTTAAATCATAATCTACACTGCCGTTATACACATAAGAGTCCCACGGTGCATAAGGATTGCATAGAACATGGGACAGTTATGCGTAGAACGGCAGTACAGAACGTTCATAAAACCAAAGAGGGTTCTGGATTCTCCAGAGAAAAATCAGATTCAAAATTGTAGCTAGAACATTTTTTTTTCATTTATTAACAAATTTCATTTATTAACAAATTTCATAAGCTTAAGCCCACATTAATCTCATCCGGACATATTTTAAACTAATACGAACAACCACTTGTCACGCAATACATAAAGTCACGTAACCATTCAATAATTTGAAGTGACTGGTGGTTGAATGGTACGCGTAACTGCTTTTTCACCCCAATGGGTATGGGTTCAATCTTACCTGGATTTAGGATGGGATTTTTCTGAGCATGAGCATGAGCATGTTTGACCGCCCATGGTTGCTACTCAGAGAACCAATAGACAATGCTTGGGACTAGCAATCATCCTCAATGTGTAAAAACTGGTGATCTCAAACTAGACAATACCAGCGCCGGCCGCGCCCGACTACAGGTCAAGAAAGGAAGGGGTAGGAATGTGTTGACGTGACACTCGCTTTGATGGAAGCCGAGAACACCTCTGCACTTCCACGAGGAATCACTGGGATATGGGGTAATAGGGTTGGGTTTGCAGCAGGGTTCGTTTTGGTAAACGATAAGCTGAATTGATGTCCTAACAATCATATAACGCGAAGGAGCTTGGGATTGAACCCACGGTCTTCTGCTCAGTAAGCAAAAACGTTTGCCACTAGGCAGACGAGCTCCTTTTTAATCATCGAGTTGCTGTTATTACCATGTAGTCATGTTAACAAATAAAACGATTGACGAATCTTGAATGTGGATGGGCTTGAGATTAGACTCATGATGTTCTGCTCAGTAAGCAAAACCGGTTGTGCTAAGGCCACCGAGCCCCTCATATCACATTATAGCGTTACTCAAGTTTTTTATGACTATTCAGACCCGGCACCGACGACAACGAAAAGTTGCTCAGTAAGCAAGCCACTGCAACCGACGATCTTTGCAATCCTTAAACTAGAAGCTACGAAAGAGGCCTTTATTAAGATCCATTTTCACGCGACGTTAAATGTTTCGATTTTCTCTTTACGCATGGTTCAGGTAATCATAACAAGCTATGACCGACGTGACGATTGTTTAAGACCTAGTTGAACAAGCTATTCAAATGAAATTACGTTCTCGAATTTTACTTGGCATGTCATGAACAACAGAAATACGCGATAATTCATATTTTCAGCGGTTGGTGGTTAATTTTAAATATACTAACGGTACTGCCTACGACTACGACGGCGATTACGACAACGACTACGACGGCGCCTACGACAACGACATCAGCGTATTTGTAACTTACTAGTTGTCTAGGATAAACACCTTTGCCCGGCACCTCCACTGGCTCTTCATGTCCGCTATCTGTCACTGTTTGCAAAATATCTAATAGCAATTACCTTCCAATACCAATACTTCCTGTATTGCCATGGTCATCTGGGAGGAGGGTCGCATCTAGTGCTTTCCCCAGGAACCGTTCACGGTCACCAGCTACTGCCCGTCCAGTCTTGGGCCTATCCAGCGAGGCATCCTTCAGATTACTTACAATCTCCGACACTCAATGCAATCGCAGGCACACTTACGCTAGTTACAAAAAAAAAACACACCCGTGCAAAGAAATGGATCAAATAAACGTCACGCTCGCGAAAGCACACCCGTCGTCGTCGAACGGCAAAAAAAGGAATCGGTGGGCAGTTTTGTGATACGGATTTCCAAAATCAACCGGGAATGCACGAATTTCACCACACCCAACTACGAAACACGTTCAGAAGCACTTTTGGTACACTTTCGTTCGAAAACACTTAATTTTTTTCAAAAATAGTTGTGAGTGAACCAACATCATCACAGCGTAAATAAATTAAATATAAAATTATCGCTCGCGATGTCACAAATTTCTCTTTAGGATGGGATTTTTCTGAGGCGAAAAATCTCTTATTACGTCTTCATTCGAAAGGGAAGTAAACCCGAGCAAAGTCGGTTAACAAAATGAAAGCAAAACGATATTAAAGTTTGCAGTTCCTATCATAATGAAAACTCATTTTGATTTCAATTGTCGCGACAGAAGTCTGATATCATATTGTGCTTTCATTATGCAGTCAAGACTTTTTAAATCAAAGCAACTTAACTTGAAGTTCTACTGTTAATTTCTTGTTTAAAATTTGATTTAAGTTCATCTGTCGTTGAACGAACGATTATTGTTTATTTGTTTTGTTTGACACATTTTAGGTCATTCGTGATTAGCCCGAGGTGACATTTGAGCTCAAATCTTTCAGCGTGAGAAGCATGGATGCTAACCATTTACGACAGGCCCGTATTCAGTCAAACATTATGAATGCAAAATCAGTAATCAAATTGATTTCATTGAAAGCAGAATTAGTTTTCTGTTGATTCAACAGTGTAAAATTTTGCTCTCATTTTTGCTATGTTAACCGTTAAGTCAACCAAAATGAGATCAAATGGAGTATTCAAAATAAGTTACATCATAACAGCAAATTCTGATTTCAATTTGATCTCTAACTTTGCTCGGGAAGCCGTTGACCCGGCCCTTTTGTTGATGAAATCGATATTTAGGATCCAGGTGTTGAGTCACCGCTCTGGCGTTGGTGATTGGTACTCGCTTGCTGAACAGATACTGACGAAAGAAAAAAACAAGAATTCAAAAAAAAAATCATAGGGTGTCCATGGCCGAATGTCCTTTTGGCTGAATAACGTTTGGCGGAATATTTAAGAAGAATCCAAGACCAACAATTTAATAGGCCTCAACACCATTTTGTAACCAAACCTTGTAAGGCCATTTTGTCGCAAACAGAAGTCCGCCAACGCAAACCATCAAAATGACCAGGTAGGAGAAATTCAAGGGGGAGGACGGCTTTAATGCGAGTGTCTTTAGCTTAGAGTTACTCTTCTTCTTCTTCTTCTTCTTCTTCTTCTTCTTCTTCTTCTTCTTCTTCTTCTTCTTCTTCTTCGTATTTCAAGCTTATTGCATATCGCATATTAGCTTATTGCGTGCTCTCAACTTAGTGCTCTAGATGCACTTTCACAGTTATTAATTGAGAGCTTTCGATGCCTATGCAATTTTTGCATTGGTATAATTGTGTGGCAAGTCCAATCATACTTCTATGCCCAGGGAAGTCGAGAAATTGTCCAACCCGAAAAATTCCTAGACCGGACCGGGAATTGAACCCAGCCACCCCCAGTATGGTCTTGCCTTATAGCTGCACCTTTACCGACTTAGCTGAGGGAGGCCCCAGGTTACTCAGAGTAACTCTGATCTGCATCGAGAAAAATAAAAAAAAAACTAGACATATCTCGCGTAACATTTGAAAAGGGCCTATACTCAAAATGTATTCAAATCGGTTTTTGATACCATATGGATTTTCGTCAATTTTGAGATAACAACGCTATCCACTATCAATTGGCATCTGCTTTCATATTATGTGATAAAACTATGGACTTTGATCATGAAAAATGTGAAAACAACATCAGGTCAGTTTGTCACATCAAGCAAAATAATCGCATATCAGTCCCATCCTGAAATTCAATCGCCCAAAGTTCAAGTTAAAGATCTGCTTTTTGAATTGCCATATTTTTCGCTGATATAACAAAACATGCAAGCAAATATATCACATTAATAATATGATCCATTCATGCCTTTTCCAAATGTTGCAATGGCGACCCGCAAAATATTGCTTCACGCACCATCTAGCGTTGAAAAAGGTCAGCAACAATCATTCAATTACAATCGAGGGGTGCGAATATAGCACTTATTACAAAAGTAAGAGTTAAATTATTTTCATTGTGTATCATTGTGTGTAATAAAATTACATTGTGTATATTGATTTAAAATTTATCTGACATGTCACTGTTGTCATCAAAAAAATAAAATGCTGAAATACATTCGTTTGAAATATTAAACAAATTTTCATTTGGTGTACCCCTCGTGACGATAAACAAATACATTGGTAGCCTTTTTGGCCACAGAGGTGCTTTCATCGCTAAAAAATCGGTTCGCCAGCTAAGCGAAAGAGTGGATCATATTGTTAATATAATATATTTGATGCAAGCTTCATTGCAACATATTTTAACTTGAAAAAATTATCAATTAATTTACTATTATTTATCAAATATTTGCATGGAAATTGCACTTCGTAACTTTGACTGCCATTTTCTCAATGCCTACTTTTTTCATATGGGACTGATATGGGATTATAGGCAGTATAGTCGTTTCTGGTCTCCTCTTCCTCTTATAGCGAATTTGTTTATTATCGTGAAACCGAAATTTTTGTCAGTGCTAACCTCAACCTGAGGAAGGTTTTAAAAGCAAACGATCAAACTGACGTTTGTCAGAAAACAGAGCCGATCTTGATACCAGATGCTGGGTGAAACTGAATAATTAACAAATTCGCTATTAGGTTTATTTGACCTGTTCTCATCGGTCCTGAGTGTGACTCCGATGTTGAGGATAAATTATTCTGCATCTCGATTCGGATTTTAGTATTCAAGACAGTTAAAATCATCCACGGTGAAATATAAGTCTTTTGCTGCTGTTCATCATTTTCAAAACAAACGAGGTTAAATATCTAGCTTAACATTTAAAAATGCCTTAAACGAAACTTAAACTTGAATTTTTGTCCAGAAATTAACAAGACCTTTTGCAAAAATCCACTAGCAATTGAAGAGAGGTTCGCTCAGAGATGAAGTGAGTTTTCAGAGTAACTCTTTTTTTTTTCCTTTTTTTTTTCTTGGATTTGTTTTCCGTCGATCTTGTTTTCCGTGCTGAGCACCAATGCTACCGACGCCAGGAAGGCAGCTCCCACACCTGGACCCTATCTATCGACCCACCAACTCATGAACCGGGGACCAACGGCTTTACTTCCCTTCCGAAGGAAGGCGTGATCAGAGATGTTATGCCTCAGAACATCCCGGCGGCGCCGACTGGGATTGAACCCAGGCATGCTGGGGTGAGAGGTAATCACGATTACCACTACACCACCGGTGCCGCTCAGAGTAACTCTAGATTGCTCTAAATTTATCACTGTCCCACCCCTCGGGAAAATTCTCCTCTATCCGGTTGTGTTTTAGGTTTGCGAATGTAGATTTCGGTGCGCGAGAAAATGGCTTTACAAGGTTTGTTTACAGAATGGAGTTGAGGGCTTTGTTGATTAATTAATTTAGGAACAATACTAGATTTTTGAATTGAAATAGGTACTATGCATACTATTTACTTTAGGAGAAGTTTTGAGATTCTAATAAAGTTTTAGATTTCGAGAAATTTTCAAGATCCTTGACTTTTCAGCAATCTGACATTACCCCGAATGCCATTTTGCCAAAAAAATTTAATATCGATCAATCAAACTGATGTATGAAATAATGATGTAATAGCAAAAAGCAGATACAATATTACATCAATGGATGTAATTTTGTTCGCAAAATCGATGTACATCGTTCAACGTTATATTACACAACCGATGGATTGACCTGGTTGCAGCAGTTTGAATGTAATATTCAACAACTTTTTTTTTCTGTGTAGAAGCAAAAATATTGTAAACATTGCTGAGCACTCAAGTGACGACGTCACTCTAGCCAACATTACATACTGAAAACAGACAGTATTACCATAGAGGTAACTCTAAGACAAGAAGGTCCCGAAATAACGTGCTCAACTTTTTGGCTCAGCTCTGGTACCAGTGTTCGGAAAATCATTCTCAAATCTCATTCATTAAGCCTCCCTGCGAGAATAAACTCGCGTGCAAATGCGGCAAACAAAATTCACGCTTGAGATTCTCATGCATATTCACGCACTCACACTCACAACGCCCAAAAATCATTCCAGCTTTTAACTCATAAAAACCATTCAAACGTCAATTGATATCATGCCTATGCATGTTGTGTTAGTTTTCCAAGCCCTTATGAACAAACAATAGTAATAACAATGAATAACGCCAACATATAAAAGCAATGAATTTTTGAACCTGAAAACTCATCGGTGATTTTTGCAACGTTGAATTTTGCAAGGCAAAACTCATAGGCGCATAAACTCATGCATGAGATTTGAGTTTTTGAGTTTTTCCGAACACTGTCTGGTACTCTCTTCGGTCCCAAGCTATTCGATTCACCCATCGAAACATGGGAAAATCCACTAACCCCTCATTTTATCTGTCAAACTTTCATAGCGAATCAAAACAAACATCGTGTAGTAGTAGAATTTCGACTAGAATGGGATACGTTAGGCGATTTGCTTGGGACCAATAGGCTAGTCAAGTAGTGAGCCAACTTAAAATCGTTAGTTTCGTAGAGAATAAGAAGCGCTCATAGTACAATAATTTGATTTCGCATGTTTTTTTCTGCTGAACGGAAATTGGAGATACTCGAAGCAAGTGTGTGCGTAGTTCTACAATGTTATGGAACATTTATCATTGTAAACCCTACCACTAACTGTCGTATACACTGTGATGGGCAATAGACTCGACATATGGCTGTAGTGTGTAAACGTCAAACGCAAGGCAATTTATTATGTGCGCCACAAGTGGCGGTACTATCAACATTTAAATTGACCGTTAAAAGCGATTTCGATGAACATCTTAAGCATGTCTGCTTGTCTGTGATCATACCTTCACTATCGCAACTCCGGGTAACCCGCGAAAGTACTTGCATTTTTCTCAAGCACTTTTGATCTAACTGCAATCACTCTCTCATACTCGAAATGTGCCACGACCAAATTGGCACAACGACGCCCTATACGCTCTCTCGGGATGATCAACAACTTGTTTCTCTTCCGCTGCATCTAAATAGAAACGGGTACGTCTGACAGCTACCATATCTGAGAATGCATTGTTTGGTTTGTATAATATACAATTCTCGATGAACATTTCAAATCGTCCTATCTGCTTTGATCGATTCTCTTCATCGACTTTCTCTTCTGATAACCACTGCTATGGAAACAGATATCGCGCTAATTTGACCACATAGTTTGTTAAAGGAGGTTCTTATCTAGCGTCCAAAATGTCAAATAGAACAGTGAAAGGTTTTGCAGCTGAGAATCGATCAATGCAGATAGGACCTTTTGAAATGTTTATCTAGAATTATGGAAAACACATCTCGCTGCTGGACATCACGACTAACATTTGAAAATGGTATAAAATATTGAAAATTATTATTACTATTTATTATTATTAATTCGCATTATCTTGAGAACGGCTGGACTTAGGAAAACAGTTATTATAAAAAAAAATATTGGAACTTATTACTCAAAATATAAATAAATTTTTATTTTACTAAAAATAATGCAATTCAATAAATTTTAAAAATTAACAAAAAGTTTAAAAAATATAGATTTTTTTAAAGCAAGGCCTACACTGTTCATCAAGCTTTAGAACATTTCTTCAGTTTTCTCGATAAAAAAATGTATTATGCTAGAAGGGGGGGGGGGGGGGGGGTTGAGATAATCCTCGTTTAACGTTTTTTTAATATTAGTTATTTTTCAAAATTATAGGTAGGTTTATTTAAATTTCAGTGTGATAATTTAACTACCTACAACTACTTTTTAAATGTCACCTTGATCAGATCAATAGTTTTCGTGTTATATTTTTTTGAAAAAATATAATCATATTTTTGAATACGCCCCTTTTAAAAGTAACTGGGAAGAAAAAAATCATACACTCCAAAAAATATGCACGTCCGATCTACGTGAAAACATAGGTAGCTTTCGTTCATACTACTTTTCACGTAACATTTACGTTAATACCGGGTAACCAAAAATATTCCCATTCAACGTGATTTCCGTTTAAGTTGGAAGTGGTTATCACGTAATGTTTACGTGATTTTGAAATGATATTTACTGGAAAATACTGTTCTTCTTACGTTTACGTTCCGTGGTTTCCACTATAATTGGAATGGATTTGCACGCAATGTTGACATGATTTTGAAGTGATCTTTACGCGATCTAACAAATACTGTTTTCCATTTTTTTTTCCAAGAAAAGAATATTTAAATATTGTTAACATTTTTATTAATACGTAAAGTAAGCCATTGAAACGTTAATACTAACCATTTCGCTTTTCCAACACTTAATTGATCATGACAATTCAGATCTCGATTCAGATGTAATATCCGTTTGCACTGTTTACTGCCGAGTTAGGCTAAATTGACCTTTGGAAAAGCCGGCGCCGGTGGTGTAGTGGTAAGCGTGACTGCTTTCTCACCCCAATGGGCCTGGGTTCAATCCCAGCCGAGGTCGGTGGGATTTTTCTGAGGCATAAAAATCTCTGGTCACGTCTTCCTTCGGAAGGGAAGTAAAGCCGTTGGTCCCGGCCCATGTGTGTTGATGAATGGGTGCGATATCCTACGGAGGTGTGGAAGCTGCCCTCCTGCACATTCGATTGCCGTCAATGGATGGCAATCGATGTCCGTCAGTTATTGGCACTAGATTGCGGAACAGAGACCGACGTTAAATAAAAGAAAGAAGAAGAAGAAGACATTTGGAAAATCCCCGTCAATTGAATCTTGTAATCCAGTCTCTGAAATCGAAATAAATTTAGTTAGCAGTGTATGACGGATTTCAAATGACAAATAGCGAAATAATATGAAAATATCTTCAAACAGTTGTAGTATGCTGAATCACTTCTCCCACTAATTAAATTGATGCCGTCATATTGTTAAACCTTTTCATGCATGTAAATCACGTAAACTCATTTTACGTAAGCACACCACAATCACACAACCGCACACAGAAGTTTTTGTGAAAATGTTGTCACATTCATCATCAGGTCAAGTGAACACAGTGAACATGACATGATATATTTATCAATTTTACTACCATCATGTAAACATGAAAGTTGAAGCATTTGAATGAGCTACGTGATTTTTCACGTAGATTGGATGTGTATATGTTGTAGAATGTACATGATTATCACTTACTTTTTACGTGAAATTCCCTTAGCATCAACGAACATGAAAATCAAGTAAATTTTATCAAAATTTAATTTGAAATTGACGTGAGCCAAGTGCAAATGATCGAAGTGGGGTGTTGAATAGGTTACGTGATTTTTCATGTAGCATTAACGTGAAGATTTGTTAGAGTGTATATAAATGAAAATCATACTTCTACATAAACATTTCAAAAGGTCCTATCTGCATTGATCGATTCTCGTCATCGACTTTCTCTTTCGTCAATAACTCAACTGCAAAACCTATCCCTGTTGTATTTGACGTTTTGGACGCTAGATAAGAACCTCCTTTATCAAACTATGTGGTAGAATTAGCGCGAAATCTGTTTGGATAGGTAGCAGTGGTTATGAAAAGAGAAAGTCGATGAAGAGAATCCATTAAAGCAGATAGGACCATTTGAAATGTTCATCGAGATTTAAAACAACCCAAATTTGAGAAGGATCTACACGCTATCTTGAAGCTACTCAATGACTGGGTAGATCGCACTAATTTTTGCATGCTGTATGAAGTTGTCAAAAAATGAGTAAACTGGTTTTGTTCCTATGAGTGGAGTCTACCCAGATTCTGGGTAAATGATTCTGATATCAATTTTTCCTAAGTTCAGAATGGCGCACTTTGAAGTTGTGACAAGGCGAGTTTTGCTCAGTGAATCAAACATCAGTTTTAAGAAGTAGCTAGTCGGTGATAAGCTCTAACAAACGGTTCCCGAAAGTGTCTGATCGAGGTTTGTTCGAATTTTATGGAAGCCATCCAGGCTGAAGCAATTTATATGTATATTTATATGTTATCTATTTTCTTACTACTGTTAAAACCGATCGACAGGTTACAATTTCGTTATCGAAATGATTTGGTATCAATAAATGCAAAATTATTTTTTACATATTGTTTTTTTTTTTTAAATATTATTCTTGAACGAAATGATTTATGTATAAGGCATTCATGGGCATTCATTCGTTGGGTAAGGTTTACTCAGTTGACAAATGTCATCATCTGAGTAACCGTTACCCAGTTTCCTCCGTAGGCAGGTTTATTCAAATTTGAGTAAAGGCATGTTTACCCATTTTTGAGTAACTTCCCTTTTGGCTGGACTGAGTGATTTTCGACTCAAAAATGAGCAGCCTCAAAATAGCGTGTACTTATATTCGTCAAAAGTAGAGTACACCAAATTGAGTAAACAAAGTTTAGACTAACAAGATGACGAATGGAAAACATCGACCCGTGTCCAAATGATGTTGTTCATTTGTCTTCTTGTCAGTAGCAACTTTGTTTGCTCAATTTTCGGTAGCCCTAGTTTTGACGAATATGAGTAGATCCTACTAAAATTTGGGTTGTTTAGAAATAGCGTGCAGTCAATCCTCCCGTCAAAACAAACTTCACGGCAAATTAGACTTATATTTGAGTACCGTTCACACAAACTCGCAAAAGCGTAAATCAATCTTGGAATGAGTAATACTCATATTTGAGTGATAATGATTAAATATCTCTTCCGATTTCCACCAAATATGAGGATATGTTTATTTTTGCCTAAATTTTATCAATCTAATTTTTTTATCGGATCAAAACACCCCTCGGTCTAAGGGAGCATTTTCTATTTTTTGTGATTTTCAAGAAAGTATTACCCAAGTAACCAACAAACCCGCTAATTCGCCTTTTGCAATATAAGGCTAATACAATGTAGACGTCCACTTCCGGTCAATTACACTTTTGTATTTTTTCTCGGTCACTTGGCGTGGAATGGCCCATATACAATATTCACGCTGACGTACTATAACGGAACAACCCGAGCAGAGAATGAAAACAAAATGAAAACTTAGTGATATTTTGATATAAGTGTTCGTGATAACATATTTTCCCTACCGTGTGGTCGAGTTAACAGTAATCATAACAAAAATTAGATCTAAATGGTATATAAAGGATATTAAAAAGATAACAAATAATGTTTTCTTGATCACAAATCTATGTCTGCATTTTGATACTAGTAATTTCGTTAATAATAAACAAAATAAGTAATCAATATGTTATTATAACTATGGTAGGAAAACAAAAAAAATAAATAAACGAATTAGTTATTATTTTGATATCATGATATTAAATTTAGTAATCTGAAATCTTTTGGTTGATATCAAGATTCAAAATCAAAAACCCGAATTTATCCACCTATGGTGTGATCAGACCCTTCTTACTTATTCAAGTTTATTTATTTTATTGTCATTATCAGTGACCAAGCCCCCCACCCCGTGTCATCCAGTGACGCTACGCCACTGCCTGGGGGTACCCGGAATATATCCAGGTGTAGTCTATTTGGTGAGGCTACCAATCACCTTATCATCGTATTTTAATGTGATTTAATGGGTTTTAATTCAATTCATATTCAAGCAACTTCCCCGGGGTACCCGGAACATGTCCAAGTGTGTCCAATGTGGTCTGGAACACTTAACACGACTTGCATTGATCTTATTTTTGAATTCTGTAGTAATTTGATGTGTCGCATGATGGTTTTGATACGTTTTCCGTTAAATCCAGCGTGAAGGCTTATATTCACCGGATCTTATTCCGGCCATATCTCCGGAACCGGTTCACCGATTCCAAAACCGTTCAATAGCGTTCAATGGGACCCCAAGACCTATCATTTGGCGCCGAGTTTGTCCAAATCGGTTGAGCGGTTGCTGAGAAACGTGAGCGCATTCATTTCGTTACATACACACACACATACACACATACACTCATACACACACACACACACACACACACACACACACACACACACACACACACACACACACACACACACACACACACACACACACACACATACATGTTCCGATCTCGTCGAGCTGAGTCGAATGGTATATGACACTCGGCCCTCCGGGCCTCGGATCGATAGTCGGTTTTTCAAGTGATATCTATACCCTTCTTTGTAAGAAGGGTAAAAATGTTAAAGTGCGAATGGTGCCATATTAAAGTACAGAACTGGAAATAATCATCCAGTGGTACAAATTACAAGAAAGTATATAATGAATCGCATTTCTGTATCGACAATAGAAAAGGACCCATCAGCATTTGTAAACAAACCGTTCCAAAGCCCATTCCTCACCAATCGAAGGCTGCTCACACAAACCAACACCATCATCGTGTAGAAGTTTCCCCTATCCGATGATGGTGTTGGTTTGCGTGGTCATCCTTCGCTTTGTGAGTAAAAGGCTTTGGAACGGTTTGTTTACAAATGCGGATGGGCCCTTTTCTATTGTTGATCCAGATTTGTCATTATAAACAAATAACAAAGTTTAAATATGACGCATGATTGAAATTTATTAGATCGAATAGCATAGAAATTAGCGATGTGAAGTTTTTAAATTTAGAGTTTCGTTTTGATGACAAATTCTAGTGGAATTATATTCAATATATGAATAGGACACACGAATCATGTACAAAATTAGTCTACGATGACTCTTATATCATTATGAATGATAAATTCCTTCGCATCGAACATATTTTAACAGACATTAATGACGATATTTATTTTGTTGGGAGAGAACTGATAGTTAATGAGTATAAGTATTACAGACGAACAGGACGAAATCAATTTTATATCGATTATTCAAATTCAATTAGCAGGTAGATTAATATCAATAAATGTTGTTAAACAACACTGTAAAAATCATAATTTTCTTTGTAATGTTCATAAAGAAACCTGATTGACTCGTAAGAAGAAAAAATAAAAAAATAAATTTAGATTTCAGTGATAAATGTGGATGCTCTTTTGTTTATAAAATATAAAATTTTGTTTTTAATTATATTTTTTAGAAATATCAAAATAATATCATAATATGAGTTCAATCGAAAGTAAAAAATACCTTATCAAAATATGTTGTCAACTTACTTGATACTTGATGGGCTACGAATCGCCAGGTTGATTCAACGCCGAACGAAGTACTCTTCTCCATTGGACTCGGTCCTGAGCCAATCGCTTCCAGTCGCCATGAACGTTTAGCGACCTGATGTCCTCCTCAACTGCAAATAGCCAACGTGTCCGAGGTCTACCCCGGAGTCGACGACCTCTACCGGGTTCTCTGCTGAATATAATATTTGCTTGTCGTTCTTCCGGCATCCGCACTACATGCCCAGCCCACCGTAGTCTGCCGTGTTTTATAAGCTTCACTATATCCGTACCGTTATACACTTGGTACAACTCGTGATTCATGCGACGCCGCCAGATGCCATTCTCCTGTTTACCGCCGAGTATTGTTCGCAGCACCTTACGCTCGAAGACACCAAATGCTCTCCGGTCAGACTCTTTTAACGTCCACGATTCGTGGCCGTAGAGGGCTACCGGAAGTATCAGCGTCTTATACAGAGCGAGTTTCGTTTTCGTTTGCAGGCTACGGGACTTCAGCTGGCTACGTAATCCGTAAAAGGCCCTGTTTGCAGCTGCAATACGTCTCTTCACCTCGCGGGTAACATCATTATCGCATGTCACTAGTGTTCCAAGATACACAAATTCTTCCACTACCTCAAATTGTTCACGATCTAACAACACTACACTACCAACACCACTATTGCTCCCACGCTGTCTACCGGCTACCATGTACTTCGTTTTGGTAGAACTTATCGTAAGCCCAATCCTCGCCGTCTCCCTCTTAAAAGGCACAAACGCCTCTTCCACTGCTCTACGGTCAATTCCGATGATATCGATGTCGTCCGCAAAGGCAAGGAGCATGTACGATCGTGTGATAATGGTACCGTTCCTCTGCACACCAGCTCTCCTAATCGCTCCTTCAAGAGCAATGTTGAACAGTAAGTTTGAAAGTGCATCACCCTGCTTCAATCCATCTAAGGTCACGAACGAGGTCGAAATCTCATCTGCAACCCTTACACTTGATTTCGATCCATCTAGCGTTGCGCGAATCAGTCTAATTAGTTTCGCCGGAAAACCATGTTCTAGCATAATCTGCCAGAGCTCATTTCTCTTCACTGAATCGTATGCTGCTTTGAAATCAATAAACAGATGGTGAGTCTGCAAGTTGTACTCCCGGAATTTATCAAGGATTTGACGCAGGGTAAACATTTGATCCGTCGTTGATCGGCCCTCACGAAAACCAGCCTGGTATTCACCGACGAAGGACTCCTCAAGCGGTCTCAATCTGTTAAACAGAACGCGTGACAGTATTTTGTACGCCGAATTCAGAAGAGTTATTCCTCGATAATTGGCGCACTCGAGTCTGTGCCCTTTTTTGAATAATGGGCAAATGAGGCCATCCAACCAGCTAGCAGGCAGTTCTTCGTCCTACCATATCTTCGTTAGAATACGGTGGATTGCTTGATGCAGCTGCTCACTTCCGTGTTTGAAAAGTTCGGCCGGGAGCTCGTCCTTCCCAGCAGCCTTATTGTTTTTCAGCTCACGTATTGCCTTTTTAACCTCGTCTAGCGTTGGAGGCTCCACAGCTTGATCGTCGTCTGCGATGTTTACTCTGTTCCTCGATACTCCCTCACTCTCTCCATTCAACAATGTCTCAAAATGTTCTTTCCACCTGGCAGCCACCATTGTTTTATCTGTCAGCAAATTCCCCTCAAGGTCATTGCACATGGCGGGAGATGGCGCTGTTTTACTCCGCACACCATTGACAGTCGCGTAGAACCTTCGCATATCGTTCTGTTCCATACTTTCTTGCGCCTCAGCAATCACGCGTTCTTCGTATTGCCTTTTCTTTCTGCGGTGGGTTCGTTTCTCAGCTGCCCTTGCTACCTTGTACCGCTCTCTGTTCAGCCGGGTACCAGACACTAACATCCGGCTTCTGGCAACGTTCTTCTCATCCGTCAACCTCTGGCACTCCTCATCAAACCAGCCATTACGTGGTCGTCTTTGAGCTGTACCTATCACTTCTTGTGCTGTTGTGTTCACCGCTCCGTGGATTGTGTTCCACAGATTGTTGAGGTCCTCGTTCACGTTGATTTCGCTAATCCGCTCATCAAGCTTCTGGCGGTACTCTGCAGCAACACCTTCTACTGACAAGCGATGGATATTGAAACGCATCGATCTCCGGTTCGTTGAATTCGTAACGGTCGATAGACGCGCCCGAACTTTGCAGACAACAAGATAATGATCTGAGTCAATGTTAGGCCCCCTAAAAGTCCTTACATCAATGACATCTGAGAAGTGCCGGCCATCCACCAACATGTGATCGATCTGGGTGCAAGTTTCGCCATTTGGGTGTCTCCAGGTGTGCTTTCGGATATTCTTGCGTGCAAAGTAGGTGCTACTGATGGCCATACCTCTAGCAGCGGCGAAGTTTATCAGTTTCAGGCCGTTATCATTGGTTACTGTATGTAGGCTCTCTGTACCAATGATTGGACGAAAGAAATCTTCCCTCCCGACCTGCGCATTTGCATCTCCGATTACAATCTTCACGTCGTGTTTTGGGCACTCATCATAAGTTTTATCGAGACTGTCATAAAACGCGTCCTTCACGTCATCGGATTTATCGTTGGTTGGCGCATAGATGTTGATCAGGCTGTAGTTGAAGAATTTGCCCCGAATCCTTAATACACAGATGCGGTCGCTTACCGGTCTCCACCGCATAACACGCTTCATCTGCTTCCCGATCACTATGAACCCTACTCCATGTTCTGCCCTATCGCCACCGCTGTGATAGATATGATACTTGAAGGAAGTGTTGGCGATGGGATCCACCGCCCGGAATTCACGTTCTCCGGATCTAGGCCACCGTACTTCCTGAATAGCAGCTACGCTCACATTCACTTTTTGTAGTTCACGAGCCAAAAGGCCCGCTCGTCCAGGTTCATTTAAGGTTCTGACATTCCAAGTACCGAGTTTCCATTCATTGTCCTTATTTCGTTGCCGGGTCGGTTGCCGAAAATTCCGTTCGTTGTTTTCTCTTTCTTCGTTTTTCTGAGTAATGTTGGGGGTTTCAGTATGCTACCTTACCGGGGTCGCGATACCTACATCATGTTGGTGGGGCTGCCACCTTAGGTGTAGCTGACGTGATACAGCATTTCTTATTCAGCCGCTCGCTCCGAGACAGACGCTGTTTGAGCCGCACCTCCATGGTGAACAGACGCTCGAGGGTCGCACCTCCTCACTTTGCTATCACCACGATCCGGATCCATGTTTTTATCGTGGTGACATTGCCCAGGCTACGCTACCAGCATCTTTTGCTGGCGGTCTTTGTCATCGGCTGACCCGTGGAAGCGTGAGGTAGGAACTTGTGAGGACCAGAGCTGTTGGGACAACACTCCTTCCAGTTTGTCGACTCACCATTTGTAGCCCACATTGTCGACTCACCATTTGTTGTCAACATTGATTTCAAAAACAAAATTAGATATCATGTTGATAGTATTTAAATATCTGACTTTGCTCGGGTATCAACTCTATATTTCATCTCCTCATCTATCGTATATTATGTCCACTTTAAGTTTGATATTTGTCGTTAAGCATCTCGAACTATAAAAATTTTGACTTTTTGACGAAATGAAAAGGCATTCCAGTTTCCTACAACTTTGTCTCATACGTCATTTCGATAAGATGAGCCGTTTTCGTGCTATAATTTATTGCAGTATACGCCATTTTGAAAAATAAGGCGTGAATCAATATGGCATCACTATGTTCAAGCAGCAAATAAAAAGTAAGCTAAAACAGAATAGAATTAATGCATAGTACGTAAGTAAACATTGTAATAATCATTGTATGTAGTCTACACTGGCTTGACGAAATGGAAATGGAAATTCCTGCACAATCTTCGTTCATTGCCCCTAGTGAAAAATTATCCCAAGTAACAATTTTTGTTTTATGAGGGTTCTGTAGACCATGATTTAGACTTGTAAAATGCTATAAAAACTCGATAAAACCTGCAATGTTACTTGGGATGCGAAGTTTCACGGAATTCAAAGAGGTAATACTAGAAATGTTCACAGATGAAACTGTTTTAGATTTGTTATGGTTCAGTCAGTATTCGGTTTATCTAAGTGCAAAATCCTGAGGCCTCCCTTGGCTCATTCGGTAAAGGGACAGCTTTAAATGCTGAAGGCGGCTGGGTTCAATTTCCGGTTCGATCTCGTTCTAGGAATTTTTCGGGTAGAAAAAATTTCTTGACTTCCCTGGGCATAGAGCAGACCTGCCCAACTTATTGAACCTAAAAAAAGTCTTCGCATCCGACCCGTCGATTGTTCTATTCTCGTTCATCTTTGTCAGATGAGAACATAGAATCATGTTTGTGGATTTCGGTAACAGTTTCTGAGATCAATGTGCAGCTAGTGTTGGAGTTTCGGCGTCGCCGGTATTTGCTGAGGCATAAAATCTCTGATCACGCTATCCTAGGGAAGTAAAACCGTTGGTCCCCGGTCCATGCGTTGATGGGTCGATAGGTAGGGTCCAGGTGTGGGAGTTGCCTCCCTGGCGTTGGTAGCATTGGTACTCAGTACGGAAACAAGATCGACGGAAATCAAATCAAGGAAAAAACTGAATTGATTGTGTTGTCTGTGTCATTGAAGGAAATGCGCTTTAAAATCGTCGCAGAAATCTTCGCCATAAGGATTCCGTTGACGAGATTGATCTTTGGTTCTCCCCACACGGCCGATGAGATCATCTCGAAATATAGTCGGATTTTACTGAAAATTGCAAAAACACAGGTACGTTGTTAATAAAAACTCAGATCAGGAGTGTTGAGTTTTCTTTTCCTTGCATCAACACAGCTTTTTTTTTTAAATTTAGTGGTGTCTGATTTGACGGAAGAATGGGTCTGGGAAGGAATAGCATATTTCCTTTTAAAAATTAAAAAAAAAAATCCGTACAAAATCCAAAATGTCTTTATCATGACACAATGACATGCGACTAACGAGCCAAATAATAATCGGTGACCAGGAACGTAAAATTGTTGAAAGTTTTTCTGCATCACACAGCCGCTGTTACTAACTCAGTGGGGCCAACGTGAACAGCTTCCATCCTGGGCGGCTGCTTGTTTTGCCTTGAGTACCTAGTGTCTCCATCATATTTCATGTACTTCTTTCATCTTATCGCATGGAAGTAGTTTGAAGTTTGAAGTAGGGACACGAAAAGAAAATGATATGTAAAAACCATCCCAAGTAACAATTTTGGTTTTATGAGTGTTCTGTAGACCATGATTTAGACTTGTAGAATGCCTGCAATGTTAATTGGGATTGGATAGGTATATAGAATTGTGGTATTAGACAATTCTTTGAAATGTAATTCTGGTGGCATTCGTATAGTAATCATTTCATAACTTTCATTGGATTTTTCAAAGCGGTAGGTGCATTGCGCATCCCATGAAATTTAACGGATTTCGCCAATGGAGGTTTCATGTGATTTAAGTTCAGTGTTGGTACCTTGTGTGGATGCGCTAATTAAAAGTGTGTTAAGTAAATAATCTTACATTAACATATAAAATCGACGTTGCTCACCTCGGATTTGCACGTGTAATTGGATGCCTTCATCTAAAATTCTCTTTGTCCATGAGAGTGCGTACTTGCGCTCGACTTTCGGTACGCATTAAGATGAAAACTTTATGCAAATGAATCGCTTTCTGGGGGGAAAACTCTTAATTAATTAGCTACAAATGGAAAGCTTTTTCGTTGTAGGTGTGTGGATTGCGCGTTGCCAAATCGTTCTCTGTGTGGTGGGTGGCATCAGCAGCACCAGCTTCACTGACTTGGCCGAGCAAATCTGCATTCTCTTTCCGACGTGAACGAGAACAGCCAAAGCTCTCGCCGGATTGGGACTGTCCCAAAACGAGCCAATATTTAATTTACGAGGACTAATGAAAGCAATCAAGCCGGCAATAAAATCATCGCAAATAAACAGTGTTTCACGCCCGCTAACCGGCTGCTGTAGCAAAAAGAGCGAGTTTGATACCACGTTAGGAGGGATATGACCGAGTGTGGACTGCGATACCTATCTCTTTCGCAATTTTGGCTGATGAGTGATATGTCTCCGGTGCTACTGGTTTGCTGCACTCAATCGTAATCATTGCACTGTGATCGTATAGGGGAACATGTGGTAGTTTGGCCACCCTATTAAAATCATCTCTTATGATACTAAATTCCGCACCAAATTCGTGTGATTTTCAATCAACTTGATAGTTCCAAGTTTATTTTATAATTTAAAATGTGTGCGGTTTCTAACACTAGCTCAAAAATGATATTTTTTGGAGATTTAAAACATTTAAATCCATCGTTAAAACCTGAGCGGTTCTTGTACTGCACTGCGAATAAAGTTTTAATTTGAGCTGAAAGCGAGAGTTTTATGTGTCATACATAAACTTTACATCCTCTTCTTGCATCTTACAAATGCAAATTATTATTATAATATCTCATAGTTGCTTAATTTCGAAAAATTGTTTTTTAGCTGAAATGAGCATTTGCAAGCTTGCTACAAAGTTACAAATACTGTGCTTAAAATCAGACGATTTTCAAGCGATTCGGACTTGTGTTACATTCGGGCTAATGTTACATTCGGACTAGTGGCGAACTAGTCAACAATAGTGAAATTAGGGCAAATGTTATAGAATCGTTAAGTTAGAAACAATTGGTCATTTATGTACCTTTTCGAAGGAACATTTTCGAGTGGTTATTAAGCTGCTCCACTTTCCCCTAGGTGGTGATACGAGATCGGATTTTAGACTCCCGCGAGTCGAGTCATCGGATGACTTTTGCTGTTGACCGCTTGCTGGTGGATGGCGAGCTTTCAGCAAAACACGAATATTTAACATACTTTAATGCGATTGTCTAATGAGAGCGATAAAATTTAATTCTCATCGCGTGTCGATCCCGAAGCAAGGAGGAGGAAATTGGTTGGAAAAATGAGCCGAGCAGATTTTAAGGCACGTCGTCGAGCTTGATTGAGGCCGATATGCAACTGGGACATCGTTAATAACATCGCCTCGATATTTTATTGGAATTTCTAATCTGAGTTCCCTTGAAATCCTCCTCAGTATGCTTTTGAAATTGTCTTCAGAATTTTCTTCAAATTCCTTTCAGAGCTTTTGTTTATAAATCCACCCATACTTTACCAACCAATCCCCAATCCCATAATTATCTCTGAATTTTACTCACAAGTACCTTTGAATTCTCTTTGAAGTTCTCGAAACAATTCCTGGTGAATTTTTTTGAGACTTATTTTAAAATTCTAGTCAAAACTCCCTTGGAACTTTCCCCAGGATTCGCTCAAAATTGCTCAGGAGTTCTCAACAAAATTATCTTACGCCTAAAAACGTGGCCCGTCGCTGCCAGCTTGAAGACCATTGCAGATTGCAGATTTTGCACGGCGGGATATATGTAGGAGTGAAATTTGACAGCTAAAGCTGAAAGTGAAAGTTTTTATTATTTCCATTTCAGGGGGAAAAAAATTCAACGCAACTGACAACCGCAGCATACTACTAGGTGGGGTGAAAAGTAACCTTCTTGAGAATGTTTTTTTTTTAATTTTATTTTATTCAATATGGTCCCCTTTTAGCTCAATACACTTATTCCCGCGATTTTCCAACTTCGAGATCCCGTCCGAAAAGTAATTTCCCGGAAGGTCTGCAAAATACTCCTTCGCGGCGTCGATGATTTTCCTCACGTAAGCTGACTTTTTTTATTGTTGAGCCATCTTTTGCGGTTTGGGAAGAGATAACAGCCTGAGGGAGCCAAATCGGATGAATACGGTGGATGCGGAAGCAATTGGAGTCGTATGTCATTGATTTTAGCCGTGGTTGCGATGCTCTTGTGTGTGTCTACCAAAAACAAATTTTTTTTCGCTTCATGTGAGACCGTTTTGCAAAGATTTCGGCCTTCAATCGCTCCAATGCACAGTAATACTCGCTGTTGATGGTTTTTCCTTTTTCGAGGTAGTCTACGAAGAGTATGCCATGCCAGAAAACCGACGCCATAACCTTTCCGACTTATCGAGCCTCCCTCGGCCGCTTCGGAGCACTCGTGTCGGCTTTAGTCAATTGCCGGGCACTCATTCTGTTTTGTGGGGTGTAATAATGGATCCAGGTTTCATTAACAGTTACCAATCGACGCTAAAAGTCCGCCCGATTCCGCATCAGCAAGTCCAAACACTCTTTCAAAGTGCTCTCGCGTCCGTGTTTTTGGTCAGGAGTGAGCTTGCGTGGCACCCAGCGACAGGATAACTTATGAAAATATGCAGAATCTCGCCCAAAATATGGCGTGTGCGCTCAGTACTGATCTTTGCGGTATCTGCTAGCTTGCGCACCTTCACTTACCGGTCAGCCAACACCATCGGAGGGCCTACCGCTGCGGACTAGATCGGTAGTGGAGTTGCAGCCACCACGAAACTCTCGAAACCAATATTTGACGGTGTAATATGACGGAGCATTAGCCCCATAATATTTATCCAACTTTTTTTTTGTTTCCTTCGCCGTTTTGCGTTTTATGAGAGAACGAAAATCGTTTTTATCCATACTACCCGTCAAACACGCCAACAACAATCAGCTGTCAAAACAAAACTAAAGACAGTATCGCACTGAAATTTGGCATGTCTGCCTAAATATGAACGAACTACAAGGCACCATAACCTTTTTTGCAGTAGCAGCGCATTCTGGCGGTCAAGGAGGTTACTTTTCAGCCCACCTAGTAGTGTTCTGTTTTTCAACATTGCGAAGCAAATCTGATCTTTATGACAAAAAATCACTATAACATATTTAAAGTTATATTAGAATTCTCTTAAAAATTATCCACCTTGGAATCACTCAACATGTGACTTCCGTGGGGCTTGGTAAAATAAGGTTTATGAAGAAAACTAAATTTTGAATAATCTTGATCAATAATCAATTGAGTGAAAATTACCTACCGATCAATCGAATGCAATAATGGAGCACGAACGAAGGCGATAGAACACACTTAAATGACAACACTGACGGCAGTGCAGGTTGCTATGACTTTCATCCAAAAATAAGTTAAAACTACCCAACGGTGAAATCATGACGATTGAGTACTTTTGACTGAAAATTTAATTTTTTTTCTACTTTGAATCACAGCATGCTTTATTTGAATGAAACATATTTAAAAATATTTCGTTATATTCTTCGTTCGTTCTTTTATGCAACACAATTTACAAAAATATAACTTTCAGAAAAATACGATAATGAAAAATATTACGTTTTGAGCTTAACAATCATTAACAGAAAATGAACTTTAATTTGAGTTCATCTATTACTACTCAATAGATGAGTTGAACTTATAAACATAAATTTGAGTGTTTTTTTACCGTGTACGTATTTCGACCTCCCAAACTGGGGTTAAAGATTCTTAGCGTGTTGAAAGTTTGCTTCCTGCCAGTTGCTATTGTGGTATGTTAAGAGGGATGGCAGATGTAATCTTCCTTTTCTTTTATTTTTTTGGATCACATTTAAGCTAATAATGCATTCAGCGTATAGCTGATATCATGTAATATAGGCTTTCTAGATATCATATTATGTTCCGTAAATGATATTAACTATAGTCTGAACGTAGATTAATGTCATGACGTCAGGGTAGGCGTGCATGACAAAGCTACTAATCTTATGAATTTATTACACGCTTAAATAATAATGTCACGAATTGTTTTAGTCACCTTTCTCACCGGGAGAGGGTATTACTGTTGCGTCTTTTCAGAAACATGAGAATTCGGGAAGCGAACCATATTGTTAATTTATAATATTTGCCATTAATGAGTACAATTTCACCCATTTTGAGTAAACATTGGTATACCCATTAAATGAATATTGTTTTACTCATTAATGAGTAATTGTTACCCATTTAGGAGTATATTTTACCAATTAATGGGTAGCAGTAAATTTTACCCACTTAATGGGTATTTTTTTCCAAAATGGGTGAAATTGTACTCATTAATGGGTACTTTCAAGTTATAGTGCAGTAGTGAAAAGTGAGCACCTAGAGCCATCTGTGTAAAATATGCTTGTTTGTTTTGAGTGGGAAATTTTTCCTACACATTTGGCGGCTATCTTGCGGCTATCCTGCGCGTTTTAACCGCCACCATACTCTAAATTATTATAAGCGACGCAATATAGCAGAAGTCTTTAAACTCAATATGTACCTGTCCCATTGGTGAATACCTGCCTGCATTGAGTGCATCAACGACGCCCCCAATCATCAGCACACTTTCTGCACGGACCGCAGTGCTGGCTCCAACAGCGAACATTCTTGAGAGCCAAGTCCTTCATCTCAACTTGAGATCTCGTTTCTGGCTTTATAATGCGTGTTTTATATCTGATGATGGATTAACAGCAACAAAATGCCTCCATAAGCAAAAATAAGTCATAACATTCACCTTCCTCGTCACCTGGCCGGGACGCATTTTTCCCCGTTTCTGGACGTTTTACACTAATGTAAAACAATCGTAAAACGAGCCGCCGTTTAATGCCTACGCTTCAGTTATAGCGTTCGCGCAATTGGGCGGACACTTGAGTGAATCGACTGGTTCGGCAGCATGGTAGGGCACTTTTTACTTTTCTTGGGAAAAGTTTACCCCCACGATAATGCTATGCCATGGCACCTTGCGCACAGGATGTTACTTTTCGGTCATAAAACAGATTGCTGCCCGCTGGAAGAACCTCAACTACCTTCATAAACACGTCGTAATTCGATGCATTTTGCTTTATTTTTTGCATCCCATCCTTGCGGTGTCTTGGAGTACCGTGGCGTTCTGACCAGCCTGATGGTAGGCATAAACCGCCAGGCCAACCTCCTACTCCAGTCCTAATGGATTCATGTGCAGATTAAAAGAATTGTCTAGATTGGACATCGCTTTTATGCGGTTGGAGTATCGTAAAAACGTCGTTCCCTCTCACTCTCGCCCTCTGTCTCTTGCAGTCGGATTTAAGTAAGATGGATTGGGTGCTTGATTGATTGCTTCAAGGTCGTAAAGTCTGCGGTCGTTTCGTAATGGTGATGACTTGTTGATTTGCCTGGTGCTGCACATTTGCCGGAGGTCGTTTTCTTTTCTTCCTACTTCAACCGGAGGGTTCAAGAGGTTCAAGTAATAAATTGCTGATGACGATTAACGTGGCGCTGCTAGATTGAATCGTCCATTTAGAGTATTATGAGTGAACCGGTCAATTGACATCGATTGCTACTGACGCGGATTATCTGCCTAATCATACATACGTGGTTCGGTAAAATGGCCGGATGAGTTAATTTTACCAACGATATTTAGAAACTGCTGCTAGAGAGTTCTTACTCCGTTAATATTCTTGGATAGATCTTGTCTCAATTCGTCGATTGAAAACCGATTAACTTCTCTCGCTTACTTGCTGAATTTGAAATGTTGATGCTTGCAATCATAAGTTCAAATAGTATGTATTAATGTCGAATTCTCCCTCCTTGCTCAAGAACGATTATTTTTAATTTGTTGAATCTTTAGTTTTTTTCAAAACGGCAACAAATTTACCATATTCTGGAAAAAAAAACTTTTATCAGAATTATAAAAATCCGGATTACAGAATTATGAAGATTTTTCGAGCTTAGATACTTCCATGAACTAATTTTCGGGGTAGATTCTAGAACTCAAGAAAATGTACAAGATTCCGTAACTTGGAATTTTCTGTTTTAGATTCTGAAACATTAAATGTTTTACGAGATGTTGGATTAGAAGATATTAATTTTATGAGATCCTTTACTTAGACAGAAGACTCGTAATTTTGGAATGTTTATGGTTCTGAGACTCAATGAAAATGAAGATGTCAGATTCAAAAACCAATCCAAGAAATTTTGAAAATAAAAAATGGAAGGTGAGAATTCCTAGGGAGTTCTGACTAGAATTCCAAATTGATTTTTAGGAAAATTTGGTGGGACTTGTGAGACGAATCCAAAGTGAATTTGAAGGATAACTTCAAAGCAACTTCCAAGAGTAGTCCAAGGGAGTTATATTTTGAAACATTCCAAAAGTATTCTGCAGAGTGTTCAATGCAGTTATGGGATAATTCCAAGGTTATCCAAAGGTGAATTCAAAGCAAAATCGTAGAAAAATTCAATTTAAATTGAGGGAGAGCCTGGAAAACCGCGAATCCTCCGGTAATTTTATCTATCCTGGAAAAACTTGGAATTCTCAGGGATTTTTTTTTTAAATTTTCGTACAAGATACTTTTCACTATCCCTCCCCAACGGGGAGTTTGGTAAAGAAGATAATCAATCCAATTCGTACCTTCCTTAAAATTGACCTTTGCTCGCTTTCAACTGTCTAAAGGGTGTCCACGATGAAATTGCCACACACAAAATTGATTCGCAAAATTCGAGTTTTCATCCGATTGCCATCAAATTTTCAGGGATTGAGAAATAACTATTAAACTTCATTTTACCATTTTACTCGTATTTTATTTACAGTCCATACGCAAATGCCCGCACCTTGGCCTTAAC
The DNA here is from genome assembly GCF_037179485.1 of Ochlerotatus camptorhynchus. Lineage (NCBI taxonomy): Eukaryota > Metazoa > Arthropoda > Insecta > Diptera > Culicidae > Ochlerotatus > Ochlerotatus camptorhynchus. The sequence continues at coordinate 2,632,053 of NW_027040867.1, forward strand.
CCCGGCCATAAGATTCTGCACAACCTGTGAATCAACCGTTTTTTGCATGTAAACCCATACTTTCTTCAGTTCCTCGACTGTCTTCACTACCTTAGGTCGTTTAAGAAGGTGCTGCTTCATAATCGCCCAGTACTTCTCGATGGGGCGGAGCTCCGGAGTGTTGGGAGGGTTGAACATTTTCGGCACGAAATTGACCTTATTGTCCGCATACCACTTCAGCACGTCCTTGGAGTAGTGGCATGAGGCTAAATCCGGCCAGAAGATTGTTGGGACGTTGTGGGCCTTCAGGAGAGGAAGCAGCCGCTTCTGGAGGCACTCTTTTATGTACACCTGTCCGTTCATCGTGTCCTGGGTCACGAAAGGTGCACTCCGCTTCCCGCACGTGCAGATGGCTTGCCAAACCAGGAATTTCTTCGCAAATTTGGACATCTTCTGAGTGCGGACATGCTCCGGAACGCTGAACTTATCCTTGGCCGTGAAAAACAGGTTGCCGGGGATCTGTTTGAAGTCGGCCTTCACATATGTTTCGTCGTCCATGATGCAGCATTCAACTTTCGTTAGCATGTTGAGGTACAACTTCCTGGCAAGGGTTTTGGCGGACTTGTTCTGCTTCTCGTCGCGATTAGGGGCCTTTTGTACCTTGAACGTTCGAAGCCCAGCCTTAGTTTTGGCCTTCTGGACAAAACTTCGGCTTAGGTGCAGCTTCTTAGCCACATCCCTAACGGAGGCGTTCGGATTTCGGTTGAAGGCCCCAACTACGCGGTTGTGATTTTTGGTGTTGTACGGAATACTTTTTCCTTCACTTCTGGGCTTCCGATCGGTGGTCAACCGTTCCTCGAACCGCTTAATCACTCGCGACACCGTGGAATTCGCGATTCCCAACGTTTTAGCGATGGAACGATGCGAGAGATCCTTGTTCTCGTGATGAATGCGCAAGATTTTATCACGCACGAGCTGTTCTTTCGACTCCATTTCCGCGAGTTTTGATCACAGGACTTTAAAACTTGCAGGATGTAAATAATGCACTATGAACTAAATCCACCCAAATTTTCATTAAATTCTACCCAACGGTTAAAAAGTTAGAGCAATTTCATAGTGTGGCAATTTCATCGTGGACACCCTTTATATACAATTTTGACACTGCCGTACTCTAACAGAACTATAATGATGATGATGGTCTCACCGCTTACCCCTACAAACGTTTGAACTGGACGATTTATCTTTAAGATAACTAAATGTGACATTTTAACCAGGTTAGCAAACAAAACGAACTGGTTACAGATAGAAATTCCCTCTAGAGTTTACAGTTGCTTCACAGCGATATAAATGTGGAAAAGCTCAGGCATCCACTGCTTAGTTCGCCTTTTTGTCCACCTAAAATATTCATAAGTATTACAAGCGATCAAGAGTTAATACATAATCAACAAAGCGTCCTATTACACTAGCAACCCCGCAATCTGATGCTATCATAATTTTCAGCAATGTCAGGAATGCTCATGAACACTTACTACTAACTCAAGGTATCTTCCAAATAAGCTTCAAAATTGCATTTTTTTATCAAATGTTAAATTCAGTCCTCTATATCCGTAGTACGCGCGCTAGGCTCAAACCTTTGTAGACTACTTTTTTTCAATTAATCTTCCAATTAAATCAAATATTAATCGTGGCGAACAAAAATAGTTTTTGCAGTGCTACAATAATTATTAAAAAGTCGTTATGACAGCTATCCATATAAAATAATCCGTTAGAGATAACTTCGTCAAGATACATAATTTGTCAATTCATAAAAAAAATCACTGGATAACTGTTCAAAAGACAGTTTTAACGTGTGAAATGCAGTGTCTTTTCAATTCTGTAAGTGTTGCTGAACGTTTGATATGTCTAGGCATCGAATTGAAAACATGCTTAATGAATTTTGGTAAGCTCAAGTCAAGAAATGTAGTGTTCTTATTTCAGCCGCGTTTCTAGTATTATATCTATTGGAGGCGAACCAGCCCAAGGCTGAAAGCCTCCCTAATAAAGTTAAATAATAATAAATAATAATAATATTATATCTATGACAGTCACTTCCTCTTTCAATTCGATCACACAAATATCGAGGCAGCAAACCGTTAACTACTTTAAAAATGAACACCATAGTCAAATATACAATTCTTTGCTTCACCGACAACCATTGTAAGGCGTCTAGCATCACAGTTGAGGAAGTGAATCTATTGCATCTCAAAATCAAACGCATTATTTTATTCTGCAAGCGCTGTAATCTCGATATTTGTGTTGCATTGGCCAGAAATAAAATGGAAGGGCAAAAGTCAAGATGAGGAGAGATGATTGATTCGTATAGCTGTATTTTACTGGCAATAGTTAAATTGTTTTTCAGTCGACATAGAATTCCATACTTCTTGGCAATTTTCTTGATGACATTGTCAATGTGAGAGTTGAACTTAAGTGTGTCATCAATAATCACCCCAAGATATTTAATCTTCCGAACGCGATCAATAGTCTCACCATCAATTACAACAGAAATGTTCTCATTTACTCGATTTCGCGAAATTACCATAAATTTAGTTTTACTTGTATTCAATTTCAACTGCTTATACTTCAACCATCTACTTATAGAACGCAAATTTTCATTCAAGTGTAAAACGGCATCATCTAAATCCTTAGCTGCAATGAATAACACAGTATCATCTGCAAAAAGATTAATGTCGCAAAATCGTAAAACACGTCGCAAGTCATTAATATACATAATAAATAACAGGGGCCCTAATACACTTCCCTGGGGCACTCCAAGGTTATTCCCACCGGGACTGGAAACAGAATCATTAAAAACAGTCCGTTGAGTTCTGTCAGACAAGCGCTTGATTGATCTTAAAAATAAAGGCCTCGAAATTGTTTCAAAAGTGCATTTTAGATAAAAAAAAAAACAGCAACAATCGTATCTTTGCGCTCCAAGTTATTTTTCCACTTCGATAATACCAAATTCAACGCGGTTCCACAAGAATGACCTTCCCGATATCCCGATTGTTCTGGTATCAACAAACTATTACTATTTAAATACTCAAACAGCTGGCCTTCAACAACAAGTTCTAAAATTTTCTCTAATGTGTGCAACATGCTGATGGGACGAAACTCTTCGGCTTTAATCGTTCCAGCAACTGTTTGAATAGGGACCACTAAGGATTCCTTCCAAATTTGTGGCACATGTCCAGTTTGCAATGATTGATTAATAAGGTCCAGCAAGATGTGGCCAATGACATGAAAGCAATCTTGAATAACTCTAGCATTAACATTATCTACTCCAGCCGATTTTCCTAATGAAAAACAAATAACTCTAAGTTCATCTAATGTAATTGGGTGAAATCCTTTAAATCTACAACTACTATTAACTGGCTGTTTTATTTCGTCAGGATCATCGACCAATTCAATGGATTGATTGATCAATGAAATACTGTCTACAAAATAATTATTAAACTTAGCTGCAATTACTAAAAAGTTATGGACCGCGGTTTGCAATTACATACTTGGTTTTAATAAAGATTTCAAAATTATCCATAACTCTTTGCTGTTGTTTTGATGCTGATCAATCTTCCTTTGTACATATTCACAACGAGTTTTCTTTATCGATTACGCGCGATTGTGTACCTAGTCCTATGATTGTCATTATTTGATTCCGTTTAAGACGCAATAGATCCAATTGTACCAGCTGTTCGAGTTTTTCAACGAAACAAACTTTTGCTCAACTAGTTAATTGGTACACGTTTTCAAAGCATTTTTAAGAACAGCTGTAGATTAATCTAAGTTACCGCCCGCGAATGGAAAATCCACGCTTCTCTCAACAAGATTCGAAACAGCTTGCATCGAATATTTCCTCCAGCACTTCAATTTTACAAAATTATCGTTATCGTTAACATGGTCTAAGACATTAATCACTAAAGTCTCATGATCGGTTATTCTCAAATCAGTATCCGTAACTGAACAAATGGAATCAAAATTGGAATAAACGTGGTCAATTAAAGTTCTACCACAGACAAACAGACGTAACTCTTTGAAAAAGTTTTTCTTGAAAACATAGTATCTCAAAACATAGGACCTCAGTAACGACATCTCTCAGGCTTCTCGCAGAAAAAAAGCTTGCTCCCTAACTCGCAAACAATATTGCATGAAAGTTCTATAGAATGTATAGAAACGTCAAAGTGATCCGATGTTAGCGCTGCGGCGAGTAGTTCGCGAAACTGATAATATTCAAATCAATCGTTAAATGCGTGAACGAAGATACACAATGAAGAGTTACGTCTGTTTGTCTGTGGTTCTACTGTGCCTGGAAATACGCGTATACTCATTTACCGTTTGCTTTAAATTAAAAAACTCAGCTAAACGCTTCAAATGATTCGAATTATAATTATCACGCCAATTAATATTAAAATCACCAGCTAATATGTTTAATTTACTAGAATCAAGGAATGTCTCGAGCCAGTTCTCTAAAACTTCAACAAAACGCTGGTCACTAGAACTGGGAGAATGATACAAAACACCATAATTACTCATCTTCATGTCACGTACAACTGTAATGCCCAAGAACCAGTTGCCATCAATAACTTCGTTGGTACGAAGGTTGAATTGAACTGATTCTTTGGCATAAATAGCAACTCCAACTATGAAGAACTATATGTTGGTTGTTACACAGACAAACAGACTTAACACGCGCAAGTTGTTCATCGAACAAGCATTTAACGGTCTATTTAAAAGTATCGTAGTTTCTAGTACCGCCAACTGTGGCGCGCATAGTCAATTCCATAGCGTTTGTCGTTTACACACTACTGCCATCTGTTCAGCGTACTACCCACCACAGTGTACTCAACAGATGGCGGTAATGTTTTACAGTGAGAAATATTAAATGTGTTATGTCTGTTTGTCTGTGGTTGTTATATGCTACATTAACACAATCAAAGTGACCTTCCATTTATTTAATCACAACGTTTGCTATTTTATATTTTTTTAATTGAGCTCTGAATTTAAGTTAACTTAAATAAGTTTTAGTTGAAAGTCACTTATCTATCATAGTTCTGCAACATAACGAATTGTGATGTCAGGTGCACTTTGCTTTCTAAAGTTGTTTTGCCATGACTAACATTAGTAAGTTTCCTAAATTTCGTTGAACATTTTTGGAACCTAATGGATCAATGAAAATTGGCTTGGCTTTTGATGCAGTTACACGACCTTTCGATTGATCTTAACCTAGTGTTCTAGATGCACTTCCACAGTTAAATTGAGAGCTTTCTTTGCCAACCAATACAAGATTTCCTAGACCGGACCGGGAATCGAACTTGCCGCCTCCGACTTGATAAAACCGGTTCCCTAAAAAAAAAAAAAACGCAACGCCAGTTCTAAGAGTAGAATTATTCTAAAAATGCTTTTTCTAGGCTTCTTCGCTTGACTGGTTTTGCCTAAGTTTGCTGTTCCGGATCTCAATATTGTTATGTATTGATAGTCTCTCCGATATTATGGTGTTTTGTTTTCATTGTAATTCCTCACATTTCTGTGTTAGTCGAAATCATATTTTTCGCTTATTTGCTAATTAAATCGATAATTTACAGTTACGTATACTATTTTTTTTAAAATAAATATTAAAAAACATAAACGAGTCTTTTAGAAACCATTTATGCCCTTTACATTTAGACCAACCATTACAACAAGATTGGCTGAATCCTTGAAGTTTACAGACTTTTTAAAAAGCATGTAATGCTCAATAAGGAACCTCACTTGAAATGTACTGAACAACTTTAAATGAAACACCAGGGACCTTTTATATAAAAAAATACAACTCCCCGATACGAAGGCAGCAAATCTCCGTACCTACCGGAAAATACCTCTTTAACATGACAATAGCCGAGCTTAAAGTTGTCGCATTCAAGTAGATATATGGGTACCGCCTGTGCGTGAATTGCGGTTGGAAGAAGTGTCGTACATATGCCGGTTGTTCGTTGCTTCATTTCAGTTTTTCTACTTATGTTCCGGATTCGAGTTTTCCCCGGAAAAGGCTTTTATATACCATCCAACGCTTGTATACATAGACGTGACATAAGATTATGTACAGCAGAGCGCAACAGTGATAAGTGCTGACAAGTGGGGCTAAGGGGACTGAGTAGAGCCACCACCATCATTGTTTCAGGGTGGCCCTCGTCGCTACATTTTTAGAAGGAGCACAAACCTTCCGGCATAAATACCTAGTCCACAAATCGAAAATCAATACCAGGGAAAGGACACGCGCCGACGATTTGCGACGGAGCACCGGAGACTGAATTCGTTTCTTAATCTACGTGGAGAAAACGGGCTTGACGGAAGAGTGGTGACAGCATGGGCATATTTATGCCCTAGCACGTTTCAGCCCGTCTAGCAATCGGTTCGGCCCAGTCTGGGAGCGCAGATTTGTTGTCTGTCCTAAAACCTCCTGCTATAAAGATATCTCTGGTCGGCTTTCGGGAGAATTTTTATTTGATCTAACTTTTATGCTGAGTTATTAACGTATATTCTTTTGTTTCTTTCCGACAGACACCAGAGGAGAAGTGTCCTTTGTACCCAGTCGAGCTATCCACCGAGCTAATACTGGCCTGCACCGTTGCACTGTCGCCGACAAACTCACTCAAGCAGACACACCCAAAGGTTGTGGAACGCCTTCCGGATCTCATAAGGTAAGTGGTGTGAGCGAGTACGATCTATGTTGCACCCGGGCTATTGGATCTCCCTTTCCGACTCCTTGCGCGCACACAAACATTCGATGAGAAAATGCCACATGGTCTTTTACTATGCAACAGCTTTTCGGTGTTGAGCTGTGGATGTGTTGGTAGTTCTTAATTCTCTACACGGCATACTCGCTCAATACAACAAACACAGCATACATACCCATATAGCATAGATTCATGCTGTGATGGTGTGCTGGTGTGGTGATGCTGACAGAACAACATGTAGGTATACTTTCAACCTGTGTCGCATAAAGAAACATCACTTTTATACGTACGAGGGCCACCACTTTGGTTGCTTAAAATGCAATTTCATACCACAGGCAAACTCATACATACGCTCCGGGTTCAGGTTTCGATGACGAATGGCAGCTACTCCGGAAAGTGTGAGTTGAAGTGGTGCGGTTTCTTGCCCCGGAATGATGGCTCGTATGTAAACTAGAATTCGTGATGAACGGACTCTTCATCGCAAATCACTCGCTGCTGGGGCCGATTTTGGAAGCGGTGCGGAATTTTCGCAACCCGCTCCTCCGCATTTAGTAGAAGTCGGGTACTACAGTACATAAATGGCTCTGTCTACGCCAAAATCGACGGCCGTGCGAGTTCAAGGCTAAAGCTTTTAGGCTAAGCCATCCCGAACACGATGACGCCGTTGTCCACCACACACCGGAATATAATGTCTCGAACGTGCGGGTTGTTTTGTATATTTTATGCGTTATTTATTGAATATTTAATTTTGACTTATGTACTTTCTTGGTGAATTATGCATCGGTGCGGCGTTTGCGGGTTTGCTTGGGTTTTGTTTTTATCAATCAATAAACTGTGGCTGGCGATCGTTTCGGTGATATTTGTCTGCAGATCCGGAATAAAGCGTGTAAACGAGTTGAGGAAGGTCCGTTTGGTTGTTGGTAAGCGGTTTATTGAATCTTCTTTATCAATCTTTGAGACCCCATTAGAAATTGTGCTAATTAGTCAGAATGACCCATTTTATAAGAATTATCTGCCGTTCTGATTTATATTCCTGACTATTTTATGGAATATTCCATTCGATTTAGCATCTTTTAGTTATCATTGTACATGAGATTCATGAAATTCATTCATAATAAGAATCAATGTGTGATTGAAATGATAACACAGATTATTCCAGCACTTTTTTTTACAGTTGACTATTAGAAAATAAATCGATTCGTTTCCTGTAAGATGCCTGGATTATGTTTAGTTGTTGGTGAGCTTTGTGTATTTAGTGTTGGTTCTTGACTCGTGAGATAAACTAGCCTACGGCTAAAAATGTCAGTGAATTTACGTATTCTCGTCAATCTAAGCAGCGTCCGCGCTTCTATTAGCATTTTTCAGCGACACGTACACGTATGACGTGTTTGCTTGTTTAAATTTATCAGCTGCTTGCTTCTCTATCCATTGCAATCGATCGATTGTTCAAAACTATTTGAAACTTCTCACGTGAGTGTGACTATTGTCGGCAGTCTCTTTTTCTTCGGCATTCTTTCCATTCGAACTATTATCGGAAACTCGAAATCAACCACGTTTTGTAGTGCGTATATTTCATTTAAAGAAAAATCAGACAAAAATCAGACTGCTCAGTCGTAAAAATGTAATCAGATTGAAGTTGTTGAAAACAGTCAATGGGTGCCGAAGCCGTCATTTACCCTAAATAAAAAATAATGTTGGTTATAGATAAAAGCATAATGAAAACCAATTTTGATTTCATCATCAAATTGAAATCGTAATTTGATTTCAGTTTACGATTAGTGTAAAATATTGTTTTCACTTTGCTGTACGTTTCGAACACGCTAGGACAATTTTGCGATTTTTTATCTCACTCAAATTTTTATTTTGTTTTTATTGAGAGCAGTTTGATAGTTACTGAGGAATGTTTGTCACTTTACCTGTCAATTTTTTCACTGTAACCGTTAAAACAACCAAAACGAAAGCACCCTGAGTAATAAAATACATGAACATCCCATTTGAAAAATCTTCGTATGGAGAAAATTAAAGATATTTATTTGCTGTTTTTCAGCTGCATCTAGTGCTTAGGGGCTTGTTAATTATCCACGGCCCATAAAAATTTTAAAATTTGTCTACGCAGGGGAGAGGGGGGGGGGGCAAGAATCCCAAAAAAACTGTCTACGTTGTTAATGAACAGCCCCTTATGGCCAAAATAGTTTCATTGCCAGATAAGTTTATCGTTGGTAACTTGAATACATTGATAGCATCGGTCTTTCGTTAGGATATGTGGAATGAAATCAGATGGGACTAATATGCGACTACATTTTGAGTCGAGTCCCATTACTTACTATCGTTTGTTTTGTTATCTTGAGCGTAATATCAACCGGTGGAAACAAACGAGTTAAAATTGGCTCACTACTTGATTACAGGGCTGGTAGCAGGTCACTTTTAAGTGGCTAGGTCACTATTTTCAAGACAGTCACTAAAAAGTCACTTTTTACTCCATAATGTCATTAAAGTCACTATTTCTTAAAATTTAGTCACCTAAGTCACTTTTTGAGAGTCATGAATTTGCCTTTAAAAAATCACATCAAATATGTGTACTTTTTTCCTCTGTTTCGCTCTACCTGTGTATGGAAACTGAGTTGTGCTTTTCAGAGGCGAAACACTTAACTTTTCGACTTAATTTTCCTTAGTCGGGAATAAAGAATCTTAAAAAGTCCTTAGCATCATATATTTTTTGAAGTTCTGTGTCCAACTCCAACTCGTCCCGTGTGACTCAGACTATCCCATTTGAAGAGTTTTCCTAGACCGGAATCTTAATTATGTTGTAAGCATGAGATGTTAACAACTGTTCGAAGGCTCAGAAGTTTGAAAGTTATTTACCTAATCTTGAATCTTGAATTTCAATGCCCAAAGACTGAGCAAATTATCAAAGGTCTGAATAACCTATGCAGATAATTTCTACATTTTCAGAAGATAAATTTTCATTGGAAATCTTTGTAATTTTTTAAGTATTTCCTTAGAATCATCCCAAGATGCCTTCAGATTTGCTTTTCTTTTGATGTCATTGATTAATGTTATAATTTCCTCTGGCGCTCCATTGAAATTTTTCAACAGTCTTAAATTTCTCTGTATACCTCTACAAAATTCTTAGAATTCAATCTACAATTATCTTAGTATTCTTAATAGTTCTTGCGAGGTTTCCCTTTATTTCTAATAATTCCTTTTAAAAGTCACTATTTGGAATAATCCTTTGAATATTACTAAGAATTTCCTAGGAGTTCATCTTAGTTAAGTTAAGTTAGGTTTTCTTTATTATGGAGGCTTTCAGCCTGAGGCTGGTTCACCTCCGTTCATCTTAGTTTTGTCTTGGAAATCAAAACAGAAATATGAAGGAATTATCATGATTTTTTGTAGGAACTTCCCCCTCATTGAAAGTTGTTTGCATTTATCTTCTCAGTTCCATTGAGAATAATGAATTTTGGACTTATTACTGCATATTGCATCCTTTAGGGTCAAAAGTTTTTTTTCCTTGATTTGTTTTCCGTCGATCTTGTTTTCCGTGCTGAGCACCAATGCTACCGACCCCAGGGAGGCATCTCCCACACCTGGACCCTACCTATCGACCCATCAACTCATGAACCGGGGACCAACGGCTTTACTTCCCGCGGAGTCGAAATTTTTTGGAAGCCTCAAGGACTGTTACAAATGAACATACCGCAAACAACTCCGAAGTCCGCCAATTCCAGACATCATTCATCTATGATGGAGTGATATTGCCGGGTCAAGAACTTGAACCTCAACACTGCAATTTTATCAACCGAATACCGGGGCGCTGACTAGCATTTTGGAAGCTCCTGATATCCTAATAACAGTCGAGACCATCCCGCCATCGACCTGCAGTCGTACCGGTCCTGTGTATGAGCCCGAAAAGGGTGTCTTCCAGAATACAACCGCAGGCAAGTATGTTCGCTTTCTGAATAATTCTGTCCCTGAAATGATTATCACATCTAGTCGAACTTCAACAATGAACTCCTTCATTATTGACCTAAGGTGCACAGAAAATAATGCTGAATTATACTGGAGATGTAAACATCCATGCATGCAAACATTCATGTATCTAAACTTCCTTTTCACGTAAACTAGTCACTTGTAAGAAATGTTGCTTACAAATATGAATTGTTGCATACAATGTTTGGAATATTTCATGAAATGTCTCATAACTTTACATGATCAAAAACGTAAACTTGTATGATGATGACGCTCCATTGATGTGCATCTTTGTAACATAAATTTACAAAACTTTTTCGAACTGTGTGTACATCGGGACGCACGCCTATCATATGTGTTATGGAAGCCCCTAATTCATCCATCACAGTCGAGTTATTTCTGCCAGCGACCTCCAGCCGTCCCTGTCATGTGTTTGGATGTGAAGAAGGGGTCGTCCAAAACCCTATCTCAGGCAAGAAGGACGATATTTAAAAAAATTTCTTTTCCTGAAATGTATTATGCTTACAGTCGATCATTTCCGATAATAGCACAACCTGCTTTATTCAACTCGACACTCGGACGCACACTTTCCACCAGCCTTTTGGAAACCCCTAAACTCCAACTGTAGGCAGGTACAATCAGCAAGCAACAACTTCTCTGCCTTAAAAATTCTTGGTTTCCAGAGTGCCATCGTATGTATGCCACCATGCCAGAAGCCGAGACAAACCACAGAAAATACACCGAAAGCATCCAGATCCTCTGATCTAGCCCTGCCGAAGAGTGGCGGCGTACACCATTATGATGAATCAACTTCTGTTTGTTTACTGGGACGCACTACCGTTGGCATCATGGAAGCTATACGAGAAAATTTCCGGGAATTTCCGAACTTTGGTTTGCTCAGAGAAAATTTCTGTAACGCATTAAACATTATATGAACACCCGAAAAATGTGAGAGTAATTGTATAACTTGAGAACAATTCAATCAATTGCAGTAAAATTGTGGGTTCTTTTAAAAATACTAAGATATTCAGGACAGTCTAGAGAATTTTAAGGAAATCAAGAAATATTTTGGGGAGTTTTAAAAACATCAGGTAATTCTAAACTATTGAACAAGCTATAAATTAGTTTCGAAAATCGACAAATCTTGAGAATTTCAGTGCAAATCGTAGAACTATATTAATTATTTCGTTGCGGGATTTTAAAGAAGTTCCTGAAATTTCATAGCAACTTCGAAAACTTACAGAAGTACAGAGATCTTAAGAAACATTTCGAGAACTTCATAAAAGTCTATGGAACTTAAGGGAAGATCTGAAAACTGCAGGAACTTATATGGACATTTCGGGAGCATTTCAAATAAGTTTTGTAAAGTTAAAAAAACAAGGGGAATTTCAGGGGAATTCAGTTCCATTAGTTTCACTAAATTAGCGGAAAATTTAAAGAAGTTCCCAGATTTTCAGAGAACTTCAGCGAAATTAAGAATATTATTGAGGTTTTCACATAAGTTCACGGAATCTTAAACATTTTTAGAACAGTTAAATTCAATTCAGGGTAGTTCAACAAGCTTCATGAGAAATGCAAACACTTTAGAGAAGTTTCGAGAACTTCATGAAAGATATTGATCTCACTAAAAAGCTCAACAATAAACTTCAAGAAAAAACAGATATTCTTAGAGCAGTAAAATTACATTAACTTTTAAAAAAGTTTCGAGAAATTCAGTGAATTGTTAAAACTTTAGAGAACATTCATGATTGTTAGGAAAATTGTGGAAACTTTAGGAAGTCCGAAAAAGTTTGGAGAAGTTAAAAACAATGATGAAAAGTATTGCGAGCATCAGGCTCGTTTATCAAACTACAAAAGAACTTCAAGGCAGCTTCATTAACTTCAGGAATATTTTAGGAGCTTTCAAGTTGTTCTGAAGATCATTACATATTCAACGAAGATTTCTCATGATAATTCGCTTGGAGTTCCCCTCATCATTCGCTCGTATTCTACCGAAACTTTCATGGAATTCAACTGGTCTACATTTGATTGACGACGAATAAACAAACAAACAAATTATTTCAGAAATTCACTTGGAACGCTTCTCTGAATTATCTAAACAATATCACAAGAATATAGTTAGAATACTTCTCGCAACTATCCTCTGAATCCAATTTTCTTTTAATTTTCCTAGGAATTGCCTTGAAATTCTTCTCAGTAAGAAGTCCTATGGAAAGGCTCTCAGAATTTTCATTGAATTCATTTTAGATTTTTTTAAATCTCACTTCTTCCCTTGGAATTCTACTCACAATGAAAGCCTCCTAAGAATTCATTTTCATTTCTCCTCACAAATTTCTTAGATTTCTCCCCTTAATTTGTTTGGCAATCTCTCCTGGAGGCCTCCCTTAGCTCAGTCGGTAAAGGCGCAGCTACAAAGCAAGACCATGCTGGAGGTGGCTGGGTTCAATTCCCGGTCCGGTCTAGGAATTTTTCGAGGTGAAAAATTTCTCGACTTCCCTGGCATAGAAGTATGGTTGGACTTGCCAGACAATTATACCAATGCAAAAATGGTACAGGCATCGAAAGCACTCAATTAATAACTGTGGTAGTGCATCTAGAACACTAAGTTCAGAGCACGCAATAAGCTAATATGCGATATGCAATAAGCTTGAAATGCGAAGAAGAAGAAGATGAAGAAGAATCTCTCCTGGAATTATTTTCCGATTTTCTTTGAAGATCTCCTCGAATTATTCTCAGATTTCCGGAGAACATCGAGATTATGGCGTAGTTGCTTTTGTAAACAAACACGTCAAACACGATTTCTCGCGAATCTCAATCTAAAAAACTAGACACTAACAGGTAGAGGAATAGTTCCTCTATGATTTGGTATAGTTTGTTTGCAAGATTGTTCTTTTATTCGCGAGAAATCGGCGATTGACGTGTTTGTTTACAAAAGCAATTACGCCCAAATCTCAAAGTTCTCCGGATTTAACTGTAATCCTCCTTCTAGCATCCCCTTCATCCCCTAAGTATTCATCATAAAATTACGAGGAATTATACTCCGATTTCAAATGTTTGAATGAAAATAGCTGAGATTCTAATTGAATAAGTCTAAAACATCAAACATTCGATTGATATGCCATCAGAACGACTAATTTTCTTCTCTTAGGTTACTTTTTAGTCATTACAACTATAAGTCACTATTTGGTCACTTATTTCTTCAACATGGTCACTAAAATCACTATTTTGACAGCATTGATCGCTGCCAGCCTTGCGTAGTGCCTACTTCCAAGAAATTTACCTTGGTCTAACGCTACTCTCCGCTACCTGAAACGAGTGCGAGCTAGAGCTCTCCGCGCTCTCACTCATCGACGATGTACCCTTACCAAACGAAATTTTTCAATTGCCAGCAATGATTATCGCCACTACAACAAGCTTCCTTACAAGAGGTTTGTAATTCGTACTTAACATAATCTGCAAAGCCACTTTAAGGGATTCTGGTCCTTTGTGTCCACTTTAGATTTAAGTGTTTCATTGAGACTACCAAGTCAGATGGACTATATAATAGTAATAAATAAATAAATAAATAAATATTTATATGTTTCAATTAACCCGGGAAAGCTAGGTTAGACAACCGGGAAAACCTGAAAACAAAGAGGTATTTAAATTTTTAAATGGAGTGGCCAGGGTGCATTTGTTTCAAGTCCGTTATCTTCCAAATCATTTTAGATTATACAATTTCACTTATCAATTGCCTATGATCACAAATTTTCTGAGGTTTCGATAAAAAAAAAACTCTGGAATCAATATCCTGGCTTTTGTCCTTCGTAGTCTTGAAAGATTTCCAAGCCTAAGATGTTTAAAAATGGTCTAGGAGACTTTTCAAGCCCTAGAGATTTTTTCAATGACCCGAAATTTGAAAAATCTCTGAAGCTCGATAGTTTTAGTATCTGTCCAAACATCGAAAAATCATGTAGCAGAATCTTCAGTTTTTTTTATGTTCATAAAAATGTTTTTTTTACAAGTCTGGAATCAAAAAATTTCCAAGCCCAGATTTTAGAAAAATAACTATGTTCAAGATCAAGAAATCTTTTTTTTATTTTTCAGAAGCATATAAATTGTTTTAGGTATGTGAACTTACATTCTTACAAATCTAAAATTATTCCAGGTTTTCTTAATTAGTTTGTATTAGAGATCGCAAATTTCTATGTCCCAGGATTTAAGAAAATGTCCAATATCTCAAAAATTTATCCCAAAATCATACAACTTTTTTTTTTTCAAAATTGAAATTTTAAATCATACATGCATGTAAAATTTTCTATGTCCGTCATCTTTCCAAGTAGGTAGCTTTTCCTAACTCCAATGAGAATTTTTCAGTTGTCTAACTTCCAGAGTTATGAAAATTTGTCTATGTTTGAGGTGTTACAGAAGTTTTTATATTCGAGATCTGTAAAATTAATGCCTTAAAATTTTGAAAATTTCTCCGGGGCTCCAAGTCCAAGATTTCATAATAATGGTATATGCTCAATCTTTCACAGCCTGGAATTCACGATCTGAGTCTAAACTCAACTTATTAAATGGTTTGTTTCCAAAAAATCGAAGCAGAAAAATGAGTACTGTGTGAGGAAGTGGAGGTTAGAAATGAACTGTGCTCTTAATTATTCAATTAATAGTGCTTTTTCGAAATCAAACGAAAAGGGAACTTTCAACCATTTGTTTGATTTTAAAGAAGCTTGAAAAATGCTGCTGGTAGGTTGCGAGTTCATAATATTTCTCAAAGCAGGTCGTAATCAACGACCGATCCGATCATAAATGTCACTATTGGTCACTTTTTGATTGTTTTGAAGTCACTGCGATTGAAGTCTTCGTTTACAATCGCAAATCTCTCCAGAAATGTATTTTCGTCAAATGACCTTTGGCAAGTGTCTTTCGGTAAAATGTTAAAAAATGGAAACTCCTTCCTAGTTTGTCTTCGAATCCCTATCAACGAGGAATTCGTTTGTAACAGACACTTGCTCAAGAACTCCTAAAACTTATAGCTGAGTATTTTTTGTTTGTAGCGGCGCCGGTGGTGTAGTGGTAAGCGTGATTGCCTCTCACCTTAAAAGGCCTGGGGTCAATCCTAGTCGGCGCAGTCGGGATTTTCTGTGGCATAAAATCTCTGATCACGCTTTCCTTCGGATGGGAAGTTAAGCCGTTGGTCCCCAGTCTAGCTGCTGCCTCCTTGGCGTCGGTAGCATTGGTACTCAGTACGGAAAACAAATCAAGGAAAAAAAACGTTTCTTTGTACGTTTGATTATTCAACAGTACTGTGTGCTAAACTAATTTTTAATCTGCCAAAATACTATCCACATTGTTGTTTTGAGCCGAACGTAAATTTAACCATGCAAACACGTCGCCAACAATCTGTAAAACTTCAACCGTTTCCCGTCAGCTTGGGAAGTGAAAAAAGGTTGGAGATTAGGTTCAAAAGACACTTTCCCTGGCGTGTCTGTCTTTGGCATGCCGAGATGAATATCACATTCACCGCTGTGCTCGGTTGATCGAGCAGATGTGTTGCCTCAGGGAGCCGTCAGGCATTTTCCTCCATATTTCGGTGATGTAAAATTAAGTGTTTCAAGTAGCTCAAAACGGCGGCAATGACAAAACAGCAATAGCAGCATGGGTGTTCTACAACCGGCCGTCGTCGTCGTCGTTGTCGTCGTAGGACAGATAGCGATGCGTGTTTTCTTAACTCTAGAGTTTCTTTTGGGACTTCCTTTCACAATAACGGTGCGGCGTGCACTTTGACTCCACTTCAGCGACTAGCGATTGCTTCTCTTGAGGTAACGTGGCGGTCTCCATGCATCCAGTCAGTGCTCTTGGTCTTCTTCGTGGGTGGGTGAGTGGAAGCACATGGTCTCCTAATTCTACCCGGATACGCCCAACGATCTGATAAATCTTCGTTAATTATACCTCAAGCTATTACGTCAATATCCAAATTAAATCAAATTAATTCTTTCATGGTGCAGGGTTGAGTACGCACCGATACCAGAAGTCACCCCTTTTTTTACTACAGCTCAGAGCATGCGGAACAGTTGTCATGCTTTTCCCAACAGATACCGTGTGGAAATTGAGACATCAATACGCACGAGGGGCTTCCCGATGTGACAACTCTTAATGGAAACGATAACGCTGTAAGCAAATCTGCCCACCCCCCAAAAGGATTGGTTTTGAGATTCTAACCGCTGCTGCTGGTGAAATTTAGCGAACAAGTTTCGCTATGTGTCAATTGCTGACTCGGCCAAGGGGAAAAACCATCAAAGCTGCGATGTTCTCCTCCTATAGGGACAACCAACAACTGTGTATATTTACATTCGGTGCGCCTACGTGTATTTCTGCGCCTGACACTCCTCTCTTCTGTTCTGGTTTGCTTTGAACTTATGTCGTGCCCTGCTCTTCCTTTCACCTAGCATAAATATATGCAAAATGAAACGTATCTGCTGCATTAAAAAATATTTTCCATGACATATGCAAACAATAGATAGATGAGTCAATCAAACGGCAATGATGAGGGTTATAACGATGTACCTAGAATCGTGATGTTTTGAAATAAAGTTATGTCTTTTTTCCTTCTGGCCTGATTGTGCCTGCAGGCTATTTGGGTGGAAGTTAAGTTGCAATTCGCGTTTTTCCAGTTTTTTTTATTTGGTTTAATTTTCCTATCAGACAATATGGGTGCGATAATGAAATATTCATTACCCGACTTCCCCCTCCTCCTCGGCGAGATGGTCTTTTGGCAGGTTCTACACTGCATTTGAGAATTGTGAAGGGTTGCATCGAGCAACATGTTCAGATATTTGATATGTTGATATTGTAATATATTGTTTAGCAATATTCCAAATGTTTGTTCATACATTGACGACTTGATGCGGAATACTATCTGAACAGTGTTTACATTTTTAACTGAAAAATGCTTTTGATTTATTATACATCGACCGGCTTTCTGTCATGGTATGCCGCGCCTTTACTGACTTGGTCAGCGTTTCTCAATCTATTGGTCAAATTATTAAACAGTTGCTGAAAATTTGAAACCAACTAAATTCATAAATAAATATACATATTGATCCACCGGGGAGTATAGAACCTTTGTTACACAGGAAAATACCGTTTTTGCTATTATCTAGAATAAAAATTAGGCATTTTTTTGTTTTTGTATGTCTCACAGGACTAGTTCGTTTTTGATATGATTTTGAAAAAAAATAGACTTTAATTTCCAGGGTTCCAAATACCTTCTTGGGCACTTCAAATTACTACCATGAACATATGAAGGATTCTAAAATCAATTCAGATTTCTAGTCAAACATTTCAAAACGTCCTATTTGCATTGATCTTCATCAACTTTCTCTTTCCTTAAACACTCAGCTGCATTTGCCGTTTTGGACGCTAGATAAGAGTCTCCTTTATCAAGCTAAAGTCTGGTCCACTAAGAATCCGGACACTTTATTTTTTCTATAACAGCGCTTCTAGTGGTCAGATTTGGAATGTTTTGACAGCGATTTGTTTTGAAAGTACACGTTTTTTTTTAAGTGGAGAAAGTTTCGTTTCGATACATGCAGTATTAAAAAAGTTGTACTAGATGGAAGCCGAGAAAAGAAAATTGATCATGCACACCCACGTCGAAAACCCGACGTGGTTAATTCTAAATATAAAAATAAATCTAAATATAAATATAAAGACAGGATCCCAGACAAAAGTTTTATCATGATGTCCCCAGCAAATTCAAGTTTGTTTTTGCCGATGAGTTCTCCCGGAATCTGGCAAGGAATTTGCAGCAGCGGACTCAAAACCAGGCTTTTTATCACCAACAAAACGATGGATTCGAAGCTGTATGCGCAAGAATGCCTGGAGAAATGTATCATTAAGGCTCACAAAGGTCTACAGGAGGTGCTACAGTGGTACCGCGACAATAAGGGGGATTTAGTCGACAAGGACAACAATCCACCCAACTGTCCGCAATTACACCCAATCGAAAAGTATTGGGAAATTATCAAGCGGAAGTTCAAGAAAAAAGAAAAGACGACTCGAGGACGCTGCACAGAATGCTCGATGTTGAAAAAAAGGCCACTGAGGTTGACCTGTCCAGTGTGCGGCAGATGATGGCGGGAGTTCAAAAGAAAGTCCGGAAGTTCATCCGAACGCTGTCGGAGTAATTTTGCATTTTTGTTCCTATGAAAGTACAATAAAATACCTTCATTTTGATTAAATTACATTTTTCTTACGTCACATTAATCCCGAGAAACACCTGGTTTTATGTGTCCAAATTCTAAGTGGATCAGACTTGTGGTAAAAATAGTGCGAAATCTGTTTGCATAGCACTAATTATCAAAAGAGTAAGTCTATAACAATCGATCATAGCAGGTACGACCTTTGAAATGTTTGTCGAGATTTTAAGTGTGGAAATAATCCATGCTCGACCTTCTTATGTTTCTGGGTTTCCACATTTTGTTCATGTTTGTACCAGTTCTGATAGTGATTGTACGAATGTGGATCATGTATAGACGAATATTTTAAGCGCCAGTTACACTTATCAATATATTTTTTAAATAGGGGATATATTATTAATAATATTAATGACATAAAATTATATTGTTATTATTATTGTCAATATCCATATATTGAAGACATTGAAGGTAACATTGACAATATAATTATTGTGAAAATATTGACATGTATAACGTCCGCTTTAAATGTAAAGACCAAGGTTATACTAATTGCTCAGTTTGTGAGCAAAATCAGCGTGAGTGCAAGCTTTTTCTAAACACTCCAAATTTGAGTAGGATCTACTCTTATCCGTCAAAAGTAAGGCAACCCAGAATTGAGTAAACAATGTTGGAACTGACAAGATGACGAATTGACAACATCAACCTTAATCGAATATTTATTTTTTATCTTGTTAGTTCCAACATTGTTTAATCAGCCCTACTTTTGACGGAAATAAGAAGGCCCTACTCAGTTGTTTAGAAACAGATTGAAAAACTCGCGGATACAAATTTAATGGGACAAAATTCAACTGGTCTTATTGGAATACATTGAAAAGGTTGAAAAATCTTGGTATATACACACTGCAAGTGCAAGTTCTTTAACAATGATCACGACCTAACTGAACACTATGCCATCCCACCACTACAAAAAAAAAAAAAACAGAAGTTATATGCCATATATGAGATATCAACCATATTGATCAGATAAGCAATCCCGGAGAAAGCTTGCCTAGGCGTAATCAAACTATCGAGTTAAAGCGAGACCTATCGATCGGGAATGTTTTATACAGGTGAGATAATTTATGTGGCTGGAAATCCAATTTTATAACCTTAGTTATATTTCCTCATAATAAATCAAACTTTCTAACGGAATCTTTCATTAATAGCTTACATACAGTGTATCTCAAAATTGATCTTACAGAGGACAATTTCTTGAAACATGGTGAATAGATTTTTTTTAATCGTTGCTGGTGGTTGAACAGATGTTTATTGATTTATTGCTATTGTTTTGGTCTTTATTGGCCTGTATGAAGTTAGATTTATTTTAGTTAAACGCTCGGTTTTCAACTTTTTACTTAGTGGACGAATTTTAATAAAATCAGTTGCATATGAATAATCCGACTAATTTTTTTTATTCTTGATTTGTTTTCCGTCGGACTGTTTTCCGTACTGAGAGTACTAATGCTCAATTAATAACTATTTAAATTAACGTTTGGCTTGAAAACTACATTCTGCAAAGTTGTAGCTGAAAAAATTTCCCAGAAGAATAGCTATAGAACTTTTTAACAGTGCAACATTGGAAAAGGCAAGAAAGCTATGAATAAAGTGTTTGGACTTCCAATAGTAATTTGTGTGCAAATGGTTTGTGCCAAGTCAGTTTCTTACCAAGGTACCGAGTTCAAATTTTGGGAGGCTAATCAGGACCACCTAATTTGGAACCTGTTTTAGCACTGTGGAGCGAAAATTTCAAATATTGCATCAGTCTAAAACAGTGGTTCTCAATTTTTTTTCGCTTGCGATCCACTATGAGAAATTCCATAAGCCACCCACCGATATTGAATACAGATGTTGTAAGGCAAGACTGGTCTACCTTTCTTAACATGCTTTTTTTAAATGGCTGTATTTGTGTTCGATGAACATGTTTTAAACTGCACTTTGTTTATTTCTCATTCATTGTCTTGCCAACTGGTATAATAATCTTAAAACTTTAAAATGGTGCTAAAACACCTCAAATTGGCCATAGACCAAACTGGCCTAGAATTTTTAGACTAGCTTTGAAATGTAGCGATGGCTTTGAAAATAAAGCCTGAAAACGCTACAAGCTATTTATAAATTAAATACTTGAACAGCCTTCAAAATACCGAAACAACCCAAATAAACGCCCACATGCCTAGGGGGGGTGAATCTATCAAAAATGCAGTGAAGATGTTTGTTTAAGATGCGCTCGCGATGAATAGAAGAAAAGAAGATTAATGATTTGAGTTGTTTACAAAAGATGTAGCTAATATCAAAGCTCATAAAAGCTTCAAACACTATTTTACGGAATTCGTTTGATGAAAAAAGTTAGAGGCAAATGAATGTAAATGAATGCACAAATTGAATGTAAATGATTTTCCATCCCTGCTCCCATGGACTACTTTTTATGGGGGTGCATAAAGGAAGAGGTGTACTCGGTGACAATCAACACACGCGAACTTCTAGTTGACCGAATTTTTCTTGCTGCTCGAAAGATACAAAGGAAGATGAATAATATCAACCTTGTGGAAGAGACCGGAAGGAGGTTCAGGTACTGCATCCAAGAAAATGGAGGACACATATAGCAACTATTGAAATAAATTTAGGAAAGAAACGAAGAGCAGTGTTTCAATTTGATCAATAATTGGAAAATACCCAATCAGTTCAATGAACTGATCTACATTGGTATCGAGAAAAAAAAAACAGAACATTTTCAATTCTCATCGTGCGTTGAATGAACCGTCCGCAGCATTGTTTTTCTTGTCACACTTTTCGTACCGTCACTCCGCGTGGCGATCAAGTGTGCTATGCGCGCTGCAAACAGACGTCAACAGCAACGCACGGTGGGGTTGAATTCGTGTTTTACGCAACCGTTCAACGACGCAACATGATGTGTTTAGTACGAAATTGCGACAAAACTAAACAATATAGAAAATTGTTGTCAAGAAGAGAGTTGTAGAACGTATTGAGAAGCATCTTTTGGTTAGACAAAGCAATACACTTTATTACGTTTTTTTTTTAAATATTAAGGGAAAACCCGTAGGAAAACACAAGTTTTAGACTCGTTTATCCCTAAAATGTGTCTAAATGCAGCTTACTTAAAGTAGAAATGACACTATTAAATAGGAAATTTACCAAGCTGTCCAATGTAGGCAAGTGTTTTCTGCTAAATGGCATAGTTTTCGAGTTAGAGCCAATTTAGGGCAAGCATAGACAAAAACAGAAAAAGTTCAATAGCTCCGTAACGTAGAACAATTTTTTACTTCAAATATGATCTTCTATTGCCCCTTAAATTATTTGCATTAAGGAGCCGAACACCCTGTATATGCTATTGAAAATTTCAACTGATTTTGAAACGACTTAAGAATATGGAATGCCGTTATAAGAGGTTTAAATTAGTTATTAAAATTTGATGTTGTTAAAAATAAATTGTTCAAGAACAATTTCCAAACGACGATTGTCTACGTGGGTGGCGGTGGGGACGGGTTGTTAACGGAAACCTCTCCAAATCGGTCTAAGTAGTTAATGAACAGCCCCTTATCAAAAATTGTGTGCACAAAATGGGTAAAAATCGTTATTTTAATAATTGATAAAACAAAATCGTTCGAGTTTGGCCCCTGCCTGATCATGGGATCTATTCTTTCCAAAAATGCACCACAGAGGCGCAAACAAAAGTCTGGCTCATCAAATTTAGTTCGAAAGTGAGAAGTTCCTTGGCCGTCTTCGGAGGGTTCCTAAATATTCCAGAACGGGTTGCCTCGCTAGGCTCCCGCATTAACATTGACGCACATGAATTGTTCCTTGTAAATATGCAAGATGTGGACATCTGCTCAATGATCAACGTTTTCCGTTTACGGTTATGTTAACAATGCAATGAATTCGCTATAGTAAATTCGGTTGGCACTAATTTCTCATCATCTAAACAATTCCTGCAGAAAGGTAACCACGTATGATCCCAGGGTGATTGCTACTTGATTTAGAAGCAACCAATTTATGTTCTCTGCATCGTGGCGGCAAGTCCATTAATGAATGATGAATGCATGCTATGCGACCGTTGACGGATCAAAGAGGATGCAATTTATTGTCTGTTTGGTTAACACATGTTTTTTTTTTCAGCAGCTCATTTTCACTTTCACACGAAGCGGTTGCACATCATCATCACCATCACCACCGCCGCCACCATCATCATCCTATATGCATTGATTGGTGGCCGTAAAACTGCAGGGTTTTTTGATGTTGTTGTTGTTGTGGGAGTAGATGCAGGAGGAGGCGAAGAGTGTAGTTTTTTTTTTCGCTCAGCTAAAGTGATGAAAAGCAGGAAAAGCTACTAGTCACAGTTTCACATAAAAATGAGCCAAGAGTGGTGAAAACATGTCAGATGGTACCGTAAAGTAAGCGTAACGGATTGGAAAATTATCGAAGTGCCATCCGTAAACAGAGCGCTGGGAAACGAGGGAATGAATGAAAAAAACGAGAGTGGAAGGTAAAACATAAACGAGCCGAAAAGGTTACGATCTCGGTTATGATGATGGAAAAGACATTTGTCAACAACGAGAAGATTCTTTTTTATGGGTAGGAAAATGTATTCATGAAGAACGTCTCTTGACATTTACATTGGTCACCCAATTAACTCAATTAGTGCTGAGGGTTCATTTTTCTACAAAGGTACAAAGTAAATATTTTTTGTAATTAGGTCAACACAGAAAGATTCCGTTTTATGTCCTGCAAAGTGATGTGAATTTGACGGTGAAAATAATGAATGTAGACAATCAGTCAGCATGCTCCAATGAGCCTGCTTTTTTTCTCGTATGATTTATAAACAACGCTATGTATCGTGAATATCGAATGAGCGCAGTACACTTTTTCTCTTTTATCCTATTGTACTCTCGGAAACGTGTCCCAGGATCAACACACATACAATTTTTTATTCATCTATCCCAGAAAAGCTCTCACCCTGTGAGCTATGGCGCGTGTATGTGTTATGATTTGCGATCACGTTTTTGATTAATGTTTATCCGCATTTTTTTTTTCGTTGAAAAGAAAGAAAAAATGTTAAGAGAGAAAGAGCACACGAGAAAAGATGATAAGTAATATCCTTCCCAAAGTAGTATAAATGAACCTAAATGGAAGATGATGGCATCCGTCTCGGAGCCCCTTTTTTTCGAAGGGGATGATTTATTTCCCAGTGTATCCTCTAATATATAATCTAAGGGTAGTATTAACAGGTTATAATTTTTTTTTGGTTCGAACGAGTTGTTCAAATCCTTACTTTAGTAATTTCATATAAACAGATCTAAATTACTAGAGAAATTTTCAACTAGCTCACGGGTATATTTATCTAGTTTGCAATGAATGAAAAATCTCCATACGAGAAGACGGGTGCAGACATCGCCAAGTTTACAAACATGAATCATTGACGAGGCAGAGGCGAGTGAGCGTTTTTTTTTTTCAAATATAAGAATATCTCCATTGATTTGCCGTTTGATCGCATGGGTGGTTCATCCGCTGTTTCCGATCCGGTCGACGGCTTTTTAGCAGCGGTGGCGGGCCGCGTGTCAGTTGGTTTAGCTTGACTTTAGTGTTGTTGTTGTTGTTGTTTTGTCATTCCTTCATTCGTTCGCCCACCCAAGATGAATTCTATCACTACTCATCAAGAAAGTTGATGCGGTCCTTCAAAAGTCATCTGGTTAGCAACCGAATGTGAATTAATGCGATGTTTGTTTAGATTGATCTACTGTAACGCGGTAGCTCGTACGAATTGTACTGCTGGCTTGTAAATACGTAGGTAGAGTTCTTTTTTTCCCTTGATTTGTTTTCCGTCGATCTTGTTTTCCGTGCTGAGCACCAATGCTACCGACGCCAGGGAGGCAGATCCCACCCCTGGACCCTACCTATCGATACATCAACTCATAAACCGGGGACCAACGGCTTTACTTCCCCGCGATCAGAGATGTTATGCATCTGAACTATCTATTATTTTACCAAAAATACTTGGATTTTTTTTCAAGGCGAAACATTTTCATAACACCAATATGGCCATTGAGTTGTTGGTAGTAATTACGGAAAGCAATGCTGTTTTCGACAATAAATATAATTTCTCTACATATTTTTTTTTGTTAATTACTTTATTTGTACAGGCTCAATCTTTACATCATGCTAGCAATGAATTGGTCGAGTCATTACCGTTTCAAATCGACTACTTATATTTTAAGAAATGTTCTCGGCGTCAGACAGACTAGGCCTCAACTGAGTTGTCAATTGACTCGTACCAGAGGAGAAGAAGAATAAGACAAGACGTCCGATAGCTCGTTCAAAGCAAATTCGGCCAGGACTGTTTATATCATATAAAACAAATTGTTTTTGGCTAGAGCTTCATGCGGAAGATTCCGGCTGAAGCACTTTGTTTTACAAAAGTGGACTCATGTTTACAAATTTGATGAAATTCTTCTGTACATTTCACTTGAAAGTACTAGAAATCTTGATGATTTTCCATAAATTAATGGTGAAAAAAGTTTTTAGTGGCGCCGGTTTGTTTACAATTTTGGCAAGTTGGAATTGAGTACTTATCACTGTTTCAAAACGGATGTTTCATAGCCAAATAGTTTTATTGCGGCTGCTTATAAATCAACATTGGGATAGGTTGTTGGGTTTAATGAGAGCAATTCAAATCGGCTTTATCAGTCACTATAAAACAGCCATAATACCATTCATAAATCTAAATAGCATTAGCATCAGTTGTTTTAATAATATGATTTATAAAGATTTTGTAGATAGCTTACAGTATTTTATATTACTTACTTTTTATGACAATGTGTACAACCGTCCTAAAACTATTAGAAATTGCTGTTGCCGCTGTAAAACCTTTATAAAATTCAAATACAACCAAGTAGCTCTAGATTTGTTACTTGTGAACTACTTCCATTAGTTATGCAGCCGAAATAATTGAGTTCACACCTGGGGGCAAGACAGCTTTTGATCATGAGTAATGTTTGAGTTAATTTTGAGTAACCCTGAGTAACTCTAGTCGCTCAATATGCGATTCACGGTAACACAGCAAGCTGTTTTTTTTTTGTGATTAATGATTAGTTTAATAGTAAGTTCAGACTATAGCTGATATCATGTAGTATAGACTGTCGTTCAATGAGCACTCATACATCAAATTTTCACCGGAAATTGTAAGTATGACTTTTGACATCAAGATAGTCAGCTATAGTCTGAACGTACTATTGGTATATTTTGGATCATCATCCTTCAATCCCATGATCTTCATACTTCTTCGTACCAATTATTCGTAGGCCTACGGTGGAAGATGACCATAGCATTTGCAAATTCAATAAATGAGTCATTCTTACCATCTTTTGTGGTATTTGCTGTTTATTGCATACGCTCTAGATAGGTACATATTCTAATAGTTTGACATCTTCATTGTGTTCATCACACACTTAAATTTTTTCGCCGAAATTCCAATAGCCGAGCAGTTCTGCAATTTATTTTGCTGAGATTCAGTAAAACAATTGCCGAGACTCAGCTAACAAATAACATTTTGCTGAGATATCAGCAAAAGTAAATGCCGAGGTAATCGGCTGTTGGAGATTTTACCGAGCTAGATTAAGTGTGCAGTTCATTTTGTCAACTCATTCCAACAGTTGGTTTGGACTCTTTGGTCCACTTGGACTGACCTCCTACAACCATAAATAAGACCCTATTTTCTCGAGGTTCTAGAATATTTTTTTTCAAAATACTATTCCACGCCAAAGTTCGAGTGGTAGGAATGTGATCCATTATAGAACCTCTGATTTGCTGAACACATTTGGCAAACTCTCATAAAGCACTTTTTGTTGGATGTTACAGATCCGTTTTTCCAATTATATCAAAGTTCTTAGGTTCCCCTTATTAGGGTAATTCATGATGTAATAAATTCAATTGATTTACTAGCGATTTGTAACATGAATATAATAAAAAAAATAAAACGATCACTCTGTCACATCATATTTATTCACACTGTATTTAGTTTGTATTTGTTGATGAATGTAAGGTCATTAGACTACTTTGATCATTGTTGAGTAATTATGAGTTGCTCAAATTTACTCTGTGCAAAAATATTAACTCTGAGTACAGCTGCCTTGCCCCTAGGTTCACACAGCATATCCAAAGTAACCAATGAGTCCGCTGTTTACTCTTTTCGTCATTTAAGGGTGATACTATCGACTCTCCTCGTATCGATGTCCACTAATTCAATATTGAGTTATAAAACCATAGTAAAAATGGCTTCCTATGGGCAAGGCCGTTCTTACATTCCAATTTAAGAAAGAACGTCTTGGGTTTTAGAATCAATTGATTGACCCCAGATGTTAGAGACGACAGTTAGCTGACTGAGCTATGGGAAGCCCATAAAAATCATAAAATCACAAGAAGATATCCAAGTAACTCTTCTCTTATCTTAAAATTGTGTTCGAAATTCCCTTGAAATGAAAGTCCCATAAGAATTTGCTCGGAATCATCCATAGAGTTTCTTTATTATTATTTTAAGGAAGTAATTCCTTAAACAAATATCTCCAAATTTTAGTTAAAACTCTTCTTATGAATTCTAGTATGTGTATACTAGACTAAGCTAGAAACATCACTTCTAGACTAACATTTGAAAAAGGCGTAACTCCAAAATGACTATATTGAGACATAATCCTATTTCACGACTTTCCATTTTCTGGATGATTTTATAAGCTTGACATATAGTTAATAGTTTAATCTATCATCATGCTTAGTGATGCAACAAAGTTTTTTTTGTGAAATTGAGAATAGAACATCATACGCCCTGATAATTTCTTACATATTGTTACTCCCCGGATATTTTTTGGGCTAATTTTAAGTTTTAAATATGCAAATATGCTTTATTTTAGGACAGCTACCGATGAAAAATAATCTTATCCGGGTCCTCCTCACTATTCTGGCACAACCTCCATACCGCAACTATAGGTACACCACTATTACTGGAACACCTACCCTATTCCTATGTTCAACCGGTTAATTTTAATATTCTAACTTCTATCGGTATATTTTCCCGAGCTACCAACGATTTTTCTTCAGACGTCTTGTGGATTTTTTTTTCGACTAAAGACCCTCGGGAGTTTTTTTGTGACCCAGAAAATATTACTGAATTCTCCCAGAAGTCTCTTCCAGTTTCCCTAAAAGCATCCCCTTCTGGCTTTCGCGGCAGCTTCTTTTGAATTCCGCTGGGAGGTTTTTCCAACTTTCAGCAAGCTTCTTAAAATTGCATTTGAAGTTTCTATTTAATCATTTTTAACTACTCCTGAAGTTTTTTCGACATCTCCGGAAGTTTCTGACGTCTTCTGATTTCATTCCTTGGAAGTTTTTTTTCTGGACTCCCCCAGAAGTTTCTTTTGGCTTCCCTTAGAAAATTCTTCTGATTTCACCTAGAGCATTCATCCGATTTTCTTTAGAAGATTTGGAGACTTCTTCTTGAAGTTTATGCAAACTTTGTCCTTAGATGTTTCTCATGACTTTCTTGGGAAAGTTCTTATATTTTTCTCCCAAAAATGCTTCTACAATTGTTTTCCGAAAATCGGGAAACGTGATTTTTGTTAAATTTTCCGGTAAAGGTTTTTCGGGATGCGGGTGCGGGATGCGGGTATGAAACACTAAGGCTACCCATAATTATTGGATTTCTGTAAAACGTACATAATGGATCAAAACGGTGTTTATTATATTTATTTTAATCTTTAATTCGGAAAAAATAGCTACAAATAGGTAGATGTTGACCAATTTGGCTCAAATTTTGAAAGGCCTTAGGATAAGGGCATAGAGAACAAGTGGTATTATGGCGAGGGGAGAGGTTCATTTTTTGGTCACTCTAATGGCGTCTGAAGTAACAAAAATGCGATTTGCTTGTATAAAAATCATATTCATTTAGAAATTCGAATTTCAGTAAACTCACCATAAATGTGTATATATTTCCGGAACTGGTAGCAGGTCACTTTTTAGTGACTTGGTCACTATTTTGAAGTCAGTCACTAAAAAGTCACTTTATACACCAAAAAGTCACTAAAATCACTATTTCCCTAAAAATAGTAACTAAAGACACTTTTTCACTACTAAAATAGAGTGAAATTTTAAAATATCAACAAAATGTTTAAATTGAGTACTTGGCACTAAGAAAATCTACAGTAGTTTTAACAAAATAAACACTGTTAAAAAACTGAAAATTTTAACAAGGGTGACCAGTGAACTTTAGAACACCAGGAAAACTATTGGGAAATGCCTTCAATTTCGATTAAAAATCTGGGAAAATATACCTCCTTTCCTAAAAAATAAATTGTAAACCTTGGAAACTTTCCAAAGGTATTTGTCTGTGATAGATTTTCTATAGTCTTTCAAGGATGATTAAGAACTTTAAAAAATCTAAAGATAATTTTAAAGCATTCTAGGGATGACATCGAGGTATATCAGAGAAGAATACCAAAGTACAGACTACGAAAGTCTCATGTAAAATTAAGTGCTCTGAGGACCGATTTCTTCATCTTCGCTTAAATCGTAAGCCAGGTTTACCTATACAGTTAAACTTGGCTTAACACATACGAGCGTCGCTTTTGATTATATTGTTTAAATTATTAGAGACGCAAAATTCAGATTCGAAACAATTTTGGAAATAATTCCAATATAATTGAGAGTGCATTTTAACAAGAGTTCGAAGAAGAATTCTATGATGATTGTATGAATTTTCTATGTCAAATTCTAATAAGAATTCAAAATTAGTTCTGGAATTTTGCTTAAAGAACTCCGATGAAAACTCCATGAAAATTCCGTGAACTACAAAGATGGTATCTGCGGATAGTTCTAAAAGAATTCTGGGGTGATTTCTGAAGGTACTTCTAAGAGAATTCTAAAGATTTTGAAATAAATTCCGAGATGAATTCCAATGGAATCAAATGTTGAGGGTTCAATCTCGAAGTAATTCTGAGAAGAGTTTCAAAGTTATCCTGTGATGGATTTTTGTTTTGAAAATTCTGAGAATTCTAAGGAGAATACGATTTGAATTTCCAATTGAATGCAGGGGAGAAGTCCAAGATTATTTTAAGCAGAAATTTATAAAAAAATTCTGAGGTTAATTGCATGGAAATTCTAAGGAGAATTCAAATAAATTTAAAATGGACTTATGGAAGGAGCCTTCAGGGAGTTCTTAGAAGAATCAATAAAAATCTTAAATAATCTACTTTAAGTAATCATGTGTTATTACTTCATGCGCAGTGTGAAAATTGTGTATAGAAAGTAGAAAGCGAGCAGTGGACAATTTTGAGGAAGGTACGAATCGGGTAGCTGTTTACATCAGATGGCGACTTGAGTGTGAAACAATCGATAGAACTGTTTCCGCACATCGGCGGTACATGAGCAAATGTGATTTCATAGTGTACTCGACAAGATTAACAACCTAGAATAGGTCACTTGAAAAGTTTTTTTTTATTGTGTATCATCGTGTTATTAGAGTGTATGAGAATTAACATAACCCTAGTAATTGCTTTATACTTCAATTAAACAACAAACATTAGATTTAAAAATTAAACCGGTGTTTCTGTATTGCAGAATGGGACGGTATTATCGGTAAAACCGGTAAAACAACCTTATTTCCAGCTAGATGAAAACATCAGAAATCCGTTAAAAATTACCAAAGATAAGGCAAAAATGGGGTACATGGGATTATGGTTTGGTGCTTGAAGAGTTAAAATTTATGGTTATTTATTTTTTCTATATTGTATTTAAAAAAATGTTATGAAGTCATGAACATTAATAAAAAGCTTTCAAAGAAATTACGAGTCTTTGTAAACTTTTGTCAGATTATGAAAGTTTGTAATTTTCTATTGAAATAACATTGCAGCACAATTTACAATTTATGAACCACGTGGTACACCTATAATTATTGCAATCTACCGCACGATCCCACACAGCGAATCAACTGGACATCGATTGAGTAGCATTGATTAATTGATCGCTAGTTCATAATTTTCGACCCATTTCAAGTTACCTCCTCCTGAATCAAACCGAAAGTCACATGTTTACATTACCCCACGTGTTCATCCCACCTCAACTGCCAATAGCCATTACCATCAAAGGTAATCACAGTCTGTGAGTGAGTAGCATCCTGTCCTGCTGTGTGCCTGGCTGGATTGGAACGGGGGAACATCCAGGCTGGAAGAAAAATATCAAATATCAAGCCCAATCTCTTCCAGATACCATTAGCCACGAGCCGAGATAGCCTCCGTGTTACACCGATTGTGGTGATTTTACGCTGCAGGATACCCCTGGCTACCGAAAGTCCCATCCACGGTGTGTTGAAAAGAGATGCGTCCCGCTGAGGGCTTCCCTCTCCATTTACGAGATTAAGTCTTTTTATTTATCCAATCGGGAGAAATCATCTTAATTTATAAATAAAGAGCAACGCATGGCGAATAACCGAACACCGTCCAAAGCCTGGCGGCTCGGATGGATCCCTGCTGGTTTTGTTTTGTGAGCAACCCTCGTTTTGAAGTGGCACCGAAAAATGTATGGAAGTGATTGAATTTTTTTTAAGGCCGCTGCTTCCACCTTGGGTCGGAATGGAAAACGGTGGTAGGTGAGGGCTCGGCCGGGAAAGCCCCCTGGGGAGACACAAAACTTTTATTCTCACATTAGGTACTGTTACGAGCCGGCAAAGCTAATGCGTTTGCGTTTTCGAGGGACTGTCGAATGACAGTGGTATTTTAGATGGTATATAGTTTTAATTTTTAGTCTTCTGAATGTTATCAGCACGCCTGCGGAAATTTATTTGTTTCTTCTATAGCTGGTTAAGTTTCATTAGTAAATTGTTTTTTCATGCTTTATTGTTTAATTTTAACGTTTGAAATATAATGGAATTCCTCATTACAGTAAAAGTTCATATGATTTCGTAAGATTTCATAAAATCTTACAGGTTGGCAATGAAATTCTTAATGCAATAGAATGAATTAAAACAACCACTTCAAACTTAAATTCTAACCTTATTTTTGCACAACCATCCAACTGTGTCGACAGGTTGCTTGTGGCCCTGAGAACAAGAAATTTGATACCGAAGGCGTGTGCGGGATTCCTTGAGGCGTCGTCGTCGCCTGGAAATGGTCGAACCCGGTGAGCGGCTGCGATGATGGCGGTCGGTGGGTTCTGTTATGGGTTTGCACCATTTTCCCGGTGTATTGCCCAGGCAGCATGATCATAATCGTCGCTGTTAAAATGAAACGTCTTAATCTTTAATGCGATTGCCGCTCGCTGATGGCGATGATGGCGTCGTCGCTGATGGCGCCGCCATCCACTTACCTGACTTGCCGTAACTGCTGTGAGGAAACGACATTCGGTGGAAAGATTGAGACTGCGCTTATTCGGAAATGATTGTAATAGAACACCTGATATGTCTGGTGCTTTTAATAACTTTCTAGTCGTTTTTTTAGTCCAGCAAATCGTTTCCGATGTTCAAATTACATAAATATTGCGTGCAAAAAAGATAAAAAAATTGACTAAAAGTTGATGTTGTACGATTTTGGGCAACTTAAAAGTGCCATTGTGTTCAAAATCAGGAAAATTCGAATTTTTGACAATCTCAAAATCTTTAAAATGTATTTTGTTTTGTTATTGCAGTTTTCAACAGTTTTTTTAAAATTCATTTTTGACTATTTAGTTTCAATACATTATAAAGCGCTTCTTCCAATTTTTCGTCTTCTTATTATATTTCTTCTTCTTCTATATTTGATTCTTCTCCATCTTCTTATTTATCATCATCTTCTTCTTTGAATTTAAAGCTCATTGATAATCGCATATTATCTTATTGTGTGCTCTCAACTTAGCGTTCTAGATGCACTTCCACAGTTATTAAATGAGAGCCCATGAGTGGACCATGTTGTGAATGTATAATATTTGCAAAAATGGTACAGGCATCAATACCATTTTTGCAAATATTATAAATTAAAAACATGGTCCACTTCCCGAATTTCCATATGTTTCTGAAAAGACGCAACATTAATACCCTTTCCTGGTAAGAAATGGGACCAAAACCATTAGCGGCATTATTATTTAAGTGTGTAATTAATGCATAAGTTTAGTAAATAAAAGGTATGGGAGCAGAGCTGGTAAATATCACGGCCGTCATGTGACAATGCGAAAGCAGGTTTAGATGAATTTAAGCAAGCAACCATATGTAATCGGTAGAGTGAATATATTTTTAAGACTTCCTCGGTACAAGTAATTTTAATAGCACTAAATGAGCTAGTAATTACGATGATCACAACACTGTCACGTTCTGTCATGACAAAAAATTCGATGAGATTTTGAAGAAAATCTCTATTATCGTTTTCTCATCAGATGATAGTGACAGAAGTATCTCTGTAAATATCGCGTGAGATATTTCATTTAATATGACGTTTGCCAGTCCTGTGTGGGAGACAGTATTAGCTTTCTCATGCGTTTTACCCGCCTACCCTGACGTCATGACATTATGCTACGATCAGACTATAGTTGATATCACGTAATATAATATGACATCAAGAAAGCTTATATAACGTGATATCAGCTATAGTTTGAACGTACTATTAGTTTAAAGGTGAACCAAACAAATAAAAGAAAGGTAGATTATATCTGCCATCCCTCATTACATATCAGATTGGCAACAGACAGGAAGCAAACTGTCAAGACGCATAGAATCGTTAGCTCAAATTTGGGTAATCGATTTGCACTGATTTGAGTTCTCGAGCAATATGTGAAATAGGCATGGACATTGAGGTTGACGGTACTGAAGCAAAGGGTTATGTTTAATTTCTTTATATTTGCAACGATGATGATTTCCTATAGTGACACATATCACCTTCTTAATGCTTCAGTATGCCTTAAACGATTAATTCTTGGTTGTTAATTCAACTTCCTTGATGAAATTGGCTGCAATTTTGATTATAGTATCAGATTTGTTCTGTATACTGAGTAACTGGGAGGGCTTATTAGAAACTTCTCACCAATAAAGTAATGATCTCCTAGTAAATTTTGCATATAATTTTATTATTATTTTATTTTATTTAAGCATATTATTTTGGTACAGTCAATTAGCATTAGCATACGATGCAAGAGATTCAATATTACTTGCTCGTTTTTTCAAGCTTTTTATTTATAACATTGTAGAACGACACACCCACTTGCATCGAATCTTTCCAATTCCCGTTCAGCAGGAAAACCATGCGGAATCAAACTATCGTACTATGAACGCTTCTCATTTGCTTTTAGCCCATTCATGTGCCGAAGCATGGAGAGATCAGTGGAAAAATGACAGGTTTGATAATCGCAACGTTCGTGGTTCGAGTCCAGCTGGTAACTTTTTGTTTTTTCGTCATAATTAATTTCTCTGACTCATACACTCCAAATTTTTCGGTCTCCAATTTTCTTGCTTTGGACCGCAGCATGGTATATCTCATCATCCTTTCATGCGGTCTCCACTTACATCCTGTGATGATGAATCCCACATAATTGTAAGCAAATCTTACAACCCTTGGTTGGGTGAAGTAAAGCAAATACTCACATATTTCTGAAAATCGTGATCAATTTGCCCCCGGTTTACGATACTTATGTTTTCCTGTTTACATGTTAACACTATCTAGTGGTGTTAGTATGCGTTAGTAATGGTGTTAGTATGCGTGAGCGAGCTACCAGTTACGCCAAACTGACGATCAAATGCATTGTTTATAAGAGCTGATACGTCAATTCGAAAATGTAATCAAATAAGGAAAATGTTTCAATTGAAACGAACACATTTAATCAATCCATGATCGATGTTTTCTTTGTTTTATGTATTTAAGAAAAAGGAAGCTGTACATGTATTTGTACTAGTCTACGTGGGTTAACGAAATGAATAAAGTCAAAATCAAATTCAAATCTGATAGATTCCCGGAATTGATCGGCTTTAAGCTTCAATCTATTCTGACAAACGCGTTAAAACATGATTGTACCGGAATAGAAATCCGCACATCAGAAAAACGACGTTCGAAATTCGGAAGGTGGACATTGGCTCGAATTTCTGTCACTACGTGGCGCTAGTGTATTATTGATGTTTAATTGATTCCGAAATTTCTGAAATGATTAAAAATGATTCAGTATTTTCCGAAGTGATTCAGTGCTTGCGGAAGTTATGTCAAACTTTTATTAATTGAATCAGTACTTTCCGGAGCAGTTCCGAACTTTACTGAAGTGATTCAGTACTTTTCGAAGTGATTCCGAATTTTTTTGAATGCTTCTTCTTTTTCTTCTTTCCTTCGGTCTCTGTTCTGCAATCTAGGGCCAATCACCGACGGACATCGATTGCTATCCATTGACGGCAATCGAATGTGCAGGAAGGCAGCGTCCACACTTGCGTAGGATATAGCACCCATTCAAACACACATGGGCCGGGACCAACGGCTTTACTTCCCTTCCGAAGAAAGACGTGACCAGAGATGTTTATGCCTCAACTTTCTGAAGTGACTCAGTACTTTTTTAGGTGATTAAAAAAATTGTATGAAGCAATTAAGTACTTTTCGAAGAGTTTCATTTTTTTTCTGAAGAGATTCAGGACTTTCTGAAATGATTCCAAACTTTTCTGAAATGATTCAGGATTTTCCAAAGTGATACAGTACTTGCGGAATAGATAACAAACTTTTTTGGAATAATTAAATACTTTCCAAAGTCATTCAAAAATTTCTACAGTTGTTCAGTAATTTCTGAACATTTATGAAGTGATTCAGAACTTTCTGAAGTGATTCCAAACGTTTCTTAAGTGATTCATTTATATTCAAAGTAAATCACTACTTGCGGAAGTGATTTCAAAATCTTCAGAAAATACTGACATAATTCCAATCTTTTCCGAAGTGGTTCAGTACTTTCCGAAGTGACTTCTAACATTTCTAAAGAGTTTCAGTACTTTCGGAAAAGTTATTCTTAACTTTGCTGAATCGGTTCAACGCTTTCCGAAGTGATTCAAAACTCCTCTGAAGTGAGTCAGTGCTTTCCGAAATTATTCAAATCTTTTCTAAAGTGATTTAGTACTTTATGAAGATATCCAAACTATTCAGAAGTGACAGTACTTTCTGACGTGAATCCGAACTTTTCATATGTGATTCAGTACTTTCCTGGAGTTCTTGAGTATTTTTTTAAAGTTTCCTCACACTTCTGAAGTAATTTAGTACTTTCCGAAGTGATTCAGGACTTTCCAAAGTGGTTTGAACTTTATTGAATTGCGTCATGCTAGTGTGTTTTGCAATACTTTTCTAAGTGATTCCATACTTATGACTGGTAGTGTTTTCAAGTGATTCCTAACTTTTCAAGTCTGGTTCACTTAATATTCAAGTGGTTCCAGACTTTTCAGTTCGAATTCACTTCATATTCAAGTGATTCCAAGCTTTTCAGGTCAAGTTTCAGGCTTTTCATATTCAAGCGAATTCAAACTTTTCAGTTTGAATTCACTTTATTTTCAAGTGCTTTCAAATGTTTCAGGTATGATTTACTTCACATTTAAGTGAATCTAAACTGTTCAGGTCTGGTTCACTTCATACTCAAGTGATTACAAACTTTTCAGATCTGATTTACTTCAAACTCAAGAGATTCCAAACTTGCCAGGCCTGATTTATGTCATATTCAAGTGATTCCAAAAATGTTAAGGTCTGATTCACTTTATTTCCAAGTTATTC
The DNA here is from genome assembly GCF_037179485.1 of Ochlerotatus camptorhynchus. NCBI lineage: Eukaryota > Metazoa > Arthropoda > Insecta > Diptera > Culicidae > Ochlerotatus > Ochlerotatus camptorhynchus. Next base: position 2,668,701 of record NW_027040867.1, read on the forward strand.
CAAAACTTTCAGGATTGCACTAGCCGCTCAGTCATGATCTTCTGAACAAGTTTGCTTATGAATCGAATTTTCTAGGTCATCGCGATCATGAGATAAAATAAATCATGCACACTAGCGCCTAGCGCCACGTAGTTTCATAATTTCGAAGCAAACTGTCCACCTTCTCAACGCCCTTGGCATGTTAAACAACTTTGCTGTAGACATCACCTTTGCAGATTATCCAGGATATCGATATAAAGATTTTTGTTTTTCCTTTGATTTGTTTTCCGTCGATCTTGTTTTCCGTGCTGAGCACCACTGCTACCGACGCCAGGCAAGCAGCTTCCACACCTGGACCCTACCTATCGACCCATCAACTCATGAACCGGGGACCAACGGCTTTACTTCCCTTCCGAAGGAAGGCTTGATCAGAGATGTTATGCCTCAGACCATCCCGGCGGCGTCGACTAGGATTGAACCCAGGCCTGCTGGAATGGGAGATTATCACGCTTACCACTACACCACTGGCGCCGCTATGATTTCGATTTATAGATGATGCTCTACTTTTTAGGAGGTGATGCAATATTCAAATGAGTGTTGCAATAGTTTTCTAAGCAATTCCATACGCTTAAGTATAGCAGAATTCAATTAGTGGCAATGCTTTCAAATATTTATGATATACTGCACCAAATTTTGTTGTTGAGTAAATTCTGCAATTTCTGTATTGCAATGTATAATACAGAATGTATAATTAATTACAGAATGTAGACATTCATCTTATTACTGATATTTATGTGTATCAATCGAAAATCTAATTCAATACCCGTACACCAAACTAAATGCTACCCTTCAACTCACGCGCGAAACTGAATCCCTTTCTCGTGACTCTGCATAGTTGAAAGACGCTTGTCGCCCTCGCACTGCAAGTAAATGGTGAGTAAATATTTTAACAAGTGTCAAATACACACGAATCTTAGTTTGCTTGCTAGCACAGTACGGTTTACTCTGTACCTACCTAGCTACCACTTTCATTTTTATCCTTTATATCGATATCACGACAAATAAAATCCTTCCCGAATGGCATGTCACGAATCCTTGTTGCGTGCCAATGAAGGATTTAGCCAAATAAATCTCTCTCCCAAATCACGAACCCAGTGACGGCTTTATTTAAAGCCGCTTCATAGTTTACGACAGGAACGTGCTTGGAAATGGTCTGGCGATTAGTTGGGAAGTGGAGCGCCGAGTGATGGCCATTCGAATGTAGTTGGCAGTCATAAATGAACCATTGCATAGGGGGATCTATATTTCATGCTATTTGGGACGACTTTTTGGAATTCTTTTTAATAATGATTCAAATTGTTCCACTTAGATCCACTCCAAAAGGCGAAAGTAATAAAGATATGATTTTTAGTGTCTGAGATGACAGATTTTTTTTTACGAGCAAATCATATCTTGCACCGTTTCCTCGTTGCTTTAATTAACAAGATCAAGATTGATACGGTGCCCGAAGTATCCAGTTGTGGTTTTTAGTTTGGTACGAATTGCCGAGGTAGAGACTGAGAGCAAACAAAATTGACTAATTAATAATAATTTATTTAGACACGGCGGTTAGTTTCCCTTTGAAACTCCCTTGGGTCTGTTCGTTTATCTTGTACTGATTTACCGATATGCAAATAGACAAACAAACAACGTTCGGTCAGATTTTACCTCTCTTGTGCACACTTTGCAAACCCCTTCCTCTAATGGCTGTGTAACACGCGGAGTGAAGCTTGTTTTGAGCAAAAACTCATCCCGAACCGTGCCGAATGCTCGATGGGATCTTATATTGACTTATGCTGACTGAAGGTTCCCTGAACCAAACGCCCGTACATAGAGATGAAGGGGGCTGCCAAGAACACGACGAGTTTGCTTTCCATCATCATTATCAGTGACCAAAACGATTTATCGGTGCCTTCTAGTCCCTTCGTCATGCATGGATGCCATGATGAATATTGCAAACTTCGTTCTAGTAGCAGTCAGCTATGAGGTACCCCTTGGAGTTTGTGTTTGTTTGCGCTGGAAAACGCAAAAATTCAGAAGCCCACTCACACGCACACAATAGCAACGGCGTAACACAAGAACTGAACATCAGTGCAAATATTTGTCCTGTGTAACTGCTCGCTAATTGAAATTTCAGAATTTCCATTCCATCCACGAGTTTGGGTTTGTTTTGGCTGGAAAAGTGTGCCTTCGCTCGACTTGATGAATCCTTCAACGCTTGGGTACTTTACATGCTCCCGAACGATATGCTAAAACATTTGAACGTTTTTTGACGTAGAACTACGTCTTTGTGGACTATACTGGGGTACAATTATGAAAAAATGTGTTGGGAAATAGTTTTAGGTTTTGAACGGTTGGAACTTTGTTATTTGTAGATTAAATTAAAATCGAAATACGCCAATCGATAGGAAATAACTCTACAAATCTGCTGAAATAAATACTTTTCCAATTTTCATAAAAAAAAGCATTTAAAAAAGGTACAAATGACAATTTTATCGCTGTTTTCATGAAATAAGCGTTTTCCCCAAACCAAGTCGTCAAAATCGAGTACTACTTGGTTGCACATCGTTTTGCTTGAAGCTGAAAAGTTATAAAACAGTGCTGATGTCGTGTCTCTGCTCTTTTCCGCTTCGGACGGCGTGGCAAGCAGCAAGCAGTAGCAAGAGGAGGATTTTCTCCCTCTCTCTGAATATTCTCGCAGGCGCATGACGAATATTAGTGAATGGAGCAGCAAAAATAATCTCGTAGTTCTACGTCAACAATTCGGTCGTACTTTGGACACAACCTTTAGCATTTTTTGATTCATGATCTCATTATCGTATAAGGTCGATGATGGTGATAACATAGTAGTAAACTTATTCACTTTTGATTATTAAACTCTTGAATATAGTATTGATGTTCATCTTGGTAACTGATCAAATGCATGGGTGGCAAAATGGTTAAAACTTTGATCGGATAAAATAGTCATTTGCGCTTAAAAAAAAACTAAAGTTTTAGGGAAAGACTCAAAATGGCAGCGTTGGTCGGGAATAGTTTTTGCATTAGCATTGCTGCAAGATTTTAAGGTGGTACGGGACTTATAAAAGCTATTGCAGAAATTATAAGCACACCTAATGCAAATCGTCGGTAGCATTGGTACTCAGTACGGAAAACAAGATCGACGAAAAACAAACTAAGAAAAAAAGAAAAAGAAAAAAAATGCTTGCAAAATATGTGGTTGACACATAAAACCTGTAAATTTTATTTCTTGATAGTAGCAATTAACGATTACTTACTAACTCACTCAGCGACCAGAAAACCGCTGGTTGTGACTCTTAGAAAGCTAAATTGACAGGTTTGATGTGTGAAACACATACTTTGCAACCTCTTCTTATATCTTACACGTATTAAATGAGTGAAGGAGTGAACTCGATCTAATCAGTGCTGAATTACCTAGACGATTTTGGAAATCTATTAGTATCGTCCATCAGTACGGGGTGTAGCGAAAAAAATAGGTACCTCTTAAAGTAGCGTGATTTTTGTCAAAGAGTGATTTAACTTGAAAACATATCGTACACACTTAGAAATAATTAATTTTACACGTGACGGAATCCGTCTTTGACATAAAAGATGAGACGTTAACAAACACGTCGTGTAATATTAAGTGCTCCGAGACTGAACAGTTTGTTGCTCGATGAAAAGTACGTTTGATTGAGCTACATTTCGCGTCTGTTATGACTCAAATTTATGTCACGCTCGTATATGTCACTCTCAGAGCACCTAAATTTACATGGAATTTTCTAAGTGTGTAAGTAAACTGGATACAGAAGAAATCCACCATTCCTTCCCGTTTTTGCTTATTGATCAGTGAGCAGAAGATCGTGGGATCAATCCCAAGCTCAGTATTTTAGTTGTGAGTATCACATTTATTTCGTATAAGGTTTTTTGCTTTTCTTTTATTTAATAATACGACCACATGATTTTCCAAATTGATTTAAGGGGAGGTTTACTTGGATTTGGCTGAAAAACAGTTGAACTTTGGAATTTTTTTTCAGGAGAATGAAAAGACATACGAACTTCCGGTTTCGATAATTATATTTATCCACTATTCCTGAATACTTGGAAATTTTTTGAAGGTAAAAAAACAAAATGGCGGCTCAAAATGGCGGCTCGCGTGGAGGAGTGTCAGTCAGGTTTTGCTGCAGAACTTCGAGTGCACACCCTCTGGTGGTGAACTGAAATGAAATTTTTTTTATTGTGGTTAAAGTTGATAATATTCCCTATGGCTTATACCTAACTAGAACGAAATCCGACAAAAATTGACCAAATTATGGACATTTGAAAATTTAGTGCCTTTTTTACCCCTTTTTTTCTCACTTTGACCTTGCTTAAAAAATAGTAACTAACAATTTTTTTTTCATTTTAGGTATAAGCCATACAAAAAATAGTATCCTTCAAAGCGCAATTTCCGATTGTAAATCGGATCATTTGTTCAAGCCCTATGCTCTAAGTTGTTATAAAAATATGGTTTCGAAAAAAACGCGTTTAAAGTTTTTGTAGCGTCCTTCAGCGCGCATGACAAAGGTTCACTCAAAGCGCCATAACTCGCTAAATATGTTTCGGATCGTAAAATCCTTTTGGCCACATATTCTACACACTTGTAGCTTTCATTTTATGCAAAAAAAAAAAATCATTTTTTTTTGAAAAAATCCAAGCAAACCTCCCCTTAATTTTAACAGCTCAGACAATGTTCACTCGGCTGTCGACAGAAGCAGACCACTCTCAATGTGTGCCATGCGATCGTCCGTTTACTCGGCAGCAACCATTGTGTGGTCCTCCTCATTGTTATTCGTCAGCAGTTCTTTCAATCGATGCGTCGTCGACTTTGCAAAGCAACCGTTTGTGATGAATGTGTGAGTGCTGACCACGTTTTGTGTCCATTGCTGCATTGGAAGCGCTCTGACCCCCGTTGGCGAATCTGCCATACAATGAAAACACTGAAAACGGCTCCCGTTCTGGTGGAGGAGGCTTATTGGATAGCGGAAGATAAAATGTTTATTGTGTTGTATCTTTTGACTATAGTTTTAAGATGTATTGTATAGTGAAAAAGAATATTCGGCTCTGTAAAGTTAATTCAGTTGAACCTTATCAAATAAATTAATAAACAAAAAAAAAGTCGGCAGGTCGTCAGTAATGGTTTATTGTAATATTAAGAGCTCAGCAACCAGTTCTATCGTGGGTTTAATTCCAGGCTCCTTCGTATAGAAGGATAAAAATGTTTTTGCATTATTAAATCGATGAATACTACTTAAATCTTGGAAAAATGTTTTTCTGTGCAGCTACTCATCTTTACTGTCCTGTCCATGTTTTTTTAGTCGGAGGAGCGGAGTGATGGGTTAGCGTGTTTTTTTTTTTATAGTAAGGTTTAGGAAAGCTTCAAGAAGCCTGGTGGCACGGTGTGGTATCTACTAGTTGCCTAGTGTAGATCCACTAAAACCCATTCCATACTCTCTCCTCTGCCTGGATCCCCCGGGACCACTGTGAAGCGACTACTTCGGGGGGTGGCTGTGCTCATGCACTTGTCGTACTCTCAGCGCTAGCTGGCGTTGCTAGATCGCTGCTCTTCTCTCCATTTTCGCTGCAGCTCTGACATAATCTGCGTGACTGCCCTGCTGACGGCATTCCAAGAGTCCTCCTCTCGACACATTTCATCGACGACATTCTCCACGTTAAGGACGGGCATATTCGTTCGCACTGCATCGAACCTTGGACAGTCGAAGACCACATGCTCCGGTGTTTCATCGACGTTGCCACACTCCGGACAGAGGGGTGACGCTGCGTGTCCGAACCGATGCAGGTATTTCCTGAAGCAGCCGTGGCCAGACAGGAACTGCGTTAGGTGGAAATTGACTTCTCCGTGTTTTCTGTTCACCCAGGTCGAAATAATCGGTATTAGTCTATGTGTCCATCTACCGTTCTCCGTCGTGTTCCACTCCTATTGCCACTTAACCATCGACTCCGTTCTCACCAATTTTCGAACTCCTCTGGTATCTCTTCGCATATAGCATTCGGTGTCCTCCGCCAAGGTGATGACGATGGGTATCATACCGGCGATAACGCATACTGCTTCCGTCGAAATTGTTCTGTACGCACTCACGACTCGCATGGCCATGATCCGGAACGTACTGCTCAGTTTCCTTTGGTTCTGCTTCGTTTCCAGAGCTGGAACCCAGGCTGGACCTCCATATCTCAGTATCGATGATGACACGCTGGCCAGAAGACGCCTCTTGCTACTGCTGGGACCAGCGTTGTTCGGCATGATTCTAGCTATCGCGTTGATGGCCTTCGAAGCCTTCTCACAGGCATATTCGACGTGGCTGTTGAAGTTTAGCCGGTCATCGATCATCACTCCCAGGTATTTTAACACACGCTTCGAGGCTATGGTGTGCTCCCCGACGGTGATTTCTGCCCGCTGTACCGCTTTACAGTTACTGACCAATAACACTTCCGTTTTGTGGTGGGCTATTTGCAGCTTCGCTCCTTTCATCCAGTTACCAATCATGTCGATTGCCTCGGTTGACAACACTTCCACCTCTTCCAGCGTCTCGCCTGTTACCGTCAAGACGACGTCGTCTGTAAAGCCAACGATCTCAACTCCTTTGGGCAGTTTCAGCGTTAGCACGCCGTTGTACATCCCGTTCCAGAGCGTTGGACCAAGGATGGAGCCTTGTGGAACTCCCGCTGTAATCCTAATCGATCTCTGTCCCATGTCTGTCTCGTAGACCAGAACCCGGTTCTGGAAATAACTCCTCAGGATCCTGCACAGGTAGTCAGGGACCCTCATTCTATGCAGTGCTTCGGCGATGGCCTCCCAGCTGGCGCTGTTGAACGCATTCTTGACGTCGATCGTTATCATGGCGCAATATCGATCTCCTCTCCGCTTCTGTTTGGACGCCTTTTCAGCTCTCTCGATCACTGTCCGAATTGCATCCACCGTCGATCTCCCTTTCCGGAATCCGAACAGCCTCTCCGACAATCCGTGCTCACTCTCCGTGTATTTCGTCAGCCTGTTTAGGATGATCCTCTCCAAGAGTTTTCCGAGTGTATCCAGCAGGCATATAGGCCTGTATGATGCTGGCTCCCCCGGTGGTTTTCCTGGTTTCGGCAGCAACACTAGCTTCTGTATCTTCCACCTGTCAGGGAAGTGACCCTCGTTCAGGCATTTCTGCAGCACCATCCTGAACATGTCCGGGGATGACTGGATCGCCGCTTTCAACGCTACGTTGGGGATTCCATCCGGACCGGGAGCTTTCTTCACCTTCAATCCTTTCGCCACTGCTACGAGCTCCTCGTTGGTGACTTCGACGTTATCTCCCTCTCTTTCTCCGTACGGTGTAGGTGGCCAGGTTGTTGGGTCGTGCTTCGGGAAAAGTCCTTCCACAATGACTTTCAGCTTCTCTGGGCACATTTCAGCGGGCATCGTTGGACCTCTGATCTTCGCCATCACGACTCGGTATGCGTCGCCCAAGGGGTTGGCATCAGCGTCTCGACACAGCTCCTTAAAACAGTTCGACTTGCTCTGCTTTATCACTCGTTTAAAAGCGGCCCTGGCCGCTCGAAACACTTCTCTTCGTTCCTCTCTGTCTGCTTCCGTTCTTGCTCTCTGAACACGTCTTCTGGCTCTGAGACAACTAGCGCGGAGAGTGCTAAGTGCCTCGTTCCACCAGTAGACTGGACGCCGTCTGTTATTTGGCTCCAGTTTCCTCGGCATGGTCGTGTCACATGCTCTCACTAACGTTTCTGTCAGCTCGTCCGCATTTAGATCTACGGGACTCCCGTCCACACGAAGTGCCTCAACGAACAAATCCTTGTCGAAAGCTTTCGTCTTCCACTTTCGGTCACAAGTTCTCGTCCTCCGTACTGCCACAGTATTCCGTTGGCCGATGCCATTTCGTAATATGGGTAAGCGTGTATGTGTGTGTGTGTGTGTGTGTGTGTGTGTGTGTGTGTGTGTGTGTGTGTGTGTGTGTGTGTGTGTGTGTGTGTGTGTTTGTCATTCTCTATCCCTCACCCAGAAGGGGGCGTTGGATAAGTAGAAATGCGAATAATTTTATCAAATCTCATGCTCCGTAATGGTGCCCTTTATGTTGTGAAGACTAGTACTTCAAAAAGGGTAACTTTTGAGGCAAGACAGGGTATCCTCAACAAGTTAAGGGAACACGATGCACTAGATATCCACAACAGGTACAGCAAAACATCACATAGACGCCCTTATTCACACTTACTACTCAGGGTTAAGAAGAGCCGCCGCCTCCAACTAAAGCTTGAACCGGGTACCTGGGACTCCCACGATATACCCGCGGCAATGATGGTCAGCAGACGATGCCCTGTGCGTATTTAGTATGTAATATGTTTTATTTGGCTATACAAAATGTTTGAAGCCATGCGTTATCCAAACGCATATTTTTCTCTAGTCATGTTTGAACCATTCCCCCTCCAGCGATTCCAACCACACATTAACTAAATAAGGGGAAATGGCTCTAATGTTGGCCAATGGATCTAAGATTGGGCCCACCGCTAAAAATCTGCTATTTATCAATTTTATCTAGATGAACGCGTCATTGGTACGGTACTAATGGATATTTTTGGTCGTTATTGAAAATTTAGTCGATTGCTGAATGTATGTATGGGCCCAAATTAGGGACATTTAGGCCGACATTACATCCATTTCCCCTATTGTTCCTTAACCTAACAATAGATCAGCTCAGTTGAGTCACACCGGCAATAAAGAGTACACCAGGCACCTAAGCAACAGGGGGGAAACATCAGAACAAACCATTTCAAATCAAAAACTATTCAAATGCGAGCACCGAAAAAATACACGCCATCACAAAGACAGCCCGAGCTAAAAATAAAAAAATAAATAAAAAAATAAAATAAAAGCACGCAGCGAGTAAAAACACACAACCGTTTTCAAACAATTCTCAAAGTGAACTATCTGATGGGCAAGCTTCTAAAATATGCTTCTAAATGAAGATTTTAAAGGAAAAGCTTCTAAAGAAGCTTCCATAAAGGAAACTTTTATAGAATAAGCTTCTTAAGATGATGCTAAAAGAAGCTTCTTGTGGAAGGTCATTCGGGATGGTTGACTGTCGCTTCGCTCCTATGACTAAAAGAAAACACGGGCAGGACCGAAAATCTGCGTAGCTGCGCAGTAAAAGAGCATTTTCCGTGGTTTAAGAAGCATTTCATCGTTTTGGTATGACGTTTCCAAAGGTGCCTTTTTCTGAAAGTCTCTTAAATAAAGAAATCAAACTTAAACCGAACCATTTTTGGCTATACTGTGGTCTCTTGAGGAAGACAAGAATATCTCTATGCCATAACACGTCACGTTTTTAAGGTGCCGCTCTCTTATTGAATTGGGATTTTATTCACAATTTAGACAATTTACTGCCAACCTATGCCAATCTATGACAAATGGTCGAAAGACAAAAAGTCGATGGACAAAAGGTCGAATGGACAACATATTGAAATGAACAAAAGATCGACTGGATACATGGTTGAAATGCAGGGTGGCCACTGAACCAGGAAAACCGGGAATTATGCTGGAATCGAAAACTTACCCGTAAAAACTGGGAAATATCTGAAAATTTAATTGGTACTTTAAAATAAATTTTTAGTACCTATTTTAATTAAGTCTGTTATTAAAAAAGGTCTTTGTCTAATACCTGGAATATTTCACATTGAATCTTAAATATTTCCTGAACCTTGGATTTTTAAACGGGATTCCAAAAATTAAGTCTGGGATCTAAAATAAATCGCAATGTACCAGAATTCCGACAATTTCTCAAGAAGACCGCATCAATATATTCTCAAATGATTCCAGTGAAAATCTGCTGTAACGATGAGCAACGCGATGAGCGAGCAATCAGCGATCATAAAATCGCTAGTTGTGACCTTCTGAAAGCAAAATTGACAAATTTTATATGTCATACACAAACTTTACCACCTCTTCTTGCATCTTACAAATAAAAAATATCATTATAGTATCTCATTGTTTCATAATTACGAAAAATAGCATTTTAGCTGTAATGAGCAATTGCAAGCCTGCCGCTCACTACTACACGTTTCAAAAATTTGTGCACCATAATCTTGAACAGTTATCTTAGGCCAGCAGCTGGACTCCGGGCAAACATTTCATCGAAGAGAAAGTAATTTCTCCATATGAGGTAGGGTTACGGTATGTAATGTGGGTCTAGTCCTTTCATTCGGCCTATCACGCAAATAAATAATTAATTAAGGAATATTACACAAAAAATAAGGAAAATATTGATCACTGATGATTGATAAATGTGTACCACACACAAATCAATTTATATCACAACATTTCAATACATTTTCAGCTCTCGTAAGTAATAAAACTGGTTGAGAATATCACTCTGTTCGGAGTTTTTAGCCGCCATGACTTCTAAGGTTAAGATGGGAAGGTTGCACTGACGATCATCAAATGGCCTGATTATGGCATTTATTGAATGGAATTACCTGATAATACACACTAGACGTAAAACTCACAGTTACTGTTTGAATATTTTATGTTTATTTTAATTGTTTAACAACGTTTTCACAAGTAAATCATGGACCCAACTTTAGGGACACATTTCTTTTCTATGTTCCTAACTTTGGCCCATGAAATTCATTTGACAGCATATAGCAATAAGAGTAACGTCAACAATGTGGTTTGCATTTGGATGATAAGGAACGAACAGGAAGGGAGATTTTTTCTGCCAAATCTGTATAATGAACATCACAATGTTTTGATTTAGATATTCTGCGGTCGAAAGACGATAAGCGAAATTTTTAATTTTTAATTTTTAACTTGAGTGATTTAATGTAGTTTTCGTAAAATTTTCTCTAAGAAATGTTTTGAGGAATGAAGAGTATTAAGTTAACAGTGATAGTGATAAAAAAAAATACATAAGAAAACGTTACCAAGAGCGTTTTTTTTGAGAATCAAACAGGATAGGACGAAGTTGCATCCATAAATAGACCCAATTTGGGGACAATAGACCGATATTACATACATTTCCCTGGTGAGTTTTTGTCTTAAAAAAAGTAAGTTTTTCAACTTTTTGCGGTTCCTGATAGCAAACGACATGATAAGCATATCTAAGCATACCATTTAGCAGTAGAATATCGTTTGCAGGTAAATTAATTGATGAGTTATGATTAAAAACGTAATCTATGGCTGCATATTAGACCGAGGTTAGGGACGTATACCCTATATGTAGACATTTATTTCTCATCGATGAAATTATGCCTGGAATTCCGCCGCAGGAGCATCAAATTTGTTACCAATCAAAGTCTCTGAACAAAATTGTTAATCTTGGACTTGAATTTCTTTGTGCGGAATCGTGTACAACTTAATTATTTCTTTCGAACTTATCTTATTGTCTTGAAATATTCCTCTCTCATCAGAATGTAGAAAGTATTTTCCTCAGAATTCCTTGAAACTCTTCTCATAATAACGTTGTGCAGACCGAGAAAATACAGGGTATTTGAAAATTAGCCGGAAATCTGGGAAAACACGGCAACTCGATAAAAGAACCGGAAAAAATAATATTCCTTAACACACCCCATAAAACATTGAAAGCTGAATAAGAGCCTGATTCGTCCAACAGTTAGGTCCTACTTTGTGTACTTCACCACGTCTTATCAGAACGTTTCTTCAAGCGCACTAAATAATGAAGAACTGGTTACTTTAAGGTCCTCCAGGAGGCAACTTGCCACCCTGGAGGGTTGACTATGGAAAGAGATTGTTCTTTATTTCCTGATTTCCTTTTATTACAAATTGATTACAATAAATTATTTTTTTTTTTTATAGCGGCGCCGGTGGTGTAGTGGTAAGCGTGATTACCTCTCACCCCAGCAGGCCTGGGTTCAATCCCAGTCGGCGCCGCCGGGATGTTCTGAGGCATAACATCTCTGATCACGCCTTCCTTCGGAAGGGAAGTAAAACCGTTGGTCCCCGGTTCATGAGTTGATGGGTCGATAGGTAGGGTCCAGGTGTGGGAGCTGCCTTCCTGGCGTCGGTAGCATTGGTGCTCAGCACGGAAAACAAGATCGACGGAAAACAAATCAAGGAAAAAAAATCATTCTTCATATAAAAACACTATTGAAAACAGAATACAAAACATTTTACAGAACCATTTACAATGAAGCACATACAGAATTGAAGCAATTATTTACACTGCGAACGATTTTGCCTAGATGCAAAAGGCCTTTTGATTCGCCTGTTTTTTTCTGTGGTGACAGAAGCGAGATGAAATTCGCCATCAGTGCGAATCACAATATCCCGGCCCCCAAAAACCAATGTTTTTAATCACTGTCCTAGATTACGGCTGCAAACAATATGTTGTGATTCAGTAGTTGATCTACAGTGTTTAGATGGCTACCAGGTTTGTGAAATCAAATTATGTTGACGATAACTCAAGTAGGCGTTATGGTAATGCTGATGACATCAGCTTCTTTATTGATTAATGTTTGCGTGTGATGAAATGATGATTATGGAAAATGAATCATCGATCCTATACTGGCCTCCATAGTCTATGCTGGTTTGCCGATGAAGCTTCTTAACCCATTATTAATGGAAGTAACGGCGTCCTCGTGTATCTTGTTTCAAATACGTCATGGTTAGGAGGATTTGAAGGGGTAAGGATAATTTTTGGAGTAGCGTCCTTCAATTTTGAGACCTATGTTGTGTACTAGTTCTGCCGAAGGGAGATTCGTGGTGACGGTTGTGACGACAACTCTGGCCTGACTTCGTCAAGTGCAAGGCCTGAATTCCCTGGGGACTAGTATGTAGCGAGTGAAGTTGACTCAAAATCATTGACAATTTGAATCGATGACGGAGGACTGGGCTCCTGATTTAGTTCACGCCAACACTGGACGGATAATTGAACTGATTCAACCAATAGGATAGTGTAAGTAGGTATAGGAGTACAATTTTCACCATGTAGCCGTTATCGCCATTTGCCTTATCTTATCAAACTGATGACGATGTAGCAACATCGGGTAGCTTGCAACTAGTTGATTAATTTCAAAGACATCCACTAAATCCTGGTCACGGCACCATATGATTCGTCCAACAGTTAGGTTCTACGTTGTGTACTTCACCACGTCTTATCAGAAAGTTTCTTCAAGCATCAAGCGGACTAAATAATGAAGAACTGGTTATTTTAAGGTGCTCCAGGAGGCAACTTGCCACCCTGGAGGGTTGACTATGGAAAGAGATTGTTCTATATTTCCTGATTTATTTTTATAACCAATTGATTACAATAAATCATTCTTCATATAAAAACACTATTGGAAACAGAATACAAAACATTTTACAGAACCATCTATAATGAAGCACAAACAGACATGAAGCAATTATTTACACTGCGGACGAATTCGCCTAGATGCAAAAGGCCTTCTGATTTGCCTGTTAGGTTATGATTTGCCAAAATAATATTAATATATACATATTTAGAAGTTTCAGATCTTTCCAAACACAAATTTAAATCATCATGGTAATAACTTGAAAACACCGAAATGGCTAGCGCCAACACCGAAGCGCCAACATATTTTAGGCCATATGAAAAAACCTGTGGGTTGCAGCTCGTAAATTGAACAGAAGATTTGTATCAATTTCGAAAGCATGTAACGTTGACATATTTTAATGATTAATATATTTATGTATGTAGTAGAACTTTTAAAATATCTTATAGCTCTTAAAATATTTGAATAAATTTTTACGCTAGAGTTTCAGAATAAGTTCGTTAAACAGAGAGAATGTTTACCAAAAGAAAGGCTTGTTATTTGTGGTGCTTAAATTCCATCAGTTATTAGCAAATATAATTTAGAATTGAAACCCAATTCAGATTTCATGTATAATGTGTTTAAATAGAAAAAAAAAACATGTGAAATTCAGGCCCTTATTTAAAAAATCTGAGATGGTTTTTACACGGTTCGTTATAAAAAAAACCATGCATTTTGTTCAAAATTTCCATGGTATTTTTAACAGAATTTCCAATTAATTCTACTCATAACTATCAAAAAAAATTAGAACCCTTAAATTCCTTTGAAACTCTTCTTTAAATTTTTCTCAAATTCTAATCAGAATTTTTTTAACATTATTAAAAAAAAATCTTTGCAGTTTACGTTGAACTCGTCTCAGATATCCTTCAGAATTCTCCTCAAAATACATTGGAATTCTCTTCTTATTTTTTTTTAAAGAATTTCTTTTAATTTCTCCTTCATCTTTCATCCTCCATTTTTGATTGTCCTCATAATACGATAAAAAAACGACAAAAATGGCCCTTCGCTCATTTTCAACTTCTATTCAATTTTTATACTGCCGTACTCTAACGGAACTATCCACCTACACTCTTCTAAAGATCATTCTCTAGCTAATAAATCATCACACTAAAAGCTTCATGTTAGCATTTCCAACCAACTCCGACAAATGTGATTTTTTTCATGTTTTTCTTTGAACTTCTTTGAAATTCTCCCTTAAATATTTCTCAGAAGTAGTTTTATTTACCATCAGAAAACCCCTTAAAATCTAATTATAATTCTCTTCAAATTCTCCCTAACATTTACCTGCTAATCTCCTAAAAATCCATGAAATTTTCCTCAGAAAAACAAAGAATTCTCCAAGGTGGTTCGCTGTGAGATCCTTATTCTCGCTACCACTTAGAAACTTTAAGTGCACACATATCAGCTTCCAGGACACGACACGTAATCGAGCTGGAAGTGCATTTATAGCCTACGTGGCGGCCATTTGTGCACTCTACAAGGAATCACATTAAAGTACTCCTCACAACTCCCTTGAGATTCTTCTGAGAATTACTTAGTGCTTTATCTCAGAATTATCTTGGGGCTCTAGTCAGAACTTCTTTGAAGATTTATTTTTTTCGAGATTTTATCATTTAATTTAGAAATAATGCAGTATTTCTTTGGAATTTTAAAAGATCTATACAAAAATCGTATAATTATTGAAACCCTCAAAATTTGTCTAAATCTGATATTTTTTTAGGACACAAAATTTATTTGTACTAAATCACAGTTTTTTTTTAACAAAATCCCTCATTTCAAGTAATTTTGTCATTGGCAAATTGTTGAAAAAATCCAATTCTGTTTTTTTCTTCGTCTAAATCTATGATCACGAAGATTTTTAAAAGTTAAATCTCGATAAAATGCCATCGTAGAAGACTCTTAACAGATGTTAAAGCCTCTTGTTAATTTTCTATTTTTTTTTTAAAACGATTTCTGTTAGTAAAGGACACTGTGGGTTAAGATATGTTCATGCTCCGAGATCTTCGTATGAATTTCAAGATTTATAAATCAATTTCTTAATTTAATCTTTCACTCTTAAATTTCTGACAGCCCTCGGCTAGTGGCTTTAAAAATATTCCATGCGTCTATTACTTTGTTAATTCTGGTGCTTTTTTTTAATTTAACCGGGAAATCCGGGAAAAACCTGGGAATGAAAATGAAAATACAATGGCTACCCTGGTTGTGAAAATATCTTGGAATTTTCTTAGAATCATGTTTGGAATGCTCATGAAAGTCTCCTTGGAATTGGATGTTTTTTTAGAATCTCCTGATGCTGTACGCTGATTTTTTTTTTGAAAATAATATTTAACATATCTTATAGGTACCCTGCAGGTACAAACGAAATTCTGCAGAGATTTTGTTTAAATAATAGTCAGAACTAAGGACTGTATCGAAAAGTTGTAAACATGGTTTTCTTTCCAAATCCTTACAAAATATTTTAAAAATAAAAAAAAAGGTTCTTTAATTATGTATGTCATGTCCTTTTTTTCCTTTGGTTTGTTTTCCGTCGATCTTGTTTTCCGTTCTGAGCACCAATGCTACCGACGCCAGGGAGGCAGCTCACCTGGACCCTACCTATCGACCCATCAACTCATGAACCGGAGACCAACGGCTTTACTTCCCGGCGTGATCAGAGATGTTATGCCTCAGAACATCCCGGCGCCGCCGACTGGGATTGAACCCAGGTCTACTGGGGTGCGAGGTAATCACGTTTACCACTACACCACAGGTGCCACTGGGTATTCAGTACGGAAAACAAGATTGACGGAAAACAAATCATGGACAATAAAATGATATCCCTAACTAAGTCAAGAAAAATTGCTAGTTATTTTGAGAAGTATCTCATGGAAATTGTAAGGAGAAGTAAGATGTCTTTCAGACCGTAGAGTGTCTATATGCTATATGCTATAGCGGAGGAAATTTCTTATAAGTATAGATAGAATGTTAACCCGTAGAAAAATACGGCGAATGGCTATGACAAGGTTCACAAAAAGTTCACTTATCCCATAGTTTCCGTTTGCAACCAATTTTGAGAGGATGATCAGAATCTGGTTAAGAATCATTTGTACTGTGCGGAGCAATATGGATAATTTGAACTGTCTAGCTGGAGGTGAACAAGCGAATCATCATTTACAGATAGGCATCGAAATTATTGTCCCCAAACATGTTGCTATTCAGTGCATGCTATACCCTTAATCATATCAAAATATTGAACAATCAGCACTTACAGCAGATGCCAACGCTTTCAAAACATTATTTTCCTAACAACCCTCGTTTCGCCTATTGTCACTTTCCGGAGCACAGGAACAAAAAAGTTCTTCTGTATTTTCATAGCTATTATTATTTATAAATTTTCGACTTCAATTGTTATTGTTATTACTAAGGTCCTCTTTAATTTTCCCGGGTTTTTTTTTCCTTCGCTCGCTGATCCATTGTCATTTCGCCAATTTTCCTCTGTTTGGGATTTTTTTTTTCCTTCATTCCAAACAACACAGCCGGCTGCTGCTGCTTTTGCTGCTACTGCTGCTTCTGTCGCGTTTTAATTGTCGGTCAGATTCAATAAATGTTTTCCTCCTCTATTATGTCGCATCCCTCCGCTGATTACAGAGGACACCTAATGTAGTTGCCGATCCGCCTATGCGTCACGGATTCCCTCCTTCACTTCACCCACCTCCTTCCATCGTTTGCTTGATGTTTATCCACTTGAATGTGCTTCCCTTATTCGGCTTTGGATGCAGTCAGGCAGCCAGCCAGTCAGTCAGAGAGAGTACAATGGATTGGCACTTGAAATTCACTCGGCGGTAAAATAGCACATGCTGTAATTGTAAATCAATACGGGAAGTAGATTCATCTCAAAACTACACCAACGTGGCACGAAGCATCATCGTCATCCGACGACAACTCGACGAAGGGGACGCATTTCGTGCTTTAGTCAGGTTCAATAAACAGAGTGTCCTCGATGGCCAAACAATGCGCCGCCGAGTCTGCATTGTGCCTGCGTCAGTGAGTATCAACACAATCGGATTGCCACCCTCTTTCTCCTCGCTCGTGGACCCTCCGGTATGAATGCACACTTCAGAGATTTTTAGGGAATTGCAAACACGCGCACATTTGGATTGATTTGTAATAGTTACTGTAGGAATATATTTGCAACGTACCAAGTACAATTAATACCATTATCGCGTACGAAAGTGGTAAATTCCCTACATATTGAAATGGTTTACAAGTGTCGTTTCAAGCAATTTGAAATCCATTCCATGGTGGCTTCGAACCGGGAAACGAAACGAGCAACGAAAGTGAAACGATCCCGATAACGATGGCTCCAGCCAGCAGCGACGTAAGCCGTAACTTTGCCGAGGAATTCAGAGCTGCTCTGCTTTGGGCTTGGGCCGGATGGCGCTGTCGGAGCTGGATGAAAGAATTCCAGAAATATTCTAGATAACAGTGTCTCCATCATGAGGCGAGACCGCACGTTTTATGACATAATACAATGACCGGTGCGGTGGTCCGTACATCAGACTCAGGGGTATATCGCTGTCGTCGGGATTGGAGACTTTAAAATTCCTCCTCGATGATTATAGGACCGTGTGGGGAATGTTATCGTTTGGATGGACAATTGCTTAAAGAGCAAGATTGTAAGAGGCATTTCGATAGTTTTTAAATTTGTTTTGCATTGATCTTTAAAAGGAGACACGTCCAAGTTCATCGAGGTTGTAAAGCATTCTACAAATCCAAATCAGGGTCTACAGAACCCTCATAGAACCAAAATTGTTATTAGGGAGGGTGAACTATTTCTACAATGTGCCACAACTCGTTTTGAAGGTCTAATTGAGATTCTTTCTGCGTTACGGTATCAAAAAAAAAAAAAAAAGCATTCGTCTAAATTGTATACTTAAAACTGACTGAAATAATTTTTGCATAAACTTGTTGGCAGGAAAATGTGCGGGACATATAGCTTCAACCAAGAGATTTATCAATATGTTCAAAATAGGAGCATGATCTCAGAATACAGGTCTTTCTCTTGAAAGAAACTTCTCCAGAGTGCTATATTCTAAATTTAAATAACCATTCAACATCCAGCCGATTTTTTTTTATTCAAACTGTCCGCCGAAGCTAGAGTTTGCCTACGACGACATGTGACACTTACAAGCACTGACAGTTGATACCTACTTGACAGCGTCACTACTCTGTGTACACCGGTCGGTGTATGCTATTGTGTTTGCGCATTTTTGAAATTACACACTCTCGTCTCGGACTTGTCGCACATATCACATCCAATCTAGTGAGGGGGAGATGAAAATGATCTGCTTCTATCGCATTTCCTCCCGGCATTGGACGGACAGGCAAAATCCCCGCTTGGCTGCTGCTGATGCTGCTGCTACTTAGTGACGGTGACACTGTCAGCTGTAATCAAGTGGAACAAGTGGAATGCCAAACAACATAATCAGTCGTGAAAAATTAACATATGACACTAGTAAACAAGCGAAATGCTGGGGGCGATCGTGTTTCCGTGCTTCCTGGAAAAGTAGAATGTTGGTTGATTGACGCATTTTCGGATGGTAGCGTTGACGGATTTCACGCCAACTCGTCTTCGGAGTTGGCAGCACCCTCTCAGAACCTTATGAAACTTTGTGGGTGTGGAGACTTAGCAATTTTAAGCAACTTTGAGTACTTATTTTTTTCAAAATTTATCTCGCCTAACATTTGATAAGGGTCAAAGTTTTTTGTCGATTTTTTTTTCAAATCGATATAGCTTAAAAATGACAAGCCCTACAAAATAGTGATGTATGGTGAACTTTTAGCAAATAATCTAAAATTTTATAAAAAAATTTAAATAAATTAAAAAATTGGTTTCTACACTCTAAAAAAATATATTTAAAAATTAAAAGTCATTTTCCCAAAAATGGTACACCTCAGATTTGCTTGATATTTTTTCTCATGAAAGGCAATATAATTACCTAACTTTTCTTTATACATCGCAAAGTGGGCGCTTTTAAGGAAAAAAAGTTGTTCGAACAACAACTTTTTCATGTTAATTTTTTTTTAGCGTGTTTCACTCAAAGTCGAATAGTAATACGCGCACAACCTTATTCAAATCCGTTGAAACTTAATGAGCATAAAGATTTTGACCTTTTGATAATCTGGGCGTGCTTAAAACAAAAATCTAGCCTAACATTTGAAAGGGCCTAATACAGAGGATTTTCCTGCATTTCGAATGGTGTTTTAATAAATGAAAACTCTAGTGTTTTTGTTTAGTGCATAATTTATTTTCCTATAATTCTCCATACATAATTTGAGTTTTTCATTGATTATTAGTCTATCGGAAACAGAGTGAAATTTTTCAGAGTTTCCTTTGAATGTGAAAATCGCTTAGTAGAAATTATGTTTTGAGAAATAGGTACAAAACAATGAAATTTTTGTGTACCAGGTATAGTTTTTACATGACTGAACAGCTCCTTGAGTTCATCGGACATCTTTGTGTATTGATCATTTGATATGAAGCAGAAGTTCAATTTTGTTATGCTTGTATCTGTTTGTTTAATTGCCCAGTCATACAGTTCTTGTGGAGTTGTGATTGTGTTTCCATAATCTCGAGCAAGACTTGCTCTCTTTGCCATTCGTTTGAGAGTTCCTCCAATTGCGTCACATGGGCCTTTCCCATGAGACGTTGCGAAGAAGTGCCATTCTGCTTCCAATCCATACTTGGACTTGAAGTTGCACAAACTGGCAAAATTCTTTTTATTTTTTTAATGAGCCGCTGCTCCATCTGACATGAAAGTAATTTTTGTGAAACTAATAGATTGTTTAATGAAATCTAACAATTTTGATATAAATAATTGAACTGCTATTGTATCATGGGTCAATACTTCTGAAATAATAATAAAGCTTAAATTTTCCAACTTGTTTTCTTTTATGTAGTAAATTTCGAAAGGATGTATCGTAGCTTGATTATTGTTCCAATGATACCCCTGTGCTGAGTTTGTGGAGCACGAGCTGCATAAACCGCATATCGTACAGTCGTGAAAATTTGATAGATTGTTCACCGAGGTTGGCCTACCAATCGATCAAATTTGTACGATAAGCGGTTCATCCAGCTCGTGCTCTAAAAAAATGTTGAAAATGAAGTTGTATCTTCGATGTACAATCCTTAAACCACACAGTTGAAACAGTTAAAGTTATTATTATTTACCTAGTGTATCATCAAATTCCTGATGTTCTGATTGCTGATGACTTGTTGATGGTTGCGGCTCTTCAAACTTCCGAGCATGGCTTGATTCTTTTCCATCCGATCGCCTCTTTTTCGGGAGAGGTGTCCTATTGTGCACTAAAATTCCACGACACGATTCACAAATACGCATTGTTACATCCAATTGATGATCAAAGCCTTATGAATGTATTTTCTCTATGAGACTTGATGATAAATTACGTAAATTATTGCGGCTGCAATTGGGATTGTTTATGTTGGCACTACATTGCACCCTTTTAATAATCAATTCAGCAGATTTTTCCATTGTTGTATATATAAACACTTTTTCGTTTCAACAACTATGCAGCACTACACTTTCAACAACTATGCACTACAGCAACTATGAGCATTGTTGTGATATCACCAAACTTAAATATTAGATTATGTCGGTAGAAACAGACTGCGGTGCTTTAAGTTTATACCTTATATCTCTCATGTGACTACCTGCGTTGTTATATAACTGCTATATAGCAGGTAACTTAACGATTATTTTAGGCATGCCTTAAATAATCGTTAAGTTACCTGCGCTATTATATGTATTCACTTGAGAGATGAGGTATAAACATATATGCATATTGCTTACTAATGGACACACCTAATACATAAAAATAAATGAATGATTATTTTTCTAATTAAATTAATCACAAATACATGAATTGAAATCTTTTCATGAATAAAACATACTAAATGATTTTTACTTAGTTTACCTGTTGATTTGGAACAATTTGAGGGTGGTTTTATAGAAGTTGGATAGAGTGTATGCATATATTATAATACAATCCATCACAGGAAAGTGCAAACCATGCTGAGATGGCTGTTCCTCATTAGAACGTTTTGTTCTGAACTCTTATTGGACGATTTGCAGGTAACTTCTCTGTACCCTTTTCAAATGTTAGGCTAGATTTCGCCCAGATTATCGAAAAGTATACCCATAAAGTTTAATCGAATTTTAATAAGGTTGTGCGCGTATTACTATTCGACTTTGAGTGAAACACGCTAAAAAAAAATTAACATGAAAAAGTTGTTGTTCGAACAACTTTTTTTCCTTAAAAGCGCCCACTTTGCGATGTATGAAGAAAAGTTAGGTAATTATATTGCCTTTCATGAAAAAAAAATATCAAGCAAATCTGAGGGGTACCATTTTTGGGAAAATGACTTTTAATTTTTAAATATATTTTTTTAGAGTGTAGAAACCGATTTTTTATTTTATTTAAATTTTTTTATAAAATTTTAGATTATTTGCTAAAAGTTCGCCATACATCACTTTTTTGTAAGGCTTGTCATTTTTAAGCTATATCGATTTGAAAAAAAATCGACAAAAAACTTTGACCCTTATCAAATGTTAGGCGAGATAAATTTTGAAAAAAATAAGTACGCAAAGTTGCTTAAAATTGCTAAGTCTCCACACCCACAAAGTTCCATAAGGTTCTGAGAGGGTGCTGCCAACCACTGGATGAGTTGGCGTGAAATTCGTCGTTACATAACTATGGCACTGAACTGACTGCTGATGATGACTGTGGTAGTTTTTAATCCTGTCAAACTTTATGATTGTTTTGCCTTCAGGGGCGAGGATACGGAATTAACTGTCTGGATACCCCTTTTTGTTAAAAACACATGTTCTTTTCTCAGCGTGATTTTAATCAAATAATTAGAATATGCCAAGCTCCAGGTTATTTTTTTAAAATTCACTTGCAGAATTCATGAATCACTTTAAACGCATAAATCAGTGATGGCTAACCTATCGCATCTCACATTATACTCATTTTGACGTAGAACTACGTCTTTGTCAACTATACTGGGGTACAAATCAAAAAAATATGTGTGGTGAAATAGTGTAAGGTTTTGAACGCGTGTAACTTTGTCATTTATAGATGAAATTAAAATCCAAATACGCCATCGATAGGATATTACTTAAAAAATCTTCTGAAGTAAATACTTTTCCAATTTTTAATCAAAAACTTTTGAAAAATGCGCAAATGATAATTTTGGTCACTGTTTTCATGAACTAAACGTTTTTCCCCAAACCCAGTCAACATAAACGAATACCACTTGGTTGCACATCATTTTGCTTGAACCTGAAAAGATATAAATCAGCACTGCTATCCTGCCTCTGCTCATTACCGCTTTGGACGGCGTGGCACTTGGTCCTGCAGCAAGCAAACTACAATTATAAGTAAAAACAAGTGCCAACATTTTCAAAACAATTGCTCAAGAGGATGAAATCCGATGAAAAGTTGCGGGGCTTAGAAAGTATGTTTTGTGCAGAATATGTAAAAAAGGAGGGACTTCGGATGTTAACCTAAATGCATATATGCTGCATCATAGATAGATAAGCTAGCAAGCCAAAATTGAACACTAACAAAATTTCAAATATTGTTTTTATGTGTCCCACACATGAATTGTTGCACGTGATCAACAAATGATATCTATTTGTCGGCCACATACTTAATATGTGTACATATAAAAACCATGCGTGACCACACATACTACTCATTTGGCGTATAAATTTCATGTGAACTTCTGAGTGGATTCTGTTTATGTGTGGTCAAATAAAAATCATGTGGAATTTCACATTGATATTTGTCTAGAATAATTAGTAAATTGTTTTGAGTGAACCATAACCGAAACATTGAAATACTTGTAAATTTGAAGATAAAGTATAATAGTCAAAAATGCACGAAAAACATCAATTTTGCGTGGTTCTACGTAATGCTGCGGTCGTGTCTACATAGCTAAAAAACGTAGTGTAAATTTCCGTTTCTATGATGCACATAAATGGAGCGTTATATAGCATACAAGTTTAGATCGTGTAAATTTATGAGACATGTCATGCAATATTCCATATATTGTATGCAACTATCCACTTTTGTTTGCAACAATTCTTGCAAGTTGCTAGTTTACGTGAAAAGGAAGTTTACATGTATGAATATTTGCATGCATGGATGTTTACATCGCCAGTAACATTCAGAATTTTTTGGTGTGTAGGACAAAACCCTTTATTTTTTTTAAGTCGTTAGTCGCATTTTTGAAACGCTGATGATTTAAATCTCTTACATATTTTGGGCTAATCTTGTTTAATCCCCAGCTAATTCGTAAGCTCGCAAAGGCAGTCCTATCCTTCTTGATTAGTGTCATAGACAATTTCATCATCAAATTTTCTTGGGCTTCGGAAAAATCTCAATATCCTGAAAGGAAATTTTTTATGCTCAAGACATTTTTTCAAAGACTAGAATTTTGAAAAATCTTTGAAGCTCGATAGCTTTAGTCCAAACATCGAAAAAAAAATCATGTTGCAGTATCTTGAATTCCTTTTTAGTCCATTCAATTGTATTGTAATTTTTTCCGGACTTGTAATCTGGAATCAAAAAATTTCCCAGACCAGATTTAAGAATAAATTGATGTTCAATATAAAACAATTATTTAACGGCGCCGGTGGTGTAGTGGTAAGCGTGATTACCTCTCACCCCAGCAGGCCTGGGTTCAATCCCAGTCGGCGCCACCGGGATGTTCTGAGGCATAACATCTCTGATCACAACGATAAAACCGTTGGTCCCCGGTTCATGAGTTGATGGGTCGATAGGCAGGGTCCAGGTGTGGGAGCTGCCTTCCTGGCACGTCGGTAGCATTAGTGCTCAGCGCGGAAAACAAGATCGACGGAAAAAACAAACCAAAGGAAAAAAAAAAATAAAACAATTATTTACGTTTCACAAGCATTTTAATTTTTCAAGGACTGTGAACTTACATTAAATATATTGAAAATATGAAAATTATTCCAGGCTGTACAATTTTCTTCTATTATTTATCTTAGAGATCTCGAATTTGCAAGTACCAGCAATGAACAATTGGTCCCAAATCTTTTAAATTTTTATTTTATTTTGGATCGAGAAATTTCCATCTTGGAAAACTTTTCTCGTTCCAGAATAATTTGATTTTTTTCTTAGAAAATTGTGCAAACTTTAAAAAGTTCAGCAAACTTCAGGGAACTTCAGAAATATTTCGAAAACTTCTGAAAATTAAAAAAAAAGTTGCTGGAAAGTTGTGGTCCAGAGAACTTTTATTAACTCCAATAAAATTCGGCGAGATTCAGGAAAATTCCGCATATTTTTCGAAAGTTCCACAAACTTCAGGAAAGTTCTGCAAATTTTAGGACAAATATAGGAACATCAGGAAAGCCTTTGAAGGTAAAGGAAGTCTGTAAACTTCTGTCTGTAAAAAAATGTACTAAATTATAGAAAGTCAGCGAGCTTCACGGTGATTTGCAAACCTTTGTAAAGTCCGTGATTTTTTTTGAGAAATTCAGTGAACTTTAAAAGTATCCTGCCAATTTCAGTAAAGTCAGTGAGCCTCAGGAAAATTCTGTGAACTTCAGAAAATTTCAATTAACTTCTGTAAAGTATTGAAAAGTTCAGACACATTGCAAACTCCAGGAAAATTCTACAAATTTCTGGAAAATTCAGCAAATTTTTGGAAAGTTCTGTAATCTCCACAAAAATTCTGCAAACTTCAGGAAATTTTTTGAAATTTCTGGGAAGTCTGTGAACTTCAAGTAAGCCTACGAACTACAGGAAATTTTTACAGAATTCAAAAAACTTTGAATTTCTGGAAAATGCTACCAACTTTAGTAAAGGTGGCGAATTTTATGAAAATTCTGAGAACTTTAGTAAAGTCTGCTTCCACCAGAGAAATTCTGTGAACTAAAGGAAATTTTTAAAATAAAACTGGATTAAACTGAGGTCTTGAAAAAAATCCCGAGGATTTCAGGGAGGCCTATGATCATCTGTTGGTTTTTAAATAAATTCTGATCATCCTACTATCATGAGTCACAATTAGAGATATTTGATATAAAATGGTTGGGCAGTTTACGATCTTCGGAATAATACCTGATATGCATGAAAACTTGAAAAAATATCCTGAGCATTTCATCTGTAGGTTTTTGAAATAATTTCTGATCACACTGATATTCACTCATGATACATATCTGATAGACGCTTTTTGAACTCCTGGAGCGTTGAAGATCTTCAGAATAAAACCTGACCAACCTCAAGACTTGCAAAAAAATCCTTAAATAAACTAAAAATTCTTTTAAAAAAAATTGCGAAAATTCTTCCTAGAAATTCTCTAGAAAAGTTCTATCCACAACTTGAGCCTAGTTTTTCCCACAACTATAGGGGAGTTCTTTCCAGAATTTTAGAAAAGTTTTCCCAGAATTTTAGAAAAGTTTTTCCCAGAACTCCAGTTAAATTCTTCTCAGAACTTTGCGGATGTTCTTCCCGGAATATCAAAGAAGTTTTTTCCCAAAACTTCAAGAAAGCTCTTCCCTTAACTTCAAAGAAGTTCTTCTCACAATTTCAGAAAAGTTATTCTTTGAACTACAGAAAAGTTCTTCCCAGAACTTCAAAGAAGTTTTATCCAGAACTTCAGAGATGTTCTTCTCAAAAATTGAGGGATAGAACTCTAAAACTTTATAAAAGCTCTTCGCAGAACTTAAAAAAAGTTCTTCGCAGAACTTAAAAAAGTTCTTCTCAGAACTTCCAAAATGCTCTTCCCAGAGCTATAGGGAAGTTCTTTTCAGAACTTCAGTAAAGTTCGTCAAAAAACTTCAGGAAAGTTTTTCCATGCACTTTAGAGACGTTTTTTTTCCAAAACTATAAGAAAGTTCTTCCAAGTGCTTTAGGGAAGTTTTTTCAACAACTTAAGAAAAATTCTTCAAATATTTTCAAAGAAGTTCTTCCCAGATTTATATGGAAGTTCTTTTTAGAACTTCAGAAAAAGTTTTCTCAGAACTCCAATAAAATCTTCCCAGAACTTGAGGGAAGTTTTTGTCAAAACTGCATGGAACTTCTTCTCAAAATTAGGAGAATTTGTTCCTTGAACTTAAGGGATGTTCTTTCCAGTAATTTAGGGATGTAATTAAATTGGGTTGTTAGCGGAATGCTTATATCTCAGCAAAAAAGGTTATCTTCCATTTAATTCCACTTAATTAATTTTGGTGCCCATGACAGATACGTTATTTCGATTACAATGTGCAGTCTTCATCAGTGTCATTCCCACTGAACACTTATCAAAATCTAACCCCCCCCATTCCCCTAGCGGAAATTCTGAAAAGTTCATCAAATTTTTGTTACTGCAAACTCTCTGTGACTTAAAATGAAGGTTATGTGTGTTTATAGTTACAGTTTAGAGCAAACTAATTTTGTTGTTGTCAGAATTTCACGCATGAAATGTGCTTTTGGCAACGATCAATTCGTGCACTATTTCAGTATGTTGAGTGTAGATGTCAGTCTGACACTGTGTGAGCCGCTGCTCCATGGTGGACAGACATTGGGTTTGGCGAAGAATTTCCTATATCGCCATGCTATGCCTTGTAAGTTCAGCCGGCACCGGTGGTGTAGTGGTAAGCGTGACTGCTTTCTCACCCCAATGGGTCTGGGTTCAATCCCAGCCGAAGTCGGTGGGATTTTTCTAAGGTATAAAAATCTCTGGTCACGTCTTCCTTCGGAAGGGAAGTAAAGCCGTTGGTCCCGGCTGTCTTCATTTTTCAGTAGGTAGATTTTTATAATCATATGACTCGAGGAGCCGTTAGGTAGGAACTTGTGAGGACCAAAGCTAGGTATCAAGCACCTTCCAAGTTGTCGATTCGCCATTTTTAGCCTTAAAAAGTCCTGTACACAGTTAATAATAGTTTTACCGGACGCTCTTACATCATCTTCCCCTACTGAAGTCAAATCGAATTGCGGCCTTCGACAAAGTTATACATAGGTATGGCAAATTGGGTTTTTTCTATATACATTTGCACAGAAAAAAATTTCTCCCTCA
Organism: Ochlerotatus camptorhynchus; assembly: GCF_037179485.1. Classification (NCBI taxonomy): domain Eukaryota; kingdom Metazoa; phylum Arthropoda; class Insecta; order Diptera; family Culicidae; genus Ochlerotatus; species Ochlerotatus camptorhynchus. Next base: position 2,696,137 of record NW_027040867.1, read on the forward strand.
AATCCAGATCGCAACCACATTTGTTTTTTTTCTCGATTTGTTGTACGTCGATCTTGTTTTTTGTACTGAGTACCAATGCTACCGACGCCAGGGAGGCAACTTCCACACATGTACCCTACCTATCATCCAATCAACTCATGAACCGGGGACCAATTGCTTTACTTCCCTTCCTAAGGAAGGCGTGATCAGAGATTTTATGCCTCAGAAAATCCGGCGGTGCCCAGGCCTTTTGGGATGAGAGGCAATAACGCTTACCACTACACCACCGGCGCCGCTAACCAAATTTGTTATTTTTTTTTTCTGTTTTTGGGGACTTCAACACCAACGATAGAGTTGGAGATGAACTAGTCTTTGGTTAAACATTTCGTTTATTAATTCCCTTGCTATCCAGTGCTCTTTCGATTTGTTTTTTTTTTAAATACAAATCGGAAGAGCAATGCATTGCAGAGGGGTTGTGACGCGCCACTCAAACTTGCCCCACTATACTATCTGGATGATGCCTCTGGACAGTGCTGCAAAATATCAATATCAATGCCTACAAAATGCTGAATATAACGGCACCGGTGGTGGGGTGGTAAGCGTGATTACCTCTCACCCCAGCAGGCCTGGGTTCTATCCCAGTCGGCACCGCCGGGATGTTCTGAGGCATAACATCTCTGATCACGCCTTCCTTCGGATGGGAAGTAAAGCCGTTGGTCCCCGGTTCATGAGTTGATGGGTCGATAGGTAGGGTCCAGGTGTGGGAGCTGCCTTCCTGGCACGTCGGTAGCATTGGTGCTCAGCACGGAAAACAAGATCGACGGAAAAAAAACAAACCAAAGGAAAAAAATGCTGAATTTCGCTAGCCACCTGATGACAGTATCAGCTCACATAGTTAGAATATCAACATCATTCACCTCTATGTCAGTGCGCAAATAACATTGACATTGTAAAGGGACAACTGATATTCAAAGTTCTGCCGCATTTTTTTTTCTCATATACGCCAGCTTATCCAGTACCGATCTTTAGAAAACTCATCAGTTATGTTAAACCAATGCAACGGTTATACAAAAAAGTTGATTTATTGAGATGAAAGAAAGATTTTCAACTTTTCCCTAGTGATAGATAGTACATTCATGCTTACTACGAATATCAGTGTCGGGGAAGTGAAATTCAGTGCTAGCCCAATATCTTACGTCGATTGACATTGTCCACAGCGCGCAGCACTGCCTCGGAATTGTTCGTGGCACCGATAAGCTTGCTGTCTTTTTTTATTGGAAGTATTCGTTACTATCCATACTGTATTGATACGAGCACCAAATGATTGTCCAGAATCGAGCGTGACAAAATTATATGCTACTTGCCTAAAAATATAGCAACCGGGATTGCTAAAAAATCGACATAATTTCCAATTGATCTGGTATGCACATGATCTCACGTAGCGTGCTCACTAGAAAGTAAAAAGATTCTTTGACTTCAATGACGCTCTTCCCATCCTCAATGGAAATATCATGACCAAGCGTTCGACAAAACGTGATCATTGGTCATTGTTGTTCGTATAGGTGATGCAAATACGATGTTCTTCAAAATAAACACACTTGGCAAAGGGTGAAAACCATGAACGAAGGGATTGTCCGGGGTCATCTGGACTGTTTATTTTCCTAAAGGATTTAAATATAAACCCGTAATTTGTATGCCGAAGCGGTCGGCCTGAAAATCCTCGCCACTCCGCAGTGTGCCTTTTTTTTACAAGAGTTGGCTACTACCTACCCTACCTACGGCACAGCAGCTACAGCCAGACCTTGAGGGATGATGATGGTGTGGTGCTGATGAGTGCGTTCGGGTCGGGCGGGAGAAATTGCATCACTCCCAATAGCATTCATCGTTGAGAGGGCATTTGTCGTCCGAGTGTAGTGGTTGTATGCAAATGCAAAGTGTTAATACCTTTTTCATTTATTCTCGACGTCGAACACGGGTGTATCTTTTGATGGTTCTTTTTTGTACTCTTCTAGATGGCGTTGTATTCCGAAGGGGGAAAAGCAGTTTCTTTGTTGTTGATACGGCTTTTCTGGATTTCAATAGGGTGTGACACTGAGAGCAGCATATTTCGGGTTCATTTCTGGGCAATAAGGACTGATTAAAAAAAAACTACATTTAGATATTTGTTCAGGCAAGGTGCCCTCTGTGAGTGTGTTTTAAAGTTGTAACTTAATTAGGTCTCGCAGGATTAGCTGGGAGCTAATCTAGCCAGACGATGATTGGAATGTGATTGTGTTCAAGTTGCTTCGAGCCGGAGGATTACTCCCGTCGAGGACACCCATTTCATTGGTCTCGGGGAAAAGTGGCACAATGCGATTGTTTTTCTTCTCGTTGTATGAAATTAACATTTTGTTATTATTCAATTATCACACGGTTCTGTAATCCGCTGAGGATAATTGAAAGTGGCGATGTAAAAGCATTCATAACGAGGGGCTAGTAGATGGGTGTTGAATTTAATTTTAACTTCCTTAGTATTTACAACCATTGTTTATATTTTGCTAGATAGAGAAGTGATCAACAAACATAACCGGCAATGTGGAAAATTCTACTATGTCAAATCAATTATCAGAGAAAGCTAAATTTCTATTTCGGACAAGGTTGTCATCTGCCGTGGACCCCTTCAGCTAACGGCGACCCAGCGATTGTGCATTCAAACTGGAGAGCGCTCGAAATGGAATTGGAATATAATTATCATAAATATTTATAAATATTATTGAAACATTCCGATGAACACCATGCAGAGCGGGAAACTTTTCCCAAGTCAACTCAAATGCAACAAACTTTACATACAGCACACGAGATCAATCCACACTTCATGTTTATTCATGTTTATTGGCCGGCCACTCTATTAGTGCAATTTTGTGCGAGAGAGCGCGATGTAGGTACAGACAAATAGCTGGGCAGTGGTGCGCACCCAACTGGACCAAAACCGATGAGCATCCTCGGTCGCGTGTTGTTCGCAGCAACTTTAATCCGAATTTATAGCCATCGGTAAAAAGCAAATAAACATCGGTAATACTCGTGTACACATAATTCAGTTCCAATCTAAATATAAATAAATCATCTATTCCATTATGCGCCCATCTATGTGTGTCCGGGGATTGCGCATTGTGCAAAGTTTCTCCAAAGCGTAAACACATGTCGGAGGCTTAGTGGAAAATGGGGTGACACCATCGATGCTGAATGGTGTGGAGGTGCAACTAAGCCAATTGGAGTCTATGTCTATAAGTAAATTGTTCATCGCATCTGCTGGGAACTCTATGACGGAGTGGACTTCGTGGAATTTCTTTTTGAACTCGGTCCAATGAGAATCCTATTTATTCCCACGATAATCATTGTTTATATTTTGAGCTTTTGCTTTGAGCCAAATGAGAAGACGAGCGACATTAGAAGATTGCTACAGCGGTAGTAAATTTCAAATGCAACAAAGTAGATACTGTTCTTTACAATGTTAGGAACGATTGAAATCAAACCGAGGCTTATTTTGAATGGTTTCATTGATATTTTGTTTTTGGAATTGTACTAACAGTGCAGGATCGAGAATTTTTTCAGAAAAAATATGCAATCAGAAAACAAATTTAAATATAATTCTCAGAGTGAAGTCACGAATGACCTCTAAAATGTTATTATTATATATATTATTATTATTATTATTATTATATCTTATTCTTTATTTTAAAGTTTTTTACAGACCTCTTAGTGACTATAAAAAAGTGTTATAGCTGTCTTTCCTTTATTTAACGTCGGTCTCTGTTCCGCAATCTAGTGCCAATCACCGACGGACATCGATTGCCGTCCATTGACGGCAATTGAATGTGCAGGAAGGCAGCTTCCACACCTGCGTAGGATATCGCACCCGTTCAACACACATGGGCCGGGACCAACGGCTTTACTTCCCTTCCGAAGGAAGACGTGACCAGAGATATTTATGCCTCAGAAAAATCCCACCGACCTCGGCTGGGATTGAACCCAGACCCATTGGGGTGTTAGAAAGCAGTCACGCTTACCACTACACCACCGGCGCCGGCATTATGGCTGTCTTAATTGACAAGATATTTTTTATTTAAAAGTTGTACGCAAACGTGTATACAATTTTGGATTTCCGGTAAATTTTTGGTGTTTTAGGTACTGTGGTGAGCCAAGGAATAAGTGCCTCGAGGACACCACAAAGATTTAACCTAAAACCGTAGCTTTATAAGCGTTTGCGCACAACTTGTACATTACTCGTAAAATTTTCTCTATTAGTTGTGCATAAACACTTAAAAACCTACGGTTTTACGCTACATCTTTTTGGTTTCTTCGGGCACTTAAGATTGCGGCGAATACACCAACAAACTTTAATGCAGAACCGTAGTTTTATAAGCGTATGCAAACAACTAATAAATAAAATGTATCTTTCAAATAAAGACTGCTTAAATTTATAATACATTTTTGTATAATCACTAACTCATTTTAGAGGTCTGTTGAAACTTCTTTAGTAAAGAATAATAATAGTATTATCGTTTTAGAGGTCATTCGTAACTATCTCTTTATAAATATAGCGCACTGAACATATTTTCGTTTATCATTTATCATTTATAATAAAAAAGTGGGGCATGGTAATTTGCGACGAAACTATTGAGTGTAGCATTTAGATTTACACCCTAATGTAAATACTTAGAAAAATGATCGTGAAAACAGCAAACGTAGCAAAACATTGAGGTACTTTATAAGAAAATTCATAAGGCATCCCCTTTAGTTTGGTACTGTACTTTGATAGCTTTTTTTTCAAAAGCAATCGATTATCACAGAAAATTTTATTTTTGTTATTTGGACTGGTCTAAATCGAAATTGGCAGGTGTTATGTGTCAAACACACACTTTACAGTCTCTTCTTGTTACACACGAATACAAAATATCATCATGATACCGTATGATACCAACATTGATATATACCAAATGAGCGGAAGTAGCCCTGCCTAGGAATTCTTCTCAGAAATCTCTTGGATATCTCCTAAGCATTTACATTGAAGCCAAAGGTCTTCAGAATGACCTTGGAAGCATTCCATAAATTTGAAGTTCTCCTAACAACTAAAGTATAATTCCAGTATGAATTCTCTCAGAATACTCGTAAGAATTTTTTTTGGGATTATCCTTAGAATTTCATTTATGATCTCCTCAAAATTCTTCAGAAATTCACATAATGCCACGAAATGCCAGAATCATGGATATTTTCTTCAAGCCCCTTGAAAGTTTTCCAAAACCCATTACTTAGATATTTGTTTTCAAATGTGGAATCTAGGAAAACTTTCAAGGTCCTACATTAGAATCTTCATTCCAGAATGATGAAAATTTAACCAGACTTGGATTGTTCTTTTTTAAGGTCCATGATTTTGAAACTGTCCTAAAGCCCTAGCAAATTTTTGTGTTTCAGAATGAGGTTTAGAATTTTTTTGAGATTCTCGACAAAGAAGAAATTTCAAGACTGTGAGGTAAATAAAAAAATAAAATAAAATCTTAAGTCAGTTATGGTTTCAATTTTTTTATTAAATCTCACAAGCTTCAAAATTCTTCTTAGACCAGAATCTCAAAAAAAAAAAAAATCTCCGAGTGCTCAATTAATGCAATTTCAAAGTACCGTAAAACGGGGTAACATTGATAGTTTTGTAAGGGATATTTTAAATATTTTTACGGCAATTTAATCATTACATTCTACCATCAACGTTACTCGCACTATCAAAGATACCCCGTTCAACGGTATTTACAATATTGGAGACCTTTTAAATCGATTACTTTTCAAAATAAACAAAAAAATTGCCTAAAAAAAGTTATGAAATTTGACCAAAAGTTGTTGATCATCGATTTTTGTCAATTCTGAAACGTCCAAAGTTTTCAACATTTCAAAAATTTGCATTTTTCATAAGCTTATTATTATTAAAAGTCGAAAAATTGAACCAGGACATTTTTATGAGTTTTAATTTTCATCACTTTCTTTGACTATTTTTCCAGAAAAAAAACCGTCTTTATTTTTCGTATTTTTAATCATATTTTTCCCTACAGTTTTGCCTCTGACGTCATTTTGATTAAAGGTGACATTTTCGTGCTACGATTTATTGAAAAATGTCGAATACGCCATTTTGAATTTTTTTGTTTTCCGATATTTAAAATGACCGAATTTTAGCACAAATGTGAATGATTGCCCATAACAAACAATCATGTAATGTTTAATCGAAGACATCATATAAAGAAGACTGACAACTCTCCCATATAGCCGGCGCCGGTGATGTAGTGGTAAGCGTGACTGCTTTCTAACAGGTCGGTGGGATTTTTCTGAGGCATAAAATCTCTGGTCACGTCTTCCTTTGGAAGGGAAGTAAAGCCGTTGGTCCCGGCCCATGTGTGTTGAATGGGTGCGATATCTTACGCAGGTGTGGAAGCTGCCTTCCTGCACATTCAATTGCCGTCAATGGATGGCAATCGATGTCCGTCGATGATTGGCACTAGATTGCGGAACGGAGACCGACGTTAAATAAAGGAAAAAAAAAACCATATTCTCATACGACCGGTATGAGACAGGCACAAAGCCGTCATCTGCCGCTCAAAGGTAAATGCTCCGAATAGCAAAGGTTCCATCCTCAGAAGAAAGGTTTGTGCGTTTGCTCATTTTCTATGCGTTGCTTCCACCTTCGCTCGAGCGCAGTGCTACTGTATCTGGCAAACTTGCCAGTCTTCTTGATATGTTGTTTTCGGTTTTACGTAAATCTGAGAAGGTCGAGTATGATCAATTCTTCATTTGGCGTGGAACTGCTCCCATGGAACACTTCACAGGACTTCTAAAAAAATTCCGTACAATCATCTCAAAATATCGACAAAATTCTTCTTAGAACTCTCTTTGGTATTCCCTTTCAATTGAGTGCATAATATTCTGAAACTTCTCCATAGAACGCTCTTCGATTCACTCTGCAATTCTCTGCAAATATTAATAAATTTCGCTGTATCGTCTTGAATATTTCAAAGAATTCTCCTGTAAAATAAACTCTGTATCCTAAGTATTCACTAGGAATTCTACAAAAAAAAAATCACATGTGAAACACGAGTTAGCCAATCCTTAGTTCAATGGGAAACCGTCGGAATTCCCTTTAAATTCCACTCTGAATTCTCATGGATTTCCTTTAAGTGCTCCTCAGAATTCTCTTGGAAAGACATGCCCCAGCGTAGTGGTTAACACTCATACGTCACGAGTTCAAATCTCACCCCGGATCAAGTCACGAATTACCCAAAAGTGTTAAAGTGACTACTCTCAATTGAGAGTGTTAGAAGGAAAGGAGTGTAAGTGACTTTGATCGATTCTCTTCATCGACTTTCTCTTTTGATAGCCACAGCTTTATAAACAGATTTTGCGCTATTTCTGCCACATAGCTTGATAAAAGAGGTTCGGGCATCCAGAATGACACACGAATCAAGGAATGTGTTTGTAGCTGAATTATTAACGAAAGAGAAAGTCGATGAAGCGAATCGATCAAAGTCACTTACACCCCTTTGCTTCTAACCCACTCAATTCTGTGTTTACGCGATTTTCAATGTTTCGATTTTGCCATCATACAGGAAGGGTTCAACATTTTTAATGCCACTATACACTCCCGATCATAAGTTTAAGGACACCCAAAAAAAAAACATGACAAATTTGTTATGTTCATATCTCTGTCATGTTGCGTCCAATTTTCGTTCTCTTTAGATCATTTGAAAGGTATTGAATAGAATTTTCCTCGTAGGCAAATTGTTCATTATAGTTTTCAAATTTTGTGTGCTAAAAGTTCACCCAAAGTTACAATATTTTCAAAATTTACTCTGAAGAATCGTGACTGATTTTCTCAGAATTGGGTTGGCAAACTGTGACGAGCCTTACAAAAAACAATTAAGGTCCATATAAAAAATGTGACAAAGGGGGGAGGGGGGTTGAAAATGGGCCTAATTTGCGTGACATAATTAATGGACCTTCCCTTATGCTATACCATTCATACCATTCAAATAACCTTTGGAGATCGAAAATTGAACAAAACATATGTGCATGGTTTTTTGGAGGTGTACTTAAACTTATGATCGGTAGTGTATATCTTTTTTTTTTTAAACAGGTTGCACTAAATTAAGTTGAAATTTAAGATCACAAGACCAAAAATACGGACCAAAAAAATTCACGACAATACAGAATGACGTGCAAAAAATTAAATAAAAACTAGTTATAATCCCTTGGAACTCTTCTTCACTTCACTTTTCATTGTATATTTAACATATGGGTATAAGTTGCTGAATAAAATGACGTGGAGATTAGCTGCTAATACCTGCTAAGTTGCATGATACAAACTATACAATCGAACGTAAATCTTTTAAACGAAGAAAAGGCGATTGGTTTTTTTTTCAGAAAAAAATTTGCATTTTTAGAGCACTTACAACTTTGTAGTACATTGAAAAAAATGTGAAGTTCAAACTAAAAAGTTATCGTAAAAAAAAAACGGTTTTTATGGAGGTACTACCGTTTGTACTACATTTTCACCTCATAACTTCGTCCTCATGAGAGATAGAAAATTATCGTCTACGACAAAGTTTCATAAAATGACTTAATCTACAATGTTTCTATAGATGTTTATCGATTTTAACAAGACATAAACAAGTTATTTTTTTATCTTAGTGTATACCCCCCCCCCCCCTTATTCAAAAACTTTCACCACTCAAATACTATCAAGTACAAAAAAAAGGCATGTCATTTTTTATGATTTCGTCCCACTGTGCGTCGTCAAATTACAATTCCAACATTACGCATATTTCGTACAATACACTTGAGCTGGCATGATAGGTTCTCTATAGTTTTATCTTTCAATTGGATGAAAATAATCCGCAGTTCCTTCAATCGTATGCCTAGGAGCGAACTTTTGATCTGACGCTGCCAATTAATCAAATATATCTCAAAATGACAAAATGACAAGCTACCAACGAGCCGAATGTCAGCAATGGAAAGCAATAATGATATAATCTTCTTCCTTTTTTTCGTGACAAACGGCCTATGCCGATGAAGCTCGCTCGGGTCGGTAGAAGGAAACGACCAAATTATCGCAAGCTGCTTCACGAAGTAAAGCCGAAGATGATACACGTGCGTTAATGGGATGTTAATGGACAAAGCAGGCAAGCAATTTTTTTTTTTTTTTTCCTTTGGTTTGTTTTTTTCCGTCGATCTTGTTTTCCGTGCTGAGCACCAATGCTACCGACGTGCCAGGAAGGCAGCTCCCACACCTGGACCCTACCTATCGACCCATCAACTCATGAACCGGGGACCAACGGCTTTACTTCCCATCCGAAGGAAGGCGTGATCAGAGATGTTATGCCTCAGAACATCCCGGCGGCGCCGACTGGGATTGAACCCAGGTCTACTGGGGTGAGAGGTAATCACGCTTACCACTACACCACCGGCGCCGTTTTGGCAAGCAATATATCATTATCCTTCTGACGAATTTCACGCTAACTCGACAAATGGTTGTCAATGAAACTTTTTAAGTGTATAGATTTCGTCTACTTAAGCAACTTTGCATACTTATTTTCTTTAAAAAAAATCTAGACCAACATTCGAAAAGGGCAGTGGCTAACTACGGATCGTTGTAACTTGGAGAACAATATGAAACCTGCAGATGAGTTTGCCACGTACTTCGTAGATAAAATTGATAAGTTATTCACTCATGACTTTATTTGTAAAGAACAGTCTTTATTTCTAAGGAACAAAAAAGATTCTCTAAAAGAAGATGAATGAATTGTAATTTGCATTTTCTCTGAGAACTATTCACTTATTATTCAGAATGCTGCTCAGGGTTACCATTGGAATAACGCTCAGGCAACTATTCACCCTTTTGTGGTTTATTATATGAAGGACAGTAAAATAGAAAACGTTAGTTTTATAATAATATCAGAGGTTTTGGCCCATGATACCATAGCAGTTCAATTGTTCATTTTAAAACTGATAGAATTCTTGAAACTATCAATAGATTTCTCCAAAATTACATTTATGTCAGATGGAGCAGCTGCTCATTAAAAGAACAGATTTTTTTTTGCCAGGCTATGTAACTTCAAATCAATGCACAAATTGGAAGCAGATTGGCATTTCTTTGCAACTTCTCATGACAAAGGTCCCTGTGATGTTTTTGGTGGAACTTTAAACCGAATGGCAAAAGAGCAAGCCTTTCCCAAGAATACGGAAATACTATAGCAACCCCACGAGAGCTCTAAGACTGGGCAGTTAAACAAACAGAGAAAAGCGTCACAAAATTGAATTTCTGTTATATATCTACTGAGCAAAACGAAAAAATGTCAGAAGAACCCGAAGATTTGTTTCACCACGTAAAAACGATATCTGGTATACAAAAATTTAACAGTTTTCAGCCTATTGCCGATAATCAAATTGCAGCTAAAAAATATTCTAATTCAGCATTAAAAAAAAATTACTCTGTTTGACAACGTTAAGAAATAATTCTCTAAATAAGATAAAATAAAAATTTATGAAATAAGACCACAATTTTTTCATACTCTGCCAATTAAACATAACATTAAAATTAAATTTTCTATATCATTCACATTAGGATTGAAAACGTCTTCAATATCTTTTTTGGTGTATCTTTCATTTGGAGCTTGTTGAGTGAAATCCGGTTGAGTGGTAGGTTTCACATGAGTCTCAACATTTCAATATTTTCCATGTCTACACTTAAAAAAAATCATTGATTTTATTCAGTGCGAACACGATAAAATTTTTGTTAAATAACTGAACGAGTTATAGATAAATGGTCTGCCTATCTGGAGAAAAAAATTCCGATTTAAAAAAAAATGGCATTTTTGAGAAATCTTAATTTTAAATTTTAAACATTGTATTCTTCAGTGTAGCAATACATTTTTCAGTGTTTTGTTATTTTATTATGCAAGCTCATTTATTTATCTACAAATCATTTTTAGCAACATTTTTGTAGGACTTGACATTATGGAGTAATAATTTTTGGAAGAAAGTATTAATAAAAAAAAAAGTTCCGCCCTTTTTAAATGTTGGTCTAGCGTTTTTTTTAAATAAGTATGCAAGGTTGCTTAAGTAGACGGAATCTACACACCCACAAAGTTTCATTGAAATCTGAGAGGGTGCTGCCAATTCCTTTGTCGAGTTAGCGAGAAATTCGTCTTCTACAACTTCAAGCAAGCTATTTTACAGAGAGAGTTTATCGTGGTAGTAGTAGCAACCGTTTTGTCTTTATCGTTGGTTGCTTTATGTGTTTGGATTCGCTGGACGCTCAACACGAGCTTCAGCACAGATTTCTTGGCGATAATTTTGGCCATTGTTGTCCAGTCTTTTTCAAATTCTTCGATTGAATTCGCTGCCCTTAAAGTGTTTCCGACGATATCCCTTGAAAAGGGCCCAAACATCTCGTACGTACATACGTACATCTGGTACGTATTGCACATTGTTTGCTTTGTACCAAGCTACCGTGTCTTTCTAGCAGTGCATTCCGGCACACGAATTGACGGATCACCAACGCTGCCGCCGACAGGCTTGCTGAAACTCCTCAAACTCACTGGAGGTTTGAAAAAAAAAAACTCTTGTCCTGCGAGTTTAGCCAGCCCTCGAGTGAGTGGCGGCAGGAATATGGGAGAAGTAAACAAAAACTTCTCGTGAGAGAATGAGAGTGAACTTCAGCTCTGAAGCTCAGTGGAATGATTTGGCAGTAGGCATTCTACTCCTCAGAAAAATGCTACGCTCGGCTTATTTCAAACTCGCGAGTGAGGTTCCATCAAGCCTGGATGCCGATTCAAACACACCAGATCGTAAATTTCAGTGTTCATCGTCTCCTTCGTCACAAATGGCGTTGACAACTTACCACGCTTGCAAAACCATAGCCTTCTTACCAAAATTTTTGTTAAAAAATGACTTATCGGCATCGTCAATTTCCTGACCATCACGGACTGTATAGTATTGATCTGCCTGAAGCGTCTCGTAGTTAAATTTGACGTATGTTTCGTCGTCCATGATAACACGCCAATTTTCCACACAGCAGGCTATCATATAGATTCCGAGCCCTCGGTTTGACGGATGCGGCTTGTTTCTGACTCCGTTTCGGTTTCTTGAACGTTTTCAGCCCGTTTCTTGCCTTGGACGTTACTCTTCGATGTTCTCAGTTTTCTGCCCAAATCTCAGAGGCACTTTTCTAATTGACGAAAGCTTGGGTGATCTTCCGGTCCAGTTTTCGGTCCACCGGTCCTGGTTTACGGCCAGATTTCGGTATGTCCTCGAAGGCAACTTCTTCACCGAACTTGTGGGTGGCGGTTCGGACTGCTCCGATACATACTTCCTACATTTTCGCCAGCTTTCTTCCTATAGGTTGGGAATAGTACATCATTATTTGTGCACGATCTATTTACGTTAAATAAATAAATAAACACACATCGATGAACAGTTGATAAACTTCATCGGGGTAGAAATGGCGGCGAGTTGAAAGTGTGTTTATACTTTCTGGGACATCCTATAACAATAAACTACTTTGAACAAAAGTGGCGCCGGTGGTGTAGTGGTAAGCGCGATTACCTCTCACCCCAGCAGGCCTGGGCTCAATGCCAGTCGGCGCCGCCGGGATGTTCTGAGGCATAACATCTCTGATCACGGAAGTAAAGCTTTGGTTCCCGGTTCATTAGTTGTAATGGTTCGATAGGTAGGGTCCAGGTGTGGGAGCTGCCTCCCTGGCGTCGGTAGCATTGGTGCTCAGCACGGAAAACAAGATCGACGGAAAACAAATCATGGAAAAAATATACTTTGCACAATGATTGTTCAAGGCCGGTGATATTAAGCTATTCAAATGGATTCGGTTTGATACATCCTGTGGTTGTGTTTAGAAACAGACGATCCATTAAAATCTTAATTTATTAGATTTTTAGATGTACGCTAGTTCAACTCAGATAGGCGATCGAAGGTAATCACATAGAATTACCTCCTCGATCAGGATCGTTTGAAAACGTACATCGGATGTACAATTCATCGGACGTACAATTCATCGGACGTACAATTCATCGGACGTACAATTCATCGGACGTACAATTCATCGGACCTCCGCGATCATGCGACACTCTTCCGCAGCATACCCGTCGACAAAAGGTTTTAGAAGAAATATATAGATAGTTCTCATCAGGATCGCTTAGAGAATTGATTCTTATTGTTAAGTAATTTAAACACTGACACGTCGAAAAAGATCTCGATTTTGGCACGGTTTCGAATTTGACAACACAATGAAGCGGTTGTGTTGCCAAAAACGAGATCTCGCAGTATATTTAAAATATTTTAAATATCTGACAAATTACTCAAGTTCCATTTGTTTTTCTTACGTCGACTTCCTGTTAGTTCGATGTTTTGCAGCTTTACCGTTCTGTGTTTTAGAGATTCAATTATTTAATATAAAAAAAATCAAATAAAAACTTCAACAATGAATCAACTAAAAATCTTATACATTTTCATATTTTTTTCTCTTTGCAGTTACACAGTATCATTAGGTTTGGTAGACATATTAATTAGGAAATTCAACAAAATCCGAGAATCGGTGGAGAGTCAACAAAGTCTGGTACTATCTCTGCTAGCTTCGCTCGGACTGCTGACGAAGCTAGCAGAACTATGTCCAAAAGGTAAGGGCTCTGGCACGTAAAACCAGTTCTTGCAATTTTCTTAATGTGTGCTTCCATCGCAGGTCCCGACGTTACCAAGTTCCTATCGACGGTCAAATCGACAGAACTGTTTGGATCAGTCTCGTTGCTGTACGCCACCATCGTGCCTATCGGTAAGACACCTTCCTACACCTTTTATCCGGTTCTCGCCAACTTCTTGTTTGATTCGGTACAACAACAGACCCGGGCTCGAGTTTTGTTTTTCTCCCATCTGCGGCTGCGGGCCATATTTACTTCCGAAGTATTTACCCGCCCCGAGTTTGCTCTGCTTTTATTTGGTTAATCCGTTGACTTTCCGCACGGTCCCGGGGTGCAAACAACATACACGGACCGAAGCTCTGCGCTACGTGCACATGTACGCCTTCAAAACAAATCCACCCGAAAGGCGCTGAAATCGGAACGTGAGAATTGCTCAATTTCGGTAATTCCGATAAGTTTTATGTGTGCTTTTCTCATCCTTTCTCGGTACCATTTGAATATACCCATATGAGTAACGTTCTCTAGGCGGGCCTTATGTTCGACAAAGCTGGCCGGTCGGCCGCAAGCAAGGCATGTAGATCAGAAACGGAAAGCCTCTGGCGGCGCGGTAGCACCTTTTTTCTCGCGGCTTAGGCGGTCCATCCAGCAGTCTACTCGTACTCGTCATTATGATATTTCGGCCAGTAACTACCGGAAATGGGATAATTTAATTAAAATTATTACGCTTTTATCAGATGCCGGCCGGATTTCTTTTGAATTCCGAAACCTCGCGCACCCCCAGACAGCAGAGAGCAGCCTCAAATCCGAAAATAATTTGAATAATTGGGTGTGTTTTACCTACGATTCTTTGGAGCGCAATTTTACAATCGCGCTGAGTATAACCCTTGAGTTGTTTGGGTTTAGCGCTATAACAGCAATTTTTCACATTGTTTTATGTGATTACTTTCTCTATCTCTCTCTCTCTTTCTTCGGATAGCTACAATAAAGAAAACGAACCCATTAACCGCGCGTGGTTTTCATCTTTTCTTCTTTTTCCCGCAGGTGAATGCATTCCACCAAGAACAATTTCGCTGGCGGCAGCTACCTTTAATCTTCTGGTAACGTTGGCCAATCTGGACATAGTGACGTTTCAGGTAAGATATGGAGTTTTTTATTCAGCTTATTATTTATGGCGAGTGACAGCTTTTTTCTATCGGGTTTGAACTGTTTCGCATGTTGCTTCTTAGGAGTTGGGTAAATTTTCGTTTTCGTTCGTTCATAGGTTGGAGATGAGAGAAATACAGGAAGGTGCGGGACTGTGGAGAGTCATAAAATTATTGCTAAGATTAGAGTTCATGAATGAATGAAATTTCGGAATCTAGTCACAACTGTTGCTCTAGACAATGTTGGTTCCTGGAGGTTACTGTGGTATTGTTTTTTCTTTCCTTTATCTTGACTTATGACGTTCCAACTTGAATTTATGCCTGCTCTCAAGTAAGGTTATTTTGAGCAAACTCACATTTTTTAAATATTTGTATGCATAACTTTAACATCTTTGATTAAACACAATTGAACATCATACAAAATTCTGCATAGTCTTGTAGTCCTGGTATTAGGCTAGAACAAATGTTCAGTAACATTTGTTGCTATCTACTAATCTCGCTATGTTATAAGGAAGATTCTATCGCTTTTTATGGGCATCATGAAAAACTGTTAATGTTCAAGCGCTTATCACTTATAACAACTTTCAATGTTAAGAGCCCATGCAATAACTGGCAATTTGCATATTTCTTACAAAAGAAGGAAACATTTACTGAAATAAAGTAAGTAAGCACGAAGAAATCAGACACAAAATATATAAAGACAGCATTCCTGATTGTGACAGCCCTATTTGATTACCTTTCACATTTATATTTAAAATTCCTTCACTTTTCCGAAGATTTTATTGCATTAACACATGTCAAAAACATCCATCTTGATGGCGATTGTAAAGCATATATATATTTATAAGAAATAAATAAATAAAAAAAAAAAACCTAACGTGAAGAGGGGCTGACAAAATTGGGCAAGCCCTGTATTCACTAAGCAGAAAATGAATTTCACTTGGTTGGCCATATCTCTACCAGGTTTAGAGGACAATATATTCTATGAACGTCTTCGTTTTCAGAAAAAATGTAAATAGCGATATTGTAATTAGATGAAATTCCGCGGAATTCCATTACTTTCCGTTAACATTGAAAAATTAAACTCGAAATTTTCTACTCTAAGCGAAACGAAACGAAAGAAGAAACTAGCGAAACAGCTTTAAAGTATTCCGCGAAGCTACACGGAATTCCTTTTCGAAGCGAAATAAACGGAATAATTCGATATATCGCATACCCTTAATAGCACATTAGGATGTATTTCATAAAGGTTGATTACATTGTAACTGTGGAAGTGCATTTAGAATACTAAGTTGAGAGCACGCAAAAAAGCTAATATGCACTAAGCAATAAGCTTGAAATGCGAATAAGAAGAAGAAGATGATTACATTGCACGGTAAAAAGGTAAATGAATCATTAAACAATGACGATGTTCCTTAATAAGTGAAAAAAATCTCCATAAAATAGATCGGGTTGCTCCTTAAATGATTGATCAAAATACGTTAAAAATCTAAAATGCTCAGTAAATATTTAAAGTACGCTCCCTAAAATAGAGAAAACTGTACATTATACATTTGAAAATGCTCCTTAGTATGCACCGCTTTGCACCATTTTGAAGTGTAATGGTACCATATATCATCGGAAAAGCTGCTGTAGAAAGGTTAATAAGTACCATGAAATCAGCTGAAATGTTCATTGTGTGCATTTGTGCATTTTTACTGAGCACTAACTCTTGTCCTAGCCTTTTATGACTTATGGCTATAGCGCCATTACTCGCTTTCTGAAAAGAGAAAAGAAAAAGGAAAAGGAGAAGGGGGAAAGGATTATGTGAAATCTATGAACATAAACAATATTTTTGATTTGAAATATAGGGGAAATGTCTCTAATGTTGGCCCATGGATCTAAGATTGGGCCCATCGATAAAAATCTGCTATTTATCAATTTTATCTAGATGTACGCGTTATTGGGACGTTACTATTGCACTGAAACTGTATTTTCGTTATTTCTCTGAAAACCGTTTCGTAAAAATGAATATCGTACATACAACACATCTTTCATAAATGGTACGAAACATTCGTTTTTCCTGTCATCTGGCGCAATGTCAATATTACGCCTTATTCGTATAATATACAAATACATCTTCGTACAATCAAACCAACAACTGCGCTTATTGTCTCCTAAAGAGCTGATTGTGTGTTGGAGATGGGATATTTTTTTTCGAAATTACCGCTCCATGAGTGCTTCTTATTGCCTTTAGCTTTAACTATTCTCATTGCACAGATAGAGCGATGGATAAAGCACACATCTAACAATCGCAAGGTTCATGAAACGAGTCCGGTCTGAACCCTATTTTTATTTTTTTTGTCATATTTATTCCTTCCAATGATGAAGTTATTTTTACCCATCCTCACTAACACACTCCACATTTTTCGGTTTCCACAACCAACACTTGTGGACCGCTGGCAGATAGCGAGTGTGGCAGTTCTAATGAAACTAGTTTCATACAATGTACAAATCCATTTCGTTGCAGAAAACAACGAATAAATTCGTAGAACAAACGAGCGATTTCGTTGTACACCCAACCGGTGGATGTAAGATTCGCTTACAATTATGTGGGATTCATCATCAGAGGATGTAAGTGGAGACCGCATGAACCGAGGATGCGATATACCTTGCTGCGGTCCGATGTAAGAAAATTGGAGACCGAAAAATGTGGAGTTGTATTAGTGAGTGAAATTAATTATGTCGAAAAAAATAGAAAAAAGGTTGCCGACTTGACTCGAACCACGGACGTTGCGACTATCAGACCTGTGCTTTCTCCACTGCTCTCTCCATGCTTCTGAATATGGTCAGCCTAAAAGCAAACATGAAGCGCTCATTTTCTCGCATGCTCGACTTCGAATGCTTTTTCTGCTGGAGAGATTCGAGTTAAGTGTGTGCGTCGTTCTACAATGTTCTACAATGTGCGTCGTTCTACAAGCTTACTGGTACCTATAGTCGAAAGCGTAGATGCAACACGAAATAAAAATGCTCGACTTCGTATGCTTTTTCTGCTGGAGAGATTCGAGACAAGTGTGTGCGTCGTTCTACAATGTTCTACAATGTACGTCGTTCTACAAGCTTACTGGTATAGTCGAAAGCGTAGATGGAACACAAAATAAAAAAAGACAAAAAACCATTACATCGCCTGCATGGTCAATTTCTAACATTCGTTGCGATGTTCATGAACAGAGGATGATAGGAAACGGAACTAACATTCATGGTAATAGATTTTTGGTTTGCGTGAGGTATAAACGAAATTTTATTTTCGGTGTGGATATTTTGGATTGCTATTGAAAATTTAGTCGATTGCTGAATTTATGTATGGGCCCAAATTAGGGACACTTAGGCCGACATTACCTGCATTTCCTCTACAATATAGAAATTCATAACGGCGGTGATCACTATCCGATTCTTGTCACTATTATCAAGTCAATTCGGAATATGCTATTCACCATGCAAATTTGAAAATCACTTATGCAGTTTGACACAAATTTAAAAATCAGTTAAATTACTCATTTGAGTCATTTGACCTAGTGACCCCTTGGGCCTAGTTACAGTCGGCTTAATAGCGCCTGTTGACATCTGGCCATGTGGAACTACGCCCTTGCGATCAGGCTATGTCGCCAATCCTCCTCAATGGTGGGTCTAGCCATTTCCTGGTATCCCCTTAATCCTCCGGAAGAAATGATTTCCTGACTGTAAGCATTCTGCATTTTCAGCAGTTTAATATTGTGATCACGAGCCAATGATGAAGATCCAGGACAGGGACCTCCTAGATGTAGCAGCTTGCTAGTTTGCCAAAGGCTGCAAAATATGCTGTTTCCTCGTTTTCATTTACTCCTAGGGATGTCCTAGGGATCCATACCAAATAATGTACTTCTGAATTCCTTTGATACAGGGTAATTTGACCATGTCGAACTGGAATTTGATTAGTACGCTAGCAGAATCACTTCTGCCTGTGGTCATTCAATAGTGTCAATCCACTCTGCACCCACGATAATGGCGTCACCGTGCTGTGGCAATGATGCCAACCTGATTTCGAAGCACTGGGTAAGTGACTACTTGCATGAGCATCAGCATGAGCATGATTAACCGCCCACTTGGTAAACTTATGCTGATTGTAGCGTACACAGGTGACTTTAAACAGAACATCAAATGATATTTGTTTGTCTATGTGTTTGCAGTTAAATTTACAACTATTTAAATCAAATAAATGGAAAGCTCTCACCTAATTCTGCAACTGTTTTTGGCTATGCAACGCTGTTGACGATCATCATCACAAGTGAATTAATAAATAGGAACGAACTCACCAAATGAATCCATGAGCAATGTTAAGGATAATTTCATCTGTTTTATTGAGCAAAAGTAGGGCTGCCATTCTTTGTATGTTGGGATGCAAACTGGAGAACACGATATTGGTCAGGAGCCGAAACCCGAATGCTTATTTCGTAAACCTAGTTTCTGCGATGACGTTACTGAACATTGGGTGCCATATGATAGACCGAGTGACAGACGATGATAATTATTACAACGGTAAGAAAAAACGGGTTCTTTTCATTTGGACGTACATAGGTCGTACTAAAACGATGTTCACACACTTTTATTAATGATTCCGCACTGTATACGAGTCCAGTTAGAAATGCAACAATGAAGATTCTAAGATTTTTAGGCAGGGTATAACAGGGGACAAACGCACTCAGGGCAAAACGCCCGATTTGGTTTTTCATAGCTATTCGACTCTTTATTCTGGCATTTTTTGTGCCAAAATACTAGTTTAAGGGTTAACGCAGTCGACCTGTGGCCAAGGTTGCAAATACTCATTTAAGCTAAAACAATGTCTTTTTTAATTATGAAATAATTAGCTGCTTTGATCATATTTCGAATTGGTAAGACACAAGAAAAGGTTGCAAAGAATGTGTTTGACATATTAAACCTGTTTATTTCACTTCATGAGAGTCACAATCAGCGATTTTTCAAATCGCTGATTGCGACTCATAGAAAGCCATATTTACAGGTTTTATGTTTCAAACGCATACTTTGTAACCTCTTCTTGTAAGTTACAAGTAAAGCATGTCATCATACCATCATTTGGTTTTATTATTCCGAAAAACATTATTTTAGCTGAAATGAGTATTTGCAACCCTGCCTGTGGCACTGTAGCTCGTCAAATTTACGAATTAAACGAAATATCGCATCGGGCGTTTTGCCCTGGGGTGCATTTCGGGCTGTTTTCCCCTACATTTAAAAATATGCCAGTACCAAATGTGCCGGAAGTGACGGGTTCGACTCCAAATCCGGTCGAGGAAATTTTCAAGACTTTCTTGAGCATAAAATATAATCATATTTTGCACATATTACAAGGACTACAAGGCTATGCAGAATTTTGTATGTTGTTGTGTTCAATCAAAGATGCCAAAGCTATGCATACAAATATTTTTAAAAAATGTGAGTTTTTAGGGCACGATAAACTAAAATGTTTGGAGGTTCAAAGGTAGGTTGGTCACAAACATTAAATCCTAAATACACTCAACACTTTCTTAACGTGGTTTTATTTTCATTTTTCCTGATGTTCAACTAAAAGTAAAGCAAAGAAAAGAAAAATATGGTACCGTGCAAGCACAATATTCTCAATGACAATACATACTTCTAATGTTTGAACATTAATGGTGCATGCTTCAACTTTGAAATAGCGTTGTATTCCTTTACATACACTCCCGATCATAAGTTCGGGGTCGCCCTTTAAAAAACATGTAAATGTTTTGACATTTACAACCGATTTTCAATCTTTATAGGTCATTTTAAAGGTATTGACAGAAATTTAGTTGGTAGGTAACTGCTCCGTAACGTGGGTAGATCACCTTTTCGTTGTACGTTACGGAATGTAAGATCTACCACCGATTCCTAGTCCTGACTACTTCAAAATTGAGGAACAGGATTTTTCAGTAATCAAAGAAACACATCTTAGTCCTTGTTACTTTGTATGCCTTGTTGATAGTGACAATACTCGGCTTTGTCCACCGAGGATGATCTTGAAACAAGGAAAAAATTAGTTAGTCTATTCGTTGTTCCCTAGTTTGAAGTGGTTAAGACTAGGGTTCTGATGCATGGTCATTATCGGTGTCATACCTTAATTTTGTTGCTATGGAATCCAATTTTGACTGACAAAGGGGCGCGCCTTTGGAGGGTGTTTCAACACTCCAAAGGGTAAAAAGAGCGGGAGCTTTCAATTAGAGTCGGATCATTGCGATAAATGCAAGAATGACAACTGTAAAAAAATCGAATACTTCATCATGTCTCAATAGTGATGGAGTAATATGACATGCACTAAACTAAGGACACATGCCCCGTAACGTGGGTAGGTCACCTTTTCGTGGTACGTTACGGGATGTAAGATCTACCACCGATTCCCAGTCTTGACTACTTCAAACTAGGGGAACAGGATTTTTCAGTAATCAAAGGAACACATCTTAGCCTTTGTTACTTTTTATGCCTTGTTGATAATGATAAATCCTCGGGTTGCCTGGACCGAGGATGATCTTGAAACAAGGAAAAAATGTGTTAGTTAGTCTTCACCTATGTGATCACTTCTTCTATTCGTTGTTCCTTAGTTTGAAGTGGTTCTGATGCATGGTCATTATCGGTGTCATTGCTTATTTTTTTGCTAAGGAATCCAATTTTGACTGACAAAGGGGCGCGCCTTTGGAGGGTGTTCCTTTCCTACCTTTCAATTAGAATCGATTCCTTGCGATGAAGGCTATAATGACAACTGTATCAAAACCGAATACATCATTTCTCATAAAGCTTGCATTGCTAATTGGGTAAAGACACGGGATATACTACAATAGATCAAATTACTGGTCGCACTACTGCGATCCCGATCCCGAGTAGAGGAAAAAAAAAACTGGTTTAATATATTTTTCAATTGTCCTACTACCACTTAAATTTAAAAATATGGTCGACCCAATTAAGACAGTGTGAATTTAAACAAAAAAAGTTATAACTTTAGGAGAAGTTTTAGTATACAAAAATTGAAAAATATATTAAACCAGTTACCTACAATGTAAATTTCAGTTAATAACTTTCAAATGACCTATACATATCTAAAATCTGTCGTAAAATGGCAGAGATATGAGCCAAAACCAGTTACATGTATTTTAAAGGGTGACCCCAAAATTTACGATCGAAAGTGTATGTTGTGTATATTTGTATGACAACAAAAAAGTCTCATTCACTACATTACTTGTGGAAAAAAAATGTAAATAAACAAAATCCATACAAAGCAAAACGTCAACTTCACCACAGAAAAATCAATTTATTAATTTATACTGCCGCCCATGGCAAGTCAGTCCGTGTAGATTTTAGTTGCATGGTTTGAGCTTCTGTATCACTCTGGTTCGGATTGACCATGAGATAGCAGTCATAGAATCAGTGTCATTATTATTATTTTTTTTTCCTTTGATTTGTTTTCCATCGATCTTGTTTTCCGTGCTGAGCACCAATGCTACCGACGCCAGGGAGGCAGCTCCCACACCTGGACCCTACCTATCGACCCATCAACTCATGAACCGGGGACCAACGGCTTTACTTCCCGTTTTACGGTACTCAACATATTTTCTCGGTTTCATATAAACAGCTAAAACAGTTAAAAATGAATTCCGGCATGATTGATTTCATAAATTTTTGTTACTTGAAAATAGGTTATTTATGTTTAAATGCAGAAAACAGACAAAACTTCAAAACTTTGGAAAATTACTTTGTTTTTCTATATTGAAAAACAAAGCAATTTTCCAAAGTTTTGAAAATTTCTCAGGTTACGGAATTACCACTTGGCGTTAGTTTTGTGTCAAAAAGTGATGTGAATATATCCTTATAACCCTAAAAAACATAACTTTTTTGTTTGAATTTTCCAATTTTTTTAGTATTCTACAAAGTTGTAAGTGCTCTAAAATTACACATTTTCGATGAAAAAGTAAATCGATATCTCTTTGTTTAAAGGATTTACATTCGCAATTCTAATTTTTTAAAACCATTTTTATGGGGGTATCTTGCAGTTCTGCAATGTTAGCAGCTAAACTCAACGTAATTTCGTTAAGCAACTTATACCATACTGTTACATATACAATTCATAGGATGTTCTTTTAAAGTACCTGAATGTTTTGTTATGTTTTGCAGTTTTCATTACTATTTTTTAAGTATGTCCGTTAGGGTGCGTTGCAGTTTCGACAAAGTTGTTTGGTATAGTATTCTCAATCTAAGTCCGAGTTTTGGTGACATGTGAGCAATATTTGGATTTTTGTTCATGCAAATTGATAGGATCGTTCCGTTTCCCATACCAAATTTAAAATTCTCCCGCAAATCGAGACTATAACCAAATTCGTTCAAATTTCGCCCACTTGTTGGGGATCTTAATAAGCATTGAAAGAGCAGTGGGGAACCCACCTTAATGTAAATACTTGGATAAATGGTCATGCAATCAGCAAAACGTAACAAAACATTGAGGTACTATATTAGAAAATTCATTAGGCCTCCCCTTGGATCCCCCTACGAATTTTATATATAACAGTAGGGTATAAGATGTTGAATAAAATAACATTGAGATTAGCTGCTAATACCTGCTAACCTGCAAGATAAACCCCCTTCCCAAGCAACACGGCTTGTCATAAAGAAGTTGAAAATACTTTTTAATGACTTACGTAAAGAATCAATAATACTTTAATATACGTCATTTAATACATTTATATAACCTAAAAAGCGCAAGACGCGGAGCTTATACAACTAAATACTGGTCTTATAACATGTTTTGGAAACATCATAAAAACCAGTGGCAAAAAAAAACAATAACAAAAAAACTGAGCATGGGATTAGATCACTTTTCCTTGGCGTTGTAGACTTATTACTTCCTAACTAGACCAAGTATCTATAAGTATCTATCATGTCATTTCCAATGGCATGAAAATTATATTCTCGTTCAACACGCTTTCGATCCGTCATAAAGATGTTTTTTTATTAGCACATCTAATTGCCAGAGTGTTATTTAAAAGTATTTTCAACTCCTTATAAGACAACCTGCACATTTTCAGTTGTATTAATTTATGAGATGTCATAAAAAAGTGTTTTCTACGGCGCTGGTGGTGTAGTGGTAAGCGTGATTACCTCTCACCCCAGCAGGCCTGGGTTCAATCCCAGTCGGCACCGCCGGGATGTTCTGAGGCATAACATCTCTGATCACGCCTTCCTTCGGATGGGAAGTAAAGCCGTTGGTCCCCGTTTCATGAGTTGATGGGTCGATAGGTAGGGTCCAGGTGTGGGAGCTGCCTTCCTGGCACGTCGGTAGCATTGGTGCTCAGCACGGAAAACAAGATCGACGGAAAAAACAAACCAAAAAAAAAAGGGGGTTTCAACTTTCTTTATAACAAACCTTCGAATACCTCATAAGAAACTGTCAATTACTGCGTGAAGAGAGAGAGATGTTTACGTCAATCTGGAGAGTTCAGAATCTCTTCAAGAACTTTATAAATTCAACTAAGATTGATTTTGTATACGACAAGATTTATAGTGGTATTAAAACAGTAAGATGCACGTTTAAATAACATTTAAAGATAAAAGCAACATAATACTATTTTGGAAAATGTTGAATCTAGGAAGTATGAAGAAAACATCTATAAACCTAATGTATAACGTGGGATGTTTTCTGCATCACTTATAATACATTTATATAACAAGCCGTTCTAATTATTTTTCAAAAAAATGTTTTATGTGTTACTTGGGTTAAAGATAACGTTCAAAAATTATAAAAACGGACGTAATTTCTTAAAGCCAAAAGATAGCGATTTATTTTCTTATATAGTCTTGTGCTTTTATAGAGCACTTACAACTTTGTAATAAAATGTATTTCTTCGTCCATGTTTCCCCATTGTGCACTGTGCGGTAGTGCCCTGTTCAATCTACTCTTGGACTACGCTAATGGATATCATTGGATGATTCTGAAAGCAAGAACATCCTATCATGCCTCTATGGTATTATTATAGTATAAAAGTGCTTTATCGAAATCTACCTACGGAATTTCATTATTATCTTGATCAAATACCGTCAGCTAGCAATATTATGTTAGCCAACCTCTCAGGAAAAATTGTTCATTTCCATTTGATAAAATGATTCGTCCCGTTCCCGTTCACTCTTGTTCCTTTTTATTCTTTTTCGGATGTACTCTACAGAATCCTCAAATGGCCTCTGAGCTCTTGATTTTGAGAAAATGGATCTCAACATTAATGCGGTGGAAAGACTTGAAAACTGCAGACATTGTTTGCTTCCCCGTAGCAAACAATCAATTAAAGTTTCAGCTACGTGCATACACAAATCTTAGTATTCAACTTGCGAATTGAAAATGATTCTGTTGTAAAGAATCACGTTATGTTTTGAGATTGAGGCTGTACCTGTTAACATCAATGGGAACTCGTCAACATTCTTTGAACTGTGAGCAGCAGCAAATCTGACAAACCTAATTAAAATCTCAACCAAAAGGAAAATATTTGCAGACCCGTTGAAATCTTGTGATTGGAACACCCTTGCGTCAAACATCGAACAATTTGAATCGCAATTTTGTCACTTCACGGTGTCGTATCCTAAGCTCGCGTTGGAGTTTACTCGGGTAAACGTAAAACGGCAACGGGCGCGTAGCACAGGATCACCCTTTGTTTGTAGAATAACAATCATCGGACGGAGTGATGCAGCGGGATTGGGATCTTTTGAAACGGTCGGAAGAATTTTCATTTGCAAACAGTGATTTGATACGGTTCTGATTTTTGTAGATGGTTCTGTTTGCCAGGATAAATTAATCTGTTCGCAGGAGCCTGGATTTCTGATCTGCTGTAAGTCGGATTAGTAGTAAGCGTAAGGAGAGCTATCACAAATCACATTTATTTTGTTGAGGGCCAATCTGTTAAGATTTACTGTACTACGTTTACTCAATTTTACATTCAAATACTAGGTACATGCTCCAGGATTACTCAATCCTTTTGGGAAATAATACTGCGGTCTTTCATTAGGCGCTGTTGTTCATTTCGAAAAGGTAAGACACGGCCACTCAGAATAACCCAAAGAGAGAGTCACTTCTACTCAGAAGTATGAAGAAACATCTAAAAACTGCAGGAGCTCAGCGCTGAGTACCTGCAGTTTTTAGAAATTTCTCTTACTTTTTAGTAGAAGTGACTAGGTGAATTGGAGATTTCAATGATTTATTAAATTAGACTAATGATCATAATCATCAAGTAAACTGAAATAAGAAAATTCAAAAAGTCTAATAACATTAAAAAGATTAACAAAAGAATCAGGATGCGGGGGTGCGCTAAGGGAGGCAACTAGCCTTTAAAGTTGTAGAATAAATCTTCCTATTTAGTCTTGAACTTCAATAAGAAAACGCAAGCATGCTATTGGTCTGCTGATAAGTTGGTTGGTTGGTAAGCAGACTAACAAGGAGAGGAATAGTTTAGGAAATAAGTAAAAGTAGAGGTATGTGACAATTGATAACTTTTGATCTTTTGTAGGTATTTTTTTCTCCTGAATTTATTGTACTCGATTACTATATTATTCTCTCAATACGCGAAATCTCTGATATATGCGGTTAAAGCATTTGAATTAACTTATTTCTTTTTGTTCAAGTACTTACATTTGTAAACAGAAGCCAATGTTAATCTATGAATTAAACCCTACGTAACTGTAAAATCGATCTTGATGCATGTTTAACTTTTCGCGGCTGTCGGACTCAACGCGTCTACGTCTACGGAGCTTACGCAGAAGTGATTCGCAATTCGGTAGAGCTTGACAAAAGTTTTTTTTAGCTTATGTAGTTTAGTGTTTGTTCGGTACGGTAGCGAAATTTTGAAATCAGTGATACGTGCGGTAAAATAACTAATTTGAAACAATAGTAAAATTAGTAGAATATTTAGAGAAGAAACCAAAATTAATCAACTTGCCAACATAGGCTATCATATTCAGTTTGGTGGCACTTTTGAAATGATAATAAGCCTTTTTTCTCGCTTCGGTTGTTTCTCACGGCGTTTGGAATTTGCGTGGTTTTCGTAACTTACATAATATAGATATCCCCTCCCCATGGACATGGAGGTTGACGGTACTGAAGCAAAGGGTTATGTTTAATTTCTTTATATTTGCAACGATGATGATTTCCTATAGTGACACATATCACCTTCTTAATGCTTCAGTATGCCCCAAACGATTAATTCTTGGTTGTTAATAGAACTTCCTTGATGAAATCGGCTGCTTCATGCAGACTGAGCAATTCTGATTATAGTATCAGATTTGTTCTGTATACAGAGGAACTGGGAGGGTTTATTAAAAACTTCTCACCAATAAAGTAACGATCTTCTTGTAAATTTTACATATCATTTTATTAATATTTTATTTTATGTATGCATATTATTGTTGTTATGGGGTCTCATAGCCTAGTCAGTAAAGGCACGGTATTACCAAGCCGGAGGTGGCGGGTTCGATTCCCGGTCCGGTCGAGGGAATCTTTCGGGTTGGAAATTTTCTCGACTTCCCTGGGCATAGAGTATCATTGTGCTTGGTATGCATGCATTGGTATTGGCATCGAAAGCTAAGTTGAGACCACGCAATAAGCTAATATGCCCTAAGCAATAAGCTTGAAATGCGAATAAGAAGAAGAAGGTATTATTGTTGTTACAATCAATTTGCATTAGCATATGATACAAGAGATTTAATATTACTTGCTCGTTTTTGCGTAAAATAATCAATATTTATTTTACTTGTAATTACCTTTGAAAGTTTTTTTCAAGTTTTTTTTTTGTGATTTGAAAATTTACCCAGTTTGGTTAGAAGTGTCGAAGCTAACGCATGTCCACAGGTCTAATAGAAAGATAGGCAGAAAAAGTGTATCATGAAAAATGGTTGCATGCAGAGTGGCTTCCACTCACTTGCTATAGATGAGTGATTTTCGGAGTTTTGAATTTGTTAGATGTTCTAATGGAGATTTGTGCTGTTGGATGCGGGAGGAGATTGGAGGGCGGGTGTTTGACGCATAGAGCCTGTCAATTTCGCTTTCAGAGTGTCGCAGTCAGCGGTTTTATGATTCGTGAGCGCTCGCGATTCGTAGAATCGTTGATTGTGACTGCAAGTAGATTTGACGGGTTTTGTGTGTCGGACGCTTGCTTTTTGGTCTCTTCTTGTGTCTAACATGTGCATAGTATCATTATAACGTCTAATGGTTTTGAGATTCCTGGTGGCGTGAAATATATTTGTGAGAATATCTTTTTGAGATTTTAGCAGTCACGCTTTGTTTGTAGTTTATATTTTATTTATTTCATGTAATTATCGTAAATAATAGTTATTCAAAGCGCTGTGGATTATAAGATGCTCGATGACCCTCGAGGGATCGTTTTTGCTTACTGAGCAGAAAATCATGGGTGTAATCCCAAGCTCTTCCACAGCAAAATAAATCGCCACCTTCATTTGTATATTTGATATTGAACATTAACCTCGGAAACTATTTGCATATCAAGCGAAAACGTAGTCCTGTATTGTCGCGAAGCGTTATGGTTCTGAAATGCTCGATGACCCTGGAGGGATCGTTTTTGCTTACTGAGCAGAAAATCATGGGTTTAATCCCAAGCTCTCCGTCATGACTCTTAAAATTCATTATCACTAAACAAAATTAATATGTTCTTTCGATAGCCGGCTATCGAGAGATTAAATAAACAACAAATAAACAATACATACTTTTGGTTGCATCGCCAACTTGAGGTGAATCCTTACCGAATACCCTACCCAACCCTCCAACTCCGTAGCACTTATGAGGGTGTCGCTAAGTCGGTGGCTTCTCGTTGAGTAAGTACTACATTAACATTTCCTTCCCTATCCCTAGTTATGGTAAAGATGGGCGTGCCCGGGAATAACGACAGTCATGCTTCTGTTACTCTTGTTTAGATTGGAACCTCCCCAGCATTATTCCTGAAAGTAGTCTAACTGAGAATTTCAGAAGAGACGTGACTGTCGCTAGTATCCAATCTACGAAGTATATCATAACAACGCTAACGCTAACGCGTAACTTACATAATATAGATATTCCGTTCGAAACGGATTTATTTATTCAATCGGATTACTACGCGCATGCATCTACGCGCACACGTCACAGCATTTTTTCTATAAATATCAGTATCATAAAACAATAAACATTTTCTGACATCTAAAAACCCTCCAAATCTCTATAGGAGCCGTATTTACGGAGATAAATTGATTTAAAGATTTTCATACCCGCCAGCCTGAAAATAATGGGTTGGGACATTTTTATTTGTAAAAAATAATTGACACCTTAAAACCCTCCAAATCTCGAATAGAGCAGTATTTACGGAGATAAATTGAAAAATCTGGGCATAGCATTATCAGTATGATCAGCTCCAGACCCCAAAAAAATATTTGAGTTGGAGGATTTGAGAAAATCCTGGATTTGTACAGATTTTCAATATTCGTAAGCATTGAAATGTTCATAGTTTGAGTTTGCTATTAGGTATAGAAGATGAATTTATCTGATATCACTTATAAATTTTTCTTTTAAATCTTAACTCGATTGTAGTTTTTGGATGTCTATTGAATCTATTTAATTATCATATATATTATTTAAATTCGCCTATTGGATCTGTTATTGCTTGTAATAATTATTCCATATACTAAATATCAAATTTTAAAGATATTCACGAACAACATGCTCCCCGCTAGTAGCTAGTAGCTAGTATTTAAAACTTATTGATCAATACTTGCTCGAAAACGAATACATTTTTAATAAAAAAATTCTTTTTTGCACCTATAGGGTAAACGCTCCTATAGTAGCGGTACGTTAGAAGCGTTAGGTTCGTATAGTTGTGTATGGAGACTCAATATACAACTATAGGAACCTAACGCTTCTAACGTACGGCAACTATAGGAACGTTTACCCTATAGTGTTTTTAGAATAGTAGAATCCAATAAAAATAATTTCGTCTATTATAGGAACCAAGTTCAGCAACTACCACAACTTTTTTTTAAACTAGTTCGTTTATTTACTAGGCTCAGTCGTGTGTAACTACCACAACTATAAAAATGATGCCTATTACAGGATGACGAGCTTTATAATTTACTTAGTAATTTAACCATAAACCTGTAATTTTTCTGTAATGTATTATTGCAGAAACGTAAATACACTTATCAATCAAGGTGTTTATTTATTTTTATTTCCTTTTATTATTACCATCATTTCAACGCTGCATGGAACTCTTTCAGGGAAACGACAGGAAAATCAGGGTATACCAAGGAAATTATATTTCATTATTCAGTCGACATCCTGATAGTGTCATGCCTTGAAAAAAATGAATCGTGTAAAATGCCGTAAAAATGATCGCTATAATTCACTTGGATTTTTCCCTACAATTCTCACGAAGAACTACTAAAAATCTCTGTGAATTGTTTTATTGTGGATAGTTGTGGGATGCTCCAAATAAATAATAAGAGACGAAAAAAAAAGATTGAGTACAAAATATTCTTTTAAAAATAAATAGATTATTGCTGGTATTCTGGTTATAATCGTATAATTTTCCCATGTTATTTTAATAATTAACATCAATTGATGCAGCATTTCAAAAATTACCCATGCAAGTTGCTTTGAAAGCGATACTTCAGCGCATTTCATTTATGCAATTATAAGTTTATTGCATACATTTAGCTAGTTTCAATGATAGGTGCACACTCGCTGTATCTACTGCGCAATCTAACTAGGGGTTGTTCATAAACCACGTAGACACTTTATAGGGAGAGGGGGAGATGGGCGAGTGTCTACGGTCCATACAAATTTCCAAAACATTGTATGAACGATTGCCTACGCCGGGGGTCTAAACTCTCTCTAAAACGGTCTACGTAGTTCATTAACAGACCCTTTATAAAACACCACCTAGCACGCACTGCGCTGCCTTTCTTTGGTGCCCTTTTCTCGATAGATCGTCCCTCCCTAGAACCAGAAGCTATATGTTTTGCAAATATTTAGCCAACCACATGCTCCTCTCTGGATCCTATCTAAACAGCACGCTTCGCATCGGCGTCGTTTGTCGGGCTACCTTTTCGAGTCGCACATCAACTACGTCGTCGATGCCGTAACCTATCTCGTAACCGTAGAACCTATTCCGACCGGCAACGCTGATCCCCCTTCGTCATTGATTCAATTTAGATGAAAAGTTTGTTTAATCTTTCATTTATGAGTGTGTGGCAAAAATTAAGTGGAAAAATTTCGCTTCCATTAACGAACTTAGGTCGGAAGCCGCTGTCTGCTGACGAAATTGATGAAATGTTGGTTCTGGGAGATTCTGCGGAGTAACTTTTTGGCTCGGCAAATATGGCTCAGATGCTGCAAATTGATATTTGCACTCTTGTGGGGTTGTGTATCGATTAACTTCGATGGGATATTCCTCTCCTCTAGACTAGATCGTTTTCTTCGAGCACATATTTACTCTATCCGTTGCTCGTACGAAGTTTGAAATTGGATTTGTGTTGTTTGAAATGGATGTTCTCTAACCGAAGCCTAAAGTTGTTGCTCTTTTTTTTCTTTTTCTTCTAGGACGTGTTAGCAGAGGAAAATCTTTCGTTTAAGTTCCTGGACGTGGTCAGCATCCTACTACAGTACTGCGTGCCGAAATCGGAGGAGAAGGGTGAAACCCAGGCTGTGATAATCGACTTAATAGCAACGTTAGGTTTCTTCTGTGCCAATAATAAAATTAATCAGGTACGCTATTTCGGGCCCTTCCTCACGGGTCGGGTATTCATTAGTTCTAAGTATACGCTGAGTCAATCCAACGAGAAAATAAAGATCTGTGCGGAAAGATTCGTTGGAAGCGTCGACGCCATTTTTACGCTTTTCAAAATCTGCTCGGATAGATTGGTTACGATGGTGGAAAGGTTTTATGATGTTGTGGTCCGCCGAGGCACTCACCATTATGCCCCCAGGGGGAAGGAACAAACCGAAAATAACTGAGAACCAACCACAAAAAAGCTGCCCGGTTCCTTTTGTTGTTGCGAAGGCGCGCGCGTTTCTTTCTTCCCTTTTCTCAACCTCAGTCACTCGCTGCCGCCGCGCCGCCACCGATCTTCGTTTCCATTAGCTTTTACCGCGTGCCGCAATGATTTTCTGATCTAAATTACTTTTATGACTTGTGTATTCTCGTTAGTTTATGTTTTCCGCTTTCCCTTTCCCCGTGCATGTTTTGTTTTCTCCTCAGTTGGTTAAGAAGTCTGCTCGGGCGCTCATCATTTTTTGCAACGCGGCCATTTCGAAAAATGTTGAACTCTAAAAAACGGCAGCCTGGCGCTTGTTCTCCTTAGCCCAAGCCCCCTTTAGGCGGTCATATCTCTTATGTTGTGGTTTTTTATGTTCCCTTCTTCTTGGCGTTACTATCTCTGTTTTTACCAACTGCCGCAAACCGGAGGCCTCGCAGAACCGTATTCAACCGCAGAAAAGCACAGTCATATCGTCGTAACAAAACGTATCATTATCTGTAGTTTTGCTTCGATGCCATCTTCCGGCCTTTATGTGGAACGAAATCCTTCAGCCTTGAACCGCGTGTTGTCGTTGGTAGGAATGTTCATGTTTGGAACATTTGGTCGAGACTACTGTTAGTTGAGGGGTCAAAAATGTTAAACCTTATTTTTTTCAAGATAAGTACACCCAAACGATCAATCGATTCTCTTGCAGTTTTGTAAATAGGGTAGGTGAGCCAGTTTCGGCACTAGTTAGTATGCATATTTAGTTTTCAAATTTTATAAAATATAAGCTCTAAGTGTTGTGTGGCAACTAATACCATTTAATTGATGGTTTAATGTATTCTGAATTATAAAGCGGTTTAAAATCTGCTAATTTTGCATCAAAATAAACAAAATAATTGATTTCAAACTTCAAGCTCCAGTTCCCGTTTTGACATCAGTTGTTATTTATTGGTCTTAGAGGTGCTCCAGTTTTTGGCCGTTGTGATTATTTCAACGGAGCATTCTTCCATTGCTAATAGGTGCAACTGAATTACGCTGATTTGAAATGAATTCATCTAAGCTTTCTGTGAAGATTATTCCTCTCTTAAAGGTATAATATTCATATTGCCATAGGTTGGGCAGTCAAAACAATTTTTCATCAATAAAAATATAATTCTTCTAATAAAGGGTGATACGGTCAAAATTTGGTCAATGGAAAACGCGTGTAAATCGGTGAAATCGTTTATTTAAAAAAATCAAATTAAATTTCTTTTTCAAGTTCAATTAGTATAAAATTCAGGAAAAATATTCAGTTAGGCTTCCGCTTTTCCAAATCCGAATTGCCGGGCCTTACTCTTGACCCCTGCCATCAGATTTTGTACAGCCACCTTGTCCACCTTCTTCGCCGCAGAAAGCCAGTTTGCCTTGAACTGCTGCTCGCCCTTAGCAGTTTTTTTGGTCTTCTTTAGGTTCCGCTTGACAATAGCCCAGTATTTCTCAATTGGGCGGAGCTCTGGCGTGTTGGGAGGGTTCTTGTCATTGGGAACCACCTGCACGTTGTTGGCGGCGTACCACTCCATGGCCTTTTTAACGTAATGGCAAGATGCCAAATCCGGCCAAAACAGTACGGAACAACCGTGTTTCTTCAGGAAAGGCAGCAGACGTTTATTCAAACACTCTTTCACGTAAATTTCTTGGTTGACAGTCCCGGAAGCTATGAAAATGCTGCTTTTCAAGCCACAGGTACAGATGGCTTGCCAAACCAGATATTTCTTTGCGAACTTTGACAGTTTCATGTGCTTGAAAACATCTGCTACCTTTCCCCTTCCTTTTGCCGTATAAAACTCCTGTCCCGGAAGCTGCTTGTAGTCGGCTTTGACGTAGGTTTCGTGGTCCATTACCACGCAGTCAAACTTCGTCAGCATCGTCGTGTACAGCCTCCGGGATCGCGCTTTGGCCGTCGTATTTTGTTTATCATCGCGATTTGGAGTCACTACCTTCTTGTAAGTCGATAGTCCGGCTCGTTTTTTGGCTCGATGCACGGTTGTAGACGATACACCCAGCTTATTTGCGGCATCTCGGAGAGAGAGGTTAGGGTTTCGCTTGAAACTACCGGCAACTCTCTTTGTCGTCTCAGCGGCTTCCGGTTTTCGATTTCCCCCCGATCCAGACTTCCTGGCTGTCGACAAACGTTCCCCAAACACTTTAATTACATTTGTGACGGTTGATTTGGCAACTTTTAGCGATTTTGCCAACTTTGCGTGCGAGTAGCTCGGATTTTCGCGATGCGCGAGCAAAATTTTGATACGCTGCTCTTCTTGCTTGGACGGCATTTTGACAACTGAAGAGTGAATTCCAAAATCAAAATAGGAGCAACATTCTACACACACACACCTTCAAAATGAGGGGTGTTCAGGTTTTTTAAATGCAAAATTGAAAGAAATACGTCAAGTTGATATTGACCAAATTTTGACCGTATCACCCTTTATAATAATAATTCAATAATTCTCTTATTAAATCTCAGAAGTTTGTAGAAGTTCATGGATGTTCTGAGATCTTGGTAGAATTAGAATAGCTTATGGAATGTTTTTGAATTAAGAAGAAGGCATACTTTATTTCACTGGTTGGCGTAGCCTGGGCAATGTTGTCAATCCGACGAGTGAGGAGGTGCGACGCGAACACTGGCGCGGTAACCATAGCACGGTGATAGAGGAAATGCTTCGCCAACCCGAGCGTCTGTTCACCATGGAGGTGCGGCTCAAACAGCGTCTGACTGGCATCCAGCGGCTGAATAAGAAATGCTCTTCCCCGGAAGCTACACCTAAGATGGCAGCCCCATCACGGCGGATAGGAGACCTTAGGCCAACCACCTACTGTCTCTGAAACCTTTACAATTGTTACAGAAACCAACAGAGAAAGACATCGAACTGATATAACGGCAACGACTTTTAGCGCAAAACAACGGACACGAATTGGATCATGGAATGTATTGACGTTAGCCCAGCAGAGTAAACTGGCACAACTCGCCAACGAGGCGCGACGCATGAAGCTAGAAATCCTGGGACTGAGTGAAGTTCGTTGGCCAAACTTTGGAGAACACAAACTGCCGTCGGGACAGGTACTACTATACTCTGGTATTCGAAGTGAAAACGCTCCCCGCCATCGTGGAGTTGGTCTCCTACTTAGCGTCCAGGCAAGTGCTGGGCTCATCAAGTGGGAGCCTGTTAATGAGAGGATAATCGTTGCCAGATTTAGAACACACCTTACCATAATCCAATGTTATGCGCCAACCGATGCTGCCGAGCTTCAGGACAAGGAGAATTTTTACAGTCAACTGAATGCCGTCGTGGATAAGGTTCCAAAGGGTGACATCAAGATCTACACTGGCGACTTCAATGCGAAGATCGGCTCCGACAACACGGACTATGAGCGTGTCATGGGACGCCATGGTCTCGGCGAAATGAGCGAGAACGGTGAGCTGTTTGCAGTATTTTGTGGCAATAACGACATGGTGATCGGGGGCTTGCTCTTCCCCATCGGCCAGTGCACAAAGGTAAAGGTCTTTTGTTGAAGAACTTGAGACTCGAGCTGCGGACGTTCCAGAAGGTGGCAGCGTAGAAGAACAATGGACGGCCATCAAGAATGCCTTTATAGAAACAAGCGAGAACAACTTGGGTGAGCTGCGCACCCAGAGGAAAGAGTGGATCACAGATGAAACCTGGCGGAAGATTGAGGAGCGTAGAGAAGCAAAAGCCGTGATAGAGCGGGCGAGAACCAGAGGAGCCAAGAACGAAGCCCGTCAACGGTACTCGGCTCTAGAGAAGGAAGTCAAGCGCTCTTGCAGACGGGACAAGCGAGCGTGGGTGAACTCCCTGGCCGACGAAGGGGAGAAAGCCGCAAACACTGGCGATATACGCCTCCTCTACGATATCTCACGACGCCTGAGTGGAGCAAGGATGAACCCGAGGATGCCAGTGAAGGACACGACTGGACAATTGCTTACCGACCCCACTGACCAGCTGAAACGCTGGTTTGAGCACTTCGAACAACTTCTTCAAGTTTCGACGGCCAACCAGCCATCAACATCTCGGCATGATCCGCCTAGGGTGCGGCGCATCACTCGCGTCAATTCCGAGGCCCCATCACTGCAGGAGATTGAAGCAGCTATCCGAAGCATGAAATCCAACAAGGCTCCAGGGGACGATCGCATATCAGCAGAGATGCTCAAAGCTGACCCCATGCTATCCGCACAAATGTTGCATCAACTATTCTGTAATATCTGGGACACCGCGACTTTTCCGGCCGACTGGATGCAGGGCATCTTAGTGAAGGTCCCAAAGAAGGGGGATCTGACTGTGTGCGACTATTGGCGAGGCATCATGTTACTGTGTATTGTTCTCAAAGTTCTGTGCAAAGTTATCCTGAATCGGATACAGGAGAAGATCGACGCGACTCTCCGACGGCAGCAGGCAGGATTCCGTGCCGGAAGATCTTGTGTGGACCATATTGTCACGCTCCGGATCATCCTGGAGCAGGTCAATGAATTCCAAGAGTCCCTTTATTTGGTATTCATTGACTACGAAAAAGCTTTCGACAGTCTCAATCACGAGAATCTGTGGGGCGCCCTGAGACGCAAGGGAGTCCCGGATAAAATCGTCAACCTCATCGAAGCGCAGTATGAGGCTTTCACGTGCAAAGTTCTGCATAACGGAGCCTTGTCCGACCCTATCCGGGTAGTCGCTGGTGTGAGACAAGGATGTATACTATCACCGCTACTGTTTCTCATCGTAATCGACGAGATCATGGTAGGTGCAATTGACCGTGTACCGAACCGTGGGCTGCTTTGGCAGCCTATCACCATGGAGCATCTCAACGACTTCGATTTGGCTGATGATGGTGCTCTACTAGCACAACGGCGCTCTGATATGCAGAGTAAGCTCAATGACCTAGCCGAACGCTCCTCTGCGGCGGGTCTCACCATCAACGTCAACAAGACCAAATCGTGGGATATCAACACGGGCAACCCTTCCAACTTTACGGTAGCGGGGCAAGCAGTGGAGAAGGTCGAAAGTTTCCAATATCTTGGCAGCCAAATAGCGTCGGACGGCGGGACTAAGAGCGACATAGGTGCACGAATCAAGAAGGCTAGGGCTGCCTTTGCGAGTTTACGAAACGTATGGAGATCCAGCCAGATAAGTCAACGCACCAAAATCCGAATTTTCAACTCGAACGTGAAATCTGTGTTGTTATACTCCAGCGAGACGTGGTGTGTATCAACGGAGAACACTCAAAAGCTGCAGGTCTTCATCAACCGATGCCTGCGGTATATAATTCGTGCCTGGTGGCTTCACAACTGGATCTCGAATGCCGAGCTCCATCGTCAATGTCATCAGAAGCCGATAGCAACAGAAATTCGAGAGCGAAAGTGGAGGTGGGTCGGCCACACACTTCGACGGGGCGGAAACGAAATTTGCAAGCAAGCGCTGGATTGGAATCCGGCAGGACATCGCAGCAGAGGCAGACCCAGGGGCTCATGGCGGCGGAGCCTCAATAAGGAAATTAAGCAAGTCAATAGGAATCTGCCCTGGGCCCAGGTCAAAGCAAAAGCGAGCAGCCGCCCAGGATGGAAGTCTTTCACGTTGGCCCTTTACACCGCTGGTGGTGCACAGGACCCTTAAGTAAGTAACACTTTATTTCATATGCGTTCACAATTGCTTCACGATTATTGAAAAAACAGTGATGTGAATTGTAGAAAACACTTAACGACTCAGGATTTTTAAAGAATTTGACAGATTTTTGTTGCTTCAATTTATCTTAAACTTTTATGTTAAATTTCCTGATCATCGGGACAGTAAAAAGTTCCCAAATCTCTCAGGAAGTTCCCGAATCTAAGTCTGTGAAATTCTAATAAGTTTGCTGATCTTCTTTGATATTGTTCTTCTAAGTTTTATTTTTTCAAAGCTCTCTTAATTTGGTAAATATTTGAGAACATCCATAAACTTCTACAAACTTCATAGACCCAGAACCTTTTATACGAAATTTCCTGAACTTACTTGATACTAGGATCCCAAAACATTCAGGAAGATCCCACATAAAACCCTGAAGCTATAAAGTTGCAGAATTTCTTTGATATTCCTTGAGCTTTTATTAAATTCCCTGAACTTTTCCGAAGTTCGCTGAGGTTTTATGAAGTTGACTGCACTTCTACAAAGTTCCCTGAAGTTTTAAGAATGTAGCTGATAGTCTACATGTACGGAATTACTTGAACTATTTCAAGTTCATTACCCAAGTCCATCCAAAGTGCTCTGAAGTTAAAAGAAGGTCCCGAAACTAATGATGTTTCCTAAAACTAAACACATAGGGCAAATGGATGTAATGTCAGCCTAAATGCTCCTAATTTGAGCCCATGCATAAATTCAGCAATCGACTAAATGTTCAATAGAGACCAAAAATATCCATTAGTATCGTCCCAATGACGCGTTCAACTAGATAAAACTGGTAAATAGCATATTTCTAGCGATGGGCCCAATCTTAGATTCATAGGCCAACATTAGAGCCATTTCTCCTACATAAATTAAGGATAAGTAAGATAAGAGTTGACTTTTCATATGCAATTATAACCAGTAGTTTGTACAGTACAGTTTTTTAAGGTAAAATGAAAAACAGGATTTTTTAAATCCGATTTTTGTTACTCAGTGCGTGAAGTTGACAATTACAAAGTTGAAAGGAAATGCTTCACTAATATCAACATGAGTGGGGTGGTGCAGTGGTAAGCGTGATTGCCTCTCACCCCAAAAGCCTGGGTTCAATCCCAGTCGGCGCTGCCGGGATTTAAAGCCGTACGTCCCCGGCTCATATGGTAGGGTTAAGGTGTGGGAGCTGCCTCTCTGGTGTTGGTAGCATTGGTGCTCAGCATGGAAAACAAGATCGACGAAATACAAATCAAGGGAAAAAAGTTCTCTTAACTTCTACACAATTAGTTTTGCAACATTTCATGCACTTCTAAGAAGTTCACTACAGTTCCACGAAGTTCGCCGAGCTTCTACAAAGTTCGATGAACTCCTGTAAATTTGCTGATAGTTTCAAGGACTTTTGCATAGTTCCCTGAACTCCTACGAAGTTTTATCAGGTTCTTCGAAGTTTCCTGAAGATCTATGAAGTTCTTTTACAAAATTCTTTGAAATCAAACGATATGCCCTCGTCTTCTAAGAAGGCCCTTAAACTTCCGCAAAGACTCATTTTTTTTATAAATCTGATATATTGAACACCTTCCACTGAACGAAACTTTCATAAGTAGCGGTGATGGCTTGTGAAGACATTTCGTTGATCTCGTTGAACATTTTTTTAAATACACCGGGCATCCCTAAGAGTGCTAGACTTTTCTAGCGAACACGTTGAAATGGTAAGGGTGACTGCTTTCTCACCCCAGTGCAGTGGATCTGTGTTCAATCCCAGCCGAGGTTTCTGGCACTTTCGGAGGTGAAGTATCTCTGGTAGCGTCTTTCTTCGGAAGTGAAGCAAGGCCATAGGACTCTAGGAAGGCAAGTGCACACCTGAATCCTATATATCGAATCCATTATCACATGGGCATCACTTACCTTTTGAAGGCAGACGTGACCAGAGATTTTCCGCTCAGGAAAAGTCTCAACAATCTCGACTGGCATTGAACCCAGACAAATTGGGGTGAGAGACAGTCACGCTTATCATTCTACCACTGACGCTACCCGAGCAAAGTCGGTTAACAAAATGAAAGCAAATCGATATTAAAGTGTGCAGTTCCTATCATAATGAAAACTCATTTTGATTTCAATTGTCGCGACAGAAGTCTGATATCATATTGTGCTATCATTATGCAGTCAAGACTTTTTAAATCAAAGCAACTTAACTTGAAGTTCTGCTGTTAATTTCTTGTTTAAAATTTGATTTTAGTTCATCTGTCGTTGAACTAACGATTATTGTTTATTTGTTTTGTTTAACACATTTTAGGTCATTCGTGACTAGCCCGAGGTGACATTTGAGCTCAAGTCTTTCAGCGTGAGAAGCATGGATGCTAAGCATTTACGACAGGCCCGTATTCTGTCAAACATTATGAATGCAAAATCAGTAATCAAATTGATTTCATTGAAAGCAGAATTAGTTTTCCGTTTGATTCAACAGTGTAAAATTTTGCTCTCATTTTTGCTGTGTTAACCGTTAAGTCAACCAAAGTGAGATCAAATGGAGTATTCAAATTAAGTTACATCATAACAGCAAATTCTGATTTCAATTTGATCTCTAACTTTGCTCGGGTACCGAACCTTTTGGACTGTGGCTCATTCCGGGGTGTCGACCGTACCGCGTAGAGAAATTTGCAATTCTTCCTTAGTTGTGAAATTCGGTCATCCAAATGCACCATTTGCTGGAAGATGTTCCAAAACGATAGAAAATACAGTTTCCACTATAGCGGCCTTACTGAAAATAAGCAAGACGGGAAGATTCATTCTCTGTTTAGATGTTGCAGGATGATAAATAATTTAAAATTTACAAGAAAATATTTTGATACTTTTTCACTTGAAAACTGCCAATTACTTCGGATGGGATAAATATAGAGCACAGCAAACAATGGAAAACATACAACCCCTTTCCTTGCTTTGCGCTCTTCGGTTCACTGAGCTATGTTCTTTTCTGCCGACAGACAGATCATCAAACTTCTTCAGCCGGCTAAGAAAAAGTGGGCTGAGTTTGATGTCTTGATGGTCGAACAGTTTGTGATGATTTCTGCTGGTTTGTTTTGTTCCCGTGGCCTTCGAACAACGGCGGAGCAGTTGTTCAATGGCGGCAGCCAGCAATTCAAGCCTCAGCTAGCAACAACTTTTTTCGACGATGATTTGCAAATCAAGAAACAGACGCTGATTTTTTTTTTGTTATGAGTTTGCGAAAATTTCAAGTGAGCTGAAAGTGTGGTAGATTGTAGAGCACAAATACCGTTCGGTGTTGTCCTGTAATTTTCTTGGAGCCGCGATGAGTTGTCTGCTGATTTGCAGTCATCTTAGAGATTCGACAGAGTTATTGAGAACTTTTATTAAATTCCAAAATATCCTCACCATTTCTTGCTTCATCTACTTTCAGGATCTGCTCACCTCGGATCAATCATCAGTGATAATCAAGAGCCTGACCAAGCTCCCCAAGCAGTTCGATATGGTCATCTATCCGACGCTGGTTACCGTCATCTACGAGAATTCCGAAGCCAAAGCCATACTGAGCAAAGATTTCGACATCGTGGTAAGTCCTCGTATACTAAGATCGTTTCACTGTCGATCAATTTTACGACAATATTCATCAACTGCGATCGCCGGTCGGTCGGAACATAATCGCAAAATTGCTAATGAAGATCTTAATGTTTGCTGTGCTTATTTGTTCTTTTTCTTTCGTCCCATCTCTCAATCTGTGAGCAGTTACTGGAGGAGTATAGCAAATCGGATCTGGCGAAAAAGAACAGGATTGTGTCACTGCTGACTAAGGCGGAGTAATTCTGGTATTTTTTTGGTGCTAGGTCAGGTCAGACCTGCGTTAATGTAACCACAGCGGCGCGCAGACAACATACCAGATCCAGAAGAGAGCAAGCACAGATAGTCCGTCAAAAGCAATAAATAAGGGAACATGCATAAATGACGTATTATTTTAGGGGGAGGGGGGGAGGTTTCACAAGTTGTGACGTGCCATGTATTAGGTATAGCAAAATACGCTACTGGGTCTAAGATTGGTCAACATGCTACGTCATTTATGGAAGGTCCCTAATGAGAATGAAGCGGAATCAATAAAAATGCGACATAAAAGCGCAGTGATTAAAGTCAGCAATAATGTCGTCTCTTTTGCTGCATGTCCAAGCAAGATCCGCAGCCGCAAGCCGGCGACGTGATTGGTATCGATCTTGACTGTTGCACAAAATTTACTGCCGCCTAATGAGTTGAGTGTACCCTCTCGTCGAGGAGACGCAGACGCGCCTCAGGGTGATGCTTAATTGTTGGAAGGATTTGTGTGTGTGTAGTGTTTTGTTTTCCTGCAGTTAATATTAATGGTTTGGCGTCATATTGCTTCAACTGTCGTTTTGCTGCGTTACTCATTCTGTTGACCGTTTGCCGTAGGCACGAGCTGTGAAATTTGCACCTACCGATGCTGTAATACATTATGCATATTTAAGCAAGCCATTTGCAAGTGTGTCGCACTTTGATGGTCCGCTAGGTCCGACCCAATTCGTCATGTCTGGTTTTGGTGCTTTAAACGTTTTAATTGCTGCCCAAATGCATGATCCGGTGGTTTATGAACAGCCTCTTTGGTTGAATAAAATAAGAAAAAAGACTATTGATTACTCATAAACATTGAAATACAATCAACTCTCCATATCTCGATGTTTCATATCTCGATATGTGACCACTTCTATATATCGATGACTATCTCGGTACCTTCAAACGGTCTAGTACTCTAATGTTGTTATATATCCCGATCTCTCCATAGCTCCATGGTTCCTTCAATATTGAGATATGGAGAGTTGACTGTATTTCAAAAAAACCTGCAACACACTATGAAAAACTCATTTAAATTTGGGTACTCGGCACACAATAGTTCTTAAATTTTATATGTTGTCTTCGATAAAGTATGGTCCAGAAAGAATACGGAAGTAAGAAGTCAGCTCTATTATGGGATCGGTTTGACTTAACAAAATTCTATGTAGTCAAACATATTATTTTTTATTGCATTTTTAAAAAAATATATCTCAAAGCTATTCCAACGGATTTATGAAAAAAAAAAATCTTAAACATATTTTAAAATTCCTGCCATCATCTGTTGCACACGCTGCTGGTCAACCTCAGCAGACACTTTTCCAAACATCTGGCCATCTATGCAGTCTTCTTCAGCTTCCGCTTGATAAATGCTCAATATTTCTCGATTGGCGGAAATTGGGTGGATTAACACTGATAAACCCGCGATAAAATCCAATGCAAAATATGAAGTTTGCATGCTTATATCTCGGCAGTCACTTAATGAATTTTTGATTTTTTTTTGTTATTCTTTGAATCGTTAGGGTATACAGCAGGACTGTCATTCAAGTATTTGGAAAATAGGGTTTTCTACTGTTTTCTAGAGTAAATGTATTAATCTCCTTTTTTGCACCAAGTTTTTCCAAATTTAATGCAAAATATCACTTCAAAGCAATTCTCAATAATAAAGAAAGAAAAAAACTTCGAAGAGATTCGATAAACTTATGACGCCATCACATATCATGTACATAAGGCTAACATCAATGTTTGGAGCACAAAACTGCTATGCCAAGGGATATTCAAAAGAGCTACATTTTGTGAGTCATGGTAACTACAAACATAGAAAAAAATCATGTAAATTGAGGTGCTATAAGACTGACATATACGAGCGTCAATCAATTTCTTCTTCTTTATAAGAGTAAGTAATCTATAATTTCAATTAGAGCATATTTCCATTCTTCAGACATTCTTCAGCTCCTGAGTTCTTGAATGTGCTTACTGAAATTAAGCCTCAAATTAAATGTGCTGTCGATTTATTCAAACACGATCTCACCATAACTCCTAACTTTTCCATATTCATACGAAGAACATCGTCAAAATAAACAATTGTCATTTTCAAAACATCAGTTTGCTCTCTGCTGTTGCCGTGAACAGTTGTACCTACAACCTACAACAGTTGGTATGAACCATGTGATGGACTGCATATCGATATTGTTGCTAAAGTTCTTTTGGCGAGATTTCCATGTTTGCGAAACCACTGAATGCGAATGCCGTTCTGATGGAAGCAACCTACCGCATTTCGGAGGAGAAAGCAGTTTTTATGAACATTAGTCAACAGGAATGAACAACTGCTACATCAGACTGGGATTCGTATCCAATGGAATTTTTTTTTCCTTCTTTGTTTGTGTCATAATCACTGCGACCAGCACATTGATGTATTGTAATATGTTCGTGTCTTTTGTTTAGTGCATGCCGTAGCACCTATGGAAAAATAATGAGATATTCGTTTTTACTACAGTTATTATAGATACTCCGGTTCTCACTAAAAGCCGCATTCAATTGTGATGTTCTGCATCATTCGAAGAGTTGTGGGACCTTTTCAAGGAAATGCTCTCGCTTCAATAAAATTAGATCTCACAGGAATTATCATTTAATTGTGATGTTCCGTTTCATTTGAAGAGTTCAGGGACTTCTCCAAAGACGCGTCCTTTCGTCAATCGAAAAAGTCTCACAAGAATCTTTATTCAATTGTAATGTTCCGTATAGCTCTTAGACCATTTTTTCATGATTCCAATTTCTGTTCCTAAGAGACTCTCAAAACCGAGGCTCATAACAGTCAACAAGAAGAGCTTAGGATCAGAGTTCGATGTGGTAGATCTTAC
The DNA here is from genome assembly GCF_037179485.1 of Ochlerotatus camptorhynchus. NCBI lineage: Eukaryota > Metazoa > Arthropoda > Insecta > Diptera > Culicidae > Ochlerotatus > Ochlerotatus camptorhynchus. The sequence continues at coordinate 2,740,413 of NW_027040867.1, forward strand.
ACCCAGTAACGTATCACGAAAAGGTGGTGGTGCGGGAAATGCAGTGGTTTTACAAACATGGCAATCTCATCAAAGGGACTTTAGATTCCATTAGAAAAGTGAATGCAAATTGTATTCTTTACTTTAACACTCATCACGAAATGCTTGTTTCCGAACTCAACAACAATAGGATTGACCGAGCTAACAGCAGACAATGAACTAAACACACAAAACAATAGCTAATATCGAACATTCAGGCCATCTCGTAATTCATACCAAAATGTGTAACTATTGCTACTGTTCCCGGCAACAGGAGAGAGTGAACTGATGTTCTGAAACTGTCAAATGTTTATTTTGATGATGTTCTTCGTATGAACGTTAGGAATTATTGTTAGAAATCCACAGCTAATTTAAGAGCACAGAGAATGGGAATATTCTTATTTAAAAAAAATTAAATTTTCACTATGAGATCCTTCCTACCTGGTCATACGGACGATAATGACTGACGACAAAACTTCAAACTTAAACTTTAAAAACAATTCGGTTGTACCTATTAATCGAATTATTTCTCTTAAAATATTGAAAACAGTAATGACCGTATTTTGTCAGCCCCAGTTTGAAAATCTTTTCTAATATTCTACGAAACCTACGTGGTTTTTCAGTGGTCTTATAACTTCATATTATACCTTAAATATTATTATTGAAAGTTAAAAGATGGATTTGCCATTAAAATCGGGTCATTACTTTATTTCTTTAAGCCCTTTTTTTTTCTTTTCTATAGTACAGGATAACAAACATTAAGTCTGAGATTATCTTAAAAAAGCTAGAAATGTCCCAGAGTCCCAGGCATTTTGAATATTCTATAAGCATAAAAACGTTTTATGTCACAAATTTTAGAAAATTTCACCATTTCTGGGATATTGAATGCACGTCTATAGAGGCCTTTTGTCACATACATTACTGTTGCAATTTTTGAAATTTCTAGCTCCATAATCTTAAATAGTTATGGATATTGAAATTTGTTCTCAATCGAAGTCTCAGAATATTTAGGCTTTTTGGAGTTGGGAGGAAATGCTATACCAATATCTACATGAAACTTAGTGCGATAATTTATTTGCTAGATAAAGTTCTGAAGAGGATAGGTTGATAGTTCCACTAGAGTACGGCAGTGTGAAAAGTGAATAGAAGTTGAAATTCAGCAAAGGGCCATTAATGCGGCAGTACTAGTCAAATGCACACTTCTTCACCTAGCTCATATATTAATTGATGAGGGGACTTGTGGTATTTCCTTAAAGCCACAGTTTTTTTTTTTTGTAAATCCTGGATCTTGAATTCCTATGCATAGAATATTGAAAAATGTTTAATGTTTGCATTTACTAAATTGAATTCATCATTTATTGCGCGAAAATTTGCATAATTTCTCTCCAGATTTTTTTTAGAATTCTCTTGGAATATTCCGCAAAAATACCTTGGTATGCCTTTTACAATTAAAAAAAAAAATCTCTCAAGATTTCCTTGCATTGTACCTCTAAAATCTTCTCATAATTCCATTAAGAGGATCACTGAGTTGGGAATTCTCTTGAAACTCTCCTTAGCATTCCGTTGGAAATAACTTCAAATTCTCTTATAGCACCACTTATACTGAACCTCTAATTACCTAAAGGTCTTTGGAATAATTAATCAGCTTGCTATCTGGCGAGAATATCTTAAAGAAGTGACTCGAATTATTGGACAGTTGGAGATAATAATACCTGATCAACTAGAAGTCTTCAAAACTATCCAAAGGACTTAACGAAGATCTTTTATTAACTGAAGGTCTTTGGAATAATTTCTGATGAAGCTGATATCTTGGATCTCCATAATAATACCTGGTCAACTTGAAGTCACTCACAAAACGCGACGCGAGTCATGATACAGCACTTATCGGTCTTGCGTTTTTTCCTTAATTTGTTTTCCTTCGATCAAATGAGTTCTTACAACGTTAAAACAGATTAAAAATTTCCTTTCTGTCGACCGGTTTCTGGCGTGATGCTGCCCATCTACGGAAAAATGTAAGAACGATAAGTTTTGTGTCTTGTCTCGCGTCGCGTTTTGTGAGTGTCATGTAGTTCTTACTTTAGCACAAAAAAAAACATAAAGTCAACCTGAAGTCTTGTAAAAATAACCAAAGAACTTTTTTAATTAACTCTTTGGAATAATTCCTGATCATCCTGATATCTTGAGAGAATATTTTGGAGACATGCCATGAATTATTGGACAGTTGGAGATCTTCATAATAATACCTTATCAACCTGAAGTTTTTTTTTTTTTAACTATCCAATGGATTTTATAAAGACCTTTGATCAACTTAAAGTTTATGGAATAATTCTTGATCACCCTAGTATCTTCTGATTTTAATTGTTGGACAGTTGGAGATCTGTAGAGCAATACCTGATTAACCCGAATTCGTTAATAAATATCCATAGGTTGAAGACCGTTAATCAACTTGGAGATTTTGGAGTATTTTGAGAGCAAATCCGGGAGACATGTTTTGAATTGTTGAACAGCTGGAGATCTTAAGCATAATTCCTGATCAACCTGTAGTCTTGAATAAAATATCCTAAGGACTTTATGAGGATCTTTGATCTCCAAGACTTGAATAATTCTTGATCACCATGGTATCTTCTGATTTGCCCCGTAACGTGGGTAGATCACCTTTTCGTGGTACGTTACGGGATGTAAGATTTACCACCGATTCCTAGTCCTAACTTCTTCAAACTAGGGGAACAGGATTTTTCAGTAATCAAAGGAACACATCTTAGTCCTTGTTACTTTTTATGCCTTGTTGATAGTGATAAGTCCTCGGGTTGCCTGGACCGAGGATGATCTTGAAACAAGGGAAAAATGAGTTAGTTAGTCTTCATCTATGTGATTCCTAATCTTCTAATCGTTGTTCCCTAGTTTGAAGTGGTTAAGACTAGGGTTCTGATGCATGGTCATTATCGGTGTCATAGCTTGTTTTTGTTGTTAAGGAATCCAATTTTGACTGACAAAGGGGCGCGCCTTTGGAGGGTGTTCCAACTCCGAAGGGTATAAATAGCGGAACCTTTCAGTTAGAATCGATTCCTTGCGATGAAGGCAAGAATGACAACTGTATCAAAACCGAATACTTCATCATTTCTCAATAGTGATGGAGTAATACGACATGCACTAAACTAAGGACACGGGATATACTACAATAGATCAAATTACTGGTCGCAGCGGTGTTATGTCCCGAACAGAGGAAAAAAAAAAAAGTCCTTGTTACTTTTTATGCCTTGTTGATAGTGACAAGGCTCGGCTTTGTCCACCGAGGATGATGTTGACACAAGGAAAAAATGAGTTAGTTAGTCTTCATCTATGTGGACTGAGGAATCCAATTTTGACTGACAAAGGGGCGCGCCTTTGGAGGGTGTTCCAACACTCTGAAGGGTATAAATAGCGGGACCTTTCAATTAGAGTCGGATCCTTGCGATAAATGCAAGAATGACAACTGTAAAAAAAATTGACTACTTCATCATTTCTCAATAGTGATGGAGTAATACGACATGCACTAAACTAAGGACACTGGATATATTACAATACCTAGATCAAATTACTGGTCACAGTGGTGTTATGTTCCGAACAAAGGAAACAAATCTTCTGATTTGAATTGTTGGACAGTTGGAGATCTTTGGAGCAATACCTGATTAACCCGAAGTCGTTTATAAATATCCAAATGGTGAAGACCTTTAATCAACTTGGAGATTTTAGAAATTTTGAGAGAAAATCCGGGAGACATATTTGTGAGATGTGACTTGAATTGTTGCACAGTTGAAGATCTCCAGAATAATGCTTGACCAACTTGATGTCTTGAAAAAATATTTAAAGGACTTTTTGGTGATATTTAATCTTCTGAAGTTCTTTGAAATATTTTCAGATACCTTTAGAAAGATATCTGAAAAACGTGACTTCAATAATTGGACAGTTGAAGAAGTTCAGAACAGACCTGATATACCTGAAGTCTTGAAAAAATATGTAAAGGAAGTTATGGAGATCTTTGATCAACTGGTGGTCTTTGGAATAGTCAACCTGATTTCTTTAAAAAATATCTGAAGGACGCGACTTGAATGGTTAAACTTTTGAATATCTTCAGAACAGCATCTGGTCAACTGCTTCTGAACTCATAAAACTTCCAAGGTGTTCATAGAACTTCCAAGATGTTCGTAAAACTTTCGAGTAGCTAATAGAACTTCTGAGCAGTTCATAGAACTTTATAGATATTGAAAGAACTTCCAAAAAGTTCATAGAACTTCCAAGGTGTATTATTATTATTGTCTTTATTAAAACATATCTCTCATTGATCTTCTGGGCGGTCAATAGAACTTTCGAGATGTTCATAAAACTTCCGAAATGTATCTAGGACTTCCGACCAGTTCATCGAATTTCCGTGCAGTTCTCAGGATTTTCGAGAAATTCATCGAACTGTCGAGATGTTCATAGGACTTCCGAGCAGTTCGCAAAACTTTCGAGATGTTTATAGCACTTCCGAGGTGTTCATAGAACTTCAGATATTCTCGTAGCACTTTCGAGATGATCATTGAATTTCCAAGCAGTTTATAGAACTTCCGAGAAGTTTATAGAACTTTAAAAACTCTGATAGAACTTCTGATATGGTCATGGAACATTCGAGACGATCATAGACCAGTTCATAGAACTTACCAGCAGTTCATATAGATGCTGAACAGTTCATAGAACTTCCGAGGTGTTAATAGATCTTTCGAGATGTTCATAGAACTTTCGTCAAGTTCACCAAGTCCCAACGCGATTCGAAATCGTTTTTTTAGTTTTACCCGAATGTCCCCCTTTACCATAGACTCAAATCAATTTATAAAAATAAATCTAAAATTCATCAAGTGACTGCCGTGATATAAGCTTGCAAACTTCAAATTTTACTTTAGCGATTTTAGCGCAGTTTTATCAGTGTAAATGTCATGCTCTCATGGCCTCCTCTTGGAGGAACCAGTGTTGATGACCCATTTGGTCTAACATACTTCGGCCTACTATCCCATTTGACCTAACGTACTTCGGCGTAATGACCCAACACCCTGATATCGTATGCATGAGAGCGAGTAAACGATTTTAGCTATGGTTGAATGTGTTGAATAAATATACGCTCGCTCACTGTCGCTAATGTTATAGTTTGATAGATAAACGCTCTCTCAAAATTTCGTGAATTATTAACCGATCATCAATATGGATGAATTCGACGGGGATTTATTCTTTTTCAAGCATATCCGTGGCTGTCGGACACCGAAAATGTTCGGGGTGTTTTGAGGTTATGTCAAATGTGCTATTTTTCTGCAGCTCCTAATTTTGGATGTTGGTTGTATATCTGAAATATTATATTTTTTTTCAAAAACTAGAACCACTGGTTGATGATCATAAATCAGTTCATAAATAATGTTGACGTAACTCTCTATGCAAATCGAATGGAAAGTCACGTCACCACGACATGACTTTTCTCACTTCACTAATGACAAAAGTCTCTTCGACTCTTGGAATAACCCCCAGTACAATTTTCCTTAAATTTGTTTTTAAAAGGAGTCAATATCGTTTTCTTCCTAAACACTTCATGATTTTGAAAACATTTTGAGTGCCGTCAGTTGCCTAGGCCACTCTGTGGTTGTTCCGGACGCCCCCGGGATAGCGGCCATATCTTGAATAGTTCCAAATCCGGTCATGCGACGCATCAAACTGTATTAGAACTGACTTTTTATTTGTTTGGTTTGAAAGGATTTGATTTTTCATTCAAAATGAAACAAATTTTTGAAGTAAAATTTCCAACTAACTGCGCAATATTAGTTTTTTTTACACGGTTGGTGCCGCTGAACCGCAATTTTTTTTTTTTTTTTTTTCCTTTGGTTTGTTTTTTTCGTCGATCTTGTTTTCCGTGCTGAGCACCAATGCTACCGACGTGCCAGGAAGGCAGCTCCCACACCTGGACCCTACCTATCGACCCATCAACTCATGAACCGGGGACCAACGGCTTTACTTCCCTTCCGAAGGAAGGCGTGATCAGAGATGTTATGCCTCAGAACATCCCGGCGGCGCCGACTGGGATTGAACCCAGGCCTTCTGGGGTGAGAGGTAATCAAGCTTACCACTACACCACCGGCGCCGTTTGAACCGCAATTTACACGGTACGTTTTCAACGATTTCTCGATAACGATATAACCAATCGACTTAATTCGAATCACATTATCCGTTTCAAGCCATAGGCAACGGAATGGTATACTTTAAAAGAAAAATCACAAATTTTGTGTGTAAATACAAACATTTTTAAAATATGGACCCACAGCATGCTATAATTACTATTGGTATCAAAAACTAGTTTTTTTTTTATATTTTAGCATGCCAAAAATCAAATTCTTGGTAGGGTTTTTTTTTTTTTGGACGGTACATAATCCCCTCTAAGGTCGTATTTTGCAAAAAAATTGGCTTGGTTCCAAGATTCCACAATGTCGAAAGAATTTCCTTGCATAACCGCCGCTGATTTCAAATGTGGGACCGTACAAAATTTATTAGACACATGTTGTTTTCATGACTATAACCCGAGTTAAACTATTTATGTACGTCATGAACTAAACATTCTTCACTGAAAATGTCATGTCATTTGGTATAATAGATAATAAGTTACAACTGTTTATGTATGTGTCATTTTCCACGAATACACCCTTAATCTTTTGGACCATATTTTGCCACATCCGGACTTGTTCCGAAAATCCCCAGGAAAGTAGTAAGAACTGGAAAAAAGTACCAAAATTGGTCATTAAATTGCATCAGCATTCAACAATTAAATCATGGGTGGTAATCATTAATCTTAAAGATCACATTTAGCAACACGTCCGGACTATTTGTGAGTTATGAAAGAAATTTTGAGTAATTTCATAGCAGTAACGAATATACATGGGCAATAGGGTGGTTCAAAATATCGATGTTGCTAAATTAAGCTCAATAGATTGTAAATCAGGTCCTGATAATTCTCCCAAAATTTGAACTCATTTGATTGTAATATCATACTGCATTGTCCCTTTTATGGGGATTACTGCAAGATAATTGAAGTTTTTGTTCTTTGTTTCGCCATCATGATTTACGTGTTAGCTTGCTATTTTTTTCTAATAGTAAATTTTCTCAGCTACAACTTTGCTGAAGACCAGTTTTTAGATAAACGTTTTGATAATTTGTTTTTCGTTAATTTCGAAGCCGATAACTTTCTGATTTGATCAATCGGCAGGGCACTAAAACATAGTTGCCTGGATTTTTTCGCCTATTATTCGCGTCAATTTCACCAATGCTGCCTACTGAGTAGTTGATGGAGCATGCAGTAATTAATTATCCTGATGTTCAATCATAAATTGGCCTTTAGTAATGTTTTAGTTGAGAGAAATTCCTACAGATACCAAGCTAACTCGTAAATCATCATGGTGAAAAGCTATAACGAGGAGAACAAAAAGTTCACTTGTCCCATAGTAATTCTCATATAAACTTTAAAGGGCCAGGTGAGTATGGGACCTCCCTTAGCTCAGTCGGTAAAGGCACAGCTACAATGCAAGACCATGCTGGAGGTGGCTGGGTTCGATTCCCGGTCCGGTCTAGGAATTTTTCGGGTTGGAAAATATCTCGACTTCCCTGGGCATAGAGTATGATTGTACTTGCCTTGCCACACAATTATACTAATGCAAAAATGGTACAGGCATCGAAAGCTCTCAATTAATAACTGTGGAAGTGCATCTAGAACAATAAGTTGAGAGCACGCAATAAGCTAATATGCCATACGCAATAAGCTTGAAATGCGAGGAAGAAGAAGAAGAAGAGTATGAGATCGCAAGCAAATGACCTTAAACTTTGGGAGAATTATAAGATCAGATCAGAATTACCTGATGTAGAATCAATTGAGCGCATGGTGGAGTAAAATCGATATTTTGAATCACTCTAATGGGTAATCAACACCGTTTCGTCGATCAATAGTCCTTGTTCTTCTTTTAACCAAGTTTGCACATGCCAAAATTTTCCTTTAACAATCATGTACTTGATCTTCAATCGCAGAAATTGTACTTTGTTTTTTCTCATAACACTTGAGTCAGAAAACATCAATACTCTACCGGAGCATGCGGCTATCCTACTATGAAGATAGTATTAATTTTCCCACTATGTATTTGGTAAATTTTTATTACCATGAGACCAAGAATAGTCATTTATTTAACTTATTCGGTTACTTAATTTTAATTTTAGTTACTAAACCAATTGTTTACAATACCTATCACTAGTATAGTTACACACTCGAATGACAATGATACAAGGTAATCAAGTCAATAAATCTCCCATAGAGATTAATATAGCGTTTGTACATAGACTAAATATGCCTAATAAATGCAATTTTTTTGTAACAAGACACGAACATGGTTTAGGCCGTTGGCCAGTACTGTCCGAAAATCCTTTGATAATCATTGACACGTGTTACGCAAGGTCCATTCCGTGTTGATCCGCTGATCTGCTGGTGTGAAACATTAGTTTTTAATTGCCTTTGAAGACATCTGACGGTCATCGTTGTCCATTCACGACATCATCAGTCCAAATTCGTAATTGAAAAGCCGTCGACGAAAGTCTTAGTCACGAACCGCTGTATGTTCCAACTGTCTATAATCGACCCTTCCCGAAAAGCACCGTTTCCAAATGTTCCTTCAATGAGAGTTTTTGATTGAAATCTCTTCAGCTGAGAAAGAGCATTCCGACTGTTATATGGAAAACAAGACTCATATTGTTGAGCATTCACCCTACGAGGGTAGGGGGCGGCCCATGCGTGTAATCCGCTCCCGGCAACCGAGGAGAAACGAGATTATAATCTAATCACTCTCATTATCGAATTAGGGAGTGGAGCAAAAAGTGCAATCGTTCCGGTGCTTCTGTTTCGATATGTTTATATTTTTTTTTCCTCCGCAGCATGCCTGCAGGGTGTATTTCGCGTCATGTACAAGTGCAGAATTCACACCCCATCTCGGGAGGATAAATGTGTGGAATATTTTCTTTTTTTCTTTTCAGCTCTTCTTATAAAGCAGGGGTAGTTGAGATTTATCCAGCTGCGAAAGCACTTCCATCAACCGACAGGCCGATGATTAGATGAATTTTATTATCGGGATTTGGTGGAACTTAGGAAGATATGCGGAAATCCTTATGAAAATTTGTTTATTTTTTCGCTGTGGGTACTTCCGTCTGTGGATTTTCGGGAAATGGTGTGGCCTTCCGAAGTAATGCAATAATATTGATTTATTTAAATCCAAATGGGATAATGTTTGTTCCAATAAGCTTTAATTCTTGGACAATGTATAGTTGATTTAGAGGTGTCTCGATTACACAGCCTGTAGTGATTTAGTGGTTTCGATTCTGCAGCCAGTAAAATAGTAATGAAAAATGTTAGTAGAACAGGCTGGAGCCGTCTGTTTCAAATTTATGGTATTTTTTTTTAATTTGAGCTTTTCATACTGTATACAGCCATTTCTCTAGCAGTAACTGGGCTTGGAGTCTCTAGTCTTAAGTGATTCTCAACTCCAGAGATAGTAAATGTTAGTAAATATGTACATTAGAGTGGCCCTAAGTTTATTTGGTGGATTACAACCCTATGCTTCCACTGCTATTTCGATGCGTATTGAGGTCCCCAACAACTGGGCGAAATTTGAGCGAGTTTGGATATGATCTAGATTTACGGGAGAATTTTAAATGTTATATGGGAAAATGCATGGAAAATTATACTAAATAATGCATTTCCTTGCCAAAAATAAAAAAAATCGCCAAATATCGGATTTAGATTGGGAATACTAGGCAAAACAACTTTGTCCAAGACCGCAAATCGTTTTAACTTCTGAGAAGTTATTATTATTATGTTACTATAGGCCTATTGTTCAACACTACCTACAGGCGTATTATGAGCATGAGTGAAGCATATGGACAAAATAAAAGTTTAATAACTTTTTAAACAGAAGTTCACTCAATTTTCAGTCTTCGACATAGTTGGTCTGCATAGTATTCCCAATCTATATCCGACAATTGGTTAAAACTAAGCAATTTTTGAATTTTTGACTAGCAAATGATGTTCGTGTTATTTTCCATTCACAATTTATAATTCTCCGGCAAATCCAGATCATAAGCAAATCCGCTAAAATTTTGCATAGTTTTTTGGACGTCAATGTGTATTGAAAGAGCAGTTGTAATGCTGTCCCACTCTAATGTACATGAACCTATCAAAAGTATTAATAGATTAGTACAACTATGAAATAATTACACAATTGTAGTGGGCATTGTATGCAAGCCAGTGGTTAGAAGTAGAATATGTAAAACAGTTGATAGTAAAATTAGTAGTAAATTAGCACAATAGACCGATTGTCATAGAAACTAGCCAACTTTGGCATGTTGCAACAATGCACAAATATGCTGAATTTTGCGTGTACTTAATATCAAATAATTGGAAGCGCTTGCCGGAAATTCACGAGCTGGTTGAAAATGGCCAACTAATAGGCACATTTGTAATTCGAAATTTCAGTGTTCACTCGGCGGTCGACAGAAGCAGACTCTCTCAATGTGTGTCACGCGATCGTCTGTTTACTCAGCAGCAACCATTGTGTTGTCCTCCTCTTTATCAGCAGCTCTTTCAGTCCATGCGTCGTCGACTTTGGAAAGCAACCGTTTCGTGATGAATGTGTGAGTGCTGACCACGTTTTGCATCCATTGCTGCAATGGAAGCGCTCTGACCCTCGTTGGCGAATCTACCATACAACGAAACCACCGGAAGCGGCTCCCGTTCTGATGGAGGAGGCTTATTGGAAAGCGGAAGATAAAATGTTTATTGTGTTGTACTTTTGACTATAGTTTAAAGATGTATTGTATAGTGAACAAGAATCCTCGACTGTGTAAAGTAAATTCGGTCGAGCCATATCAATATAGTCATATAAAAAAAAATTGAAATTTCCGAAGTGTTATAGTTTTAAAATTTCAAAATTAAAAATATCGAACGATAGCGCTTTGTCAGAAATGGAAGGCAATAGTGATTTAATCTTCTTCCTTCTTTTTCATAACAAACTACCTTTGCAACCAGCGTTGCCAGGTCATTTTCAGAAAAATCTGGACCAGTTAAAATATAAAATCTGAAAAAATCTGGAATGCTTAAAAAAAATCCAATTTTTAACATAATGCTATTGAAATGTGATGCACCAATCTCCCGTAAAAATTGATCAGTTTGATCATCTGGAATTAATTTAAAGTAAATGAGTTAAATGTGGGTAAAATACTGCAGAAAATATTTTTAGATTTTTTTTAAACTGTAACTTTTTTTTAAAAAGAATGAGAAGCAAGGAATCAAGCAAATTTGATGGGATGGATCTTTTAAACTAATAGTCGATGTAGTCCTTACTATGTGATGCAATACCAGAGTTTAAAGAATTTATTAGTTCTAAATAATTCTAATATTACCCTGAGGTTGATCAGATTTACAATTTAATTCTTGACATCATACAACACACAACACCCAGTAGACCAGTAGGCAATTTTATTTTGAAGCAAAATTCACCTGACTGAAGTGGGAAGCAAAGTTTAACATCGTGGTACTCACACAAAGTTTACCTTAACTACGTATAACTCCACTATTCGCATGACCATTACGAATAATTTTAGGTCAAACAATAATTTTATTATATTACTAAAATGAAAGGCTGATAGCTTCATTTTTGAAGTCTCAGAATCTTAAAATGATTCTAAATTCCGGAATTTATATTTTTTTCTGGTTCCCAGATCATGAAATTTTTTTGTTAGTTTTATTTTACTTGGAACTCTTCTCAGGATATTTTCGCCCTTTTTTTTAGTTCCATTTGAATCATCCTAGAATTCCATCATAATTCTTTTCTATATTCCCCTAAAATAATTTTGATAATATCCAAACTTTTCCAGTAACATTATAAGAGTTCTTAGCATTACCTCTTGTAATCTTTTATCTAATTCCACTATTCCATCAAACTGGTAATAATTCCCAAGAATTGGTAGAATTTTGTGTCCGTTTTTCTCTATCAAATTCTGGAAAAAAAATTCATAATAATTTTCTTGGTACACTCTTCAGAATAACCGTCACGATCTTCTCAGACGCATCCGATAGTTCCGTTTGAACTGCATTGTAGGTAAACATTGTTTTGAAATCCTCTTCAGTATTTCCTAATTATTCAAGTACATTGCCAAAATGGTTTTGAACGTTTCCCAGAAATAACGCCTCACCATTGAAATGTCTTAAAATCAAAAAAATGGACAGAATTCAATTGAAATTATTCTCACGATTCGTATCAGCATTCTCCTTAAGTTTCATCATAAGAATTTTCTATGATTTATCTTTCGGATTGTATTTCCTTTATTCAAAAATTCTCCATCAGCGTTGACAAGACAATTGACACCTTCTTCAACCAGAGGTTGTATAGACTGAATATTTAACACTAGACAACGGACAACACACCACACCCAGTAGACCAGCACCGGCTGGAGCAGAAATCGAACCCTCACTTCGTCTCACTCACAATACGCCTGAACGACGGGTGAAGTCGCATGACCACGAAGCCCACAAAGATGGATGGAACTCCACTCAGAATTAGCTTGAAATTCTCGTTTGATTTCACAAGGAATTCACCTTACATTTCACTGGGAACTATTTTTAGAATTACCTGAAAGTTCCAATAATGTCGAACGTTGATGGACGTTAATAATTAAAGTAGCAAATTTGGCATTTTATTTTTTGATTAGATGGTAAATCAATTGCAGTGACATTTTTGAAGCAACATTTTTAAAAAATCTGGTAAAATCTGGAACATCCCAAGTAACAATTAGAGTTTTTTTTTAGGGTTCTGAAGACCATGATTTGGACTTGTAGAATGTTTTAAAACCATGATCAAACTTGCAATGTTACTTGGGATATTTAAAAAATCTGGAAATATACGTGGTATATCTGTGTATTCGGCAAGACGACTAAAAATCTGGATAATCCAGATAAATCTGGGATACTGGCAACGCTGCCTGCAACACAGCTCGTAGAAGGAAGTGACCAAATTGTTCCCAAGCTGCTTCACGAAGTAAAGCCGAAGATGATACACGTGTGTTATTGGGATTTTCTTTTATTTATTATGTCTTTTCTCGATTCCGATCAAGCTATGTCTTCAACCATGTATATTGCAACAAAGCATGCTAGCAATATATTATTATCGTAGCAAGCGTTTTGTCTGTACCGTTGGTTGCTTTATGTGTTTGGATTCGCTGATATTCCATAGTTAAACAGCCTTCTCCCCGTTTGAAAAAATCATGTAAAATTCTGTGATATCTAGTGCACTCATAATTAACGCTATATTTGTTATCACATAAATTAGCAATGTTGTATGCAAGCTTACATCAAATTTAGATGATTTTATGCGATAGTTAAAATTCAGAAGTTTTTTCTTTGTAGTTTTTTTGTTGTGTTGCTGGCAGAAAATGGTTCAGAAGCCAAGTAACACAAATTCACAGAATTATGAGAAAGTATTTATTTATACGACTGAACATCAACAGGCGTTATTTGCCCCAATAATGTAACTTAAACTAAACATGAAAAGTAGGGTATACGTCCCTAACCTCGGTCTAATATGCAGCCATCGATTACGTTTTTAATCATAACTCATCAATGAATTTACCTGCAAACGATATTCTACTGCTAAATGGTATGCTTAGATATGCTTATCATGTCGTTTGCTATCAGAAACCACGAAAAGTTGAAAAACTTACTTTTTTTAAGACAATAACTCACGAGGGAAATGTATGTAATATGGGTCTATTGTCCCTAAATTGGGTCTATTTATGGATGCAACTTCGTCCTATCTTGTTTGATCCTCAAAAAAACGCTCTTGGTAACGTTTTCTGATGTATTTGTTTTTATCACTATCACTGTTAACTTAATGCTCTTCATTCCTCAAAACATTTCTTAGAGAAAATTTTACGAAAACTACATTAAATCACTCAATTTAAAAATTAAAAATTAAAAATTTCGCTTATCGTCTTTTGACCGCAGAATATCTAAATCAGAACATTGTGATGTTCATTATACAGGTTTGGCAGAAAAAATCTCCCTTCCTGTTCGTTCCTTATCATCCAAATGCAAAACAACATTGTTGACGTTACTCTTATTGCTATATGCTGTCAAATGAATTTCATGGGCCATAGTTAGGAACATAGAAAAGAAATGTGTCCCTAAAGTTGGGTCCATGTTTTACTTGTGAAAACGTTGTTAAACAATTAAAATAAACATAAAATATTCAAACAGCAACTGTAAGTTTTACGTCTAGTGTGTATTATCAGGTAATTCCAATCAATAAATGCCATAATCAGGCCATTTGATGATCGTCAGTCAACCTTCCCATCTTAACCTTATAAGTCATGGCGGCTAAAAACTCCGAACATTGTGATATTCTCAACCAGTTTTATTACTTACGAGAGCTGAAAATGTATTGAAATGTTGTGATATAAATTGATTTGTGTGTGGTACACATTTATCAACCATCAGTGATCAATATTTTCCTTATTTTTTGTGTAATATTCCTTAATTAATTATTTATTTGCGTGATAGGCCGAATGAAAGGACTAGACCCACATTACATACCGTAACCCTACTAAAACAAAACATCAATAAGTACATAGATAGTCACCTCGTAAAAAAAGGAACATTACTAAACAAACTAAACTGATCTATAAAAACGAACTAAACCTCCGGCCAAGCAGCTGGCGAGTCAGGTCAAAATCAAACAGTGCGGAGACCCTATTGAAGAGTCTCTGTAAACCACCGATTGCACCGAACATGCTATAATTAGTGGGCAGGCGCAGCATTGAATTATTCCGTAGGGCTCGGGGTTGAACATTGATGTCAATTTGCTCAAGGAGGACAGGGCAATGGGTGCGTCCTTGCAAAATATCCGCAATTAGCAATGCCCTTGCTGTATCTCTTCGGACCGACAGGCGCTCCAGATGGATCAGCTAGGCAGGCAATCGGAAGGGATCCGTCCACGGCAGTTTACGTAGCGCATATCTCAGGAACCGTCGCTGAACAGACTCAACTCTTTCGACACCGTTGTTGTAGTGAGGAGTCCAGACAACCGAGCAGTATTCTAATATGGAGCGAGACAAGGAGCAGTACAACGATTTAAGGCAGTAGATATCCGTGAAGTCTTTGGCAATCCTGAAGATAAACCCTAGAATTCTGGAAGCTTTGTCGACGGCTTGCGAGATGTGCTGCTTGAAAGAGAGTTTTGTATCCAGAATCATGCCTAGGTCCTTAATTTGGCTGACGCGCTCAATTTCAGTGCCTAACAAAACATACTTGAACATAATAGTCTCTTTCTTGCGCGAAAAAGAGATAACCGAGAATTTGGACGGGTTAACCTCCATACGATTCAGAATACACCAATCAGCAAAAGCATTCAGCTGACGTTGAAGGAAGCAACTGTCTTGAATTGAGTGAATTCGGAGGTAGAGTTTAAGGTCATCTGCGTAAGATAATCGTGGTTCCTCAATTACCAGATTCACGTCGTTGAAATAAATCAGGAAAATCAGCGGTCCCAGGTGACTACCCTGAGGTATGCCGGATGTGGCAGCGAACGTACGGGACTGGTGATCACCAATGACAACAGTAAGATAGCGATCGGTGAGGTACGACTGAAACCATTGCAAAAGGCAGCTGTCGATACCAAGTCTGTGCAGTTTAGCGATTGATATGCGGTGATTCAATTTATCGAAGGCAGCAGATAAGTCAGTATAAATGACATCCGTCTGAGCACGATCCGACATACTGTTAGAGATGTAGGAAGTAAGGCACAGCAAGTTAGTGGCAGTGGAGCGACGAGCCATGAAACCATGCTGGTCGATACTGATATACGGCTTACAGTGAGCGAGTAACGGTTCCATAACAACGAGTTCGAACAATTTAGCAACAGCGCTAAGCGAAGTAATGCCACGGTAGTTGCCAACGTCCTGTTTGTTGCCTTTTTATGTACTGGAAACATGTGCGCTAGCTTCCAACAGGATGGGAAAACTCCGACGTCCACAGACCGTTGAAAAACGTGCAGCAGTGGAGACAACAAACTGTCCAAGTGCGTTTTGAGGAACGCCGATGGAATTCCGTCAGGACCCGGATTGTACGACGACCTGAGTTTCGAGGAAGCCCTGAAAAACATCTCGGGATTGATGTCAATTCTGCTCATGGTTTGGCCAGAGAGTAGTACGTAACTGGCAGCCAGTCGGGCATGGTCGTCACTCAGTCTCTCGTCCGTGAAGACACTAGCAAATTTTTCAGAGAACTGCTGACAGATATCTTGCGTAGATGAGGCCACGTTACCATTATGTGTCATAGACGACGGCAGACCAGCTTCATGGCGTTGTTCGTTGACAAAATTCCAAAACTGCTTGGGACGTGACTTAAGCTTTCTCTGCAATCCACGTTGATACTGAAGAAAGCACCGTTTCGCAACTCGTTTGTATGCGTGATTGATCCTGACATAGTTACGTTGAAGGGATAGTGTGCGGTGCTTGGTGAACTTCCTTAGAGCGGCTCGTATGCCATGGTGGATGGGTCGTATGATGATGAATCTTTTTCGGAACGTGTCTGTCAATGATATATGCCAAGACATTTGAAATAGTTTGAGCGGCGGACTCAATGTCAACGGTGTCCAATAAGTCGTCCCAATCTAAATTGGAGAGTAACTCGGTGATAAAGGGTGATACGGTCAAAATTTGGTCAATATCAACTTGACGTATTTCTTTCAATTTTGCATTTAAAAAACCTGAACACCCCTCATTTTGAAGGTGTGTGTGTGTAGAATGTTGCTCCTATTTTGATTTTGGAATTCACTCTTCAGTTGTCAAAATGCCGTCCAAGCAAGAAGAGCAGCGTATCAAAATTTTGCTCGCGCATCGCGAAAATCCGAGCTACTCGCACGCAAAGTTGGCAAAATCGCTGAAAGTTGCCAAATCAACCGTTACAAATGTAATTAAAGTGTTTGGGGAACGTTTGGCGACAGCCAGGAAGTCTGGATCGGGGGGAAATCGAAAACCGGAAGCCGCTGAGACGACAAAGAGAGTTGCCGGTAGTTTCAAGCGAAACCCTAACCTCTCTCTCCGAGATGCCGCAAATAAGCTGGGTGTATCGTCTACAACCGTGCATCGAGCCAAAAAACGAGCCGGACTATCGACTTACAAGAAGGTAGTGACTCCAAATCGCGATGATAAACAAAATACGACGGCCAAAGCGCGATCCCGGAGGCTGTACACGACGATGCTGACGAAGTTTGACTGCGTGGTAATGGACGACGAAACCTACGTCAAAGCCGACTACAAGCAGCTTCCGGGACAGGAGTTTTATACGGCAAAAGGAAGGGGAAAGGTAGCAGATGTTTTCAAGCACATGAAACTGTCAAAGTTCGCAAAGAAATATCTGGTTTGGCAAGCCATCTGTACCTGTGGCTTGAAAAGCAGCATTTTCATAGCTTCCGGGACTGTCAACCAAGAAATTTACGTGAAAGAGTGTTTGAATAAACGTCTGCTGCCTTTCCTGAAGAAACACGGTTGTTCCGTACTGTTTTGGCCGGATTTGGCATCTTGCCATTACGGTAAAAAGGCCATGGAGTGGTACGCCGCCAACAACGTGCAGGTGGTTCCCAAGGACAAGAACCCTCCCAACACACCAGAGCTCCGCCCAATTGAGAAATACTGGGCTATTGTCAAGCGGAACCTAAAGAAGACCAAAAAAACTGCTAAGGGCGAGCAGCAGTTCAAGGCAAACTGGCTTTCTGCGGCGAAGAAGGTGGACAAGGTGGCTGTACAAAATCTGATGGCAGGGGTCAAGCGTAAGGCCCGGCAATTCGGATTTGGAAAACCGGAAGCCTAACTGAATATTTTTCCTGAATTTTATACTAATTGAACTTGAAAAAGAAATTTAATTTGATTTTTTAAATAAACGATTTCACCGATTTACACGCGTTTTCCCTTGACCAAATTTTGACCGTATCACCCTTTACTACCATAACCTCGCTCTAAACCTACAATTTTTACCCACTAGAACACCTCAACCTTTAACTTTCCGACTATTAGCAGCATTCCTATCGCAACGGAAAACTTCATAATCCATTAATTTGGTACACGACCTGCACATCCAGAACAATTGCGAGTTCATTTTTATCTCATCGTTAACAGCTGAAGTGATATTGACGCATTTGAGGTGAAATTCCGCCTTGCAGAAGCCGCTGCATGAAATGGAATCGTCAATGACATCAGTAGCACAGGAGTGGCAAGTAGAAGTCATTTTCAGGATTGAAGTAATTCTCAGGATTTGAGGCGATTGCCAAAGCAGCGCTACTACACAGTTTAAAGAAATGCGCCTAGAGTAGTATGCAACAAAAGAGCAGTTAACGGTTGACGGCGAAAGTGCAATACAACGGTAGAATCCAGGCGATAGCAATGCGCCAAAATGTTTGCAACAGTTTCACCACGAGCTCAACAAAAGCTCGCAAGCTTCAAAATTTTGCTGGTAGATGGCGCTTCGGAAAAAAAAAATCGCGTGGCGTTTGCTTAGGAAAGTGATTGTAAACAATGTTCAAAATGCTTCACTTTCACTTTAAAACAGCACCACGAAAACACAACACACCGAAAGAAATTCAAATGATAAGGAAACTATGTTATAAACCATTACTCGTGCCAGTGGGCAGAAACTCATCTGGTGCACCTCCGTTTTATAAAGTAAGCATTTATCCTCATTCCCGTCATAACATATATTTCCTTTCCGATTGAGAAAATGCAGTGAGAAGGGAATCTCCCCAAGTATCAATCTAAACGCGTGGAAGATTTATTATTATTTTATTATTGTTGTAGCATCGCTGGGAGCCTCCGTGCTGAGCACCAATGCTACTGACGTCACGAAGGCAGCTCCCACACCTGGACTCTACCTACCGACCCATCAACTCATGAACCGGAGACCAACGGCTTTACTTCCCTTTCGAAGGAAGGCGTGATCAAAGATGTTATGCCTCAGAACATCCCGGCGGCGCCGACTGGGATTGAACTCAGGCCTGCTGGAGTGAGAGGTAATCACGCCTACCACTACACCACCGGCGCCGCTAGACGCTTGGCGCACATAATCAAATCTATTTAGATTTCACAAATGAAAATCTTTTCAGTGCTTCTGAGTATAACGAGGAAGAGACGATCGCTCCTAAAAATGTTATATAAGTGGCACAGACAAACAGACATAACACTCGCATGTTGTTCATCGAACAAGCATTTAACGGTCGATTTAAAAGTATCGTAGTTGGTAGTACCGCCAGCTGTGGCGCGCATAGTCAATTCCCTTGCGTTTGACGTTTACACACTACCGCCATCTGTTCAGCGTACTACCTACCACTGTGTATTCAACAGATGGCGGTAATGTTTTAGCGACGATGTTTTAAAGTGATAAATATTCAATGTGTTATGTCTGTTTGTCTGTGTAAGTGGCTTTCCGATACGCTTCCGCAAGATCCACGAACCCTTCTTATGTCGCCGCAGGAGAAAAAATTACATAATATGACGAAGCATTCCCTGAATGGATAGGAAAAAACAGTCATACAACTATTTATAATGCAAGATAACGCTGGTCATTGTTCAACGAAAAAAAAAACAGTTTTTTTATTATTTTTATAGTCACTTTAATGCTTGGGTCATTCGTGACTTGTCCGGGGTGAGATTTGAACTCGTGACATAGGTATGAGAGGATGGATGCTAACCACTACGCAGTGGTCACCCTCCAAAAAACATTTTTTTCTTAAATGGAATATCTTTTATTGATTTTTCAAAATACGGTGCTTATGTAAATGAAATAAAAATATTCCTATATTCTAATATTCATGAAAAGCAATGAATTTATGCTACTATTTTGTAAAATATTCACCATTAATATCGAACGGCATGATCTCAAACTATTCAAGTTGATTAATCATGGTAATTTAATCGACTTATTTACAATGGTAAATGTGTAACCTTAATTATGATTTCACACAACAAATATCAAAAGAATAAAACATCTACAAAATAAATCCAAATTAAAACCATCAGCGTTATCAAAATGTTTTGCATATAAAGTTTTATTAACTTTTTCAGGAGCGATTTATGCAGTTGTAGCATAGTTTTATAGTGTTCTTCAACAGGTTGGATTAACTTTCTGGTCAGGTGATAGTTTTAAGCAAACCTTTTCTACAATCATTTGAAGTATATGATATAACTGAAATAAAATCAATGCTCCAAAGCTTGTTCGCATATCAAGTTTTAATGGTTGCATTACAACTGGGCCAATTGGCCATAACATGGCTTTATAGCGGTCATCTGGAGGTTGTTAAAACAATGTGGTCGTCAGTGAAAGTTTTATAATTTGGCTTTATCAATTGCTATAAAACTTCGATAAAGCAAACATTGTTGCTAGGGTCCTTATTCACGTCCATGTATACATAATGCACACCTGTGTGCATGTCGAGCCCCAACTCCGTAGGGAATTTCTAACGGATGACACACTCCACTTTCCGTATTTTAACAGCATTAAGGGGCTGTTCATTAACTACGTAGACAGCTAAATGAGGGGGGGGGGGGCATACAAGTTTTGAAAATTGTGTATGGATAATTGTATACGCAGGGGGAGGGGGTCAACAATCCCAAAAAACTGTTTACGTATTTAATGAACAACCCCTAACGTTAGAATATTATCTGGCACAACAAACCTTCTCGTGGCTGGCATAAAATCGCTGATTGTGACACTCTGAAGCCGAAATTGACAGGTTTAATGTGTCAACCATATAACCACATACTTTTCAAACTCTTCTTGTAGCTTACAAGCAGGGTTGCTTCGAATCATTTAGCTATAAACAATGTTTTTCGAAATCATGGATCAGCCGGCGCCGGTGGTGTAGTGGTAAGCATAACTGCTTACCACTACACTTTAAGTGAACGCTCACGAATCATGAAATCGCTAATTGTGACTCTCAGAGAGCGAAATGAACAGATTTTATGTATCAAACACGTACTCTTCAACCTCTTCTTGTAATTTACAATTATCTAACATTATTATTGTATCCAATGAATCCATATTTTTTTTTTCGTTTTCTGCAAATTGCCAAAATAGATTTCAACTGTTTTATTAGGTTCTATCATGTAAAATTGACCACTTTTGGTTAACATTTTGAAATTGATGGAATTCGATTCTCCTGATATTTTTACAATGGATGGGTGCTATTTTAGTGCATTTACTGTATGCCCTATAAGTTTTCATCAGTTTTTATAGGTTCTATTACGTATTTTGGGATGAATCGGGCAAAATTTGTAACGTTCTCCGTTAGTTCAAAATATTTTTTCTTGTATTTTGTAGCGCTCTTTTCCAATTCAAGATAAACATTCAAACAAACATTTTCGATACTTAAAATCCAATCTATCCAATGTTATAACTGTTTAAAAATTTAAGTATATTTGCCGTTTCCAATGCAATAGCCTTTTTATGTTCAAGGTTGAATCAATAGATGGCAAATAGGTGAACTTGTCCACAATGACTATTGGTACTGACACCTATTAAATGAGGATTCTGATAATTTTAGGGTTCGAGATTTCTTCAACATTAATTTCTCGTTCACTTTCAAGAATTGTCGGCTAGAGAGCAGAAGTTAGTCTAGTGATATTCCTTAACGGTTTTTTTTTTGAATTAATGTTTTTGGCGTGTTACGATCACAAAGGCGAATACTCTGCTCTTCTGCTTTCTACGTATTTTTCAAAAGCGAGCATCCAACGGGTGCTTTTCACACAAGCTAGGAACCCATTGGCAATCCTTCGGTCATTTCTTCGGCTTCCGTACTTCCGCTCTGAGGCCCGCCAGTTTCTGGCAGTCAAACGGGTTGAAAGGATTTTCCGTTGGACTGCCTTGCGACCCCTCTGATGGGGTAGTTTCATTCCGTTCTATAGTGGTTGCATAACGGAATCAAAGTACGTGAAGGCCAATAGGAGCACGTTGGCTACCTCGAATGATCAAAATGGACCATTTTCTAGGTCCACATTATATGAAATTACCCAACAAACAATTTTAGCTGCAGATTAACTTATACAACCAAAAATTGGCTTATACAGCTAATGTTTGCCTGTATACGCTAGTCTGCAGCTAAAATTGTTTGTTGGGTAGTGGCATTCGATTTCGCTGATATTTTTTCTACAAAGTTAATTTCCCGGGGGTCAAAAAAGTGTATGGTACATATTGTAATTACACTGCTATCTATGTATGTGTATCGGTGTATCGGTGTATCTATGGTTCAAGTAAGCATAACGCCGTCAAAATTGAATATCTGACCGATCATTTCCAATTACGCTGAAACTTTGCACAGTTGTTCCTTTTTAGTAAAGGCGCCATTTTGTGCTCTCAGTTTTTCATATTGAATCACGACTACTTTTTGAAAAGGGCCTGTGTACAAATAGTACTAATGAGTTTAAAAATATATATTGCCGAAACGCTTTGTTCGATTGATTTGGTGTCTTCAGCAAAGTTGTAGATATTATTTTGGCAATTGTGTAAAAAATATATACTGTAAAAAATTTGGTTTGTATCAATGAAAAAAATTATATATATTATTAAAAAAGTTAATTTCTCAAAAAGTTTTTCGTTTTAAGCCTCATTGAAGCTCATAATGTTTGCTACTAACTTGCAAAGTTTGGTGATGGTTAACTCTAAAACAAAAAAGTTATGGTTTTTGGAAAATTTCACGATTTTTACATTTTCATTAAAAACACATGTTTTTCAACCGTGTATATTTTTTCAAGAATCGCATTTTAATTTTGCACAACTTTCCCGAAGACACCATAGCAATCAAGCAAGCCGTTTTTGCAACATAGGTATGTTTATTTCATTCGTGTTTTTCTACACAGGCCCTATTGAAAAGTTAGGATTTATTACATCTGATACCATGAAAAGGTATCGTTACTAAAAAAAACTAAAAAATTCATTTGATGAATATTGATGAACTAAATAAAAGTGATATGATGTTCAAACTAGCGACCCTTACTGAAGGAGTAATTCCATTCAAATCGACGATTTTTTAATTTTCTTCAATTTTGCATAGTTGTATCAGTGATCTTAACGGTAATAAGTCAAATACTCTGTAGTAGTGAACACCTAAAACATCAGTCTGTACCTAATGTAGAAATTGTACCTATCGATCTGATACTTAAATGAACTAGAATGGTGAAAACAAGCAGTTGATCACAAAGACTGCTTTTTACCGCATACAGCTTAAACAGTTATCATAGGAAATAAGTGTAACACCATTTGGTTAAAAGGTAAGCATAACCTTCAGTTGTATTTCAATGAAACCATTTTTAAAGATTATTATTTTTAATTTTTTTAATACAGGAAGCAACATGAGCGAACGAGCATGTTTTATCAGGTGCATTCGGCCGTTCGAGGAAGTCAAGTGCTCGAAAGAGCTGAGGAATATTTCGAATATTACCATCCAGAAATTAAAATCGATTGGATATTCTGAAGCATCATATTGAATACTGGTTTTCGCATTTGCACGTCCTGCCGTCTTCGTGTTGATAATCAAGCTCTTTTCATCTCAAACGAGGAACAGCATGTTGCCGGATGCTCAAAGATGCCAACTACAGTGATAGTACCTGTCGTACCGAGCTACGAAAGCCTTACAACTGTACCACCAATGACATCAGTTACTTCAGTTCAATACCATCACCAAACTTTGCCAGTTTGTAGCAAACATTATGAGCTTCAATGAGG
Organism: Ochlerotatus camptorhynchus; assembly: GCF_037179485.1. Classification (NCBI taxonomy): domain Eukaryota; kingdom Metazoa; phylum Arthropoda; class Insecta; order Diptera; family Culicidae; genus Ochlerotatus; species Ochlerotatus camptorhynchus. The sequence goes on from NW_027040867.1 coordinate 2,764,273, forward strand.
CTTAAAACAAAAATTTTCAAAAATGCACTTTTTGAGAAATTAACTTTTTTAATAACAAATATAATTTTTTTCATTGAAACAAGCGAAATTTTTTACAGTATATATTTTAAACATTATTGCCAAAATAATATCTACAACTTTGCTCAAGACACCTAATCAATCCAACAAACCGTTTCAGCAATATATATTTTTTAACTCATTAGTACTATTTTTACACAGGCCCTGTTAGAAAAGTAGTCGTGATTCAATTTGAAGAACTGATAACACAAATTGGCATCTTTACTAAAAAGGAACAATTGTGCAAATTTTCCTCAAAATCGGAGCCGACAAATAAAAAATAAAAAATTAAAAGATTCGTCTATCTGTAGAGAATTGCTCATTTGTATCTTTCTTGAATTTCTGCCAAATTGACCGTAACACAGATTGTTGGTTTGTTGGTCGTTGTCATAACAGCCACAGCCAGTGATATTTGATAAATTTCAACTTCTTCCATAGTAATTCTCATTCAAACATGAAACCATTTATTATTATTATAGTCCATCTGACTTGATAGTCTCAATGAAACACTTAAATCTAAATGTAGTCACTCATTAAAAATTAAAAATTGGCCGACAGCAAACGATGACGAAACCTGGAGGCATTGATGTCAAAGCCAAATAGGTCAGAGGCTTCGTTGAATTGATGAATCATGGCGACAAAGGAACTGTTTGCAGCATAGTTGGTTGCATGTACTACTTCGTGTAGCAAGGTTCTCGAACGGAGTGTTCGGGCAGGAGCATACAGATTAATTTTGGCCAGTAACTCAGGAACATCATATTCTGCGAGTAAAACTTTAGCAACGAAGACGACCTGCGATATGTTTCGTCGCTTAGCAAGAGTATCCAAACCCAGTAAACGACAGCGGTCAGCATACGGTGGTAAATTCAGCGGGTCCCTCCATGGAAGATAGCGCAGTGCGTATCTGACGAATGTGCGTTGAACAGCTTCGAATCGTCCACTCCATACAGCTTGGTAGGGATTCCAGACAACACACGCGAATTCCAGTAGTGAGCGTACCAATGAACAGTAAAGGGCTTTAAAACACAGAGGATCACGAAATTCCTTAGATATCTTGAACATGAATCCAAGCTGTCGATTAGCTTTGTCGATCGTGGTTGAGAAGTGGCGAGTGTATGTGAGCTTTTCATCCAACATGACACCGAGGTCTTTAACGTGATCGTCACGTTTGACTGCAGTCCCAGCAACGTTAAAATCAAACAAAACGGCAGTCCTAGTTCGACGGAAACTAATTACGCAGCACTTTGAGACACACAGGACCATAAAATTACGTTCACACCAATCATTCAAGATTTCAAGAAGGTTTTGTAGTTCCAAACAGTCGGCATAGCCTCGAACGACTAGATAAATCTTCAAGTCATCGGCAAAAAACAATTTACCTCCACGTAGTAGAATAAACGTTACATCGTTCACAAATAAAGAGAAGAGCAGTGGTCCCAAAGTGCTACCCTGTGGAACTCCTGATCTGTTCGAGAAACAGTACGATGAGTAGTTTCCGATGCATACAGTAACTTCACGTTGCACGAGGTACGATCTAAGCCAGCTGCAGAAGGAAACAGAACATTCAATTTTTTCAAGCTTTGCTAGCACTGCTAGCCTAGCAGAACGTCGTGCACAACTCTATCAAACGCAGCTTTAAGATCAGTGTAGATAGCATCCACTTGAAGTTTCTTGCATACATTTTCCATACAGAACGACGTAAAGCTGACGAGGTTAGTTTCCACGGAGCGGCCAGGAAAGAAACCATGTTGACATGTACTTATGTAATGCTTGCAGGAAGCAAACAATCTCTCATTTATCAGCGACTCAAACAACTTAGATTCAACCCCAAGCGAGGTAATCCCACGGTAGTTTTCCACATTGCGTTTGTCTCCTTTCTTGAAAACAGGGAACATAGTAGAGCGTTTCCATAGTGCGGGAAATTTCTGTTGACGAAGTGACAGGTTGAAGAGCAAGGACAACGGAGCAGCTAAGATATCGGAGCATTTTTTTTTAGGACAGCAGATGGAATAACACTCGGACCTGGTGAAAATGATGATTTGGCTTTACTCATCACAGAGAGAACCATCCCAAGTAACAATTTTGGTTTTATGAGGGTTCTGTAGACCATGATTTGGACTTGTAGAATGCTGTAAAACCTCTATAAAGCTTGTAATGTTACTTGGGATTTGTACATCTACGGCAAAAACATCCATGTTTACGACGTCGGTTGGCACATCACGGACGGCTCGCTCAATTTCTGCTTGCGATGGGGAGTCATTCGAGAAGACGCTTAAGAAGTGCCTAGCAAATAGGCTGCATTTGTCCTCAGTTGTCAATGCTACGTCATTGCCGAGAAACATTTTTGACGGCAGTCCAGTTTCTTTCCTTCGTATTCACAAACGACCAGAATCCCTTGGGGTGGCATTGCAGATTGTGTTGAGTACGAATTACATACCTCTTGTAAAGAAGCTTGTTGTAGTGGCGATAATCATTGCTGGCAATTGAAAAATTTCGCTTGGTAAGGGTACATCGTCGATGAGTTAGAGCACGGAGAGCTCTAGATCGCACTCGTTTCAAGTTGCGGAGAGTAGCGTTAGACCAAGGCGGTTTTCTTGGAGGTTGGCACTTCGGTACTGAAGCACAAACACAGTCGCGCAAAAGGCTATTATAGCGAGCGGCTGCTGTATCGATATCAAGGTCATTCAACACGTTCCAGTTGATCCGGGACAAGGAACGCCTCAGCAAACGGAAATCGGTCTTCCGAAAATTGAGCCGAGTGGCAGTCAAGGTTTCATCAAAAAGAATTTGAGATCCGTTCGCGATAGATACATCCAAAGCAGGGTGGAAATTGTCAAGAGGAACGATGACATCAGGCGATTCAGTGACGACACAGTCCAGAAGTGCACTTTCGCTAACAAAAACCAAGTCAAGAAAACGAGACTGGAAATTGGGAACAAGGTTTATCTGGCTCAGTCCATGAAAAGCCGTGCCGTCAACAAACAAGCGGCTGGCAGGAGTAGTTGAAGATGCAATCGGATCTGGAAACGCATAACCCTGGCCTGAGGGTGACCAGCTAAGCCCAGGCTGATTAAAATCACCAAGCAGAAGAAGCACATCCGTTATATCAGCCATGGACGATGCAAATTCTGTAGCATCCAGATGAAGCTGCATTGTGGTGCAGTCATGTCGACGTTCAGGGGGAATATACACCGCTCCAATGAGGATGTTCCGCGAAGTGAGGCTGACCTTAACCCAAACCGCTTCAATTGTAGTAAATAGTTCGTTGGAGATTACGCAGGAGGCGAATGCGTTGGAAACAGCGATGAGGACACCACCGCCGCGAGTACGAATGCTGTTGGATGAATTACGGTCTAATCTGTAGACAGTAAAAGAGTCACCAAAAGGTTGCACTGAATTGATCCTCCCATCGAGCCAAGTTTCCGTGAATACATAAACGTCATATTCCCCGTCAAGCGCAGCCAGATAAACATCGTCCAATTTAGTCATGAGCCCCCTGGTGTTCTGATAGAAGACTCGTAAACCGCTAGAGGGTTCGGTGCGAGCCGTGTCAATGGTAACTTGTCCAGGATCCAAACGAGAGAACGGTGAACTATCAGGCAGCGAAAGATCACCTGGCGTAGAAAGGCTCGAAGTGGTGGCCATAAGCGAAGATGAACTGAGACCAAGTGGCGGATCAACAGTTGAATTCACATGGACGAGTTCATACTTGCCGTAAACGAGTGGTTGGAAGACCCCTTCACCAGGCCCGCACACAGGGCCGGGACGGCTGCAGGTCGCTGGCGGGAATGGCTCGACTGTGGCGGGGGGCTCGGGGGCTTCAATGATGCCAACGGCAGTGCGTCCCAGTAAACAAACAGAAGTTGATTCATCATAATGGTGTAATTCGTCAATCTTCGGCAGGACTAGATCAGAGGATCTGGATGCTTCTTCCGGTGAATTTTCTGTGGAGCGTCTCGGCTTCTGGTATGGTGGGGCTGGTATACTGTTAATGTTATCTTCAGACCACAATTGTCGAGGAGCAGACATATACAATGGCACTCTGGAAACCAAGAATTTTTCAGACAGAGCAGTTGTTGCTTGCTGATTATACTTGCCTACAGTTGGAGTTTGGAAGACCCCCTCTCCTAACTCAAACGCAGGGCTGGGACGACTGTTGAACGCTGGCAGCATAGGCTCGACTGCGATGATAGGATCAGGGGCTTCCACAAGGCTAGTTGCAAGTGTGCGTCCGAGTGTCGAGTTGAATAAAGCAGGTTGTGCTTTTATTGGAAATGATCGGCTGTAGGCATAATACATTTCAGGAAGTGGATTGTTCGAAATAATGTCGTACTTGCCTGAGATAGGGTTTTGGAAGACCCCTTCATCAAATCCAAACACAGGACATCGATGGCTGGAGGTCGCTGGCAGAAATAACTCGACTGTGATGGATGAATTAGGGGCTTCCATAAAACATATGGCAGGCGTGCGTCCCGGTGTCCAACATGGGTCAATCACGAAGGAGTTCATTGTTGAAGTTTGACTAGAAGTGATAATCGTTATAATTATAATCGTTTCAGGGACGGAATTATTCAGAAAGCGATCATACTTGCCTGCGGTTGGATTTTGGAAGACCCCGTTTCCGGACTCAAACACAGGACCGGGACGACTGCAGGTCGATGACGGGAGAGGCTGTGATGAGGGGATCAGGGGCTTCCAAAATGCTAGTGGCAAGTGAGCGTCCCGGTAATCGGTTGATAAAAATGCGGTGTTGAGGTTCAAGTTCCTGACCCGGCAATATCACTCCGGCATAGATGATTGATGACTGGAATTGGCGGACTTTGGAGTTGTTTGCGGTATGTTTATTTGTAGCAATCCTTGAGGCTTCCAAAAATTTTCGACTCTGCGGTTGTCCACGAATTTACGAAATAACATTCCTTTGGGCCATGTAGAGGACGAAAGTGCTTTCGATGTCAAATCTGCTGAGACACCGACTTTGAAAGAAATGAAAGACATGGTGCTGACGTCTTTGTTTTTTGAAACCAGTCGGATAACTTCAACATCGTCGGTTGACAAACGATTTTTGGCCAGCTCACCAATTTGCTCAGGAGTAACGACCTCTATATCTTCATCAATAATTACAATTTTTTGCACAGATTCATACTTTGAGGTTATGAATCAAACTGGAGGGTGGTATCCTATAGAAAATCACATCACAAATTTATCAAGTTCAAGTTAGACAAGCCACATTTGGCGAAGCTACAACACTTCAAAGTTGAACAAAAATATACCAATCCTAGTTATTTTGAGTATACCCTGTACCTACTTAGGAACAACACACACACACACCCTGTACCTACTTAGGAACAATTTATTCATTCGGAGCAGTTAGTATTGGAACCAACATATTGAAACTTTCCAACTTCCTCCACTGCCTCCGAGATATTGTAAGAGTAGTCTGACATCATAATTTTTAACGGGACAGTTTTAATTCAAGTCACTTCTTTGATATCGTCTTGACCTCACACAATGGTGAAATGATCGTATATAATCCAAATGAATGTGGTGCATTCATGCATAGGTCTTTCGTATCAATGAAATATGATCCCATGTATAGAACATGTACGGAACTTCTTCTACCAACAGGTAAAAGTTTTCTTTATTAATTAATTTTTTTTACCTCATGCAAATACTAACAATTCTTGTTTTGTCATCTGCAGTCATCTGCTTGCGTTGCTGCTATGCTACCTTTCACTATACTCATTACTCAAGAGCTACAAGCCACACTGCATCTACCTGGCCCCACAGGCAAATGCAGCAGCGTGAACTTTTGCGCGTAGGTCTACCAGGTGCTTGCGAAATTACAAAAGTTGCTCCATCGCCGTCGCTGCAGTGCCAAATACTTAGGTAGGAAATTTGTTCGCTCCCCACTTTGCACCAGTGTCAAATAAATCATTTCCTTTGATATTTTCTTGTTGTTATTTCTCAACGCAACAACGAAACAGACTGCCGCACCGCAGACTGACAAATGCGCATTCTTAGCTGGGCGCACCTTGACTTCCTGCGTTTTATTCCTCGAGATTATTGTGACACACGACCAACGGCGATGGCGACGAACTTTTTTTTTGTTTTGCTCTGTAACATCCATACCGAGTCGACCGATAATGAGGAATAATATTAATTTGATTATTAGCGCAGTAATGAACTAATGCAGCCGGCCGCTTCCTGACCACCAGGTCGAGTTTAACCTTCCGTTTCGTGACGAGACTCACACGCATTCTCCTTTCTCAAGTGGGCGAAGATTGATTGAATTAAGGCTATCCGCAGCGGCACTTGCATTCCATTAGATTATTTGGTTCCTTCTTCAAATCGATCGGCATTTTTCTGTTTTCGGATGTCGAACCAATAATTTCGAATTTCCATTAGCATCTTCACTCAGTGCTAAAGAGAGAGAGAGAGCTAGAACTGATGGTGAGGTCCTTGGTCCTTGAAAAGGCAGCTCCTGGCTGGCGGTATTTGTACTCGTTCGATTACACAGTGGAACGATTGGGGGGAAAGTAAGCGAAAGAAAAAAAAAACATTTTAAATTCAATGATACGCAAGATGGTCAAAAAAAAAACATACAGAGACCGACTTGAAAGAGCGTATATAATTAGCGTAGATCAACGCGTTTTTCGATCCGATCAGCAAAAGAGAATCCATTAGGCGGCCCTAGAGCTAGGCGCATCACTTAGATGCCTACACTACTCCCTCGTCCGATGTCTGCGCGCGGCTTCAAATTGAATTTGGACCTATTCTGCTTATCATCCAGGCCGTTTGCCGGGCATTCGATGAATACACAAATATCCAATATGACTCTTTTTCCCCCCGCCCAAAACCAGTTACTCCAGTCGGGTCGCTGGCTGCCAATATCTTGAACAGCTTTCCTTCATACATCAGTTTCTATTTAATTTAATTAGCCCTAATGCACTATCGACAGCCGAATCATCGCCGAATCTAGTGGGACGTAGTGGAATGTGTGCCATACGAGATAGTTCTCTTCTGGTAGGGAATGGAATGAATTTTTTAGGGCATTTCGGCCTATTATTGTCTTTAAAAAAGGGGAAACCCGAAGAGCAACGCATCTGGACGGGTGCTCTTAGTACGACGGAAATTAGATCAAAGCCCCTATTTAGCTTTTGTTTTGCGGAGAAGTAGTCTTCGTTAAAAATCAGGACATTTCAATAATTTTGGAAAATAATTCAGAACGAGCAATACACCTCATTTCGCAAGTTGAAACGACAAACTCTTTCATACAAGCGTTCATATAAAAATGCTTCGTTCCGACTTACGCAATGAGGCTACAGGTTGAAGCACCATTCTAATTAAAAATAAAAGATTGGCTGGAGTCAGTGCTGGTAAATGTAAATTTTTTTTCATAACCATCATCCGATGTGATTTTTTTTTCATTATATTATTTATTATTCATTTCTACTTGTCAACAGATAAAATAGTTACCCTAATGACAATTTTCTATATCTAAACATCAAAACTGCTTCAAACACAAAATTAACGCAAACATCTCTTAAAGCTACGCTTATTTATATCGCGGGACACATTAAAATCGAACACATAATAACAACTATTGAAAACGCGGCACATACTCAACATTGGTTCGTGTACGCCATAGTTGGTCCTCGAACGCCGGTTGTTGAAGAACGCATGCAGCCGGAGGTCCCGTCGTTGAGTGTTGGTGTCAAGAAGACTGAGAAGTGTGGAGCAGTCGACGTTCCCTTGCAGAAGATCCGCAACGAAACAAGCCTTCGCCACATTACGCCTTCCTTCCAAGAGCTCCAGGTCGATGAGGTTACAGCGACTTTCATAGCTCGGCAAGTTACGCGGGTCGCGCCAACGAAGGTGTCGCAACGCAAAGCGAATAAATTTTCGCTGAACAGCTTCAATTCTATGGATGGCATTCTGATAGAATGGCGACCAAACAACGGCAGAGTATTCCAGTATAGGTCGAACCAGGGAACAGTATAAAGCCTTCAGGCAATACACGTCCTTGAAGCTTTTGGCGAAACGGAATAAAAATCCTAGCTGCGATGAAGCTTTAGATACAACATAAGCAATGTGATCCTTGAACGTTAATTTGCAATCGAGCATGACTCCCAAGTCCTTGACAGTCGATTCGCGTTTCAAGCTTATTCCTCTAAAGGTGTAATCGTGGAAATGCATCGCCCGTTTACGGCCAAAGGAGATGACCGAGCACTTGGACACATTTAAAGACATCCTGTTTATCCGGCACCAATCATCAAAGACTTCAAGTTCTTGGTGGAGGAAATGAGCGTCTTGAGGCCCTTTTATTACGTAGTAGAGCTTCATGTCGTCGGCGTACGAGAGTTTAAGGCATTTGAGGATCAAGTTCACGTCGTTCATATACAACAGGAAAAGCAATGGCCCCAGGTGGCTGCCTTGAGGAACACCAGATGTAACAATGAAGGGTGGAGAAGCGTAGTCACCGATCTTAACAGACATAAATCTGCCAGTCAGATAGGAGCGAAGCCAGGTAAGTAGACTCCCATGAACACCCATTTTGTCATATTTAGAGATGGTAATTTCATGGTTCACTCTATCGAAAGCTGCAGAGAGGTCGGTGTATATGGCGTCAACTTGATGGCCACGTTCAATCTCACGAATAATGAACGATGTAAAAACAGTTAGATTAGTCGTCGTCGAGCGCTTAGGCATGAAGCCGTGTTGATCCTGAGAAATACTGTACGAGCAGTCTTGAACCAACTTTTCCAGGACAATTAGCTCGAATAGTTTGGAGATAGCACTCAATGCAGCTATTCCGCGGTAATTGGCGACAGTCTGCTTGCATCCTTTTTTGTGAACAGGGAAAACAAACGAATCCTTCCAACATTCTGGAAAAACTCCGGAGGTCATTGACAAGTTGAAGACCTTAGCTAAGGGCTCTGAAAGAGTGTCTAAGCAACGTTTCAGTACTAATGAGGGAATGGCATCTGGACCAGATCCTGTTGATGTTTACATCTGTTTCCCGGCTGAAATCACCATGTCGCTGTGGATGGTGAATGGAGAACCAAACACCGACGTACGAGGGACATTACTCGTGGCAGCAGCAATTTCCTGAGCATCAAGAACTTCGTCTGAAAAAACGCTGCTGAATTGTGTGCGAAACATATTGGCGATATCTGCGACGGAGTTGGCATCAGTAACGCCATCAGTCATATTGGACGGCAATCCCGTTTCTTTCCGTTGCTCGTTCACATATCGCCAGAATTCCTTAGGATTAGCTTTGAGACGACTCTGCAAGTGAGACTGATGTGCGTTGTACAAGCTTGCATTGTGATCTCTGTACTCGTTGTTGGCGCGGACGTAATTAGCCTTCGTAGAATCTGTGTGATATTTACTGTGTTTCCTCAGTGCAGCCCTTTTCACCTTTTTCAGATGCTTAAGATCAGAGTTCGACCAGGCGGGTTCGGCAGGTTTACACCGTAGTTTTTTAGGCACAAACTGATCGATAGCGTAGAATATGATACCACACATGGTCGAGGCAGCCAGATTCGCAGTCTAGTGTCGCATTCCAATCCACATTAGCGAGAAAGTTATTCATTCACTCGAAGTCTCCTTTGTGAAAGTTGTAGAAGACGGTTTCGGCGTGGTCTTGGAAGCGTTTCTCAGGATCGATTGCAAGCGTCAACAGTAGAGGTGAATGATGTCTGCAGTTTTTGACGAGCGGTGCCGGAGCATGGGTAACAGAGCAGCTTTGTCCCAAATCCTCCCCGACAAAGCACAGATCGAGCAAACGGTTGTTTGCATTCAGAACGCCATTCACTTGCTGAAGCCTTGCGGTTGAATACGCGTCAAGCAAGGAGAGAGAAGCCGGTCTGAATACAAATACGAAGCCGGTCTGAATAGCATACAAACGGCGGTAAGTGTACAGTAGGGTGGGGCTTATTTTTCAAAATCGTTCGGGGACATGTTTTCCCATTTGGAAAATGATAACTGGGCTAATTAAGTAACGTATACAAAATTTAACTTTTTCATTGACATTTAAAGGTGGCGCAAGGGGTCAAAGTCCAAAATGTTGAACGTTGAACTTTTTTAAATAAAACATATGCTCATTTTGTGAACTTGGGCGAAAGTTTTGTCCATTTACGATATCTGCACTGGTTCTCGAGATATATGGCATAGCCATGTTCCCGCATATGGACTTATGCTTGCATTTTAATCAATCGCAATCAGCATCCTTGCAGTGCTTTATGCAGTGCGTAAATATGAGAATGCGAGGGAATAAGAGAGAATGGAAGAGAAAAAGAGATAGATAACAAGAAAAACGAGAAGAACAGGTAAAGTCTGGAGCAACAATAGAAAAAGACCCATCAGCATTTGAACAAACTGTTTCAAAGACCTTTCCTCACAAATCGAAGGCCACCCACCCAAACCAACAGGAGAATCGTGAATGAGAAAACTTCCCCTGCCCGATTATGCTGTTGATTTGCGTGGGCGGCTTGCGACTTTTAAGGAAACGGCTTTAGAACGGTTTGTTTACAAATGCTGATGGGTTCTTTTATATTGTTGCTCCAGAAACATCTATTTATAGATATTCACGCGAACAATGAGTTAGAAAAGGATTTCGAGTTATGGTAGTACCTAAATGTGCATGGGAAATGTGGTCGGAGCAGTATAAATACCCTCTAGGGACTACACTGTTTTAACTCCATCTGACAGCATGTGGCGGTGCCATCTTTCAACCACTAGATAAACTGCGGCGTGCGCGTAACGATTGTTTTTTATGGCTCCACTCAATTAAAATTCTCTCACTTACGCACTCACTGTCAGTGTTGCCAGATATACCGATTTATCGGTATTTATACCGACTTCCAAACTAGATACCGATATACAGACAAGGTTCCTCAGAATTCCGATTTTTAAGATTTTATACCGATTTATACCGTTTTTTTTAAATAATCAACCACAAATAACCTGTCCGCACTTGAATTTCGGAGATATTTTTTGTGAGAGACTTGTATCTTTTTGAATACCTCATATTTTTTTAGCCTTCAAAATTCAATCTCTAAATATGCCTTATGCCTGCATTTCCTCGCCGTTTTTGGCCACCCATCAATCGAGAAATAGTCGATGGCTCTTTCCGGTAATTCCTAGGGAATCGAGAAATATTTTTTAAACAAACAACTTCCTGATGTTTCATCTAACTTTCCCTGGAATTTTCTTCCACCTTACAGCTTCTTCAGCTCGAATTATTCTTTCATCTTCTTCCGCCAGTTTTTTCAACTTTCCCGGAACTTCAAGGATGCTATCAGATTTTTATTGCGAATCCACACTAGTTGCAGGCACATTTAAGAAGTTCTGAAACTTCAGAAAAGTTCAGACTTTTGTGTAAGCTTCGATAAATTAAAGACAGTTTCATTTACTTTTGATAAAATTCGAAAACCGGTGAATTTTAGAAAATTCCAGCGATCTCCAGTGAACTTGAGGAAACATCATACATATTTTAGAAACTTCACAAGTCCAAAGAACTTCAGGAAAATTTATTGGTTTTCAGGAACTTTAGTGAAGCTCAGAGAACATCATGACAGATAAATTAATTAATGAAATTGCTGAAATTATAAAGGAGTTCCGAGAAACTCAGGCAATTTCCGAAATCTTCAGCAATGCCCTGAGGGGCTCATGCAAATTTAGGAAACGTAAGGGAAGTTACATGAACATTAGAACATTGTGAGAACATTTTATGGGAAGTTCTATGCTTTTTAATTGCAGTGTCGATAACTTTTAAAAATAAAAAAAAATCGGGAAGATCAGAGGACTTCAATGCTGATGTTACAATAAATACAAGAAAATTGTGAGAGCACTTAAGAGATTTCGTAATCTTCAAGATAGTCCAGAGACCTTCAAAGATGATTAGAGATATTCCGGTAGTCTTTTTATAATCAGGGAAGTTCCGAGCACTTCGAGGATGACCAGAGAAGTCCTAAACAGCCCCTAATTTCAGGAAAATTTCAAAAACTTTTAAGGAATTGCGAGGAATTATGGAATATTCCTAAGTGCATTTCAGGAATGTTCCGAAAACTTCAGCAAAATTGCGGAATCTCTTTCTTCCGGAATTATGTCCTTGTTTCTTTCGACTGTTCCGTAAGCGCTCTGGCTTCCGAGTTTCTTCAGATGTTTCTTCCAATCTACCTTAGGAAGTTTCTGCCAGCGTCTCCAGGAAGTTTCTTTCGTCTTCTCCAGGAAGTTCAATTAATTCTCCCAGAAATTTCTTTCGTCTTCTTCTGGAAGTTTGACCATAAGCCAAAGGTTTTTTTTTGTTCTACTTCTATTGGAAGGTTTTTCCGGGCTTCTTCTGGCTTTCCCTGGAAATGGCTACTTCTGAAAATTTACTTCTGGTTTCCGAAATTTTTCTGGCTTCCTTTAGATGTGACATCCGATTTTTTCGATAGTTTATTTTAATTTTCGCTACAAGATTCTCAATTCGTGTCTTGGAAGTTTCCCGGATGTTTTTCCAACTTTACTTTGAACTTTCCTCGAACTTCATCCAGAAAAGCTTCTTCTTTCGTCTTCCTCTGGATGTTTTTTCGGCTTCGTTCATTAGCTAATTCAAACATTCCCCGGAGTTTTCTTCCGAAATTTCTCGATCATTGTACAAAAGCTATTGTATTATTGTCAATAGTTTAGTCGTTGTTGTGGCTGATTTTCCATATTTTGGTTTCATTTATTGATATATAATTGAAAAGAACTACTTTCTCACAATTTTGATCACGACTTGAGAACAACGATAATTTTAAAAATAAAATTGATAAAATAAAGACTGTTTTAAGACTGAGAAAGCCGTTAAACAAAGCAATTCCCCTCAAGTCCCAGTCGTCACCAAATTAATTAAATAGTACATACCGATAAATACCGATTTTAATACCATTAATACCGATAAGCTTTAAAACAATCTGGCAACGCTGGCCACAGTAGCAAACCGGATGTTTGGAGTATGAGTGCCAGCGTAGTGAGATGGCTCACGCTCAGAGATATGGATCTCAAATAATAGTGCGGCTTGTACTGTAACCGGGAATGCGAGGGAGAAACCTCTTGATCGAGCTTTTTCAGATCTTCACGGCGTTTGAGCAATTAGTCTGGACCTTGATCAGGCGTTTTCAACTGGCCACACAATCTAGTATTGGGCGATCTTCAAAGAAAGATCGATCATGAAGGATCGATCTTATATTGGACTCTAGAATCGATCCACTCATTAAATCGGTACCAAAGAATCGCTCTTTAGTAGATCGATCTTATGGTTTCTATTTTTATTGACCTTTCTGACGTTTATAACTCGCACACTTGTGTAATCCCATTTTCAAGTGCATAGTTTGCTATCCTCACTTTTGCTCTAGCCAACATGGTTTGTTATTGTTATCCTCTTTCGGACCATCAATACTCTTGCATATAGAATGGACAATACGCTTGTTTGCGTTGTTACCTCAAGAAGTTATTGCTTTATAATATTCAATTAAATGTTGTCGTGACGGTAAGCAGCAATGAGCACATGAGGGAGGTAGAGAAAACAAATCTTGCTATATTCGTAAATATTGGAAACGCAAATAGTGACGTCATTGTAGGGAGCCAATGCTGATGTTGACGTTATGTTCGTTAAATTCACCACGCAGTCTGAGGTGTGAGTTAATCGTTTTTTCGATGTTAAGACAGTTACAAAATTTAACACGTATTGTTTTTTTGAAGATCGAAAAGATCAATAGAAGAGATCGATTTTTTCGATCTTTTCGTGGACAAAGAATCGATCCGAAAAATCAGAAATCGGGATGAAAAAGATCGATCCAAGATCACCCAATACGACAATTAATTGTGAGCAATAGAATAGAAAAAACGCAGGTGCGTGATTTAAGGGATACGCAGAGATTAATTTTGTTGCGGGGTAGTTTTCCCTTCAACGAAGGGTTTTTTTTATGCTTTACGAATCCTCCACGAGTGACTAGGAATTTTATCACGCATCGGTGCTCAATCTTCGTGCCTCCGTGATTACCGTGGATCGTGAGATATCCGGTGGATTCCATCCGTTCGTGACCCTGGAGGTCGAACGATTTGTGGAGCCCTAGTTCATCTGATAACCCCACCCAGTGATCCACTTTCCGAAACTGCCACTCATCCGTCGAGTGAATCGACAGCTCGACAACCCTACTTAAATCGAGCGCAATTCGACCCGTCGATCGAATCGGAATCTTGCTGACTCCCACCAAGCCCAGTGTGGTTGAGCGTCGGCTTCTCATTGCGATCGCTCTGCAACTTTTCCTCGTCGTAGAATACCGCCTTTGTCGCATCATAGTGACTATGTCACTACTGCTAGGTTTCAAAAAGGAAGCTCTAGCCTTATGTAGAAATATCATAAGTTGAATTTTGGAAGCGTTGGGAGAAATCTTCCATTTTTGTAAATAAGAAGAGAAAATATCTAATCTTTTCTGCAGTCTGCATTTCTTCCTTTAGCAAAAATGCCTGTGTCATCGGTGAACAAAGATTTGTGGCAAATTTGAAGCAAAAGAGGGAGGTCTGAAGTGAACATTTTATCCAATATAGGCCCAAAAATACTACCCTGAGGAACTCCAGCTCTAACAGATTAGGAATTTTGATCATTTACCTGCAGATTTCTGTCAGTTAAATAATTTTGAACTAATTTCATAATATAGAGTGGAAAATAAAAAAAAACTTTTTCAATTTAGCAATCAAACCTTCTTGCCAAGCACTGTCGAATGCTTTTCTATGCGAAGAAGAGCAACTTCAATTGAGCAACCTTCAGATTTGTTTGAGCGAATTAAGAAGAGTTGATGAGTATTTGAATGCCCGTGGCGAAATTCAAACTGCTCATCTGCAAAAAATTGAGTTCGTATTGATGTGATGCGTGTGTTAATTCTATTTAAAATTATCTTTTCAAAAAGTTCACTTTATTGAAGAAAGCAAACTTATTGGCCGGTAGTTAGAAGCTTCAGCTGGATTTTAATCCGGCTTCAAAATTGGAACAACTTTTGCATTTTCCATTTATCAGGAAAGTATGTCAAATGGAAACATCTGTTAAATAATTTTACCAAGAAAGACAAGGGGGTGACACATCTAAATCTCATTTCTAGATGCTCATCAATCTTCTTTATATCTACTCAGCAACATATCTACACAATTTTTCCTGCATCGTAGACAAAGTCGCCCCCCTCGAAGAAAGACAAGTACTCTCTGGGAGTTTTGACGTAGGACTACGCCTTTAATTTCTATATGGGGGTACACTTTGTGAAAACCGAAAATGGAACATGTAACAAATTAAGAAAGATTTTGAACGTTAATAACTCAGCTGCCCCTGGTCCAATTTCAATACTTTTATCACCAATCGATCAGAAATATTTTTTTTTAATTATTATTATGGTCACTTCAACACTCTTGGGTCATTCGTGACTTGTCCGGGGTGAGATTTGAACTCGTGACTTTGGCGTGAGAGGTATGGATGTTAACCACTACGCCGGGGTCGCCCCGATCAGAAATATGGCTACGCATCAATAACAATGCTTTCGAATGTTGATTTTCAACAAGAAACTATTGAAAAACTGGTAAATGTCCAGTATTGTCCAAAAGCGTCGAATTAACTAACAAATCCACCATTTACCTACACGCATATGCTGCTTCCCCAGCACAGTCGTCAGAGAGTAGTAAGTAGACGAAACAAGTCGAAGTGGCATTCGCCTCTGAACCTCGGGAGCGTGCGAATAGGGAGGATGGAATTGCATAATATTTTGCACACTCATCGCCATATTCAGAACCAAACGCAAATTCTTCGAGATAACTACCATCCGTCGTATGGCTCGCCGTGGCGGTTTCTGACGTATCTCCGGTCTGATTTACGAGGTGTGCTGAAGGTGTTCATGAAAAATTAGATCCGTGATGCTGCCACCTACACTAAACACGCCAAGCGTAAGCGGTCATGCATGTCATCTACGTTTTGAAGTGACAGAGACGCACTCTGTTTGGTTTCGGAGGTTAAATCATCACCAACTTTGGCAACAAAACGGCTCTTTTCAGGGCCACCAAGCTTATTACAGCAAAGAGTAGGGATAGAATTCATCTGCCTGTTTGTCCATATTCAGAATCAACGATCACACAAAATGCTCATGTAATCAAACTGGAAGCAGGGGTACAAATTATTTTGATCAACCTTGATCAACTTTGAATCGCCACGGCTGGATATTTTCGATGGAAGAAGCAATAATCTAGCATCTAATTCGACGAAGACGGCAGGAAACATTTATGGTGCCAAGTTATTTACGAAAGAGCGTGTCGATGAAGAGAATCAATCAATGTAGATAGGACCTATTGAAAAGTGACGCGAGATTTGTTTTCCACAGGAAACCATGAGACAAATTTACTCATCGCTGAGTTCCTGCACTTTTGGCGATTATGAGTAAACTAAACTCAAATTTGGGTTGTTCTCATTCGCCGTTTACGCAAAAGGAAAAGAGCCAGTGTCGCTACTTGATAGCAAACTACTCATAATGGGAGGAGTCTTTGTAGCTTTTGTACCACTTGGTTGCACATCATTCTGCTTAACCTGAAAAGCTCATTTTCGCTTCGGACGGCGTGGTGAACAGCAATAGCAGCAGTAGGAAGGTGGTGGCTAGTCCACTCCTTCACACCTAACAAGCAACAACTGACTGATCGTGGCAAAGGAGGAAAAGGTCTGGTAAAGGAGGCGCCAAGCGTCATCGCAAAGTTCTTCGAGATAACCGCCATCGGTCGTCTGGCTCGCCGTGGTGGTGTCAAACGTATCTCCGGTCTGATGTACGAGGTGTGCTGAAGGTGTTCCTGGAAAATGAGGTACGTGATGCTGTCACCTACACTAAACACGCCAAGCGTAAGTGGCCATGGATGTCCTCTTCAATAAAACGGCCCTTTTCAGGCCATCAAGCTTACATCAGTAAAGAGTTGGAATAGAATTTATCTGTGCTTGTTTGTCCATATTCAGAACCACAAGCCCCCAACAACCACACAAAATGCTCTCCAGAGTTGTAATCTTGTAACCAAACATGGAAGCATGGGTGCAAGTGATTTTGATTGATTCTCTTAATCAACTTTCTCTTTGAAAAAGATTACTACAAATTTGGTACGCCTACAATTCAAAACCGGAAAGAGTTGAGATAATAGATAATTGATCAATTAAAAGAACTAAATGCTTTTCACATTTATTCCGTGCACTAGCGGTCCTACGTCAAACTTCCGTTCGTGTCCCTAGGCACAGACCCTTCTACTTTTTTTATCGGTATATATCACCTGGAGTTTTCATATCATGAAACTTTTTAAGGAATCATCAGATATATTTTCCCGGAAGAAAATATTCAGATAATCCCGAGCAACCTGATTCTCAATAGGGCTAGCAAGACCCAAACTGAAATTATGGGAACTCTCGAATTGATAAGCAAGTTGTAGCCTTTGCTCCATGCCTTTTTTTTTTTGGTTTGTTTTTTTCCGTCGATCTTGTTTTCCGTGCTGAACACCAATGCTACCGACGTGCCAGGAAGGCAGCTCCCACACCTGGACCCTACCTATCGACCCATCAACTCATGAACCGGGGACCAATGGCTTTACTTCCCATCCGAAGGAAGTCGTGATCAGAGATGTTATGCCTCAGAACATCCCGGCGGCGCCGACTGGAATTGAACCCAGGCCTGCTGGGGTGAGAGGTAATCACGTTTACCACTACACCACCGGCGCCGTTGTTTGCTCCATGCTGTAAATATTAAATTAGCCATAAATATTTTTTTTTCGTTTTTATGGCTTTCTCAGTCTAGGGTAATTTAGGTAGACTGTTTTACCCTTGAAAAAGGCCACAATAAACGGCCGAAACATCGGGCAGTGCGCAACTAACTGTTTGAATTACCCTAGACTGAGAAAGCCATAAAAACGAAATCTCAATACAACCAGTCGAACAACCAAATCAATCATAAATAAAATTAGCACGAAATAGATCAAATCCATACGCCAAAAGCTATGCCATTAGGGAAACGACACTAGCTGGTTTACGTTAAAATTGGAATGCCTCGCGAGTAACGCCACTCGACCTTGCGTAGTTTCTCCCAAGGCCGAGGCCAGGGAAACCTTCGGGAAAGTTGGGGAAAGAGAGAGTGTGGCTACACCCGACTTTGAACGAAGGGCCAACGATCAGAATAATCTCTCGCATTACCGATCTCGTTCGAAGAAGTTCGCGGAAATCGAACTTCCGTTAAGTTCGGCCGAGGTCACCTTCCCTAATCTGAGGGTCACGGTTTCGCTTCACTTTCGTCCGAACCGCAGTTTACAGTGGAAGTGTGTCGTTTTGTTTGCGTTAATGTATAGTTTTGTATAGTGAGAGAAAACAACGTGATTTTACTTTGTGTATAAATTCTAATTTATCGTTGATTGTTTAGTTATAGCAAATCATAAGCTAAATGTCGTGTGGGGCATAGGTTAGATTTTGTGTGCATAGGAAAACAATCTAGGCCAGGTAATGTACTCGTCGAACAACATCTGTGCTTTGTGCTTAATATTAATTATAACAGCCGACGACCTCATCTGCTTTTCCGGGGCAACCGTCACCTTGTCCGGTGGAAAGCGATTAAAATTCTCATCGCATATCGGGGCTTGGTGGATACCAACTGCCATTGTTGGAGAGATCACCGTTCACGTGGAAATCGTTGGCCGTCCAACAGTCGAACATCATCGTCGCTGCCGATAACAGCAGCGCAACAAACAACAGCAGCGAAAAACAACTGGTGAGTCCGTTCCAATTTCTTTGTTGAGTGTCGCGTCCGGTGAGGGCGCCACGGAGGACCTTTTTTGCCGACCATAAGGTCGAAGAGCATATTTTGCTAAAATGTGAACAAGTCCAATTATTGAGTGGTTGGGTGTAGGCATATAAATCGTGCGGCACGTATCGTCAGATATGGACGCCCACCCAACCCATTAATAATAGACACCCGGATGCCAAGCTTCGTCGTTTCCCGCTTGCTGCATCGTCGTGTGATTCAGCGATAAGAGAAGAGCACAGCACAGATAGGAGGTAGTTGTACCACACGCATACAAGAACAGGGGCTAGGCAGATAAGTAGAATAAAGAGAAGTAGAAATACAAGATATCAAAAATTCGCAAAAGCATGTTTTAGCTTACAATAAAACTCAACTTACCGTTTCCCGTTCGTACATAAATGTTTTGATTTGAAATCGATCTAATGTTGTTGATCAGTGCTATCAAATATTAGAATGAGAGGAAGAAAGTATTTTTACGTTGTTTCGGGTCCGTGTAAATATGTTGTTGTCTTCCACGTGGTCGGAATTTGACTGTTATTTTGCGTACCTCTTTTGCTGCAGCTGCGCCTCAGGCGGAATTTAAGTGAAACTACCGATGAGGAGAACTTGACGTGGAACGTCGTTTAGGGTTTGTGTATTCTCTTACCGGGAGCTTTTCAGAATTATTTCGATGTTGTGAGAGATTATGCTGTTTCGCAATAGGGGTTTCTACTCGATCAAATTCGGTAATAGTCAAGCTGGCTCGATCTCTTCTTTCTAGGAAGATTTTCACTTGGACTCGCCCTGAGGCAGTCTCATCCGGGCAAACTCAACGTGCGGTATCCTTTACCGGAGTGGCGCTTAAGCCGCAGACTTAACCTAGATCGGCCAGTGTCGACTACAAAGTTTCTGAGCTTTGACTATTACTAGTATTACTTCTGCGTGAAGTCAACGATTTACATAGTTGAAGATGCTAATTTCAAATAACAGACTGAAGTGGTTATTTTTATACGATAGATGAGGAGATAAAAGTATAGAATTGATAGTTTCGTTTAGAGTACGGCAGAGTGAAAATTGCATATAGAGAGTAGAAAGCGAGCTAGACAACTTTTTAGAAAGGTACAAATCAGTTTTATCATCTCTCTTTACCAAACTCTCCCTTTGGAGAAGGATGGTGAGGGGTGCCCCCCCCCCCCCGGCACCACTGGCAAAAAGAGATGATCACCGACCCGCTCATGTACCGACGATGTGTTTGAAACAGTTTTACCGATTTTCACCGCACTCCAGTTGTTATCTGAAGGAAGGCATCCAGTCGTAGGATTGGAAATTGAAAAATTACCACTTCAGTCTGTTATTTGAAAGTTTCTGAGCTATTTCCGAATTTGTGATCAAAATTATACCACCTTCTTGAAGCAATGGAATAGTCTTTTGAGGGTTTTTTTTTCAAAAAATTTGTGAGTTTCCAAAAGGGTTTGGAACTCGAGTCTAATTTAGAAACATTATTTTCAAAAATTTTGTTCCTCAGGGCAGATAATCGCTTTTTAATTTGTTTGTGCAAATCCCGCCAGACAACTTTCATGGCAGGATCGCGTGTTTTTTAAATTGCCTCCTACGGACATTTTTCAGACGGATCAAGAGCTGAAGATCGTCGTCTATTATAATTGAATCGAATTTAACCTCGCATTTTGGTACTGATGCAGCTCTTGCTTCAACTATAGAAGTAGTCAGAGATTCAAGAGCATAATTAAACCTTGCAAAGGAATGTTTGGATCAATGATATGTTCCATAAATATTCGATATTGCTCCCAATCAGCTCTATGGTAATTAAAAGAAGGCTTTTGGGATTAGACATTATTTTTTGGGATATTTCAAAAGTTACGGGAAGGTGATCAAAGTCAGCATGGGTAACCAATTGTCTACAAAGTTGACATGAATCAGTTAAGACCAAATCGATAGTTGACGGATTTCTTGCAGAAGAAAAGCACGTTGGGCTGTTTGTATATTGAATAGTGTAATAATCTGCAGAACAATCATCAAACATAATATTACAATTGGAATTACTTTGAGCATTATACCAAGAGCGGTGTTTTGCATAAAAATCATCAATTATGAAGAATTTAGACCTATGGTGAGTAAGTTTCTGAAGTTCACCCTTTAGAAAATTCTTTTGCTGGTCTACGCAAGTAGGCAGCTATAAACGTAAGTTATCCAAAATTTTTTCGACAGAAACTCCCAAAGTTTCAAAAACTTTGGTTTCCAACGAAGAAGAATTTGATGGCAACGCCACCACCGACTCCATCAAGACGATCATTTCGATAAATGAAATAATTTGCTTCCCTTTTTAACCTTGTTGTCAACCTCCGTATGTACCTTTAGCGAGAAATGCTGTGGTAGTTTATTATACAACAGAATGAAACTAATATGCTACTTTTACAGAAATAATATTTCCGTACAAAACCTTTACCAGATAATTTTCTTGAGATTCAATTTAATTCACGAAATTAGCATTGAATAAATTTTCTAAAATAAGTTGCAAAGCCTTCCGACACCCATATTACAGAAATCTGTAATGGAATCTTACATTTCCTATGTTGGTTCTAGAATTTGAATTCGTTCTACCATGATTAATTGATTGCACCAAACTAACGTGTTACCACTCTACCAGCAATTGCATATCTTCACAACCACTCCCCCGAACTCAAGCCTCACAGTCCCAAACTGACCGCTTTGCATCATCTCCCAGGCAAGACAGACAAGCCTTCTCTCGTTCATATGAGTTTCGCCAAATTACCTCTTAATTTGGGGTAATAGAATTGTTGCTTTAAGATTTAACAAAAACAAAACCATCGACTGCATTCAAGCTGGTTAGGAGAGAAAAACCTTTTCGTTATGAGCCGCTTTTCTTCTCTGCTTGGATATGGCGGATCTTTCGTTTGAAGGGCTCGCCAACTTATTCCTGTAAGCCGAACAGACAAACAGTAGGGGAGTCGTTTGAACGAGAGATAGATAGAGGGAAAGATGAAGGAAAATAGAAAAGCTTTTAAAGTCCATTTCATAAATTAATACCAATTTTCTACTATTTATAGGCACGATTTGTGAACGTCATCTTCACTGTTGTAGTTTTTATTTTTGCCTAGCATTTTCGGTGCCCTTACTACGGGTCGCTGCTGCTGGCGAATGAAGACGGTGCTTCAATTGGTGTCTGTTTTCGAAAAAAAAAAATATTTCTGCTTACCTCGCGAATCTATTATTAGTCGGTCAGCATCTCGGTCGTCGTCGCGACTCCGGTTTGGGTGGATGCTGCAGAGAACAAGTTTTGCCTTTTGGGTGGACCCTCTTCTCTAGCTTCCGATGAGTGGTAGGAATAGGCGTTTCGTTTGCTGTTATTACAGTTACTGCCTTATTGTGTGTGTCTTGCCCGTTACTGTTGTTGTGTCTTTGTTTTTAGCTGTTTTCATCCTCACAAGACGTATTGAATTACATACCGGAGAGATTCAAATAATATATAATTAAAGTTAAAAGCATCCCTCTGCCCGTCTGCCGTACCGTGGCATTTGCTCCGTGACTTGGTGGTTCAATGTTTGCCGTCAGATTCAATGTTTATCACGCTGGGTTTTGGGGTGCAGAGAGGAAAAACAAAAGAGTCAAGTACAGCACGATTGAGTGCATAGAGATCGGAAGAAATTTGAAAGTCAGGAAGATTTTATACAGGTTTCAATCGTCGAATCACAAAAGGCCGAAAAAATTCAGCAGTGTGGCCGAGTGGACCGGTGTTCCATGGGCATAGAGAATCATTGTGCTTGCTATTCAATATAAAAAATTTATGCATTTGTTGGCATAGAAAGCTGTCAATTAATAATTGTAGAAGTGCATCCAGAACAATAAGTTGAGAGCAGGCAAAACGCTCGCAAAATAAACGTAAGAAGCCTGCACAATTAGAAAAAATCACCGACTTCGGTAATTCATGTACCGAATTCTCAACATCTGAACGGTCGGTAATGTTTTCGGTAATCGAGAAAATTACCGAAAAATCTGTAAACTGAATCAGCAAAATTAGCTGTCAAATCTACGTTTAACGTTTACTGATGTGCATTGCTGGATTTGTAGTCGACTTTACCGGAGAAATGTAATTTTGAGGACGATATGCAAATCGAAAATTACCGAGATATCTGTAATTTTTCAGAAAGGTAACCGACTCAACTGTAATTTGCTTTAATATTGTTGCAAGTGGCGGTCATTAAAATTTGGCTGCAGTCATAATTAATGTGTTAGCGTTGCAAATTACTCCACCAATGAACAAAAACGTTTTGAAGTGAAAGAGACGCACTCTGTTTGGTTTCGGATGTTAAATCATCACAAACTTTGGCAACGAAACGGCTCTTTTCAGGGCCACCAAGCTTATTACAGTAAAGAGTGGGAATAGAATTCATCTGCCTGTTTGTCCAGATTCAGAACCAACGATCACACAAAATGCTCATGTAATCAAACTGGAAGCAGGGGTACAAATTATTTTGATCAACCTGGATCAACTTTGAATCACCACTTAAATCTAATTGTGAAGCCGAGTTATTTACGAAAGAGAGTGTCGATGAAGAGAATCAATCAATGTAGATAGGACCTATTGAAAAGTGACGCGAGATTTGTTTTCCGTACTGAGCTCCAATGCTACCGACGCCAGGGAGGCAGCTCCCACACCTGGACCCTACCAATCGACCCATCAACTCAACCGGGGACCAACGGCTTTACTTCCCGAAGGAAGGCGTGATCAGAGATGTTATACCTTAGAACATGCCGGTGGCGCTGACTGAGATTGGACCCAGGCCTGCTGGGATGAGAGGTAATCACGCTAACCACCAGCGCCGATATCTTTCAAGGTGATATCACGGCGAATGAGAACGACAGAAATTTGAGTTGAGTTATCTCAGAAATAAGAAATAAAGTGCAGGAACTCAGCGATGAGTAAATTTGCATCATGTTTTCCCAGGTTTTTCCAGGATTTTCTAGGGAAAAATTCCCGAATTTGAGAAAAGTAAAGATTGAATTCACTCAGGTATTGGTACTACTCCGAGACTGAATAAAATTTTCGTCAATTTCCTCATTTTCTGGCAGATTTTTTAGGTTTTCCACAGGAAACCATGAGACAAATTTACTCATCGCTGAGTTCCTGCACTTTTGGCGATTATGAGTGAACTAAACTCAAATTTGGGTCGTTTTCATTCGCCGTTTAGGCAAAAGGAAAAGAGCCAGTGTCGCTACTTGATAGCAAACTACTCATAATGGGAGGAGTCTTTGTAGCTTTTGTACCACTTGGTTGCACATCATTCTGCTTAACCTGAAAAGCTCATTTTCGCTTCGGACGGCGTGGTGAACAGCAATAGCAGCAGTAGGAAGGTGGTGGCTAGTCCACTCCTTCACATCTAACAAGCAACAACTGACTGATCGTGGCAAAGGAGGAAAAGGTCTGGTAAAGGAGGCGCCAAGCGTCATCGCAAAGTTTTTCAAGATAACCGCCATCGGTCGTCTGGCTCGCCGTGGTGGTGTCAAACGTATCTCCGGTCTGATGTACGAGGTGTGCTGAAGGTGTTCCTGGAAAATGAGGTACGTGATGCTGTCACCTACACTTAACACGCCAAGCGTAAGTGGCCATGGATGTCCTCTTCAATAAAACGGCCCTTTTCAGGCCATCAAGCTTACATCAGTAAAGAGTTGGAATAGAATTTATCTGTGCTTGTTTGTCCATATTCAGAACCACAAGCCCCCAACAACCACACAAAATGCTCTCCAGAGTTGTAATCTTGTAACCAAACTTGGAAGCATTGCACAGTGGTACAGAATGCAGATTTAGCTGGAATCATATGTTTTGAGCCTGAAATTGAAACTTTAGACTAAAAGCCTCTTCTACAAAGTTGTTCCTTATAGTTAGGCCCTCATTTTTATTACAATGAATTCTAGGGTGGTTCTTATTATCATTTAAATCAAAAATCTAACTTTTTTGTTTGAATAAATTTAGGTATATATGAGAAATTTATCATGAAAGTCATCTTATAGAGACTTTTAAAACTCTTTAAGACGAATGTTTTATAGCTGAATTTGTTGCCTGTATCTCTTCTAATAAAAAAGATGTACTCAAATATAGTAAAAAATATGAATAAATTCAAATTGATTTTATACGAGTTTAAAAAATAACATATCTCCATTTTTTTCATATTATTGAGAATAACATACGCCCTTTCAAATGCTGCAAAAAAGCTTTTTTTTGTTTGTCCCAAAAAGAGATATTAACATTTGAAAAGTGCATATTTTTAGTATAAAAACGTCAATAACTCTTGATCGGCGAAAGATATTGACAAGCTTTGTGTGGCAAAAATTTGCGCCTTCTTAAGATCTAAAAGTTATCTGAAGACACCTTTGCTGAGAAATTCGAAATAAGAAAAATAGAGCAAAAAAACTGTTTTTTTAAGAGTCACCCTAACTCAATTCAAGAAAATAGCTCTAAATCGGCCAATTTAAGAGATACAAAAAAGTTGTATTGAACAAAGTTGCTTGAAATTAGCTCAGCTATAACTTTGCCAAAAAATGTATACCTAAATTTATTCAAACAAAAAAGTTAGATTTTTTATTTTAATGATAATAGGAACCACCCTAGAATTAATTATCATAAAAATGAGAGCCTAACTATAAGGAACAACTTTGTAGAAGAGGCTTTTAGTCTAAAGTTTCAATTTCAGGCTCAAAACATATCATTCCACCTAAATCTACATTCTGGACCACTGTGCATTGGTGCAAGTGATTTTTAATGATTCTCTTAATCAACTTTCTCTTTGAAAAAGATTACTACAAATTTGGTACGCCAAAACCGGAAAGAGTTGAGATAATAGATAATTGATCAATTAAAAGAACTAAATGCTCTTCACATTTATTCCGTCCACTAGCGGTCCTACGTCAAACTTCCGTTCGTGCCCCTAGGCACAGACCCTTATACTTTTTTTGTCAGAAGGATTCGGCGCTACACTGAAAACAGGGAAGCATTGGATGAAGATTCCAAATGCTGTTTTCAGATCGTCGCCAACGGGAATGGAACTTGGACTGACAGAAAAAAACAAACAACAACATCGGCCATCTGTAATCGGTATTTTTTATGATAGCGAAAATTAATTACTAACGGAAAATATCCACGATTCGCTCATCTTGGTGTTGCATAACAGCTTCCATAATTTCACCTTTATGTTTTTCACAATCACAAACGTTTTCAAAGTCGATCGAAAATCACAATATGGTGGATTTGACGTTTCCGAGACCGTTACCGAACTCAGTAATGGAACGCTTTGTTTACCGAAACTTCAGTAAAATATTTCACCGAAGTCAGTGATGAAGCTGATTTACAGACCTGCCGGTAAAAATGTTTAAAGTAAAATTAAATTACCGAAATTCGGTCATCTCATTTACAGTTGTCAGCAATAAAGCGAGAAAATACTGAAACAATTGAAATTTTTTAGGATTACCGATCTAAGACAGTAATTTTTTTTACCAAACTCAGGGTCTCTGTTTAAGTGTGTAGAGGAAAATAACGTGGATCATACTTAACTGCCTCTATTCGCATAACAGTCCAATGTTCTATAGATTCCCAAGTAGCAATTCTGCAATCATTTGACATCCACTCTGATTTATGATGGTTTTATAATGGCAATTCCATTTAGTTTAAATACAGCATTTCACAGTGTAAAACGTGCTGCTTAGTAGTTCACCTTTTCGCTGTTTTAAAAAACCTTTTACAGTCTGGCGAGAAGTTAAAAACTGTCTTGTTTTTGTTTCATATAAATTCGTATTCATTATTTCATATTTAAAGTTCTGATATATTTCATTTCTCCATTACATATATTTTCATTATATAAATAAATACTGGGTTGGGAGGGAGCATCAGGGTATCATTTGACCTGGGACTGGACGATGGAGTGGTATGACAATCGCAGTCTAGGTGGTTATAAACACTATCATTTTCTTTATCCTACCTATTCGATTGTGGTGGTGTGAATTCTACTTCAACAGTTTCAGTGAGATTGACGTGCCCTTCTTTACAAACCATCTTGTAGGAAGCTTAATAAGTATTGCGGATTGCGTTATTCGATTTGTTGGATCGTATCGTTGGAAGGAGATTCTTAAATTCCCGTGGATTTCGCGTAAGTGCCTCTGTTTATGGGCCCACAACTCCGTTTTTGGCCCTTCATACAGCGAAATTGTGAATTCAGATCGGTAGCTCAAATTGATCATGCTATTATTTAAGTGGAGCTACATACAAGACAAGATCTTTGAAGGGATGGTGGATACCTTACCTACATACATACATACAGTAAGCAAAATCGGTCGCCACAAGATCACCGCGCTCCTTATTTCTCAAACCAAATACGACCTAGTTCCTGTTCAACGTAACTACGATAACAACTCCTCTCGAGAAGGATTTATTATAGACTTCCGATCAATGCGTCTTTTCTAAAACTTGAATATTATTTCTTTTAAGTTCTCGTTCCTTAATCCGAATTTCAATACGCTTTAACTCATTTTAAGAATAAATCCAATTCACACTTATAATCTATAATGGGGAGGAGCTTCAGCTTGAACCCATTACACACTAAGCAAAAACGGTCGCCACTAGGCCACCGAGCTTCTGATATCACAAAAAATTACGATCAAGTTCCCATTCACCTTGCTGTTACTAGATTTCGGTCTCGGCGGTGACCTCACAGACGACGACAAAAACTACTCTTGAGAAGATATGGATTTCCGATAAACACGTCTTAAACAGACAATATTCTATTCAGTAAGCAAAGGTGGCAGCCATCAAGCTAGCTGAGCTCCTAATTTTTTTAGGCGTTATTTGGTAAAGGTTGAATTAAATTAAAATAAATAACTGGAAATTTAGTGGCGCCGATGGTGTAGTGGTAAGCGTGATTACCTCTCACCCCAGCAGGCTTGGGTTCAATCCCAGTTGGCGCCACCGGGATATTCTGAGGCATAACATCTCTGATCACGCCTTCCTTCGGGGAATTAAAGTCGTTGGTCCCCGGTTCACGAGTTGATGGGTCCCCGGTCCAGTTGTGGGAGCTGCCCCTCTGGCGTCGGTAGCATTGGTGCTCAGCACGGAAAACAAGATCGATGGAAAACAAATCAAGAAAAAAAAAACATAACTGGAAAGATCTCATCCGAATGATCTGGGATTAGCCATCCTCCTAATGTTTTATAAGCTTAAAATCAATATTTTTTCAAGTTTACCGCTTATAAAATATATATAAATATAAAAAAATACTTTGTCGCGTCTTTACTTTTATATCTCAAAACTACTGGACTAAGATTTCGAAAATTCACGCGCAAAAAATTCAACTCGTCATCGCTTCAATGAAAAAAAAATGCAATTTAAGCCTTAATTAGGGAGATAAACGAGATTAAAAATTTACCCCCAAACACCTCTCAAATTGCGATGCAGGTCTTAATCAAGGATATAAACGCTTTTAAAGATTTCGAATCCCTGAACACCCTTCATATCGCAATTTATACGTTGATTAAAGAGATAAGCGCGATTTAAGATTTCAAACCCCCAACTCCCCTCAAATCATGATTTAGGACTCAATTAAGGAGATAAATGCAATTAAACCTTTTTTTATGTATTGAAAACACGGCTCGAACGAAAACGAGAATACGGATGCATAATATAAATCTAAAGATTTTCCATCATGGAAGGGCTGAAAATAAATGTTAATCAATAAACTCAACCTGAACGAAGGCTGAACAGTGAATCTAAAGATGTTCCATCAACGAAGAGCTGAAAGTAAACTTAAATAATTTAATTCAATGGATCTAGACGGAACGAAGCCTGAAAAAATTGAATCATTACATTATAAATCCAAAAACTCTCCATCATCGACGAACTGAAAAAATAAATCAATAAACCCATCCTAAACGAAGGCTGAAAAAAAGGGAATCTATAGATGTCTCATCATCGAGGAGCAGAAAATAAACCTAAAAAAGGTGTTGTTGTTTCTTTATTAAGCAGACTTCTGATAAACTTAAATAATTTAAATCAATTGATCCAATGGCAGTTTTGTAACATCCATGTCACAAACGTTGTGCTGTCAATTCTAAAGCTGCACGATAATCTGAATGAACAACGATACTTCAATATAATGTTCACTATCTCCTGGCAAGAGTCTTCATCACCAATCCCAATCACACTTCTTAAAATCAAGAAATCAAGAACAATGATAACAAATGTAAAAGAACGTTCATAAACTGGAACAAACTCGCCAAATCCAACCATGATCGTTGTCCAGTGGTGCGGATTCATACATTATGAATTCAAATTTCACTTGATTCGGAAATGGTAGAAAAAATTAAATTGATCAATACGTCATAATTATGGACAAAAAATTATTTATTTCAAGTTTGCATTTAACTTAATGAAAGATTAGAGATGTTCAGTGAAGTCCAATTTCCCTACAAGTAAAAAAAATTTTTCTATCGATTTTTTATACTTTACTTTAATTTTTTTTAAATGCTACGAGTATGAGAAAGGAGTGATCTATGGCCTCAGTATCGCCGATTAACCGTAAGTTCCAGAAATCATGTTTTTACACAACTCAAAACTTTAAACGCGTTTTTCTCGAAACGGTGTTTTCCAAATTGGCGGGAAAGATAACTCAAAAAGTTCTCATCCAAATGAATTGAAACCTGGCGCACTTTAAAGGAAATAGATTTTTACTCTATGTGAACCACTGATTTCATGAAAGAATTAACAATAAATAATGTTCAGGTCTGCCTAAAGTGGTAAAAAACAGTAAAATATGTAAAAAAAAATTTCAGATATTTTTTTCTAAATTTTTAGATTGTTTTTCTTTTTTGGGTTTTAGAGGTTCACATAGAACAAAAATCTTTTCTGAATAAGGTCCAATTGATAAAAGTAAGTTTTGTCCATTTTTCAGGTCTCTAGAACGCCCGCCTATTACCAATCCCCACCGGAGGCGACCTCCTACCGATGTGACCCCAAGGAGCCACAGAGGTCACACACCAATCAAAAAAATCTCAAATGGAGAGGAAGATTTGAGCAATTTAATGCAAAAAAAACCCCAAACGTTTGCGTTGTTTCATTTGCTCACAAAAAATTCCGAAAATACTTGTATTTCCCCCCTTAATGTCACTAATTATACTTTTGGTAATGGTAAAATGAATGAAATTAAAAGATCGAATGTTTCTTGACGCCACAGTTTTGATAACGTTAGCGCTATTTTGATCTTGTACATGCCTAGCGTTAAATGGAAAAAAATGAGACTACTTCGCTTAGAAACAGAACTGGTGGTAAGTTAGATTTTTTTCTCTTTGATTTGTTTTCCAACGATCTTGTTTTCCGCACCGAGTACCAAGCTACACTCAACAAATTCTACACGTCATCATCATGTGTCTCACACTAAATTTTGCGCTTATTGTGAAATACATCCATTTCATGTGTGAATCTTATGCTATGAATCATGCCTGAACACTATTGATTTAAATTGTGACACACTTGGATTCTATATGCCTCATATGGTGATATCAATAGCTTTGCACATCATAGTTCAATATTCTATAATATTCTACTTTATCGACTTCTACTTTGCCGACTCTAAAAATGAATCGACAAATATATAAACAAAACTGCCAGAGGCCAGAGGTTTCACATATCTTTCTAATGCGTCTGATTTGGGATTCGATCATGGACTGTTGGGGTGTGCTGCTACCGGAGTCTTCGTTCGATCCCACTGTGCCTCGGTTGTTCTTATATATGAGGCGGGTTGATAGGATAAAGTCACAACTCTTGTTTTCGATGTTTACCTTTCTGAGCAAGCAATTCACATCGCATTGAAATGCAAAACACTTTAAATCCATCTGTTTTGAACAGTAGTGTGATTCAATGTGCAATACACTTGAATAGATAGTGAAAGATTTTCAACATTTCAAAGTTTGAAACACTATAAATTAACGTGTATAACACATTGAACCAAGGTGAAATACACTTAAAGTAAATGTGATTGTGCATTTAAAAAATCAAGTGTTTAAACACTTCGATCAAACGTGTGGAATTTTTTGAGTGTACCGACGCCAGGATGGTAGCTCCCATTTTACCTGCACACGACCCATCAACTCATGGACCGGGGATAAACGGTTTTACTTCCTTAGGAAGGCGTGATCACAGCTACGCCCAAGAGAATACCGACGAGAATGCGATTGAATCCTTTGGAGGGAGAGGCAGTCACGCTTACCACTACGCCACAGGAGCTGCTAAAAGTTAGATTAGGCAAGAAATCTGATTGAGCCCGTAAGTAAGAGAG
The DNA here is from genome assembly GCF_037179485.1 of Ochlerotatus camptorhynchus. Classification (NCBI taxonomy): domain Eukaryota; kingdom Metazoa; phylum Arthropoda; class Insecta; order Diptera; family Culicidae; genus Ochlerotatus; species Ochlerotatus camptorhynchus. The sequence goes on from NW_027040867.1 coordinate 2,795,483, forward strand.
CCAACCTTTTGTCAAAAACCATTCGTAGTTCACCAAACCCGTCCTAATATTGTGCATTCTCTGATGATTCAATACAAATCACCCTTTCCTTTCAGTAATGTCAGTATGCCGACAGCTATAAATCATCATCCCTGGCATGGCTCAGTGGTGCTTTAAGATGCCTGCCGCTCTGTCACATATTTACACAACACTTTCCCACTGTCTCTCGTCACCACCGTTGTTCTCAAGTGCATACATATTTATCCAGAGCAAAGTTCCTTTCGCCCTGTCAAACAGCCGAAAATTTTGTTTTACCCTGCATCGAAAAAGTAAAAAAAAAGAACCGCCTGTCCTTCCAAGTGCCACCTAAGTGAGCATAGCCGAGCCAATAAATAAACACTTCAAATGAGAAGTTGTCCCATTCTCGAGAAACAGAAGAACCCTGTTCATACACGTGTACCAAGCAACTACCTAGTCGTCGTGTCGAAGGGAAACTTTAGATTGGGGAACTTCTTTGGCAGGATGTGAAACGCGCAATGTGTCCTCTATTTGAACCTTAATCCTTGTTTCGCTTTCCGATATTTAATTCATTAACGTTGTTTGTACAGCGATGTGTTGAAACATGCGACTGCATAAATTAATCATCATAGGTTCCTCTTTTGCTAGGATTATTATCGGTACCAAATGAGCTAACCATCGCACTGCCCGGTTTGCAGTGTGTGGGTTAAAAGCAACGACTGCACTGATGCAATGATAGGTAATTTCTCTACTTCCGGTAATGCACTGACTCGCTTCAGTTGATTGCCAGTTTGCTCAAATGACCTTTGCGACACAAAGGATGTTGTTGTAGCACGTGTCCTGGTTGCCATGAAGGCAAGGCGGGTACAGAGCTTGATTACTGTTATTATGAGTCGGTACAATACAAATGATGAATGGTTTTGTGACATCAAAAAGTCACATGTTCGATTCATCAACTTCCTGCGAACTGTTGAACAATTTTACGTTTCAGAGATTAGATTGTACCTGTTTCTAAGTAATTTATTTTATTTTATATAGTTAGCTCATCTTGAATGGATAGGATATTTAAGCTAACTTTTAAATTAAAGAATAAAACAAATATCCCGTCAACCATGTGCATAGAACAAGCGCGCGAGATATAAGTACAGGAAGTGCTAGCATAAAAACAGCAACTAAAAAACAACCATAGCAAATGGAAAACATCACACAGCATATCTTTCTCAAGCGCTTGTCATGTACATAAATTACAAGTAAATTGAATTTGGAGAAAAGTTTCCATTTTTCTTGTTTTCAGGCTTTTTTCCTCTCGAATCTCCTGCTAAAGTGAGCCGAGAGAGAAAGAGAAATGCTGTGACTGGTGACAATGAGGTGGAGCATGGCCTTCGTTATAAAAAAAAACGATGCAACGATGCAACAACGCCAACGATTGTCGGTGGAATTCAAAGCATTACAGAGATTGTATTACTGTACGGCAGTTAACAACCAATAAATCACACTAAAGTGAGTGCCTGGCCGAGTGTGGAATTGTGAAAGGTTTCTGTGTAGCATAATGGTTCTCTGTTAGTATTTGATTTAGAAAGTAGGTACTATTCAGATGCAGTTTTGTAGAAAAAAAAAATGATAGGGGGTATAGAAAAGACACGACGAGTATATTTTTGTTTGGCCATTACTTACAATTCAATTTTTTAAATTCAGTTTTATCTGGAGCCAAATATTCCGGAGCAAAGATTAGAATTTAAACTCAAACTTCAACATCATACAACAGAATTAAGAAATTAAAAATCAAATCTATTTTTTTGCAAAGAGACATTTTTAATCACATGGCGACCAGTAAACCAGGAAATCTGAAAAAAAAACCGGAGCAAATTCGGGAATTTGAAGTCACCGGGATAAAACCGTGAATTTCTATGACAATCGGCAAAAATACACATTGATTAGATTTAAAGGATACAGTCATTTTGGTCTTAGTTAGGAGAGAGAGAAAGGAATCCGTTTGAACTTGTTCTGACATTCGACAGCTTTATTATCAGTTACTTCAAAACTAAAATAGGTATAAAATAATTAATAAACTGTTAGGTTTCTCCATAACCTTACTTACGATTCAGTAGCCCAATTATTCGAAGATATAATCCACTGCTCACTTCAACTATGATTTAACGATGGTACTGGGCCTAAACATATTCAGGTAGTGAGTAATCTTATTACGTTAATATCTAACTCAACTCTTCCTGCGAAAATACAAATCTACGAGAAATTATTTTACGATCGTTCGGCTTGGTCGACGACAATGGAAAAAGTTATAATCAATCCAAGAAATTGAGTTTGTTCCTTAGATTCTTGAAAAATTTACATGTAAAAATAGTTTTTCTATCTCATCATGAAAAAAATATTGGACTCTCAGCAAAACCGTTTGTTTTGTGGTTTTTTGAGTCCAACTTTATGCCATGATAAATTACAACAAATATTTGTGCACGTGAATTTTCTTTAAAAAAATACGAAAAAATGTTGTTTTGTTTAGATTTTTGATATCTTTTTCCAATAATTTTAGAAAAATCGAAACTCATTTTTTTCGGAGCGGTATGCTTTCCCGGCTTTCCCTTATTAATTTCATTAGCGTCTGTCTGTACACTGAACCAAAACATCCACAATACTTCGAATGATTATTGCATTGCTCGTGCCCTTTAACAATATGCATTCGAATTTCGGATGATTTTCTTATGGTTGAATTCGTCGTCAGATGATTAACATCCATATGACTGTCATCCAAATACAGGATGATTTTCGTTTGAAAATCAGCTATAAAACATACGGCACTCAGAGGACAAACATTTAAGAATAGTGTGACATGCAAGTGCTTTTAATTAGATTTATAATTTGATTAAACCTGAATAACCATAATAAGCCATTCCATCATGGATACAAAAAACTTTCGTGGTGGAGAAAACATCCTCCACCACGAAAGTTTTCAAACATTGGTTTTCATCCTTTACCTTTGTTCGTAACAGCTCTGATAGCGATGCATATGCTTCCACCTCGTTTGTCAGCTCAGATCAGCAAATGACGTTCGATAGAATTATTTACATCATCGTTTTGAATGATTTGCGTTATGGGGCTGATCCAATACCATATCCATTTCCATTTAGTATGACAGTCATTCTGCAGAGAGCATTACGCATTTCAACTGAAGGCCCTATCCCTTCTCATTACAAGTTTCATCCAGTATTCGAGAGGAAAATCATCTGATTTCAAAACAACCGTCATCCGGTTGCAGCTATCATTCGAAAAAGCGATTTCGGTCTTCTGTTTTGAATGATCTGAGGTTTCATTCGATCAGAGGATGATGTTTGTGTACAGTTTATATCATTGTTCGTCGTTCGTTTTGTCATCGTTGACAGTTCGTCCTACAGCAGGTTCAGCCCAACCTGGTCTATAGACGTTTTTGACATTTAATCGTCTTTCTCTATCTAGCACCAATGGATGATTGCACGGTTTGATTTCCCACTGATCTGTTTCCCTCTTGATCGCACTTGTTCAATTTAAATGGTACTGTAGTGTGCGCCGATTAAACGTCAAAAAGCTTTATACAAGGTGTGGAGATCTAGCCTTGACGTATGTGTTGGTAGAGCGAAAAATGTAAACTTTGCGGGAGACAATGGTGACGACGTCATAACACTCGAAAGCAAATTTGCGAAACAAGAAGTAAAACAAATCCTAGCTATTTTTGCATGATGATTGTGCTTGATTGTATTCTTTTGTAAAGTCGCCGGGAAATATCAGCTGGCGATTTGATATTTTATGATAACTCTTTACTTGAAAACAGGCAAATCTCACAAACAGGCTGCTTTTTTATGGTATACAGTGTGATAATTCAATAATCAATAAATTATCTCAACATTTAGTGGCAGACCATTCATAAATTTTGGTAACATACATAAATTTTATAATCCATATTAAATTTCCTATGCGAGCGCCGATCCAAACAAACGTTATAGTCACTACAAGGGTGATTGAGTGAACGAAAGAAACGAATTGACAAATCCAAGTTTCAATCAGCCACCGTGGCGCTGCAATAGCAGCGGTGATAAGTCCGAAATAATGTGTCAAACTGAATACATTTTTGAAATTTCAACCAAAAAACTATTATTTTGTATTTATTCTAGCGAGTTTCTGTGGGAGTCAAAACATGATCCGAGCAAAAAAGTAGTACTCGTAATAATGGTATATAATTCTGAATTTTATCGTGCTTTGTTTCGAAAATATCTTCCAAATAAACAAACATCATCCAGATCACCCGATTCGTCCACCGACTAAATCTATTGCCACTTAAAAATTAATTTCAGTCGGTGTATTAATCAGCAGATTAAATCGTTTTTCGTCTGGTGCTACACCGAGCAATCGGCCTATTTAATAGTTTTTCGTCGATGGATTTAGTCGGCCAACTTTGTCTGCTGTTTAATCGGCAGATGACTTCAAACCTTAACATGTTTTCTGTAATTTAACTGTCTTGAAGTAGCTTTTTATTGAGGAACAATGCATTACAAAATAATTTTATGCATTTTGTACAAGGTTCATCCATGCTGACAAGAAATTTGCATGAAATTACATTGAAATTAAACAATTTTGCAAACAATCAATGAAATTGTCAAGGGCTGTCACAGACTTATCACCGTCGGTTAGTGCTTATTCCTGCCACCAGGCGCGCAGGAGTTTAAGTTGGATTTCTCAATTGTGCGAAGCAGAATGCAAGCCGAGTGAAAAACAAAGTGCACTAACACATACAGCTAACGGCGCCGGTGGTGTAGTGGTAAGCGTGATTACCTCTCACCCCAGCAGGCCTGGGTTCAATCCCAGTCGGCGCCGCCGGGATGTTCTGAGGCATAACATCTCTGATCACGCCTTCCTTCGGATGGGAAGTAAAGCCGTTGGTCCCCGGTTCATGAGTTGATGGGTTGATAGGTAGGGTCCAGGTGTGGGAGCTGCCTTCCTGGCACGTCGGTAGCATTGGTGCTCAGCACGGAAAACAAGATCGACGGAAAAAACAAACCAAAGGAACACATACAGCCCATCAATTCCTTACCTTGTATAGACCAGGTTTGGTTCAGCCGTCACGCATGAAGACGCAGCTTCTTCGCGTCATTGGCGTTGACGAGAGCTCTGTAACTCTTTACTCCTATGGAGAAATCTCATATGTAACTGTAAGTCTATGTGTGAAACATGGCGGACTTTTTCTTATTCTCTCACTCCAACGCAAAACCCCATAAGGAACTGTCAAAATGTGTGTGGAGAAACGTCACTTCGGGACTGGTGTCAAGGCGAATTGCGTGGCCGGGCTCCCAGCTGATCTGTCTTCGTGGCATCAGTCTTCGTCTGTGCAAAAAAAAATACGTTGTCTGTACCTTGGGGTCAATTTAACCCCAAATTCAAATTGTCTTTTCGCGTCATCAGCGAAGGTTAAATGGATTTTTAAAATTTAAAATGTTTTATTGAGTTAGTTTTATTGAGTTAGTTTTATTGTACTTTCAGTTTAAATTATCAAAATTTATTTTAAATGGCAGATCTCGCATTATAAAAATATTCTCATGAAGTGGTATATTTTGATTTTAGATATTTTTATATCACGAGATCCACACCATATAGGATGGCGCTTTCTTCTGCAAAGATATTTAGTAATTCAAGGTCTTCAAAACTATGGAAAGTGTATGACTTAACTTACTCACTAGCGCTATATCAAAAATGATCAAGTTGCGTCATATATTTTTTTAAATTCTTTATTATGGAGATTTTTAGCCTGTGACTAGTTCATCTTTGGAGAAAGGAGAGGCCTCAGAGTGAGTGACCTCTAAATACATGGTATATTAACATTTTGTAAATAACTTTGGTTGCTGACTCTTAAAATTATATGCAAGAAATAAAAATATATAAAATAGTGAAACAGAGGAACAACAGAAAACAAAATGATTTAAAACGAGCTACAAACGAATAATCCAAATAAAACAGAGCTCAGCTGGCATGGGTCCAATAGCGGAAATCCATCCAGCTGAGATGTCCTGACGGCCGAAAAAAATTCCTGCTGTACCAAGTGGTAGATTTTGGCTTCTTTCAAGAAGGTTACTAGTGCTGCCGAGGCCGGAGTATCATTCCCGACATTCATTTTTCATTATTTACCCTAACTTAACATATGGACTAGATAAATGGTATCCATATTCAGCAAACTTTTTCAGATGGACAAGACTTATCGTAAGGTAAAGATTTTAGTTCAAAATTCACTCAAGGTAGTGCTAGACCTATCCTAAACTATTGATGATCAAAAGTGACTGATATGAAAACCGTGTATTATTTTTAAGAAAACATTTTTAAATAAACAAAAGTTTAAATATATTTCTAAATGTAACTAACATGAATCTTCTAAACAGAGTTGGCAACTAATAGATTACTTTTCCTGACCAAGATTGCTGAAGAAAGCGATATTCTAATTAGTTAAAATGTCAAATAAAAGCAAATAATATAAACAAAGTTAGGCTCTAGCGATCTCTGGGGATGATTACCATATACAGTACTGGACAAAATAAATCATACGCTCAACCCAAAAAAGTACATTACATCATATTTTTGCTATTTTGCACGCAATTTCAGCAGTAAAGGGTGTCCACGATGAAATTGCCACACTATGAAATTGCTCTAACTTTTTAACCGTTGGGTAGAATTTAATGAAAATTTGGGTGGATTTAGTTCATAGTGCATTATTTACCTCCTGCAAGTTTTAAAGTCCTGTGATCAAAACTCGCGGAAATGGAGTCGAAAGAACAGCTCGTGCGTGATAAAATCTTGCGAATTCATCACGAGAACAAGGATCTCTCGCATCGTGCTGCATCATGCTGCATCATGGACGACGAAACATATGTGAAGGCCGACTTCAAACAGATCCCCGGCAACCTGTTTTTCACGGCCAAGGATAAGTTCAGCGTTCCGGAGCATGTCCGCACTCAGAAGATGTCCAAATTTGCGAAGAAATTCCTGGTTTGGCAAGCCATCTGCACGTGCGAGAAGCGGAGTGCACCTTTCGTGACCCAGGACACGATGAACGGACAGGTGTACATAAAAGAGTGCCTCCAGAAGCGGCTGCTTCCTCTCCTGAAGGCCCACAACGTCCCAACAATCTTATGGCCGGATTTGGCCTCATGCCACTACTCCAAGGACGTGCTGAAGTGGTATGCGGACAATAAGGTCAATTTCGTGCCGAAAATGTTCAACCCTCCCACAAGGTTGCAAAGACTCATTTCAGCTAAAACAATGTTTTTCTAAATTATGAAATAATTAGATGCCATGATCAAATTTTGAATTGGTAGGATACAAGAAAAGGTTGCAAAGAATGTGTTTGACATATTAAACCTGTTTATTTCACTTCATGAGAGTCACAATCAGCGATTTTTCACAAACTCACTCACTCACTCACTCACTCACTCAGCGATCAGCAAATCGCTGATTGTGACTCATAGAAAGCAAAATTTACAGGTTTTATTTTTCCAACGCATACTTTGTAACCTCTTCTTGTAAGTTACAAGTAAATCATGCCATCATACCATCTTTTGGTTTAATTATTCCGAAAAACATTATTTTAGCTGAAATGAGTCTTTGCAACCTTGCCCTCCCAACACTCCGGAGCTCCGCCCCATCGAGAAGTACTGAGCGATTATGAAGCAGCACCTTCTTAAACGACCTAAGGTAGTGAAGACAGTCGAGTAACTGAAGAAAGTATGGGTTTACATGCAAAAAACGGTTGATTCACAGGTTGTGCAGAATTTTATGGCCGGGGTTAAGACCAAGGTGCGGGCATTTGCGTATGGACTGTAAATAAAATACGAGTAAAATGGTAAAATGAAGTTTAATAGTTATTTCTCAATCCCTGAAAATTTGATGGCAATCGGATGAATACTCGAATTTTGCGAATCAATTTTGTGTGTGGCAATTTCATCGTGGACACCCTTTATATTCAGAAAAGTTCATGTATTTCTCATGGTGTATTCAATTAGCTGAATGAAAATTGTTATAATATTCTGCTATTTTTGTTACAAATTTAAATAAATATATGCTCACTTTTGTGCTTGAACAAAATAAATCATACACTCCTAAGATTTTATTTTTTAGCCATCGAATAAAAACAAAATCTGAAGATTTGACATCACGGCGTAATATTTGACAGTTCTTGTTCCGGGAAGCGTGCGCATCGCACCATTGTGTTTTGTTTGCGTCATTTGAAAAGTGAAAAATGTCGGGAAAGCAGATTTCGCTCTTTGTTAGAAATTTGGTGATTCGCGATCGTGAAAAAGGAATTTCTTTTCGGAAAATTGCCGAAAAGTACTCGATCTCAGTTGGAGCTGTTCAGCACATATGGAAAAAGTACGAAACACGAGGAATTGTGAGGAATTTATCCGGACAAGGACGTCATCGTGCGACAAGTAATCGTGATGACATCAGAATTGTTCGAATGGCTAAGCAGAATCCGAAGTATTTGTCGAGGCATATTGTGGAATCGCCCAACTAACAATTTTAGCTGCAGACTAGCTTACACAGCCGAAAATTGCCTTATGCAGCTATTTTTTGTCTGTATAAGCTGGTCTGCAGCTAAAATTGTTTGTTGGGCGATGGATCCCAATGTAAGTCGACGTACTTTTCGCCGGCGACTTAATGAGAGCGGTTTGAAAAGATGTTTGGCATCGAAGCGACCTTTTATCAACAAGTGGAACCAACGGAAGCGACTGGAATTTGCCAAAAAGTACGCCGGAATGACTGTGGACGAGTTCTGTGGATGAGAGCAAATTTGAGTTATTTGCACAGAAATGGCGATCAAGGGTTTGGTGAGGTTCCGGTGACGCTCTTAAGGAACCATACATTCAACAGACGGTTAAACACGGAGGCGGAATCTCATGGTATGGGGAGCATTTGCGTGGTCTGGTGTTGGAAGCTTGGCTCATATAAAGAGAATAATGACTGCAGATGTGTACATTGACTTGTTAAGTGAAAATCTGGAAGTTTCGTTACTGAAAACTGGCCCTGGAATTCAATTACATATTCCAACAAGATGACCCAAAGCATACAGCGAAGAAAACAACGGCATTTTTCAAATCAAATCGGATCAAAACGCTGGAATGGCCTCCCCAATCTCCAGATCTCAACCCAATTGAGAATTTGTGGTCTTACTTGGACAACAATGTGGATAAAGCATCGGTTTCCAACAAAAACGTTTATATTGAAGCACTTGAAGCAGAGTGGGAGAATATCGATTCAGGATATCTACAAAACCTCGTCGAAAGAAAGTATGCCAAGACGGTTGGAAGCAGTGTTGAAAGCAAAGGGTGGTCATACCAAATACTGAGAGTGTTAAAATGTACGTTGAAAGTTGAATTAAACAAGAATTTTCAATAAGAAATCAGGCGTATGATTTATTTTGTCCAACTCGAAACTCTCCTGTTACAACTTATAAATGATGATTGAGAAAGTCATACAATATATTAAATATTCTATACCTGCACAGTTTTAGCGAAAAACATACAGAAGTATTGCAGAACAAACCATTATTTTATGTTTGAATCTACCTGATATATCGAGCTCCAAAGAAAAATTATATGGGTGTATGATTTATTTTGTCCAGTACTGTAATTGCACAGACAAACAGACATAACACTCGCAACTTGTTCATGGAACAAGCATTTGACGGTAAATTTAAAAGTATCGTACTTGGTAGTACCGCCACCTGTGGCACGCATAGTCAATTCCCTTGCGTTTGAAGTTTACACACTACCGCCATCTGTTCTGAGTACTACCCACCATAGTGTACTCAACAGATGGCAGTAATGTTTTAGTGACGATGTTTTACAGTGAGAAGTATTTAATGTGTTATGTCTGTTTGTCTGTGGTAATTGTTTTAGTTCATCTTAAAAACATTCCGATAACAGAAGCTTCTATCTAGACAAGCAGTCAATTGAAACCAAAAAACTCTAAACAACACTGCAAACTGATGAGTTACTTCTGAGCTAAACTGTTTAACATAGATTAAGTATGAAGAGTTTTGAGTGTGTTGGTTTATTTCCTTTAAATTCCGTTATAATTGCTTATCTTTTGACAGATACGCGTATTTCGTCAACTAATTGCAGACTTCATTAGTGCCAAGTACTCAACACCACTTGGCACTGATGAAGTCTGCAAGTAGTAGACGAAATACGCGTTTCTGTCAAAAGATAAGCAATGATAACGGAGTTTAAAGGAAATAAACCAACACACTCAAAGCTCTTCATAAAGGGATTCCGTTAAGAGGTTCGACATATTTAAAGAATTGATCATAGATTAAGTTTAGTCTATCTGAACAACTTTGCTCATGACGGGACTATCTAGTCAATATGTTAAGCTAGCGCAATCATTTCAAAATTAATGTTACATGAGCGCCACCTGGTGAGTGAATTATGTGCTGAAATTTTTACCACAGGACAAGTTTTGTCCACCAGAACAATTTAGCAGAAAACGGAAACCTTCTATCTAGTCCATCTGAGGGCAAATAATTCAAAATTAATGTTACTGTATCGCTGCCTGGTGAGAACTTCTTACGACAAAATAGGTCTTTTTCCGGCAATATGAAGGTGGGATTCACATCTAGAGATCAGTTGAAAATACTTTGATAAATTTCAATTCAAGAGCTTTAAATTCAACAATTTCCTAATGTAATTAATTAAATAAAATTTAGATTTTCAAACATTTATTGCAATTTTAAAAATACGGATGTAGAATTTTAGCAAAACGGAATCCACAATAACTCACAAATCTTTAACGTGGTTCAGGCGATCAATTTCTGGGCCCAGGTTCAAGATGGTCGGTACTTTCTTCCGATAAAAATGCGATTACTGAGCATTTCGTTGATTTTTTTTTCAATTAGTCTATTTAATAAGCTGACATGTTGTAAAAATAACTGAACCTAGCCGAGTAACAATGAATGTAAAATAAATATTTAAGAATACATATTATTTTTAGGTTTTCTTCCTGAGCGGCAACTTCATTATGGTTTCACATATATTTTACCGAAATATCACTTTTTTTTAGCTTCGTTCCGACCGAGTCCTATCACGTTCAATAGCAATATTAAGTAGGGTTATTTGCCAATTGTGGTAACATAACAGCTAGGGCAATCATTTCAAAATTAATGTTACATGAGCGCCACCTGGTGAGTGAATTATGTGCTGAAATTTTTACCACAGAACAAGTTTTGTCCACCAGAACAATTTTGCAGAAAACGGAAACCTTCTATCTAGTCCATCTGAGGGCAAATAATTCAAAATGAATGTTACTGTATCGCTGCCTGGTGAGAACTTCTTACAACAAAATAGGTCTTTTCCGGCAATATGAAGGTGGGATTCATATCTTAAATGTATCTTCATGTATTCTTCACATTGATAAATTTCAATTCAAAAGCTTTAAATTCAACAATTTCCTAATGTAATTCAATAAATAAAATTTAGATTTTCAAACATTTATTGGAATTTTAAAATACGGATGTAGAATTTTAACAAAACGGAATCCACAATAGCTTACAAACCAGAACAATTGATAATGATTCTCTGCTGTTACCAATTGTAGGTAAAAACGATACTTTGCAATTCATCTTTGATAAAAGCAGACACTTAAGACTTCATCAAATTAATCATGTTCGTAACCAGCTCAATTCCTATTTGAATTTTATGTTTACTATTTGTACAAAAGATTTTTGTATTGTAGAAGCAGAAGATCCATTTTCAACAATAATTTGTCAAAAAATGTATCATTGTCAATTTTTCCCATTGGCACCCTAATATACACTGTAAAAAAACGGTGTGTGTATGGAGGTACTCAATGAACACTATGTTGGGGTGAGGTTAGACGTAAAGTTAAACTTGCGACCTAATAGTCAAGTAGCAAAAAAAAAAGAGTAATAAAACCTAGCTACTATTTGTTATAGATGCAGTGTTATAAATTATCTACAATACACGATGTTGCACAATGATATACCCATTAGCCAGGGGTAAGATATTTCTAATTACACATAAACAAAACAATATCTCCCTCCCTCGGTTAAGAGTCATTCCAATACGGGGACGGTGACATGCGGTTCGCTGGAGATATGAGTGCAGACAAGTAGCTCCAGTCATTCAGCCAAGCTCCTATTCTTCACTATATATGGGACATCTCATATTCCATTTCCGCAACAAATCAACGTGAAATTTCCATTCGGCGCGAATTGTATGCACGACATCAAGCGAAACGGCAAGTCAATTGAAATGGTTTGACTTCTTTTTAATTTTCGATTCAAGCGCATCCCACCTTACTCTCCCCCTTCAGGTTGTCCCATTCATTACAATTTTCCGCAATGAATTCCTTCGTAGCGGTCTATTGTTAGTCACTGTACCTGTCGTTAAACTACCCAGTACCCTCAACTCAAAATATGCGGGACGGAGAAAAGTAATCAGCGAAAGATGTCCCGGATGATTATGATGATAATAACGATGCTGGTATGACGGTGTGACAATACGATTCCGCGTCTCACGAGGGTGCGAGAAACATATTTTAATCACGACAGATGAAGTGTAGGTACGCTACGCTATGCGTAAGGTGCAATCAGTCAAGTGGGTCGACGACGAAAGACGACATCCAGGTGTGAGAAATCGAGTGCATTGTCTTGATTCGGATTGTATTCAGCCGGCATAACGGATAACATCTTGTTGTTCCCGACGACCAACCGGAGGCATTGCGAGCGCGGGTTCATAAATTGTTTTTGAGTTGCTGGAAAGAAGACTTGTGCCCGCATGGGAATTTGGGTCTACTAGGTGGAGGAGACATTCCATGGAACTCCGCTTTCAATGTTGATTTCAATGAGCACAGTTTAGTAGATGCTTATGAATGTTCGGTCATGATACATTCCAACTCGAATTCAGGTTGGTGTTAATTTGAGAACTTCCGAAGGTATTAAAATAGTAAAACATTATAAATTTTGCGACAGTTACAATGGTGCTCCATGCTAAGGATAAAAATATGCATTAAAATCGGGTACAATCAATAAATTTGAAACAACTTGATGTCACAGGTAAACATATCTGCACAATTTACGTTATATTTTTGCAGTGAAAGCTAACGTCAAACTCTGATTTTGAGAAAGTTTGAACATTTATTTTACTTTCCAAAATATCGATTTCCACAAGCAGGTACCTCCAACTCAGAGCCCGTATTCGTAGAGTGCGGTATGTTTAAATTGGTACAATCGATTATCTGTAGATGCAGCAGACAATCTGATAAATATATCTAGGCTCAAGACACCGCCTCTCAATTGGGATTTGTATATTTTGACGTAGGACTACGTCTTTCATTTCTATACTGGGGGTACACTTTGTGAAAACCAAAAATGAAATATGAAACAAAATTATGAAAGATTTTGAACATTAATAACTCTATTCAGGGGGCGACCCCGGCGTAGTGGTTAGCATCCATACCTCTCACGCCAAAGTCACGAGTTCTAATCTCACCCCCGAACAAGTCACGAATGACCCAAGAGCGTTAAAGTGACTATAATAAAAAAAAAAAAAAAAAAAACATTAATAACTCAGCTGCTCCTGGACCAATTTCAATAATTTTATCACCAATCGATCAAAAATCTTTCTGATAATTTTTTAAAGTGAAGCTATTGAAAAAAGTGGTACTGTCAAGCATTGTCCAATGTACAAATAAAAACTGATAATTTTATCACAGTTAAACGTTCTCCCAAACCCAGTTCTCATAATCGAGTACCACTTGGTTGCACATCATTCTGCTTTAACCTGAACAGATATAAAACAGCGCTGCTGTATGGCAACAGCTCATTTTCACTTCGGACGGCGTGGTGGTCAGTAATAGCAGCAGTAGGAAGGTGGTGGCTAGTCCACTCTTTCACACCCAACAAGCAACAAGTGACTGGTCGTGGCAAAGGAAGAAAAGGTGCCAAGCGTCATCGCAAAGTTCTTCGAGATAACCAACATCCGTCGTCTGGCTCGCCGTGGCGGTGTCAAACGTATCTCCGGTCTGATCTACGAGGTGTGCTGAAGGTGTTCCTGAAAAATGAGATCCGTGAAGCTGTCACCTACACTAAACACGCCAAGCGTAAGCGGCCATGGCTGTCATCTAGGCTTTGAAGCGACAGAGACGCACTCTGTACGGTTTTGGAGGTTAAATCATCACCAACTTTGGCATCAAGGCCACCATGCTTATTATAGTAGAGAGTAGAAATAGAATTCATCTGCCTGTTTTTCCATATTCAGAACCACACGCCCTCAACGATCACACAAAATGCTCATGTAACCTTACTTGAGCAAATGACTTTGATCGATTATCTTCATCAACTTTTCCTTTGAATCGCCACGACTGGATATTTTCGATGGAAGAAGCAACAATCTAGCATCTAATTCGACGAAGACGGCCATTTTTGAAGCCGAGCTATTTACGAAAGAGAGTCGATGAAGAGAATCGATCAATGTAGATAGAACCTATTGAAAAGTGACGCGAGATTTGTTTTCCGTGCTGAGCACCAATGCTACCGACGCCAGGGAGCCAGCTCCTTCTCCTCGACCCATCAACTCAACCGGGGACCAACGGCTTTACTTCCCGAAGGAAGGCGTGATCAGAGATGTTATGTCTTAGAACATGCCGGTGGCGCTGACTGAGTTTGTACCCAGGGCTGCTGGGTGAGCGGTAATCACGCTTACCACTACACCACCGACGCCACTAACTTTCAAGGTGTTGCCATTGGCAAACTACGCAAAAGGAAAGGAGCCAGTGTCGCTACTTGATAGCAAACTACTCATGATAGGAGGAGTCTTTGTAGCTTTTGCACCACTTGGTTGCATATCATTCTGCTTTAACCTGAACATTTGTTCCGTCCACTAGCGGTCCTACGTCAAGCTTTCGCGGTGCGGTTGAGCGGCAACCGGAGAAGTGCTCAATTGATTTTTTTGTAATTTTGACCCTTCAAAACGTGAACCAAATAATCATCCAAGGTCGTAGTATGTAGTTAGAACCATTTTGGCCGCATCCTGATATGTTCATGCAGATTATTCAGTGATAATTTCACTCTACCCATCCAAAACTCTTCAATTGGGTGCCCTGATGGTCTTTCCCAATCCCAGCATTGTTTTGTACCAACTTTCGGTGTTTCTTCACCCTTCTGTCCAAATTTCGTGCCTATTTGTGAGCTCGTTATCCTTCTCTGCATCACTGCTAGTCGCTACTAGTCTCCCAAAAGTTACCCATGTTATTTCTGATTTGTTGTACGATATTTCAACGTCCATGATCTTTGTATGATGATCTTGAGTTCCTAGTTGCATCTTACAAAACCGTAACACCAATGCGGAAAATGGACAGTGTCTCCGGGTTTTTGTCTTAAAGAGCATTACTCCATTGTCGCACCGCATGTGCTCCATTTTGCAGCTCTTCTTTCACTATTACTTTGTTGACACATTTTTACTGACTTAAAAGTCAATGCTTGACCATGTCGCCCAAAATCAGTTTGTCGAAAACTGAAACTATCTATCAAGCTGTTATATCAAACAATGTCATATGTTTTTTCATACATAATAGTACGATTACACCCAATTCTATTTTTACGCGATATTTCAGGCATAACATTTGATAACGACAAAAAGTTGGAGGATGGTGTACAAGACACAACCGCATTTTTGACGTAGGACTACGAAATTTTTTATGGTTCGGACGTTTTCGAAGATGTCGCGCAACAGAAGAATGCCTACGATGAGGGTTTCTCAGTTAATGAAAGTGAAACGGAAAAAAAAAATTAACCCACCGATAAGACTACAAATAGAACATAATTTATTTCCCTAACAAATTATTTGATTTTTGAATCATTTTGATGTATTTAGTGACAAATTGAATGGGTGAATCATGGGTAACTCTATATAAATTCTATTCTAACTCTTTACTGACATGAACTTGGTGGCCCTGAAAAGGGCCGTTTGGCGCCTCCTATTCCAAGCCTTTGCTTCTCTTTGCTTAATTGATGGTTGTTTGTCGTTGAACGGGTGAATCGAAACTAAGCCTAAAGCGCAGATAGCAACCTGTTATATAGACAACCAGCTCTGCCGGTACCATATTTTCTCGCTTCCCATTGGCTATATAATATAGGCAATGGGAAGCGAGAAAATATGGTAGGGGTCGTCCATTAATTATGTCACACATTTAGGGGGAGGGGGTTTTGAAAACTGTGACGAGCCATAAAAAAAAAAAAATTAAAGGGTACTACCAAGCATGCCATTCGTCGTCTGGCTCGACGTGGTTACGTCAAGCGTTTCCGGTCTGATCTTTGAGGAAACCCGAGGTGTGCTGAAGGTGTTCTTAGAAAATATGCGTAATGCCGTCACCTACACTGAACACGCCAAGCGCAAAACCGTCACGGCCATGGATGTCTTCTACGCTCTGAAGCGACAGGGACGCATTCTGTTCGGTATCGGAGGTTAAAACTTATCACCAATGTAACAAAACGGCCCTTTTCAGGACCACCAAGTTCATTTCAGAAAAGAGTTAGAATAGAATTATATATCGAGTATCCCCTGCTTCCAAGTTGGGTTACAAGATTACAACTCTAGAGAGCAGCGGCGCCCGTGGTGTAGTGGTAAGCGTCCCAGCAAGCCTCGGTTCAATCCCAGTCAACGCTGCCAGGAAGTTCTGAGGCATAACATCCATGAGCACGCCTTCCTTCGGGGTTCCCGGTTCATGAGTTGATGGTCGATAGGTAGGGTCCAGGTTATTTGGTAATAACTTTTATAAGTTTTCACTCAGATGTTGAAATTTATTTTTCTTTAAAGTAATTGATAGATTAGGCTCATAGTTTACTATAGTAATATGCGAAGATTAGGTTATGCTTAACATTTGAATCAACACTAATCAATTTAACACTTAAATTCCGAGATGTGTAGTGAGCATTTCTCACCTCATTTTTACAACGCAAAAACAAATACAGTTTACTACTAGCATTAAAATCTACTTTATTTTACATAACTATAACAAGCTTACACTCTATTATATCTATAATTATGTTCCGTCAACTGTGTGCAAAGTTATTAGCCAATGAGCAGTTCGTGACCAAAACTGTGTATGCCAAGCATGGGTGTGGGAAGCATTGGTGCTCAGCACGGAAAACAAATCCAAGGAAAAAAACAGCATTTTGTGTAGTCGTTGGGGGCGTGTGGTTCTGAATTGGCAACAAAATGTTCCGCAATTTTATCCTCCCTATTCGTACACGCCCGAAGATCGGAGGCGAATGACACTTCGACTTGTTTCATCTAGGAACCATTCTCTGATGACTGTGTTGGGGAAGCAGCACATGCATGTACGTAATTGGTGGATTTGTTAGTTATTTAGAAGCTTTTGGACAATGCTTGACATTTACCACTTTTTCAATAGTTTCAATTTGAAAATCAACAGTCAAGAACATTGTTATCGATGCGTAGAAATGTTTCTGATCGATTGGTGATAAAATAATTGAAATTGGTCCAGGGGCAGCTAAGTTATTAAAGTTCAAAATCTTTCATAATTTCTTTTTTTGCTTTTCATAAATTGTACCCCCATCTTCCCGAAAGACGTAGTCCTACGTCAAAAGGTTTTGTAAACAAACTTTTTAAGGCCCTTTACACGCGAACCGAAGTACGCTCACGCAAACCAACAACATAATCGGATAGGAACAACTCTCACCTTTCCGGAAGTGGTATTGGTTTGCGTGGGCATTCTTTGGTTAGCGTGTAAAGGGCCTTAGAAAGTTTGTTTACAAATGCTTTTGTACCGTTATCAAATATTACGCCTGATTTCTTCGTCCGTACTTAGTGCAACTTGTTTAAAAATCCTAAAAAAATCAAAGAAAAATATAGTGGCTGGTAAATCCAACCTGAGGATGCAAGATTTCCTTACAATTATGTGGGATTCATCATCGTATGACGTTATTGAAAACCACATGAACGGAGGATAAGATATACTGGAAAAAAAGATTGCCGACTAGACTCGAACCACGAACGTTGCGATTATCAGATATGTGGTTTCTCCACTGCTCTCTCTTTTCTTCGGAACATGGATAGGCTAAAAGCGCTCATAGTACGATAATTTGATTTTTTTTTCTTGACTTTTTCCCGTCGATCTTGTTTTCCGTGCTGAGCACCAATGCTACCGACACCAGGGAGGCAGCTCCCACACCTAGATCCTACCTATAGACCCATCACATCAACTCATGAACCTGGGACTAACGGGTTTACTTTCCTTCCGTAGGACTGGCGCGGACTGGGATTGAACCCAGGCCTGCTGGAGTGAGAGATAATCACGCTTACCACTACATCACCGGTGCCGCTGAAGAGATGAACTAGCCTATGGCTAAAAATCTCTATAATAAAGGGAAAAAAAACCGGCGCCGCTGATATTTTGATTTCACATGCTTTTTCTGCTGAACGGGAATTGAAGAGAATCGAAGCAAGTGTGTGCGTCGTTCTACAGTGTTACACATGAAAGGCTTGGTGGTATAGTCCTTTATTTAACGTCGGTCTCTGTTCCTCAATCTAGTGCCAATCACCGACGGACATCGATTGCCATTCATTGAGGGCAATCGAATGTGCAAGAAAGCAGCTTCCTCACCTGCGTAGGATATCGCACCCATTCAAACACACATGGGCCGGGACCAACGGCTTTACATCCCTTTCGAAGGAAGACGTGACTAGAGATTTTTATGCCAGGCTGGGATTGAACCCAGACCCATTGGGGTGAGAAAGCAGTCACGCTTACCAGAATACGAAATAAAAAAGATTCAAAATCTGTTTAACTGAAATTTACGTTTTTTGTAATATTTTCCATACAAACGGAAAACGGATTATGGAAATCATGGTAATTTTCACTATTTTGGCTAATCTTTCCCTTGTATCGACCCAAAACATTGGGAACTCTTCTTTAAAACTTGCAAATTATCCGACTTAAAAGATACACGGCGTTAAAAATGAAGGATTTGTCGTTTGTATGGAAAATATTACAAAAAACGTGGTACTCACCGTGCCACTACTCGGGACTGCCCCAAGCGAATGCAATGCATCAACATCAGGAAGAAGGTGGCAACTAGCAACCTGCTAGGCCGTCATCGAAACCAACGCACTCCACCAGCCATCACGGATGAACAATACCCGGCAATCCAGCCTCGTCACCTGGTCCCAAATCTTCCACCGCTGCCCATCAACAATCAACGAGCCACTCCCTCAGCTCAGCATCGCCTTACTGCCGCAGCGGCCATGCCAGATCATGTTTCTGCCTCAGTGCCTGGACTATCGTATGCCCGTGTTGCCTCAAGCGATTCAGTTGACGAATCTCCTTTAGACTTGCTTCCACTCACTTGCTATAAAAAATGATTTTCTGAATTTTGAAATCATTAGATGTTATAATGATATTTTGTACTTGTTAGATACAAGAAGAGGTTGAAAGGCAAGTGTTTGACATATTTTTTTTTTTTTTTTTTCCTTTGGTTTGTTTTTTCCGTCGATCTTGTTTTCCGTGCTGAGCACCAATGCTACCGACGTGGCAGGAAGGCATCTCCCACACCTGGACCCTACCTATCGACCCATCAACTCATGAACCGGGGACCAACGGCTTTACTTCCCATCCGAAGGAAGGCGTGATCAGAGATGTTATGCCTCAGAACATCCCGGCGGCGCCGACTGGTATTGAACCCAGGCCTGCTGGGGTGAGAGGTAATCACGCTTACCACTACACCACCGGCGCCGTTGGTGTTTGACATATAAAACCTGTCAAATTCGCTTTCAGATAGTCACAATCAGCGATTTAACGACTCGTGAGCGCTCACTCTGAGTGAACGCTCCCGAATCATAAAATCGCTGATTGTAACACTCTGGAAGTTAAATTGACAGGTCTTATGCGTCAGATACTTGCCTTTCAACATCTTCTTGTATCTAACAAGTACAAAATATCATTATAACATCTAATGATTTCAAAATTCAGAAAATCATTTTTTTTATAGCAAGTGAGTGGAAGCAACCCTGATCTCCTTTCACATCGAAAGAACTACACTCAAAGAAAATCAATTATTTTGTTCATAAGAATAGACTTATACTTCTCATTACCTTATACTAAATGTTATTCATTATTTCACTCACATTAAATTCATGCAGGCACACATAGTAACCAAGAGATATTTTATTGAAAAGCATTAATCTTATGTTATGACCAAAAGCTATAAATATTCACTTATACTTTTTACATAGCACTGCTTTGAAAAATAACAGTTGTTTTTGACTGAATCGGAAAAGGATGTCAACTACGTGTGTAGAAAATTTACAGCTTATATAATAATCATCATTCCATTAATAGATTTTAAATCATCAACGCAGAGATACTCGGTACGACAGGTGCTCTCGGTATGCAGAAGGATCAACGGCATGAGGACAATTTCGGATCCCAATCATAAAGCAGTGCGAAATTCATCTTCAGTTGCACACTATACTTTCCAGATCAATGCTCGAAAGCTCGGTGCTGTAAATAATTCGGGTTCCAATATGCACGATGCACGATGCACGAGATGATGGATGAAGTTTTATACCACTCATATATCTATCATTATTCATAAAAAAATCTATTCACACCAATTCGTTTTTTTTTGCTTTTTTCTAATGAAATATAAAAGTAAACAATATTGAAAAAGGACTTCATCAATACTATATCGAATTCAATGATTCTTATGTTTCAAAGTTTATAAAAAGTATAAGTCAGCCTTATACTTTTCATTTAAGCACGATTCATTGCATCCATAAGACTTATACATATGTTTAATTACTTATCCTTATACTTTTTATGAGCGGATGGCAATGGCAAAAATCTATGTGGTTTGCTTAATACATTCAATATGAATAATTCTTTTCGTGTAGTAACGCTGGTTGCAGAGGTGATCGTCATCCTGCGAACCTGAAAGACTCGATCTGAACAGCTTCATGCTGCCTTGTCACTCGTCACCAAGTATGGACCGTGAACCTATAATAACTGCAAATTGGAACGCTTGCTTGCTGACGAACAAGCATAGAGAGCTACTCGATTTCCTCAACACCATGGAGGTCGACATTGCTTTTATCACCGAGACGCACTTGAAGCCTGAACTGAACGTATTCCTTCCTGACTTCCGGCTCGTCAGACTTGACCCCACCTGCTCCTGGGGTGGGGGAGTGGCCATCGCTGCAAGACGAAGCATCAGTTGCCGGCTACTGCTAAGCTTCCAGCTGAAAACAATTGAAACCATCGGAGTGGAGGTGAGCACATTACTTGGCCCAATCACCATCATCGCAGCCTACTGCCCCAAGCAAACCAACATCAGGGACGGGTCGTCAGTGACCCTCCCGAAAGATATCATCAAACTCACCCGGAGGAGCGAAAACTTCATCATCGCTCACAACCCCTTTATTCTGGCTGTTTAATATGTCACTTGAATCCGGTATATTCCCGAAGGAATGGAAAAAATCTTACTTAATACCCATATATAAATCAGGTACAAAATCCGTGGGATTACCATCAATTCGTGCATTCCAGAACTCTTCGAATCAATTATTTATAAATAAAAAAGGTTTTGGCCAAATAAAACAAAGAATAACTAGTGCACAACATGGCTTTTTTAACGACCGTTCAACCACCACAAACCTTTTGGAATTTGTGGACTTCGTATTAAATGCAATGAACAGTTACCAAGTAGAAGCTCTATATACGGACTTCAGCAAAGCGTTTGACATTGATATCCCAATGCTGATTTTTAAATTAGAAAAAAATAGGAATTGAGATGAAGCTCTTCACCTGGATTAAGTCGTATTTAGTTGATCGCCAGCAAATTGTAAGGTTCAACGAGAAAACATCTAAACCAATTCATGTCACGTCAGGGGTTCCCCAGGACTCGCACCTAGGTCCCCTTATTTTTATTTTGTATATTAGTGACGTCTCTCTTATTTTAAAAAAATATGAGGGTGCTTATATACGCTGATGACATGAAGCTATTTTTAGAAATAGGAAGCGATAACGATATGAATGTGTTTCAGAATGAAACACATGTTTTTTACAGATGGTGTAGTAAAAGTTTATTGAAACTAAATATTAAAAAATGTAGCCTTATAACGTACAGTAGAAAACTAAACAAACAAAATCTTTGTATTACATTAGGTAATGAAAATGTTAAAAAAATGTGAAAATGTAAGAGATTTAGGTGTTATTCTAGATTCTAAATTGACAATTGTGGACCATTATTTATAACACAATAATACATAGAGCAGGCAATATGCTTAATTTTATAAAACGTTTCGGTCTCCACTTTAAAGATCCTTATACAATAAAATCACTTTACGTTGCTTATGTGACGTCAATTTTAGAATATTGTAGCGTTGTTTGGTCACCCTATATGAAAAAGCATGAAGAACGAATAGAGTCAATCCTAAAGCAATTTTTACTATATGCACTACGTAAGTTAGGTTGGACGGCTTTTCCTCTCCCGTCATATGAAGCACGTTGCTTGCTGATCAGCATTCAAACATTGAAAGAACGTCGGGATTACGCAAAGATTTCTTTATTAAACAATATAATTTCGCAACGCATTGACTCAGCTGATCTGTCAAGAATAAATTTGTATGCACCTTCCAGACAATTACGCAATCGACACTTGTTCGCAGTAGATCTCCATCGGACCAATTACGCTAAATTTGGACCGGTAAATCAGATGATGACTGTTTATAATCATCATTGTGAAATGATTGACCTAAATATGCCCTCAACAGAATTAAAGATATATGTTTATGTGTAGTCTACGATTTGATTGATTGACGAATAAATAAATAAAATAAAATACGATACTGCAGTTGCGGTAAATGTAACCAACCTCCATCGAATTCCTAACAATTTTCCTGTGGAATCTGTGATTACGGCTGACGAACTGTTGGCCTATACCAAATCATTTAAAAATAATCCTGAATCTGGAACTCAAACACCTGAGTTCCAGATTCTTCTACCATCTGGCACTGATTTTTAATCAGTGTCTAAGACTTGGCTGCTTCCCCTCGTGCTGGAAGTCAGCTAAAGTCATTCCCATTCGGAAACCTGGGAAAGATCCATCCTCTCCTTCAAGTTACCGACCCATCAGCCTTCTTTCAGGGTTATCCAAGCTGTTCGAAAGAGCAGTCTACCGTCGACTCCTGGCATCTGCCGAGTAAAACAACATATTGCTCGAGGAGCAGTTTGGCTTCCGTAAAGGTCGCTCGACTGTTCACCAACTCACTTGAGTAACAAACATTCTCAGACGGAGTCTGTATCTAAAACATCTGCCATGGCATTGTTGGACGTTGAAAAAGCGTTCGACAATGTTTGGTATGATGGCCTGGTCTACAAATTGCAGCTATACGGTCTTTCAATCTTCCTAGTGAAGATAATTAAAAATTACCTCACGGACAGGACATTCAGACTCTCTCTCAATGGCATCTCATCGGATGCTTTCCACATCGGTGCAAGTGTCCCACAGGGAAGCATCCATGGTCCCATCTTGTTCAACCTGTTCACCTCCAATATGCCGACTCTCTCTGATGGTGGATCGTTGTCACTGTTCGCAGATGACACATCCATCGTCTACAAGGGTAGGATCATCGGAGCTCTGACTGCCAAACTTCAGAGAGGCCTGGACGTCCTGTCTAGATATTTTAATAGCTGGAAGATCCGTATCAACGCGGCAAAGACCCAGGTCATCATATTTCCACACTCTTAATCTCCCAGACTTGTTTCTGTCGATGAATAATAAGATCTGCCTGAACGGCACAGTGGTGGAATAGTCAAAAGAAGTAGTATAACTCGGCCTTACACTCGACAGCAAGCTGCTTTTCAGGGAACACATTGACAAAACAAAAACCAAATGTAACATTCTGATGAAATTCTTATATGCACTCATCAACAGGTGGATCGTCCATGAAAAACAAGCTTGCTGTCTATAAGCAAATAATCCTTCCTGTAATTGAATATGGGGTGCCAATCTGGGAGAGTAGCGCAAATTCCCATCACCTCAAATTACAAAGGATCCAAAGCATGTTTTTGAGAATGATCCTCAACAGTTTTCCACGAATGATGAACTCTGAGGTCCATCGCCTGGCTGGTCTTCAGACGCTAGAGTTACGGAGAACAGCGACCATCCAAAGGTTCAGAGATTGCTGTAGGCAATCCGATCAGCTGATCATGGCACGTTAGGTTAAGCTATATATTAAGCCAATCTGGCACGTTAGGTTAAGCTATATATTAAGTAGGTAGCTTATCAAATTTTTAAATTCAATCAAAACACACCCCCCAAAGGGTAAGTATTCTGCAAACTAGTCGAAAACGCAAATATTAAATTAGAACAGCAAATGAAACAAAGATGAAGAGACAGGTAGGATAATCAATTAAAATGTTAAATCAATGTACTATCATAATCAACAGAAATAAACATAATTTTACTATTACTACTACTGCATGACCAACTTATTCTCTGCGGTTCGCTGTGGAGAATTTCCTATGATCAATTCTTAATAAAGATAAAATCGAAAAAAATAAAATCGAATCAAAACAGAATTAAGTATAATATACTATCGTTTTGACAGTGATTATTGCCTTTTTTCTAGGCAGTAACAACTGGCGAGACGTGGGAACAGTAATCAATGTACCGTAATACGGGGCAACGTTGATAGTTTTTAAAAGTATATTAAAAAAAAAAAAATTTTCGGGAATGAATGTTTTTTAAATTTTATATTTTTAAAACAAGTACTGACGATCCAAGACATAATTCGTTAGTAATATGTTTAACGGAAATTAAAGCATTTACACTAGTTTTTTTGGGACCTCCCTTAGCTCAGTCGGTAAAGGCACAGCTACAAAGCAAGACCATGCTGGAGGTGGCTGGGTTCGATTCCCGGTCCAGTCTAGGAATTTTTCGGGTTGGAAAATTTCTCGACTTCCCTGGGCATAGAAGTATGATTGGACTTGCCACACAATCATATCAATGCAAAAATGGTACAGGCATCGAAAGCTCTCAATTAATAACTGTGGAAGTGCATCTAGAACACCAAGTTGAGAGCACACAATAAGCTAATATGCCATACGCAATAAGCTTGAAATGCGAGGAAGAAGAAGAAGACACTAGTTTTTTAGTTTTGTAACCGAACTTCAGTATTTTGATTTGGGGTTACGTTCATAGTGCTCGATTAATGTAGAAAAAAATGAGTGAAACTAAAACAATTTAGTTCTCTAAATATGAAACCTTGAATGAGTATATAATCAGAAAACATCTTAAGCAATAAGAATACAACATTGAATTTGTGATGGCTGTATCGTGAATACATTTCATAAGCAGGGTTACTTCCACTCATTTACTATAAAAAAATGTTTTTCAGAATTATCAAATCATGAGATGGTATAGTGATAATATGAACTTGTAAGCTACAAGAAGAGGTCGTGAAGTATGTGTTTGACACACAAAATCTGTCAATATTGCTGTCAGTCCACCACAATCAGCAATTTTACGATTCGTGAGCGCTCACTCTGAGTGAACGCTCACGAATCATAAGATCGCTTATTGTGACGCTCTGAAAGCAAAATTGACAGTTTCTAGGAGTCAAACACATACTTTACACACTTTACTCGATACTTACAAGTATAACATATCATTATATCATCTAATGATTGCATAATTCCAAAAGATATGTTTTTATAGCAAGTGAGTGGAAGCAACCCTGTTCATAAGTGATGGTTTGAGTGCTTTTTCAAACAGGCGAAAAACACGAAATTTGTTTTTTTAATATGTTTGTAAAACTCACTAGAGTTTTATGGCAAAACCAATTTTCTAAAGAGTTCAAAGGAGGTAAGGGAATTAAACAAGAATGTCCCCTGTCACCTCAATATTTAAATTATTTAATACAAGATGTTCTTAAAAACGTTGCAAGAGGTATTCCTGAATTAGAATTGATAGATGTAGATTGCTTAAAACTGCCGATAATTTTAGCATTTGCCGATGACATATTAATAATAGGAAGAAGTATAAATGAATTAGAGAATATTCTTAAAGTACTAGAAGAGGAGCTATCCAAAGAAGGTCTTAAAATCAATAGGGACAAAAGTCAAATTTTAGTTAGATATCCAAATGACACAGCAGTACAGCCAAACGAATAAATGCTTAATGGAACTGCTTTTAAAACTAGTGAATATATTAAGTATCAGGAATTTAACCAATAGGCATAGATCTATAAACGCTTTGAAAACTTCAAGATTAGTAGTAGATTTTTGTACAAGATTTCATCCGAGCTGGGAATTAGGAAAGCTTATATATAATACAGTTTTGGCGACAGCGTTATTATACGGAACTAAGGTAGCGGTATTAACAAAGAAAAACAGGGTGTCACTAGCAAACTACGAAAAAATTATTCTAAGGAACATTTTTAATAGCTGTAAAAAACCAAGTAATATGAAATTTAATGCACGAAAAATTTTAGCAGGAAAAACAATAAATAGACGAGTTAGGGTAGGCAGAATAAGTTATTTTGGACATATCAGAAGAAGAGAGATGAATCATCCACTGCAATTAGCGTATAGATTCAAATTCAACAAGAAAAAAGAGGGTGGCCAAGCCTTACTTGGAGGAAATCATTAAATCAGGACTTTGATAGATATGAAGAACTTGATTTAGAAGAATGTGAAGAACTAGCTAAGGACAAAGAAAAATTAAAAAAGAAAGTGGAAGAAATTTATAAGAATGAGGATAGCGAAATATCAGATGGTGTATGGACAGAGGAAGAAGATCAAGGAAAAGGAAGTTATAAACACTGGAAGAAAAAAGGATAAGACAGAGAATGTGTGACCAAAAAAAAAAAAATTATCCTGGTTGTATCTCTTTTTCATTTGCATGCATTCCGGGTGACGAGCGAACATGATGAAGAAGATAGCTTTATCACAGAGCCCCGTATCGGAACGAGTGGATTGTTGAACGACATGGTCTACGATTCAAAATTGGTTTCTGTAATGATAAGTATCACGATCTTCATCGAAATGTAAGTATTATTGACAATAATCATAACAATCAACTCGAATATACATTGAAATACATAAATAAAAGGGAAGGGACGGTCCAACAGGGCACCCGATTGAAGCGATTTGGACGGGGAGAGTGGGAATGCCAACTCCCTGTTGATAACATTTCGTGGATAAAGAGCGGGCTCTTCTCCCCACTCATTGGGGCATCTTCCTGGGGCTGATCAAGTTGCTGGAAGGAGATTCTCTTGTTCCGTAGATGCGTATAGGCGACTTTGCCTATCGATCTACCCAATCCGTTTTTGGCCCTTCATACAGCGACATGTTGAGGACAATCAGAGGTTATTAAGCTTGATCAAGACAAACAGAGAAGAGAGCCCACTGCTGTCGGACTTAGTTTCCGTGCTACAATGGGAGGTAAACCACTATCATGAATCATGCATCATTTTTGTAAAATATGTAGCACATACTATATAAAAACTATATACGATATCAACGGAAATATCCTAAGCTACAATATGGAACCAATGTTTCTAATTTAGAAAAAGCACAACAAGTAAATTCAATATTTATATTATACTATCAAGGTTACTCGCATTATCAAAGATACCCCGTTTTACGGTAATTGTTTGATTATGCAGTGGGACTACATTGCTGAAGAAAACTTATAAATTTTACACAGTTTTGCAGCTCATTGCCCGTAATTCTTTTGTTGTCTGTCTGTATGTAAGATAATCACATTTAATCGCGTTTTTAGAGTTGTGTGTATGTGTGTGTGTGTGTGTGTGTGTGTGTGTGTGTGTGTGTGTGTGTGTGTGTGTGTGTGTGTGTGTGTATGTGTGTGTGTGTGTGTGTGTGTGTGTGTGTGTGTGTGTGTGTGTGTGTGTTTTTTTTTTTTTTTTTTTTTTTTTTTTTTTTTTTTGGCAAGGAGGAAACCTTCAAAAAGGCCATCGTGCCACCGCTTGACGACTGGGCGCACAGTCGCGGTGACACGGTGTGTGGGATTCTTACCGCACTAAAACCTCCTTAGACGCCTTGCCCTTTTCCCCCGGAACCACTTGTCGTATTATTTCGGAAGGGGCCGTGCATTACGCACCTCACTTTACCTCAGCTAATTGGCGCTTCCAGTTCGCTGATCGTCTCTCCAATTTGTGAGCCATTTATCTCCCAGCGTCACGTTCTACTCGGTTATCCCTGGTGGTGGATACAGCCTACTCTGACGGAGAGTTCTCCCGGCTTCGGCTTTCAGTTCGCACTTGTGTGAGCACATTACTACTTTCTAGTTGGTCTTCCCGCCATTTTCGCTGCAGCGCTGACATGATCTGCGTTACTGCTCTGCTGACGGCGTTAAAGGTGCCCTCCTCTCGACACATTTCTTCGACGACATTCTCCGTGCTAAGGGCGAGCATATCCTCTCGCACATCATCAAATCTAGGACATTCGAAGACCACGTGCTCTGGTGATTCTTCCACATTCCCACACTCCGGACAGAAGGGTGACGTTGTGTGTCCGAACCGATGCAGGTACTTCCTGAAGCAGCCATGACCAGACAGGAACTGCGTCAAGTGGAAGTTGACTTCTCCATGCTTCCTGTTCACCCAGGTCGAAAGAGTCGGTATTAGCCTGTGTGTCCATCTACCGTTCTCTGCTGCATCCCACTCCTGCTGCCACTTAGCCATCGACTCCGTTCTCACCATTTTTCGTACTCCTCTGGTTTCTCTCGTCATATAGCACTCGTAGTCCTCCGCCAAGGTGATGCCGATTGGGATCATACCGGCGATAACGCATACTGCCTCCATCGAAATGGTTCTGTACGCACTCACGACTCGCATGGCCATGAGCCGGAACGTACTGCTCAATTTCCTTTGGTTCTGCTTCGTTTTCAGCGCTTCAATCCAGGCTGGACCTCCGTACCTTAGTATTGATGAGGAAACACTAGCCAGAAGACGTCTCTTGCTGCTGCTTGGACCAGAATTGTTCGGCATGATTCTGGCTATTGCGTTGATGACCTTCGTCGCCTTCTCGCAAGCATATTCGATGTGGCTATTAAAGTTTAGCCGGTCGTCGATCATCACTCCCAGATACTTAAGCATGCGCTTCGAAGCAATGGTGTGCTCTCCAACGGTAATTTCTGCCCGCTGCACTGCTTTGCAGTTACTGACCAACATCACTTCTGTTTTGTGGTGGGCTATCTGCAGCTTCGCTCCTTGCATCCAGTTACCAATCGTATCTATCGCCTCAGCCGCCAACATTTCCACTTCTTCCAGCGTCTCACCGGTTACCGTCAAGACGACATCGTCCGCAAAGCCAACGATCTTAACTCCTTTGGGCAGCTTGAGCGTCAGCACGCCATTGTACATTCCGTTCCACAGCGTGGGACCTAGAATGGAGCCTTGGGGAACCCCCGCCGTGATTCTAAGCGATTTCTGCCCCGTGTCTGTCACGTAGACAAGGACCCGGTTCTGGAAATAACTACTTAGAATCCTGCAGAGGTAGCCTGGAACCCTCATTCTATGGAGCGCCTTGGCGATGGCCTCCCAGCTGGCGCTATTGAATGCATTCTTGACATCGATCGTAATCACGGCGCAGTATCGATTTCCTCTCCGCTTCTGTTTGGAAGCTTTCTCGGCTCTGTCAATCACTGTCCGAATTGCATCCACCGTCGATCTCCCTTTCCGGAATCCAAACTGTCTCTCCGACAATCCGTGTTCACTCTCCGTGCATTTCGTCAGCCTGTTGAGGATGATCCTCTCTAAGAGCTTTCCTACAGTATCCAGCAAGCATATTGGCCTATACGATGCAGGATCCCCCGGCGGTTTTCCGGGCTTCGGCAACAGCACAAGCTTTTGTACCTTCCACCTATCAGGGAACTGACCATCGTCCAGACATTTCTGCAGCACCATCCTGAACATGTCCGGGAACGTCTGGATCGCCGCCTTCAACGCCACGTTGGGAATTCCATCCGGGCCGGGAGCTTTATTCGCTTTCAACCCTTTCGCTGCTGCTATGAGTTCCTCGTTGGAGACTTGTTCAACGTTGTCTTCATCTACCTCGCCATATGGTGTAGGTGGCCAGTTCGTTGGGTCATGCTGTGGGAAAAGTCCCTCCACGATGACTTTCAGCTTGTTGTGACACATTTCAACCGGCATCGTTGGGCCTCTGATCTTCGCCATCGCAACTCGGTATGCGTTGCCCCAGGGGTTGGCATCGGCATCGCGGCACAACTCCTTGAAACTATTTGACTTGCTCAGCTTTATCTTTCGTTTCAGTGCAGCCCTGGCCTCTCGGAACACCACCCTGCGCTCCTCTCTGTCTGCTTCTGTTCTTGCTCTCTGAGCACGCCTTCTGGCTAGAAGACAAGTAGCACGGAGGGTGCTAATTTCCTCGTTCCACCAGTAGGCTGGACGCCGCCTGTTCGTTGGCTCCAGTTTTCTCAGCATAGTTGTGTCACATGCCCTTGCTAATAATTCGGTCAACTCATTCGCGCTTAGGCCCGGGACGCTGTTGTCTACCCTTAGAGCTTCGATGAAGAGATCCTTATTGAATGCCTTCGTCTTCCACTTCCGCTCGCTTACTTTCGTCCTCCGCATTTCCACCGGTGTTCGTTCGCCGATACTGTACCGGATCGCCTGATGGTCACTATGGGTGTACTCCTCGCACACTGTCCAGTTCATATTTGCCATTAGCGACGTACTGCAGAAAGTAACGTCGATAATGGATAATGTGTGTGTGTGTGTGTGTGTGTGTGTGTGTGTGTGTGTGTGTGTGTGTGTGTGTGTGTGTGTGTGTGTGTGTGTATGTGTGTGTGTGTGTGTGTGTATGTGTGTGTGTATTCCCTCTAAACCCCACTGGCCGGCAGTGTTATTATGGAAGAACTCTCTCTACAATGTCGCATTTTTGGTCATTGAAGACAGCTTTAGTCCGGGAGTTAGAAGGTGATAGCTCTATTGCAGATCCAGCAACCCATTTCAGAATGTCTGGAGAGTCACGCCCATTCCGAGGTTACTTTCACTTACAATAAGCCCCGCATGTATGCATAACCGTTATCAAATGGATATTGGTGATAGATACACATGGCATGTATTTAGTTTCATTTTGATATTTATTTTTTTTTTTTAATAAACTGCACATAAAAGCATAACTGTCCCATATGAATAGGAAATCATGCAAAGATGGGACAATTATGCGAGTATCGGCAGTAAATGGAAAGCTCTCACCATATTCTGCTCTTCCGCCGTCGTTAATTGCTTCTTTAGGAATCCCTTGGAGTTTTTCTCTAACACTTCGTGTTTCATTTCGTGCTTCACCGGCAATTTCCTTCTCTAGATCGTCCTTGGTTGGTTGGTTCTAATATGATTCCGTCTTTTTTGGTCGGTTTGATGTCCACCATCTGTTATTGAATTGCCATGGTGATCTGGGACGAGGCTCACGTCCAAAGTCGCTGGTCCACCGAGCGCTCAGTGTGCGAAAGGAGAATGAAAGAAATACGAAAGGGATCAGTTTCAAGAAGTGACAGTTTCATCAGATTCCCCAACTAACCATACTCAAGCAAAGTAAGAATATACAAGCTATATTGCGACTATATGGTTACTTAGGTACTCATATGGCCGTCAGAATGGTTCATCGGTTGCGAAGTGAAGTATTTCTGAAAGTGATGCGTAATATTTCTCAATGTTTTGATTTTATCCTAACGTTACCTCAATGTTATTTCATAGACAAGCAGACACAACACATTGAACATTTATCATTGTAAACCCTACCGCCATCTGTCGGATACACTATGATGGGCAATACACTCAACAGATGGTTGTAGTGTGTAAACGTCAAACGCTAGGGAATTGATATGTGCAGCACAAGTGGCAGTACTACCAACTAAGAAACATTTTGGTGAACGTTTTAGGAGTGTTATGTCTGCTTGTCTGTGATCATACCTTCACTATCGCAACTTCGGGTAATCAGCGAAAGTACTTGCATTTTTCTCAGGCACTTTTGATCTAACTGCAATTACTCTCTCATACTCGAAATGTGCCACGACCAAATTGGCACAACGACACCCTATACGCTCTCTGACCGCAGGGTTGAATCGCGTTTTTAGAGTTATGTCAATATTACAACTTACAACTGACTTCATCGACCTCCAGAGTTACTCACCCCGTACGATACAACTTTCCATCGAACCGTTAGCACCGCTGTTGTCGTCGTCGTCGTCGTTGTAGTCGATTGTAGCTTCCACCGGAGTGTGTCCAAACATTGCGCCCGACTTGTGTCAATGTTATTCCTATAGTGCTCTCGTGAGGGGTGAATTTGAGACAACAACGTCAAAAAAAAAAACGATTCCAGAGCTTACGTTACAATGTGACAATGATCGGGAAGGAGTTGGTCTCCTCTCCGGGCCAGGAAACTATAAAATGATTGCTTTATTTCGTAAAGTCATTGCTGCACACTTCCATCCGCCCATCGGCACGTGACAATTTCGGTTAAATTAATATCAAAACAAATTACTCGGTGACGATGTTCGTGAAGAATAAATCCCCCGTAATGGGAAGGAGGAAGTTATGGTAGGAGTCAGTGTTTTAGAATTTATATTTTTTTTTACCCCTGTAAGCAGCGTTTCGTCACAATCGATGATTGTTTCCATTGTCGGGGCGTTGTCGGGGTGAATTGCCCACGTGCTTGGTAGTGACGTTGATTATTATTGACTTCGTTTAGCGGACTGTTTTCCCGCCTGGGGACCGCCATGAATAAGTGGCACAGCACATACACACGCTCCAGGCTCGATTAGAATCGATCAGATGCTGAAGAGGCGAGAAGGCGGCCACACTTTAGGGGACAATTAGCTCTTGCACGCGGATTTGTATCGTTATCGCTTGGGAGAGAATGAAGGCAATCATGATGCGGATTTGTGAAGATATTCAATGCACAACTTTCAATGTATCTGCCGCACATAAATCCTTGCCCGAATCAATTCCCAGATCTATCGACCCAACAATTGACACGACTGTTAATGTTACCGCAAGGAACAAAATGTTCAGAACACAATACATACCTTAAACCTTAAACAATCTTCTTACTTGAACCGACTTTTAATCCTGCTGCACGTATCACAAATTCTTATCGCATACCCGACGATTATTTCAGGAATGAAATTATGAGTTCCATTTCACTTTGCGCACCGGCTCGGTTGGACCAAGTGCCAAGCAAAACGAATTATCACCCAGCAAAAATGGATTCATTTGTGTTTTGATTTACAACCCCATAAATTCCACTCCATTCTTTGCGTTCCGTTCCCGAACAGCAGCCGCTGCTGCGGCTGATGATGCCTGTTGGATGTTGGCGGCCGGCGGTGTTAAGCCAGTTGTCTCTCTGACCCGCCATTGGATCTGTTTCTCGACTTAAAAAGTTAATGCATTTCGTTTACAACTTCCATTGCAAAGGGAAGCGAACCAAAGTGCAGTAGCAGCCAGAAATGCATTAGCTCTTGTCTTCGGCATCTTCGGTCGGCTTTTGGTGTTGCTGGCGCTAAACAGTCCAAGGCGAACGCAGGCGACAGGGAAATGAATCGTTTTTCAATCCTCGCTTTTCCACCGCATCAATGCATTGACTTTTCGGCATACATATGTGTAAGATGGGCAGCCAGGCAAAGGCAAAGGCAAAGGCAAAACCTCGGAAGTGCTCTACGGAGGAGATGAAAATTTTAGAGCATTGTTAATTCATAAATTTTGAATGTGTTGACTAATGCATATTATTTATATCGCTTTGCATTTTCCCTGCACGAAAAAGGAAGCCCGTTGTTTCATCTGATCCATTTAGAGTAGAAGAGGCACTCTGCTTCTGTTTACCGCACTGCCGGTCGTTCGGTTCTTATTGTTTTATTTCTTTATTAGTGTGAACATGAGAATCGGGCCACTCGCGGATGGCTTTTAAGGTTTGGTCTCGCCTCCTTGGGGAGCATTTTTACGATTTTCTGGCCAAAGGACGTCGGCAAACCAGTCTCACCGATCGGTCAAATCTCGATGGTAGCTAGCAGGTGGAAAATCGACGGCTTCCGTCCTTTGTTGGCCAAACACGACACGTCAATCATTCGGCTATTTGACTTTTCAATTAGATATTTGGTTTATATTGCCCACAGAGCTAATGTGTTTGGTAAAATTTTATCACCGAAAGCTTTTACGTCACTTGATTGAGCTGCAAGTGTATTCTTGGGAAATTTAAAGTCTAGATGCTAGCAGATGAATAGTCGTTTTCTTTCAGGCATGGAGAGAGGAAAAACGAAATTAATGCATTTGACCACGGAGCTTGACTTTGTTCGGGTGCATTTTCATGGAGACAGTTTTCTCATTAACTTTATATGATTCTACAATAGTTTGAATCAGTTGTTGAAGCTGGTAGTCGGGGTGTTCCTTCATAGGTAATTATTGCACATTTTGCACCCAAGTAGACGACACCTGTTCAAAAAATAATCCATAAAAGAAATCGCTCTTAACTAACTAATCCCAAGGCTGCAAAATGCGTATCTATGCATGTTAACAGGGCTGGTTCTCGGCAATGCGATGTTCAATCGTTATGATTCACCCATTATTCGAAAGTTGAAAAATGGTCATTTGGATATCCGGAATCACCGGGAAAATGGTCAATTCCTGAAAGTAGACTAAGAGATCTGCGAAAATATGCCATCTGCATATCGATTCTCTTACTGGGTGGGGTCCTGTGGACATTCGAAAACGTCGAAGAAATGGTCAATTTCTGAAAGTAGACCTTGATATCCGTGATTTTTTTTTCTAAATTGCATACAAACATGAGCAAAGATCAAATATACTATCACCAAATCGATTCTGCTCCCATTTGGGTGCTGTGGATATCCGGAGTCACCAGGAAAATGTTCAATTCCTGAAAGTAGATATGGAGAACCGCGATTTTATTTTCTAAATTGCATACAATCTTGACCAAATAGGAAATACGCCAACACTCTATATCGATTCTACTTTCGAGCGATCAGAAAATGCCCTTTTGGATATTCAGATTCACCGGCAAATTTATGGGGTCAATAAAGATCCATGATCACCAAGCCAATTCTGCCACCGGTTGGCTAAAAAACAGTCATCCAGATATTCAGACTTACCGGAAAAGTGGTAATTTTCGGGAAGTGGTTAGGACTCTGCGTTAAAAAAAATGTAGTATAGAATTCAGAGCAGAGTGGAAATTTATCAGTACCCGATTGGAAGAAATTCTACACAGATAAAAATTCTGAATTTTTATTGTGACGTTCATTGTAAACTTGTTTTTCATTTCACGCAACCGAGCAACTTGCAAACAATGTTGTTTACAAAGATGGGTTTTTGTATACAATATTTGCTGCATTGCATTAAATGTGTCAGAACATTACATGATATATAATGTATACGTATATGATATGTGAAGCTCCATTTATGTGCATCATATTCAACAGAAATTTACACTACTTTTTCGAACTGTGTAGAATTAGTTTTGGAAACTAGAACTTCTCCTCAAAATGTATAGCACCTTTAGTAAAGTGGAAAACTGACATCAATACATCAATTTGACCACCATGTGATCAGTAAACAGTTCTACGGATATCCAGATTTTCCGGGAAACCGAAAAATTGTTGAAAGTAGTATAAGACATTCAGGGTTTGTTTTACTCTACTCAACGGCAATAATTAGTACAAAAATCCAATTTTTGCCTTACATATTTATGTTAAGTTTATTTTGCATTTATTATAATTTTTTTTAATTTTTGTTAAGCAATGTCAAAATTTAAAAAAATCTCAAAAACTTCGTTTTCGAGTTTTTCTTATTTATTCAAAGGGGGGATGTTTCTCAGAGTCTTAAACTATGTTAATCATCGATAGAGTTTCCACTTGCTGCAATTACGGCCTCCACACGCTTCCGGAATGCACGGCAGGTTCTAATAATGTAGTCTGGATCAATTTCTCCCCAGAAATGGGTCAATGTTTGTCTGAGGCTTGATGTACTCGGGTGGCGTTTAGAACAGGTCTTGGCCTTCATGACGCGCCATATTCAGTAATCCAGCGGTTTAAGATCGGGACTGGATGGCGGCCACATATCCTTCATCCATAACGGAAGATGTTCCTGCAACTGCTGTTCTGAGTGCGGTTCGAGGTGTGGCACGGAGCCCCATCTTGTTGTAATACAACATTTGGCTTCGGACCATACTGTTCTTTGATCCACGGAAGAACATACTTACTTAAAATCCCGATGTAGACCTCCGTGTTGACCTTGTCGCCTTCTGGAATGAACACCGGGTCCATTTTTTTTTGCCATCAAGCCACCAATCCAAACACCATAACGCTAGCAGGATGCTTGGTCAGATACACGTTCTTGTGCTGGTCGGTCACGTCTTTTACCGGAAGAGAACTACACGGACAGAAAATTGTTTGCATTGAACCAAAAAAACACTTTATTTGTATATAAACAAACAATTCCGGTTGAAATTATATTGCATTTTATTGTTTCGATAATACTTATTCAAATAAATTCAAAATAAGATTAATTTTGTTTTAATAAGCCACTATTCAACTGCAACTATTGTTACAATAACAACATTCGTTTATTAAGCCAACAATAGTTAATTTTAATTTAGCATTTATTTGTTGTGTCCGTTCCCCGGGTCATGACTGCAAAAATAACTACCAACCATTCCCTCGTTCCCGGACAAAAATGTAAACAATATTGTTAATATTGTTTTTGACAGCCAATTTCGTGAAATAAGTGCAAGATTTCCAAAAATCTTGAGACTTGAGGTAAGTGAGTATGCTGCAGTTTCTATATATAAACAGTTATTCTTTATTTTTTTTCCTTGATTTTTTTTCCGCCGATCTTGTTTTCCGTACTGATTACCAATGCTCCCGACGCCAGGAAGGTTCAACTCATGAACCTGAGAGATTTTATGCCTCAGAAAGGTTTTTTTTTTAACAGGAACAGGACAACCGGATTTTTTTTCGCTTAAGCAAGTTCAAGATTTTCCAGCATCGTTCGACTCGTAGCTCTTGGATGCGGTTGGTAATCATCTGAGGTTTTTTTTTCCGTGCCCTTGACTTCGCCCCGCAAATCTTCCTTTACGATCTGATCCCGTGTTCCTTTGCCATTTTCCTTATTAAACGCACTGGATTCACCCGAATCTTCCTTTTGATAGCAGCGATAACCCTCGGAACCCGAGCTGACCTCGGACGACCTGTGGCCACCTTCGCGGATAGTTGTCCTTTCATTTCTCGGTCTAAAACCCCTTTGACGGTCCACCGGTACACTCCCACGGCGATTGAAATGTCTTTTTGCGACATTTGCGCGTGGGACAAATCACGAATATGCTGCCACTTCGTCATGGTGCAACTGTCAAACTAAGTAAATAATTTTCTTTTATACACAGCCTACTACGGTATGAGCTATCGGTTACGTGCATGCAAAGAAAATCAAGGCATGGTATGCATAGGTGAAACGGGAACCTTATTTGTACGATGGTGCAAACATTATCACGCATACGGTACAACACCAAGTAGATTAATGTTGTGGTTGAATAAATTCTCCAGATTTGTGTGAACAAAGCCTGAACTAACTTCTGTTAATACAAGTATTATTAAGCATGTAGTTGAATAAAACCGTCAAGAAGTTTTTACTTCAATAGACGATTGTTTGTTGGGCTTACATCACAATTAAAATTCAGAATTTCTTGCTGTGTATATGTCTTGTTTGGCATCTTACTGAGAACTCGTTAACAACGATAAATACCCTTACTGTATTCACAAGACAAGTTATGAAGGTTTAAATTTCAAGATAACTGAAGCGACAGTTCTTGATGAACGTGAGAATCAGGCCAAATGAATTGAAATGCAGATTTTTCACGAATTTAAGGGTTATCTCAAGGATTATCTACACAAATCACCAGCACCATTTGGTAAAGCATGTTTTCTCTGAATGAATCAAAACGGAAAATCCCTAGAATCCTAAGAGGGATACGTTCAACGATCGTGTGACGTATTGATCTTTTGTCTACAGCATGTCAGCCATAAATCTATGGTCGGACTCAAAATGATAAAGCACAATCTCCTTTAGGAATACGTTTAGCTTGCTAAGGAGTAGAACAAGATGCTAAGAAGTTTATGTTCTAAATAGTTTCTTGAGATGCCCATACTTTTAATGGTTTTATAGAAGTGTCAACAAATTTATTGTTGGTATAATTTAATGATGGAAAGCTATTCAAACTATCCAGGATCTTCCAAAACTACGGAGAACGCAAGCACGCTCATGTAATCACAAGAGTAAAGACGTCAAACGCAACGTGAGCATCAAAGCAACACTGACAGTAACAGTTCCTAGTGGGACTAACATGCGTAGAATTTCCTACTTCAGAGCAAATTTTCTAGGCATAACAGTCCTATTAAATATTGTTCGTATAAAAATAGGCTTGAAGGTAATTTCTGTAGTTTTCACTAAAACATATTGATTCCGTTGAAATGTGAACAATGCGCTAACTTATTTTAACGTATATTTCTTCCAATGAGCAGAAATGATTAGAAACATTTTTCGCGAATTTCTCAGAAGCAACTTTTGAAACATGGGACTGATATGCGTAGATCGGCACACCCTTTATCATCCACATTCCCAAGCATTGCTGTGCAATCGGACCATCCCTCGTTCATGCAATTTTTACACCAGTTCGTTTTCCCTCCTTCTGTCAACACGTCAGCTGTGTTGATGAAAAACAAAACAGATGCAAGTCAGTGATGTCGGTTCTACCAAATTTTACGTAGATCTATAGAATTGATTAAATTTTGAAGATATTCAGATCCGTAGGAGATATTCACAGAAGTGCAGTATTTCTTTAGGGATTGATTTTGTTTGTTTAGTGTGATTATTTTTTTTGTTGGAAAAAAGTTTGTTAACGTGGCAATGAATCACTAATGCGTGCCCCTGCTACCACCGTTCATCACTT
Source organism: Ochlerotatus camptorhynchus (assembly GCF_037179485.1). Taxonomy (NCBI): domain Eukaryota; kingdom Metazoa; phylum Arthropoda; class Insecta; order Diptera; family Culicidae; genus Ochlerotatus; species Ochlerotatus camptorhynchus. Next base: position 2,834,543 of record NW_027040867.1, read on the forward strand.
CAATGTGTACACAGCAAACAAATATAATATGTATCAATCAATGCTTCTCATAATGATGTATTGTAACTGGTAATGCCTTGTTCAGACTACAGTGCTATAACATGTTTCAAGGGTGCTATAATAATTATCAACAAGTTAAACGTCATCAAAATAGCCTTGTAATAATTACACAACAAGTGGAATGACCAAGGTGCAGCTCTTTGAATGTAATATTCATTAACTCTATATTCGTCCGAGTAAGTGATATTTGTCACCATTGGGATGCCATGGCCCTCTTATCATTTTCAAGAGCTGACATCTACTAAATTGACCCGAAAAAGAACTGGCATCACTGACAAGTTCAAAATAAGGTGGTTTGATTAACGCTTCAGTGGCGCCATCAAGACAAATGCGAGCACATTCCGTACTTAAACCTTATTTGCGATGTATGTGATTGTGAATGTTATGCCTGTTTGTCTGTGCTTTAACTCTGACGCAGGCAACGACAGTAATTAAATCAATTTGTAATAACTACTGTTTTAATTACATTAATGCTTTGATTATATTAATTAAACAGTTTAACTAAGTGGTATTTTTAACCTGTTCTGCTATCTTTTACACATTTTAATTCGTTTTTAATAAATTAAATTTTATAACATAGGGGAAATGACGGCTTCGGCATGACTGACTATTTTCGGCAACCCAAATTTGAAACACTATTTTCACTGGATTTTCTTACGAAAACACTTCGCTGAATGCATGCAAACGATTCTTTATGCTTTCAGCTTCAATTTGACTATATTTTTACCACTGAGAAAAAGCAATCTAGCAAGGTTTTCTTGAAAAGAAACACACGCACTACAAATTGTAGCTGATTTCGAGTTGCCGATAATAGAACAGCAGATTTACATGCAGTTCAAATGGAACGGTTGCCGAAGAAAAACTGGTTGCCGACAATACTCGCTCTCACTAGAGGAGATTGGAGCTTTGTTAAAGCATTTCAAAACAGTTTTTGACAATTCCTTCGACTGAAATTGTTAGAGCAGCTGGCAGCAAAAGATTGTAAACAAACCAATACTGCATATGTGTGCGTTCCATAGAGAAAAAGGCTATTGCGATTCTTTTCTGAAATCCACAGACCACCAAACAAGTTGCGGGCCACGCATCCATGCGCACAGTTGTGCGCCAGCCACATGTAAATAAATAAACGTCAAAATATTGTTCGCGTCTTTTTACTCAACCGTATCCTGAACACAAGTAGTGAATTCATCAACCGGCGAATTTCAGATTAATTACGTGGTTCCTGAACTGAAACCAGATGCACCGAATTAAGCAGGAAGTGTTGGGCCGGCATGCCTCATCTAATACAAAATACCATGCGCTGTATGCTTTCTATTTCCTGGGATTGTCCAAATTACAATGTGCGAGGATTTACGGTAAGCATCATAGCACTATCAGCAGCTGGATCCAGTGATACCAGGAGGACGGGATTATGACTCGCAAGGACCGGAAGCGAGTTTTTCTCCAGCTTAATGTCGAGAAACGGCGTTGGATTATCAATTTGTTCAAGTCGAACCCGACAATGTTTTTAGACGAAGCAAAATCTGAGTTCGAACACACTTTCCAATGTTCGATCAGCATTGCTTCTGTTTCGAGAATCCTCCACGTCGAAGGATATACTTGGAAGGTACTTGAACGAAGGGTCATTCAGGTGCGGGAGGACCAAATTTGTCATTTCGTTAATGAACTTGCATCGATTAATTGGGAGCTACATAACCTGTGTTTTCTTGACGAGGTTAACATGCAGCTGAGATCAAATTCACCGGCACCTTTGACAGTTGTTTGTGTGCATTTTGCTCATTTGCGTCTAGGGTATCTATCATATTGTTGCCTATGAATTGATCTTCTTTATTGATGATAATAATTAGTGTTAGTGTCTTAACATTCAAGGTAAGATTATTATGACATGTCACACGTGGTTGTATAATTAGTTTAGTATTTTTTTTTTAATAAAGTTACCTTAATTATCAGCCACATAGTAGCACTACAAATGTTTTGATGTATGTCCAACTATATATATCATACCCTAGCGCGCAACACTGAGAAGGAAAGGCAAAATATGTGAAATGCGGAAAATTATCGATAAGCACAATATGGATTGCCGATACTTAAGTGGACCCTACACGATTGCTTTTATTGACAATAATCGTATTGTCAATTCATTCTATATTGACGTCAATACATCGATATTGACAATATTTCTGTATTCACATCATCAATATTATTGTCAATAATTCCCCTTCACGTCAATATATTGATACGTGTGGGGTTCGCTTTACACAGTGCTGGTGATATAGGGTAAACTACCCAAACGATAACAAAATTGAGTTGAATTCGACTCAATTTTGCAAAAAGTGGGTTTGCTCACAAAGTGAGTGAATTTTTCTCGAATTTCCAGGAAAAACCCGAATTTATCCACCTATGGTGTGATCAGACCCTTCTTACTTATTCAAGTTTATTTATTTTATTGTCATTATCAGTGACCAAGCCCCCCACCCCCGTGTCATCCAGTGACGCTACGCCACTGCCTGGGGGTACCCGGAATATATCCGGGTGTAGTCTATTTGGTGAGGCTACCAATCACCTTATCATCGTATTTTAATGTGATTTAATGGGTTTTAATTCAATTCATATTCAAGCAACTTCCCCGGGGTACCCGGAACATGTCCAAGTGTGTCCAATGTGGTCTGTAACACTTAACACGACTTGCATTGATCTTATTTTTGAATTCTGTAGTAATTTGATGTGTCGCATGATGGTTTTGATACGTTTTCCGTTAAATCCAGCGTAAAGGCCCATATTCACCGGATCTTATTCCGGCCATATCTCCGGAACCGGTTCACCGATTCCAAAACCGTTCAATGGGACCCCAAGACCTATCATTTGGCGCCGAGTTTGTCCAAATCGGTTGAGCGGTTGCTGAGAAACGTGAGCGCATTCATTTCGTTACATACACACACACATACACACATACACACGTACACACACACACACACACACAGACATGTTCCGATCTCGTCGAGCTGAGTCGAATGGTATATGACACTCGGCCCTCCGGGCCTCGGATCGATAATCGGTTTTTCAAGTGATATCTATACCCTTCTTTGTAAGAAGGGTAAAACTTCTTGAATATGAGGATGATGATATGCTAGGAGTATACCAATTGACCACTTTGTCAAGCAGTTTTGGCTATTCCACAGCCGCAGTCAGTTTATGAGCAAAAGGAGGACGCACATTTTTTGCCTGTAGACTTGGAGACATACTTAAGGGGAGGTTTACTTGGATTTTTTTCAAAAAAAATGATTTTTTTGCATAAAATGAAAGCTACAAGTGTGTACAATATGTGGCCAAAAGGATTTTATGATCCGAAACATATTTAGCGAGTTATGGCGCTTTGAGTGAACCTTTGTCATGCGCGCTGAGGGACGCAACAAAAACTTTAAACGCGTTTTTCTCGAAACCATATTTTTTATAACAACTTAGAGCATAGGGCTTGAACAAATGATCCGATTTACAATCGAAAAATTGCGCTTTGAAGGATACTATTTTTTGTATGGCTTATACCTAAAATGAAAAAAAATTGTTAGTTACTATTTTTTAAGCAAGGTCAAAGTGAGAAAAAAAGGGGTTAAAAAAGCACTAAATTTTCAAATGTCCATAATTTGGTCAATTTTTGTCGGATTTCGTTCTAGTTAGGTATAAGCCATAGGGAATATTATCAACTTTAACCATTTTTCAATTTCAGTTCACCACCAGAGGGTGTGCACTCGAAGTTCTGCAGCAAAACCTGACTGACACTCCTCCACGCGAGCCGCCATGTTGAGCCGCCATTTTGTTTTTTACCTTCAAAAAATTTCCAAGTATTCAGGAATAGTGGACAAATATAATTATCGAAACCGGAAGTTCGTATGTCTTTTCATACTCCTGAAAAAAAATTTCAAAGTTCAACTGTTTTTCAGCCAAATCCAAGTAAACCTCCCCTTAAAGTCTCCGCGTACATCGTACGGGTTAGGCAAAAGATGTGCGTCTAACTTTAAAAACTGTCGCATTAATGGCCCTACGCTCATTTTCAACTTCTATTCAATTTTCATACTGCCGTACTCTAACGGAACTATCCACCTACCCTCTTCTAAAGATCATTCTCTAGCTAATAAATTGTCACACTAAAGCTTCATGTTAGAATTTCCAACCAACTCTGAAAATCACTAACTTCGCGTATGAAGTAACATATAAAAAAACACTTTGAATGCTCAAAATAATGTTTTATTTCAAAGTTTGAGTGGTAGTAAACGCCATTTAAACTGTTCAAATGAAGTGGTTAAGTGATACCGCTCTCAATTTTCCTCATATTCAAGAAGTTTTTCCTAGAAAATCGAGCATAATTTTACCTTTGTAAACAAATCCGCTTTTTACCAAATTGAGTCCAATTTTGAGTCGGTGTCATCGTTCGTGTAAACGGTTCATGTTAATTTTCATAGTAGGCAATTTTGTTCTTGTTGTTGGGATATTTAAGCTACCACGTCCATAAAATTGATCATGAGCCAAAATCGGTGCTCATGAACGGGTTCAACTTTTGGGACGATCCAGTTTTTCATTAAAGTCGGAGTCGGTACTTTTTTCGACTCCGACTCCGACGCCTCATGTTAAAAAATGCGCCTGATTCTGACGCCGACTATACTGCAGCTCCAGTTAGAAGTGTTGTATTTTTGTCATTTCAACCACAAACTTTTATATTTATGGGTGGCAAACCAAAGACTCAACATCACATTCGATAATTTTGTTTATTTTGATTTCTGCCAAAAATATCTTGTCCCTAAAATGCGTACAAGCATCCAGCAGAATCCAAAGAAAGTATCCGCTTTCTCCCTTATTCACCGCACCACGGAAAACGACTCAATTGTTTGAAGACTGCCACGTGGACTCAAAACCGCACACAACACACGGCCTACAGCAGCGCAGAAATTCGATATTTTTCACTAGATGTCAAAGGATTGATTTCTATCACTATGAACAACAACAGAAAAGGTCTTGGTAATTACAACCCCTTCCAGTTGTAATGGATGGTGCATATACATGCATGTTATGCCAGAGGTTAATTTTCACTCACTTTAATGTACGGTAATTAAATTAGCCATTAAAAATCCCATAAATGAATTAATAACTGATAAAACATGATTTATTGCTTGCATGGAAGAGATGTTCAGCCGATCGTGCTGGATGCGATCTGTTGGGCATATAATTTTTTACTTATCAAGCATACTTGCGGCACTCACGAAAGGTTTCGTGTTTGCATTAAACTGCGAGAAGCGAATGAGAGGTAATGACTCAATTTTTATAATAGAGTAGAGGAAAAACTAAATCGTTATGTTCTGTTAGTTCCCAATTTATTTTACTTTGGTATGACAAATTAGAATGCACGTTTTTCTAGGTACCGATAGGCAAATTGAGTCATCAATTTATTAGACGGCCAATGAGATTGACTCAATATTGAATGGTTTTTCACTCAAAATCGCAAAAAACGTAGGTTACTCATAGACTGAACAAAATTTTCCTCGCTTTTGCTCAAAAATATGCTCAAATATGAGGAAAAATCGACGATAATTTTACTCAATCTAGGAGTATAATAATAAATTTAGTGAACCTCTCTCGATTTTTCTCATGTTCGAATAGTTTTTCCTGGAAACTAACCTACAGTTTTGCGAATTTGAGTGAACGAAACTCAAATTTGAGTTGGTTTAATCGGTCGTGCAAATGCTACATAGTTGGAGAAAAATGATCGTTCCTTTCAATCTTATAAGTTAACCTAAATTTTATCACTCGGAGAATGACGGCCATTTGTTCAAATAATTCTCAATGCATGACTTTTAATTCAATCCCCATCACGCTACAAAGCTCACTCGCCTTATACGTTCTGTTGAACCGTAAATGCCGTTTTGTTTACCGAATCGGAGCTTTGTTTTCCTCACCACCATAGGTCTCAAATTTCCTGCAAACAAGCCGCTGAATTTTTGTTTGTCCTTCCCAAAAGCAAGAACAACTGCGGCACAACACGGTACACAGCACAAGGCGCAACTTCAGCACGACCATCGGAATCAAATTTCACCGCGAACGGTATGGCTCTAGAAATATATAAACTAATCTAGGGTTTATGCTTTCAATAGGAAGATTCCCGGATGACAATCGGAGGGAAAATTGATGCCAAGGATGAACCTTTCGGTTACCGTTTTGTGTTCGATTCTGTCCGTTATTGGATAAATATTGTCTTTTGTCGTTTGTTCCTGTTTCGTTACCGGCATGTAGAATTCGATGAAAGTCTGTCGCTCAATTTGTGTGACTTTAATGTGAAATTTAATATACAAATTCGAAACAAAGCATTGCAATAACCATCGACAGTGTGTTCCTGCTCAGACCAAATTTCAAGAAAGTCCCACACAGCAAGAAAGTATAAGAAAAAGATTAAGCCTTCTGATCCATCCTCTGATGCTATCTCCCATGAAAAAGACATCCCAAACAATGGCGACACTGACTGGACTGGGAGCGATACGCTTGGATACGACTGAGCCGGGTAGAAGCTCCGTCAGTGAAATGCCATGATCGGAACCAAGACCATTCGAATGACTGCTCATCATGTACCGGAGTGCAAAGAATGATGCTAAAGAGGCAAATAATGCCATTGTTTCGACATTCTGAGCCCATCATAAAGCAGACGTCTTTTTCTTTGCGGAACCGAAGAGGCGAGTCACACCTGACCACCAACCACCACTATCGGGTGAAAAGAAGAAGGAGATCGGATCAAATTCTGATGCCTGAGCATTCATAACCAAGCCAACGAACGAACGAACGAATGAACGGGACGGAACGGAACAGTGCCAAGTAGGCCGATGAGTATGAGAAAAATGTGACTGCAAAAGCGATCGGATAGAATTTCGTCGGAGATTTCCAGCCGCGATATTTACGCTTTCGGTGTTTCTATTGAATAATTTGTGTTCACCTTCGACCGGTGGGTTTTGTTCATTTTGTGAAAATTAAGACACATTATGTCAGTGATATTGACATATCGTACCATCTTAATCTGAATTCGATTCATGTTGCTCTTTTCAATAGTATTGCCATACGTTGCTGCTTTTTCGTGTTTTTGATGACTCTTTTTGAACGTCTGAATATGATTTAACCATATTTTATGAAAGGAGTTCAGGTAAAGAATAAGTAATGCGGTAAGGCTTGATGTCGGCCGATTCTTTGAATCTGAAAATACAACAAAGTAGGCCATATAAGTGTTGACTGTAATACGGTGATACTTAGTTTAGTAGTCCGTATCGGTATAATAAAAAATGCCATTTTTTTACGAAAAATTCCCAGTAAATCGTCGTTACATAGCGTCGACATCGGTGCGTTGATGTCTCGATTAAATCAATCGGATATAGGCTTTTCAATTTAACGGTGGATTAAAACGCTACGATGGTTTATGCCCTACGTTTTGTTCTTCATCAGGGAATATAAAACTGTACTGTCTTTCATTTAGCGCAAACATATTTTTTTTATCTTAAACTAAAACTAGTCTTGATGACTGGATCGACATGTTGTCGATAATAGAACTGTAATATACACTTTTTTCTCAAGACTGCCGATTAATTCTTGAAGATCTTTATACTTCCCCGATAGCTTCCCAAGCAACACGGCTTGTCATAAAGAAGTTGAAAATACTTTGTAATGACTAACACAAAGAATCACTAATACTTTAATATACATCATTTAATACATTTATACAACCTAAAAAGCGCAAGACGCGGAGCTTATACAACTGAATACTGGTCTTATAACATGTTTTGGAAACATCATAAAAACCAGCAACAAAAAAAAAAACAATAAAAAAGCATGGGATTCGATCACTGGTCCTTGGCGTGGTAGACTTGTTTCTACCTAACTAGACCAACACCGCTTGATGAAAGGTTTGTTATAAGTATCTTTCATGTTCTTGCCAATGGTATGAACATTATTTTCTCGTTCAACACGCCTGCGATCCGTCATGAAGACGTTTTGTTAGTAGCAAAGCGTACATCTAATTGCCAGAATGTTATTTAAACGTATTTTCAACTCCTTATAAGACAACCTGCACATTTTCAGTTATATTAATTTATGAGATGTCATAAACAAGTGTTTTCAACTTTCTTTATAACAAACCTCCGAATACCTCATAATAAACTGTCAATCATTGCATGAAGAGACAGTCCGGCTCAATGGCACCGTCAATGTTTACGTCAATCTGGATTGATTTTGTATACGACAAGTTTTATAGGGGTATTAAAACAGTAAGATGCACGTTCAAATAACATTTAAAGATAAAAGCAAATGAAAACTATTTTGGAAAATATTGAATCGAAGAAGTATGAAGAAAACATCTTTAACCCTCATATATAACGTAGGATGTTTTCTGCATCTCTTATAGTACATTTATACAACAATCCGTTCTAATTCTTTTTCAAAAGATGTTTTATGTGTTACTTGGGTTAGACTTTTTTGATGGTTTGGTGCTTACCTGCCCAAGTAACACATAAAACATCTTTTTGAAAAATAATTAGAACGGCTTGTTATATAAATGTATTATAAGTGATGCAGAAAACATCCCACGTTATATATGAGGTTTATAGATGTTTTCTTCATACTTCCTAGATTCAACATTTTCCAAAACAGTTTTATTTAAACGTGCATCTTGCTGTTTTAATACCACTATAAATCTTGTCGTATACAAAATCAATCTTAGTTGAATTTATAAAGTTCTTGAAGAGATTCTGAACTTTCCAGATTGACGTAAACATCTCTCTCTCTTCACGCAGTTATTGACAGTTTCTTATGAGGTATTCGAAGGTTTGTTATAAAGAAAGTTGAAAACACTTTTTTATGACATTTCATAAATTAATACAACTGAAAATGTGCAGGTTGTCTTAAAAGGAGTTGAAAATACTTTTAAATAACGCTCTGGCAATTAGATGGGCTGCTAACAAAACATCTTTATGACGGATCGAAAGCGTGTTGAACGAGAATATATTTTTCTTGCCATTGGAAAGAACATGATAGATACTTATAACAAACCTCTCATCAAGCGGAGTTGGTCTAGTTAGGAAGTAATAAGTCTACCACGCCAAGGACCAGTAATCGTATCCCATGCTCAGTGTATTTGTTATTGTTTTTTTTTTGCTACTGGTTTTTATGATGTTTCCAAAACATGTTATAAGACCAGTATTTAGTTGTATAAGCTCCGCGTCTTGCGCTTTTTAGGTTATATAAATGACGTATAAATGACGTATATTAAAGTATTATTGATTCTTTACGTAAGTCATTAAAAAGTATTTTCAACTTCTTTATGAAAAAACCGTGTTGCTTGGGTGAAGTGATTGGAACTGTCCTATGAATCACTGAGCTTCATGTATTTTCACGAAGTTAATTGAACTGTCTTGAAGTTCTTTTATCAATCCTAAAGCTCCCGCATTTTTCATGGAGTTTTCAATACTTCCTTGAAGCTCAAGGTGTTTTCTTTAAAATTTATAAACTTCCCTGTACTTAGTTTCTTAAATTTTCAAGAAGTTCTCCGATTAACTCCTACGTTCTATAAGTTTTCAAAATCCTCGCAGACGTTCCAACAAAGTTTGAAATTCATTTAAATCCATTCAGAACTTCCCTGAAAACCCCGTAAATTTCAAGAAATGTTTGGAATACTTCTGAAATTTTTGGAGTGTTCCATAATTCTTCTGAACTACTTAAAAGTTTCGGAAATTAATTAATGGTACAGCTCTGATGTTCTCTGATCTTCCTTGAAAATCAGTTTCCTGGAATTTATGTTCAGTTCCTCCTTGAAGCTAATTAAACTGTCCTTAGATTATCTGATCTTATTTGAGGTTCACGCAACTATCCCGAAGTTGTTGGTACTAATACTCTGAAATTAATTAAAAACTGCCCAAAATATTTTTTTAATTTCGTCGAAAATCTAAAAATACCCCCCCCCCCCCCTTGCCAACCCCAATAAGGGAACGCCTTCAGCGTAGTGCTTAACGTCCAAACCTCTCACGATGATGTCACGAGTTCAAATATAACTATTATAAAACTATATTATCATATTTTTTTAAATTCTGTAGTTCTCTGGAACTAACTTAAATTTCAGGAACTTCTTAAAGTTTCTTATAAAATAAAATCTGACGTTCATAGTGCTGTCGTGAATTTAACGAAACAAACCTTAACAGACCTTCAAACTATCCCGAATTTCTGGACGTTTCTGAAGTGTTATGATTGCCCTTAAGATTTCAAAGCTTTCCTGAAGATCCTTAGCATCTACAATTTTCCCCATGTTCGCTGAAATTCTGTAAAGTTTCCTTAAACTTCTTTAAAGTCTGCAGTTTCCCTGAATCTGATGGAACCACCTTGACGTTCTCAAAGCATCGCTGAAGTGCCGGAGATTTAAAAAAAAAACTACCTTACTATCCTGCGTTCATTAAACTTCTTTGAAATTATCTGTACTTCCATTCATTCATCGGAACGTATTTATAGTTCCTATAGTTTTTGAGAATCGTCTTGAAATTATCTTTTTTTTTTCCTGGAGCACTTGGAGCACTGAGAAAATTTACAATACACTGGAGTCGCTTTTTACGCGGGTGATACGTCCCGCATAAAAAAAACCGCGTAAAAAAACCGCGTAAATTCCGGAATCCGCGTAAAAAAAATCGCTTATATTCCGGAATCCGCGTAAAAATCCGCGTAAAAAAAGACCGTGTAAAAAAAACCGCGTAAAAAGCGACTCTAGTGTATAACGATATACCGCGTTAATTCTGAAATCCGCGTAAAAAAAAACCAAAATCCGCATAAAAAAAACCGCGTAAATTCCGAAATCCGCGTAAAAAAAAACCGCGTAAAAAAAACCGTGTGAAAAAAAAAAAAACGCGTAAAAAGCGACTCCAGTGTATTTGACTTTCTTGTTGTCCCCTGAGTAAAAGTCTAGAACATAGTTATATCCTAACACACGTGTTAATTTTTTGGTACCGACATCTTTTTGCACTTTGGTATGTTGTCCCGATGATGGTCGTATACTGAAAACTGATTGGGAAATGCGTGGACAACACCAGGTAAGGAAATCTAATGTAATCTACCCACAACTCGTTCCCAGAGACTCAATCTTGCTTCCTCCCCTTCATATCAAGTTAGGGATAGTTAAAAACAAGGAAATACCAGCGTTTCTATGTTTGCGTGACGTGTTCCCGAAACTAAGATCGGCTAAACTTAAAGAAGGTAGCAAGTAAATATCTATATGATAGAGTAATCTTAATTGTATTCGTTCGGCAGGAATACTTAATGGCCCGGATATCCGGAAGCAATAGAGAAGAGTACAGTCTTGGAAAAAAATCTTTTGTCAAAGGAACAAGTTGCCTGGAGATGCATTAAAGATGTTATTCAGTTTGCCAGTCCAGCAAATTCCATTTGGCTTTTCTTATCAGCCACAGTTAGGCAGCTGTACACTGGGATGCACCGAAATTGACCTCATGGAAGCCCTTGTACTTCCCACTGCAGTCGAGCCATTCCAGCCAGCGCTCAGCAGTCGTCCCGGCCCTGCGTGTGGGAGAAGTGCAGGGGTCTTGCAACTAGACAGCATAGGCAAGTCAATTTCTGTTATCGATTCAACGACTCCTGATCCGCTCATTGCTTCCAGCCAATATTCGCCTGCACCATCAAGGCATCCTTCGTAAGTTGCTCAGACTCTAGGACGTATTGAAACTATACCTGCTCCTTCAGACTTGCTGCTGTATTATCAGAACGTCGGTGGTATCAACTGTGATGTCGACGATTTGCGTGTAGTTACCTCGGATCTTTGCTACGACATTGTTATTCTCACGGAGAAATGGTTGGATTCACGCACGCTCTCTCGTCAGGTGTTCGGCGACTATTATGAAGTTTTTCGTTGCGATAGGAATGCTGCTAATAGTCGGGAAAGTTTTTTTTTCCTTCGGTTTGTTTTTTTCCGTGCTGAGCACCAATGCTACCGACGTGCCAGGAAGGCAGCTCCCACACCTGAACCCTACCTATCGACCCATCAACTCATGAACCGGGGACCAACGGCTTTACTTCCCGGCGTGATCAGAGATGTTATGCCTCAGAACATCCCGGCGGCGCCGACTGGGATTGAACCCAGGCCTGCTGGGGTGAGAGGTAATCACGCTTACCACTACACCACCGGCGCCGTTATTATAGACGGAAAGTTAAAGGTGGAGGTGTTTTAGTGGCTATAAATTCTAGGTTTAAAGCGAGGTTACTAGAAAATAATGCTTGGACATGCTTAGAGTAGGTGTGGACGTCGATTAAACTGGGCGATCGTACCTTGTTTCTCTGTGCGGTTTACTTTCCTCCCAACCGTTTACGGGAGCGTGACCTCATCGAAACCCATTGCCAATCGGTTTTATCTGTTCTGGATACCACCAAAGCAACCGATGAAGTTATTGTGTTTGGTGACTTCAATCTCCCGGGGATTTCATGGAAAAAAAACTCGCAACGGCTTCCTCTATCCTACCATGGATCACTCTGTCATCCATTCCTACGCTTCGCTCCTTCTGGACAATTACAGCTCAGCCACTCTTTCTCAAATCAACCATGTTATTAACCAGAACAACCGCAGTTTGGATCTTTGTTTTGTAAGCGCCCAGCACATGGCTCCTTTCTTATGCGAGGCGCCCACTCCTCTGGTGAGACTGGATCGTCACCGTTAAGTACTAAGCTGATGCATGATTTTAATATTTCACCTGCCACCGTTTCCTACGATTTTCGCAACGCCGACCATGGTAGTATCGCCGAGTTACTCTCCAATTTAGATTGGGACGACTTATTGGACACCGTTAACATTGAGTCCGCTGTTCAAACTATTTCCAATGTCTTGGCATATATCATTGACAGACACGATCCGAAAAAGATTCATCATCATACGACCCATCCACCATGGCTACGAGCGAATTTCGTCGACTGAAATCCAGAAAGAGAGCCGCTCTTAGGAAGTTCACCAAGCACCGCACACTTTCCCTTCAACGTCACTATGTCAGGATCAATCACGCATACAAACGAGTTGCGAAACGGTGCTTTCTTCAGTATCGACGTGGATTGCAGAGAAAGCTTAAGTCACGTCCCAAGCAGTTTTGGAGGTTTGTCAACGAACAACGTCATGAAGCTGGTCTGCCGTCGTCTATGACACATAATGGTAACGTGGCCTCATCAACGCAAGATATCTGTCAGCTGTTCTCTGAAAAATTTGCTAGTGTCTTCACGGACGAGAGACTGAGTGACGACCATGCCCGACTGGCTGCCGGTTACGTACCACTCTCTGGCCAAACCATGAGCAGAATTGACATCAATCCCGAGATGTTTTTCAGGGCTTCCTCGAAACTCAAGTCGTCGTACAATCCGGGTCCTGACGGAATTCCAGCGGCGTTTCTCAAAACGCACTTGGACAGTTTGTTGTCTCCACTGCTGCACGTTTTTCAACGGTCTGTGGAAGTGGGTGTTTTCCCATCCTGTTGGAAGCTAGCGCACATGTTTCCAGTACTTAAAAAAGGCAACAAACAGGACGTTGGCAACTACCGTGGCATTACTTCGCTTAGCGCTGTTGCTAAATTGTTCGAACTCGTTGTTATGGAACCGTTACTCGCTCACTGTAAGCCGTATATCAGTATCGACCAGCATGGTTTCATGGCTGGTCGCTCCACTGCCACTAACTTGCTGTGCCTTACTACCTACATCTCTAACAGTATGTCGAATCGTGCTCAGACGGATGTCATTTATACTGACTTATCTGCTGCCTTCGATAAATTGAATCACCGCATATCAATCGCTAAACTGGACAGGCTTGGTATCCACAGCTGCCTTTTGCAATGGTTCCGATCGCTATCTTACTGTTGTCATTGGTGATCACCAGTCCCGTACGTTCGCTGCCACATCCGCGATACCCCAGGGTAGTCACCTGGGACCGCTGATTTTCCTGATTTATTTCAACGACGTGAATCTGGTAATTGAGGGACCACGTTTATCTTACGCAGATGACCTTAAACTCTACCTCCGAATTCATTCAATAGAAAACTGTTGCTTCCTTCAACGTCAGCTGAATGCTTTTGCTGATTGGTGTATTCTGAATTGTATGGAGGTTAACCCGTCCAAATGCTCGGTTATCTCTTTTTCGCGCAAGAAAGAGACTATTATGTTCAAGTATGTTTTATTAGGCACTGAAATTGAGCGCGTCAGCCAAATTAAGGACCTAGGCGTGATTCTGGATACAAAACTCTCTTTCAAGCAGCACATCTCGCACGTCGTCGACAAAGCTTCCCGACTTCTAGGGTTTATCTTCAGAATTGCCAAAGACTTCACGGATATCTACTGCCTTAAATCGTTGTACTGCTCCTTGTCTCGCGCCATATTAGAATACTGCTCGGTTTGTAGCCGACACTGGCCGATCTAGGTAAAGCCTGCGGCTTAAGCGCCACTCCGGTAAAGGAGACCGCAGGCCACGTTGAGTTTGCCCGGATGAGACTGCCTCAGGGCGAGTCCAATTGAAAATCTTCATAGAAAGAAGAGATCGAGCCAGCTTGACTACTACCGAATTTGATCGAGTAGAAACCCCTATTGCGATACAGCATAATCTCTCACAACATCGAAATACTTCTAAAAAGCTCCCGGTAAGAGAATACACAAACCCTAAACGACGTTCCACGTCAAGTTCTCCTCATCGGTAGCTTCACTTAAATTCCGCCAGAGGCGCAGCCGCAGCAAAAGAGGTACGCAACATAACAGTCAAATTCCGACCACGCGGAAGACAGCAACATAATTATACGGACCCGAAACAACGTAAAAATACTTTCTTCCTCTCATTCTAATATTTGATAGGACTGATCAACAACATAACATCGATTTCAAATCAAAACATTTATTTACAACGGAAACGGTAAGTTGATTTTTATTGTATTTAAACTAAAGCATGCTTTTGCGGATTTGTTGTGATTGTTTGTATTTCTACTCCTCTTTATTCTACTTCTCTATACTTCTAGCCCTATACTTGTGTGCGTTCGGTACAACTACCTCCTATCTGTGCTGTGCTCTTTTCTGTCTTCTCAGTTAATCCCACCAGCGCTGCCATTTATACAGATTTATCTGTATTATACAGATTTTTTAATCTTAATACAGACCCGATACAGAATACAGATTTATCACAGATTTTTAAATTACAATACAGATTTATACAGATTTTTATAAAATGCTTGAGAAAAAAAAATCAAAATTCATAAAAACAACCCTAATAAAAAATAACCATAAACGAACGATAACCCAAATCATTGAACTATTCCACAAATTGTTTGGATGATACCCAGAACACGTCGTTAAGCAAATTAACCATACAATTTTTATTAGGGAAAATAACTTGCTCGCTTTTATCAGCGTACCCCCTTCTCTCCAAAATTAAGAGGACAGAGGACCAACCGCTTTCGGATGCATATGGAGCTGGTAGTAAACGATTTGAGCTTGTATGGGGATTTACAGTATTAATTGAATATTTCCAATATAAGCATGTATGTTAAATACAAGAAAAGTGCCCGAGCACATTAAAATGGTACAAATACAAGTACTCGTAAACATTTTACTTGCATTGAAAATGTATTTCGTAAGAAATTGCGGATGTTCTGATATTCTTCATACTGCAAAAATGATTTTACCACCACTGGCGGGGCGACATCTCTCGACTTTTCGGTGTAACTACCACACAAATGATGAAATTAATTGTATTCATCTATATTAAAAATATCAAATAGTAATGAACTCGTGCACTTTTTTGCATTTAAAACTGCTTATCAGGAAGATAATGAATAGAAACTAAAATCTCCATACATTTTCAAACGGCTTCATATCACTCTTATAAATAAGTACGGACGATATCACAAATGGCGCAATTATATCCCGTATGGTTAGTACGATAGCCCGAATAGGTGGTTAAGCACTTTTTATGGTTATTTGGTATGCACTGTATTTGTAAAATAACAAAACATGATTAATTAAGAAAAAAATCGTCAATACAGAAAATACAGATTTTTTAATAGAGTGGATACAGATTTTTTATAAAACCACCTGGCAGCTCTGAATCCCACGACGATGCAGCAAGCGAGAAACGACGAAGCTTGGCACCCGGGTGTCTATTATTAATGGGTTGGGTGGGCGTCCATATCTGACGATACGTGCGCACGATTTATTTGCCTACACCCAACCATTAAATCATTGGACTTGTCCACATATTAGCAAAATATGCTCTTCGACCTTATGGTCGGCAAAAAAGGTCCTCCGTGGCGCCCTCGCCGGACGCCACACTCAACAAAGAAATTGGAACGGACTCACCAGTTGGTTTTCGCTGCTGTTGTTTGCTGCGCTGCTGTTATCGGCAGCGACGATGATGTTCGACCGTTGGACGGCCAACGTTTTCCACGTGGGTGGACGGTGATCTCACCAACAATGGCAGTTGGTATCCACCAAGCCCCGATACGCGATGAGAAATTTGATCGCTTTCCACCGGACAAGGTGACGGTTGCCGGGATCTTTCGCCCCGGGAAAGCAGGTGATGTCGTCGGAAGTTGGATGTAGTCGTCGGCTGTTGAAATTAATATTAAGCACAAAGCACAAATGTTGTTCGACGAGCACATTACCTGGCCTAGTTTGTTTTTCAATGCACACAAAGTCTAACCTATGCCGCACACTACATTTAGTTTGATTTGCTATAACTAAACAATCAACGATAAATTAGAATTTTAAGTACAAGTAAAACCACGTTGTTTTCACTCACTATTCAAAACTATACATTAACGCGAACAAACGACACACTTCCACTGTAAACTGCGGTTCGGACGAAAGTGAAGCGAAACCGTGACCCTCAGATTAGGGAAGGTGACCTCGGCCGAACTTAACGGAAGTTCGATTTTCCCGCGAACTTCTTCGAATGAGATCGGTAATGCCCCTTTGTTCAAAGTCGGGTGTAGCCACACTCTCTCTTTCCCCAACTTTCCCGAAGGTTTCCCTGGACTCGGCCTTGGGAGAAACTACACAAGGTCGAGTGGCGTTACTCGCGAGGCATTCCAATTTTAACGTAAATCAGCTAGTGTCGTTTCGCTACTGGCATAGATTTTGGCGTATGGATTTGATATATTTCGTGCTAATTTTATTCATGTCTAATTAAATATTTACAGCATGGAGCAAAGGCTACAGGTTGTCTGGACTCCTCACTACAACAACGGTGTCGAAAGAGTTGAGTCTGTTCAGCGACGGTTGCTGAGATATGCGCTACGTAAACTGCCGTGGACGGATCCCTTCCGATTGCCTAGCTACGAAAATCGTTTGCAACTGATCCATCTGAAGCGCCTGTCGGTCCGAAGAGATACAGCAAGGGCATTGCTAATTGCGGATATTTTGCAAGGACGCACCGATTGCCCTGTCCTCCTTGAGCAAATTGACATCAATGTTTAACCCCGAACCCTACGGAATAATTAAATGCTGCGCCTGCCCATACAGCATGTTCGGTGCAATCGGTGGTTTACAGAGACTCTTCAATAGGGTCTCCGCACTGTTTGATTTTGACCTGACTCGCCAGCTGCTTCGCCGGCGGTTTAGTTCGTTTTTTTCTAGATCAGTTTAGTTTGTTTAGTAATGTTCCTTTTTTTTACGAGATAACTATCTATGTACTTATTGATGTTTTGTTTTAGTACTTTTCATGTTTAGTTTAAGTTACATCATTGGGGCAAATAACGCCTGTTGATGTTCAGTCATAAATAAATAAATAAATAAATTCATAATTGTATTGGAACAAATCTATCTCCATGATTCCGATCAATTATTGAGAGTATGAAAATCGCGTTCAACGATATAAATGTGCACATGTCGCTAAAAATTCATTTCCTCCATTGCCATCTCGATCAACTCGAAAAACAATTGAGCACCGAAACCGACGAACACGGCGAAAGATTCCATCTAATTGCTGCACAATTTAAAGCTTGGTATGCAGAAAAAAAATGGTATCTCTGTTGACAGAATTATGCTGGAACTTATTTGAAACCGAGTAATTAATAGTTGCAATAATGGTTCATCTCGTTATAAAAAAAAGTATTAAAGGCCACTTATCTTTTCATTCCTTAAAGCTAAAGAAATAGCCATCAACCAGAAATCTGGGCGCATCCTAAGATGATGGCATCATATGTATATATTATTATTATACATAAAAATCTATACAGGGGAAAAGTTGGCTTCGGCAATACCTTAACCTATTATCGTCAGGGGGTTAAACAACGTCCTTGAGAGCTCAATTTTGGCATATGAATACATTGTGTTTCAGAGCTATTATTCAGCTACGAATGTGACAACGATGGTGAGTTCACCATGTTATATCTTCATTTTATTCCAGCAGACAGCAATTTCAAAATTTATAAAAAAAATCTACATGTGCCAGCAACACTGACTAGGTGTATCCTATGGCTTACCTTCCCTACTAACATAATTCCTAAATTCCCGAGACATTTATGAGGGGTCGTAGAGTTCTCTGCATCTCTCTTAAGTAAATGTTGGACTAACATACCTTTCCTATCCCTACCAGTTGTAAGGACGTGGCCAGGACAATCCTTAACTGTTGGAGCGGGATATTTCTTTATCTGGGAGATAGTATTTATTTCCTACTTACTATCTGTCCAGTTACAGAAATCCGTCTTGCTCTTAATAGTTTTGAATTCGTACCACCTACGATATTGTGCAACTTGTTCGATGCTAATGCTAATGCTAATGAACACATTGTGTTTCAGAGCAGCTTTTGGCCAAATTTGAGTGCTCTAAGACTTTGTTTACCCTCTGACGATAATAGGTTAAGGTATTGCCGAAGCCAACTTTTCCCCTATATATTGAGCATTTCCCATAGCTTAAGATCTTTGAGTGAGTACTTTATAAGAAAAATCACCAAAATGACGAATAATAGTTTGTGTAATAGTTGTTCTGTGAATTTATATGGATTTTATATTTTTGATGGGGGGGGGGGTGCCCAATTTTAAAAATCACCCAAACGAGGGGTATGACGGTGATATATCGCTTTGAAATATTCTAGAAACATGTACCCCAAATCGTTTCCAACAAAAAACTTTTTTTTTTTTATTATAGTCACTTTAACACTCTTGGGTCATTCGTGACTTGTCCGGGGGTGAGATTTGAACTCGTGACTTTGGCGTGAGAGGTATGGATGTTAACCACTACGCCGGGGTCGCCCCCTCCAACAAAAAACTATGAGACAGCAATATCGTAACATGCTTTAGTTAGGCAGCATACGACCATCATCGGGACGAGTCCGCATCGTGCTCTCTTGCCGTGCGGATCTATTTGCTTTTTGCTTAAGGAAGTGTTACTACTACCTAAAGCTACAACAAATTTAAACAGCACTTTTCAGTGCTCAACCTGTAAAAATTTTCTACCTTGTTCAACTCCTCTTATTCCTCTTCGATCCTTGTTTGGACCCTACCCGAGGTAATCCTTCTTGGATATCGATTTGGAAAATTCCTCTTCGATCCTTCAGATTCTTATAGTAATCTGCTTGGAAGTCGATTTGGATTAAAATTTACTGCCGCCATGGCGCCTAAACGCAAAAGAAAGGGGCAAACTCTTGACCCCCCTTCTGAAGAAATTAATTTGAGTTGTGCCACTCCAAGTAATCAAAATGAAAATGAAATCCCGTCCTGGCGATTCGCGCAACGGGATTTCTAATGATTTTTATTTAGTTCACTTCAAGTCTAGTGAACTAAACAACCTTAAGGCCTTAGAAAAAGCTACCCTTATGCTCCATGTCCGAGTGAAGTGGGAACACTTCAGGAAGACTGGAGGAAATTTCCAAAACCTCACTCAGTGCCGTAAGTGCCAGGGTTGGGGCCACGGAACTAAAAATTGCTACATGCCAGCTAAATGCATGAATTGTGGTGATTCCTCTCACGCAAAGGACGACTGTCCTGTAAAGGAAGATCCTAAGAAATTTAAATGTTCAAATTGTGGTGAAAACCACAAATCCAATTTTTGGGAATGTAAGACTCGCAAAGCGATCCTACAATCTCGTTCTAACCGTCAGGTAGGAAACGCTCCACGTTTCCGACCAGGTACAAATTCCTCTGCTGTTAACAACGGTCAGCGAGGAACAAATTCTACATTCGTACCCGTAGGTACAAATATCACCCCTGCTTCAAATTTTTCATCTGTACCTACTCCCCTCGCTGCTAACAATGTTCAGCGAGTTAATGGAGCTACCTATGCTGCTATTGCAGCGGGTAGAAATCAAAATACTAACCAACGTTCTAATGGAAATTTTGACAATTTTGACTTAGGAAGCATTACTGCCCCCAAAATGGAATTTTTACAGAATTCATTAATTGACATGATTTCTGATATGCTTAAATCTAACTCCATGTTTGATGCTATTCAAACTGGAGTAAAATTTGCTAATAATATTGTCATGACTTTAAAATTCAGTAATGGATTTTAAAGCATTAAACATTTTAAATTGGAATGCTCGATCTCTTAAAGATAATGAAGACGAGCTATTTAATTTTTTGAGAGTTCATAACGTGCATATTGCCGTTATAACTGAAACGTTCCTTAAACCTGACCATAAGGTTAAGAAGGACGCAAATTACTTGATTTATAGAAATGATCGTCTTGATGAACCCTGTGGTGGCGTTGCCATCATTATTCACAGACGAATCAAGCATAAAATTCTTTCTTCATTTGAAACCAAAGTTTTTGAAACTTTGGGAGTTTCTGTTGAAACAAAATTTGGACAACTTACGTTTATAGCTGCCTATTTGCCATTCCAATGCGTAGGCCAGCAAAAGATTTTTTTCAAGGGTGACCTTCAGAAACTTACCCGTCATAGGTCTAAATTCTTCATTATTGGTGATTTTAATGCAAAACACCGCTCATGGAATAATGCTCAAAGCAATTCCAATGGTAATATTCTGTTTGATGATTGTTCTGCAGGTTATTACACTATTCAATATCCAAACAGTCCAACATGCTTTTCTTCTGCAAGAAATCCCTCAACTATTGATTTGGCCTTAACTGATTCATGTCATCTTTGTAGCCAATTGGTTACCCATGCTGACTTCGGTTCTGATCACCTTCCAGTAACTTTTGAAATATCCCAAGAAATAATTTCTAATCCCAACAGCTTTACTTTCAATTACCATAGGGCTGATTGGGAGCAATATCGAACATTTATGGAATATAACTTCGATCCAAACATTCCTTTGCAAACCAAAGATGAAATTAATTATGCTCTTGAATCTCTGACTACTTCTATAGTTGAAGCAAGAGCTGCCTCAGTACCAAAATGCGAGGTTAAATTCGATTCAATTATAATAGACGATGATCTTCAGCTCTTGATCCGTCTTAAAAATGTCCGTAGGAGACAATTTCAAAGAACACGCGATCCTGCCATGAAAGTTATCTGGCGGGATTTGCAAAAACAAATTAAAAAGCGATTCTCTGCCCTGAGGAACAAAACTTTTGAAAATAATGTTTCTAAATTAGACCCGAGTTCCAAACCCTTTTGGAAACTCACAAAAATTTTGAAAAAAACCTCAAAAGCCAATTCCAGCGCTCAAAGAAGGTGGTAAAATTTTGATCACAAATTTGGAAAAAGCTCAGAAACTTGCTAAACAATTCGAGAGTTCCCATAATTTCAGTTTGGGTCTTACTAGTCCTATTGTGAATCAGGTTGCTCGGGATTTTCGGAATATTTTCTCTCGGGAAAATATTTTTGATGATTCCTGGGGGACTGATTTGGACGAAGTAAGGTCTATAACCAAAAAATTTCAAAATATGAAAGCTCCAGGTGATGATGGAATTTTCTATATCCTCATCAAAAAACTCCCAGAGAGTACCTTGTCTTCCCTGGTAAAATTATTTAACAGATGTTTCCATTTGGCATACTTTCCTGATAAATGGAAAAATGCAAAAGTTGTTCCAATTTTGAAGCCGGATAAAAATCCAGCTAAAGCTTCTAGCTACCGTCCAATAAGTTTGCTTTCTTCAATAAGTAAACTTTTTGAAAAGATAATTTTGAATAGAATGATTCTTCACATCAATACGAACTCAATTTTTGCAGATGAGCAGTTTGGATTTCGCCATGGGCATTCAACTACTCATCAACTCTTGAGAGTTACCAATTTAATTCGTTCAAACAAATCTGAAGGCCACTCAACTGGAGTTGCTCTTCTAGACATAGAAAAAGCATTCGACAGTGTTTGGCATGAAGGTTTGATTGCTAAATTGAAAAAGTTTAATTTTCCACTTTACATTATGAAATTAGTTCAAAATTATTTAACTGACAGAACTCTGCAGGTAAATTATCAAAATTTCAAATCTAATCGACTACCTGTTAAAGCAGGAGTTCCTCAGGGTAGCATTCGTGGGCCTATATTGTATAACATTTTCACTTCGGACCTCCCTGATTTGCCTCAGGGTTACCACAAATCTTTGTTCGCTGATGACACAGGCATTTCCGCTAAAGGAAGAAGTCTTCGTGTTATTTGCAGCAGACTTCAGAAAAGTTTAGATATTTTCTCTTCTTATTTACAAAAATGGAAGATTTCTCCCAACGCTTCCAAAACTCAACTTATAATATTTCCACATAAGCCCAGGGCTTCCTTTTTGAAACCTAGTAGTAGTCACATAGTCACTATGAACGGAGTTCCAATTTCCTGGTCAAACCAAGTGAAATATCTTGGATTAATACTTGACCATAAATTAACTTTTAAAGATCACATTGAGGGCATTCAAGCCAAATGTAACAAATATATAAAATGTTTGTATCCTCTTATTAACAGGAAATCCAAACTTTGCCTGACGAATAAACTTCTTATATTTAAACAAGTTTTTAGACCGGCCATGCTTTACGCTGTGCCAATATGGTCTAGTTGTTGCACTACCAGGAAAAAAGCACTTCAAAGATTCAGAACAAAATTCTGAAGATGATTTTGAAGTTGCCTCCCTGGTACAGTACTACCGAAGTACATAGAATTTCGAATGTTGAGACTTTAGCACAAATGTCCAACAAAATAATTAATAATTTCCGGCAAAAATTGTTACAATCCTCAATTGCAACGATTAATTCCCTTTATACTTAGATAAGATTTAGTTTTAGTTATTTAGTTTTAAGCTATCAATTGTTATACTGACATGCAGGTTTAAAAACCCTGTTTAAAATACTGAATTGCCAAGACAGGAACAATGTAAAAACACTTAGATATATATCATAACAATTAAGGCTGGTAAGTTACTGTAGTAACTGGAGCACCTAGGTTAAAAATGAAATGTAATTTATTTTGAATTTGGAACAAATAAAGAGTTGAGGGTGGTATCAAAAAATTAGGATGTGTTAGGATATATGTATGTTCTAGAATTTTACTCAGAGGACAACAAGAAAGTCAAATATGGTAAATTTTCTAAGTCCTAGAAAGTCGTGTGTTTAGAGTGTATTTATTCTTTTGGGTTGTTAAAATAATTATTTTATGGAAATCTCAACATACCCGCATATACTATGATTTTTTACAGTAAATTTCCATATATTCTATATTTTTAGGGGGGTACCCAATTTGAAAAATCACACAACAGAGGGGTAAAGCAACGATATATCGTTTTCAAATGTTCTAGAAAAATGTTCCTCAGGTCATTTCCTAAAAACTTTTCGGAGGCAATGTCGTATCATGCTTCAGTTAGGCAGTATACAACCGAAATCGGGACAACATACCAAAATTCATAAAGAGGGCGGTACCAGGGGACTACGACAAAGTCAAATAAAGTGAATTTTCCCAGTCCTAGAAAGTCT
Organism: Ochlerotatus camptorhynchus; assembly: GCF_037179485.1. Classification (NCBI taxonomy): domain Eukaryota; kingdom Metazoa; phylum Arthropoda; class Insecta; order Diptera; family Culicidae; genus Ochlerotatus; species Ochlerotatus camptorhynchus. The sequence continues at coordinate 2,858,478 of NW_027040867.1, forward strand.
TGTTGCACAGTGTGGTCGACTGTGCGCTCCTTAGTTTTTTTTCTTTTTCTAGAAGGTATTGTTGATTCCACTGTTCTAAACTGTTTAGAAGTTAAATCTGTTTGAATGACAAATCAAAACCAGCGCGAACCTTGCATTTTTGATTTTTTTTTCTTCAAACTATATCCAGAAGTGTGCGCGAGGCAATAAAATTAAAACTTTAAACGACACATTTTATCCCGCACTGTGTTAATGTCTTAAGCCGGATCTTACTATCCATGGTTCCCTGCACGACTGCAAAAACAAACAAACATTTCGTTTGAAGGTCATCGTCATAAAAACTGACAAATTATTTGCCAAAAAGTGATCAAAAGATTGTTCGTTTGCGCTTTCAGCCTGACGGAGGAATTGAGCAGATTTCCGGAGCCATTCCTCCGCGCTCCTGCTTGTGATTGGTTTGTTGATGAAGATGTGCTTACGAAAGATAAAATCAACACCATTAAATCAACCCAATTGGCGGCAGTTCATTTACGATGTACAAATGAACCGTCTCCATTCCCGATCGAATGATATGATTCAAAATCTAATCAATAAGATTTACGCATCCGAAACCAAATTTTACGAACCATTGAAATCCGCAGAGCAGCATCCACCGCGTGTGCCGTCGAATCATCGCTGCTGCCGCACGTTTCCTGAGTGGACCCAACCTCAGCGGAAATGAGTCAGGAAATACACACTTTTGCATCTGAATATGGAAAAACTAGTGGTGCGCGGTCCTTTTATTTGCTGCTACCGTTCTGTAGTAGAATATGCATGCCTGATTCCACCCTCAATCGTCCATCGGTCGTGTTCGTTGTGTGTTTTCTGTATCGCTCTGCGAGAATATGCAGCATATGGACCCTCTTACAATATAAATGGTTTTCGAATGACACACTTGAAAAGATCGGATCCGACCGACGACCGTCCGTCCATCCGTCAGCAGTTCTTCTTTATTCGATTCTAGCAGAAAAATAATATTTATGACTGAACGGAAAACTATTTTTCAAAGCACCGGAAAAGCGAGGAAACGGATTTCAATTGTTTGCCGGTGAAGCGTTCCGTGGGTTGGGTTTTAGGAGGATGAACCACACGTGATAAATGATTATGTTCCAAAACCAGACCAATGTGATTCGACTAGTATTATTATATATTATTATGGCACGGAGTCACAGAGAGAACCTATTTTTAAAGGGAGCCTTGTCATATTTGTCCTTTAATGTACTGAACCGGGAATTGGAAAGATCCTATTACCGATAATGCAAGTGTGGATTTCTAACATCCTCTGGATTTTTGTTCTTACAAAGAATGTAATGGCAGTTCTTATAAAGGACTATAGCGCACACATAAGTTTTCCCAGAATATATATTTTCATATTAAGCCTTCACAAAATGATTTTCTAATCTCAGTGCATTAGAAAAAAATAATTCAACTGAAATCACATAACATATGTGGAACGTCATGCTAATTTACTGACTAAAAGATGACCCCTTTTTTGTGTTGGTTGGCCAGCGATCTGTCAAAATACAATTTTCGTGACAACTACACTGAGTGTTTATAAGGACCAATGTCGAAAACGTAAACAACTGCTTCTCCCGTGAATTTCTCGTAGATCAAACTCAATCCATGTAAGCCATCAATTTTATCGCAACCCCTCTAATCAATCATCGTGGTTGTCTACTTGAGTGGTTTTTCATTCTCGAGAAATCCGTGGAAAAAGTAATTGTTAAACGTTTGCGACATTGGCTCTTATGAAAGAAAAGCAGATATATGGTTGCATGCTCAGTAAGCATTGACGTTGACGACGACTCTGCAACTCTTTACTCCTATAAACATCGGACTTTGTCTTATCTCTTCGCTCCCATGCTTGGCATGCACAGTTGTACACACAAACTGCTCATTTGTTACTAACGTTTTACTCAGTTGTTTAGATTAGTTTTTCTTTAAAGTGATTGATAGATTAGTTCCTAGTTTACTATAGCTATGCAAAGAGTATGTAAATCTTAACATTTGAATCAACAACAATGAATTTTTACGCTTATAGTCCGACATGTGCAGCGAGCATTTCTCACTTAATTTTTACAACGCAAAAACAAATACAGTTTATTACAAAAATCTAAATCTACTTTTTTCTACGTATCTATTACAAGCTTAAACTCTATTCTATCTACTGCTTCAAAAAGAACTATGTTTCGTCAACTGTGTGCAAAGTTATTAGCAAATGAACAGTTTGTGACCAAAACTTTGTATGCCAAGCATGTTCACTCCACCATGGTACCAGCGAGCCGCCGTCTTTTCACTCATAAATTAATAGTATCTTATGGGATTTTCATAGGAGTGGAAGAGTAAGGAAATGTCCACCATGTTTCATGCACAGACTGACGTTTGCTGATGGGATTTTACCATAAGAGTAAAGAGTTACAGAGTGGCGGAATAGGTGAATTATAAATTGTCATGGTAATGCGGCCATTCTTTTTTCGGCTAGCTCTACGGGGGGCTTATTAAAGGAAGTATTTTCAAGTCGTTCAAAAGCCTATCCAGAGAGCTACGACGCATTGGGATTCCGCTTAAACGCTTTCACGACACGCTTGTGATCCTGATCACTAATAGAACTTCCTTTCTGACCGCATTGCTCCTTCCGTTCGATGCTCAGAGTTTCGTAGTAACGTTTAATCACATGACTCACCGTTGACTGCACGATTCCGAGTTGTTTTCCGATGTCCCGATCATCCCGCAAAATCAATTCACGACGTTGCTTTTCGGGTGACGCCATTATTTCAACTTTCGAAAAACTGACAGCGATAAAAATACAGTGTAAACAATACACTCTAAAATACTTCTACCCAAATTTTCAAGAGAAAATACCCAATGGGTAATTTTCTACAGCGTTTTTTCCGTGATGCAATTTGGTGTGGGAGTCAATGTTATCGAAGTGTTTATTGTATGTCTCCATCATTTGGTTAAAGGGTTCAAATTTGGCATAATTCGTACGATGGCGGTTTGTAGCAAATATATTTCTGTTTTGTAAATGCCTAATATAGGTACACCATATTAATTAATTGTTCTATTGAATCAATACGATGTGATACGATATCGATTACGAATGAAACCATAGCAAATTCACGATGCTCTTTTAATGTTTAGATATTTATGAGCATACATAGAGCTGTATAAGATGGCAGAGGAAATAGGTACAGTCCAACCTAGGTCCAACCTATCTTGCAGAGTGCATACAATAGAAACTACCTTTGAACGGACTCTATTCTTTCTTCGTGAGTGCTTGAAAAAAAAATCGACCTTGCATAAGTAATATACAATGTTTTTATCGTTTGCGGATCGTGAAAGTTTACAGCAGAAACGCTTTTTGAAACCAAGCATGTTGTTAGCTCTGTTAATAATTCTGTTATAATGATCGGTGAAAGTAAGCTTTGAGTCTTAGATAACACCCAGATCCCTAACTTTATCACACTTTTCTATGTTCTGGTTTCCTAAAGTTATGATTATATCGGGTATTTTTCGTTTTCTACTAAAGTTAGTTGAGTTATTTTTTTACATTCAATTGTATCAGGCTTTTGTGACACCAAGTATGGAATATCTGTTTTTTTCCTTTTGGAATGTGTTAAAGTCTTCGGCATCTTTTTTATCAAAAAAAAAGTTTAATGTCGTCAGCTTAAATTAAAACTTCCAGTTTCTTAATAATTAAAGAGATTATTCTTTTTCTTCTTTTTATTCTTCTTCTTCTCATTTCAAGCTTATCGTTTATCGTATATTAGCTTATTGCGTGCTCTCAACTTCAGTGTTCTCGATGCACTTCCACAGTTTTTAATTGAGAGGTTTCGATGTCTGTACCATTTTTGTATTAGTATAATTATGTGGCAAGTACAATTTACTATATGGCCAGGGAAGTCTAGAAATTCAAACTCGAAAAAATCCTAGATAGGACCGGGAATCAAATCCAGCCACCTCCAGGATGTTCTTGCTTTGTAGCTGCGCGAAGCTGAGCTACGTAATTTGTCGTTTAGGCTGGTTGTCTCCGTGTATTCATTTCCTTGGTCCTTATTCATTAAATTTGTATTTGCACTGAAAATGTATTTTCGTTATTTCTCTGAAAACCGTTTCGTAAAAATCAATATCGTACATACAACACATCTATCATAAATGGTACGAAACATTCGTTTTCCCTGTCATCTGGCGCAATGTCAATATTACGCCTAATTCGTATAATATATAAATTCATCTTCGTACAATCAAACCAACAACTGCGCTTCTTGTCTCCTAAAGTTCTGATTGTGTGTTGGAGATGGGATACTGGTTTGACCAATACATGCAAGCTACCATTATAAATCAAAATACTGGTCACGGTGGTTTTATGTCAGAGAAAAAAAATACATGCAAGCAGCAGAAAAAGCAAACGAAATCGAATTACCGCTCCATGAGTACTTCTTATTTGCCTTTAGCCTTTCCCTTTCTCGTAGCACAGATAGAGTGATGGATAAGGTGCAGATCCAGCTATTGCAAGGTTCATGGTTCGAGTCCGGTCTGAAGCCAATTTTATATTTTTGTCATGTTTATCGCTTACAATAATGAAGTTATTTTTAGCCATTCTCACTAACACACTCCACATTTTTCGGTTTCCACAACCAACACTTGTGGCCCACTGGTTGGGTGTAGCGATAGCGAGTGTGGCAGTTCTAACGAAACTAGCTTCATACAATGTACAAATCCATTTCGTTGCAGAAAACAACGTATAAATTCGTAGAACAAACGAGCGATTTCGTTGTATAAACGAAAATTTATTTTCAGTGTGTTTATAAATTTCAAAACTTTCAGCTACGTCAAGTTTCCAAGGGTTTGTAATGTGTCATACAATTGTTATTTTCTCCTTTGTCAATTGATGTGTGTCAGTAAATACATGTTTAGCCACTTTGGATTTTAAATGGTAATGAATACCTTTTTCCGTGTCCTTTTGTCACTTCTGCTAAATGTTCTTTAAATCTTGTGTCTAAAGTTCTTTTTGTCTGCCCTATGTATAATTTTGTCACACTGGGAACAGGATATTTTGGAAACTCCTGCCTTTCTTAAATCGTCAACTGGGTCTTTAGTGTTTCCCAATCTCGTCTTTAGTTGGTTGTTTCTGCTGGTGAACACAATGTCAATTCCAATTTTTGGGTTGGAAATGTTTGGTATAACTCGTCTCGTATATGTCGTTTTTCTGTAGCTTTCAAATATCATTGAAATAGAGGTAGTGTCTAGATTTGCACCTTTTGGTTCATTTATGTATGACCTTGATTATGCGTGGGTTGCGATATTTTGTGCGTACGAGTAGAACAAAGGGATAAGCTAGAAGAGCGTTATCACTGATTGCAGTGGATCAAGGAAAAATAAATTAAGCATTTCCAAAAACATAACGCTGCAAAGTCACTAGGTCACTTGGTTGAGATCTTCTCATTTTACCTATTTATATTACATTTTTATATTGATTTATCAAATGCTCTATATTGACGAACAGAGTATCCTGATCATTCACTTACTTACTAACACAAATCTTCCCTTCCTGTGACATCTATGGAGGTAGCATGGGTTCCCTGCACTTTCTTAAGTAGATGTTGGATTAACTTTCCTTCCCTTCCTCTGCGATTATAAGGATTTGGCCAAGTGTATAATGCGATGCTTGTTTTGTAGATTTTATTTTTGTGTGGGGACAATCACTAATCCCAAGTGTTTTTTTTGCGTCAACACACGATATTTTCAGCAAAACATATTATTTGACCATTATAAAGCCACCCACGATGTGTACAACCGTATATGCTATGCTATACTATTTTAAATGTCAGTGAAGTAGAGTCCCTAATAATTCGAACATTCAAAAATGGTAACACTCCATCCATCTCTTGTTCACAAGTGAAATTGATATCGCTATGTGCACAGTTAGCGCTCAACTTCCGAGCCGATCAGTCGATGTTTTCGGACAAGCAGATTTTGGAAGTCGTTCACAGACTATTTTGTACGTTTTTGTCGGTTATTTTCCACCGTCGTACCAAGTATCGCGTTCGCCTCTGCCGCGACGTCACATCTCGCGATGCCGCGCCGTGAAAATACGTTTCGCGTCGACTATTCGCAGTTTCCGAAGCATCTTTCCCATGACGAGATCCACAAGTTCGTCGCGAAAGAACTTGGTCTAACGCGCGAAAATGTGCTTCAACTTCAGCCAAGCAGGCGGCTTGGATGTACCTTCGTGAAGGTTAACAACCTCGAACTTGCCGAGAAGATCGTGGAGCAACACGATGGTAAGCACGAGTTCGTGTTTGACGGAAAGACCTACAAGCTACGAATTACGATGGAGGATGGAGCGGTGGAGGTGAAGTTTTTTGAGCTACCCGAAGGCGTCTCCAACGAAGAAATCGCAGTTTTCCTCGCCGAATACGGTGATGTCATCTACGTTCGTGACTTACTATGGGATAACCGTTACAATGACTTCGGTGGTGTTAAAACCGGTGTTCGTGTCGCGCGTGTAGTGGTAACGAAGAACATTCCTTCTCTCGTTACGATTCAAGGCGAGGAAACTGCGGTGGCTTACAAGGGGCAGCGGCAAACCTGTTTGCACTGCCATGAATTTGCACACATTGGCATCCCATGTGTACAAAACAAAAAACTGCTGGTGCAGAAGCTTGTAGCAGATCAATCGTACGCGAATGTTACGAAAGGGAAAGCTAACAATCCCGCACCAATCAAAACTCCGTCAAACAAATCTCGGGTAGATCCACGAAAAACATCATCGGGTTTGAATACAGCACACAGTTCGTTTGTGACCAGAAAACCAGGTACTTCGGGACTGGCCCCAAATCTCCTTGAAGCAAGCGAGACACGAGCTGCAACAACACAACCGAAAACGACGATGCCGCCTCCCGCTGCACCTGCTACAACAAAACCCTCCGCAATGCAAGCTGTCATCCAACTCACGCCGGCTTCTATCCCGATCGGCACCATCCTATCCCATCACAAGACTGATGGCAACGAAACGGACAGCTCACAAGCTTCACAAGCCTCGAACAGCAGCCAGGCAAGAAAATGCGACACTCCGGAGAAGACACCACCACCACCACCACCACCGAACACGAACACGTCCAAATTACCGCTGAAGATATGCAACAATGATGGAGTACGTCAGCTGCAATATCGGAACCATCAACATCAACACAATCACCAACCAAACCAAGCTAAACGCCCTTCGCACGTTCGTTCGCACGATGGAGCTCGACATCGTGTTCCTACAGGAGGTGGAAAACGAACAGCTTACCTTGCCCGGCTACAACGTTGTCTGCAACGTCGACCATGCAAGGAGAGGAACGGCAATTGCGCTTAAACAACACATCAAATTTTCCCACGTAGAGAAGAGTCTGGACGGGAGATTACTCGCACTGCGTGTACACAATACTACGCTGTGCAATGTGTATGCCCCGTCGGGATCCGTCTATCGCGCCGAACGAGAACGGTTTTTCAATAACATCATCGCATACTACCTTCGTCATCGTACCGACCACATTGTCTTCGGTGGTGACTTCAATTGTGTGATTCGACAATGTGATGCGACGGGGCACAATTCGAGCCCTGCTCTACAAGCCACCGTTCAGCAGCTTCATCTATACGACGTGTGGCAACAGCTTCGGCCACGCGAAACAGAATACACCTACATCACGCACAACTCCTCGTCCAGGCTCGATCGGCTCTATGTAAGCGCCGGTCTCCGAGAACAGCTGAGATCAACAGCTGTCCATGTGTGCTGTTTCTCGGATCACAAAGCGGTCACCGTGAGAATCTGCCTTCCTCTTCCCGAGAGAGCACATGGTCGTGGTTTCTGGTCCCTCCGTCCCCACCTCCTGACCACAGAAAATATCGACGAGTTCCAAATACGGTGGCAATATTGGACTCGTCAACGCCGAAATTATCCATCATGGATGGAATGGTGGTTGTCGTGCGCAAAGCCCAAAATACAATCCTTCTTCCGTTGGAAATCTAAAATCGCTTTCGACGATTTCAATCGGGAACAGCAACGCCTCTACGAGCTACTACGGCAAGCGTACGACGGCTACCAACACAACCGTGCCATGCTCACCACCATCAATCGGACAAAAGCCGAAATGCTCTCACATCAACGACGCTTTTCCGAGATGTTCGTGCGAATCAACGAAACCCACGTTGCTGGTGAGCCTTTGTCGACCTACCAGCTGGGGGAACGAAGGCGCCGCAGAACCACCATCGAGCAACTGCGAAACGAGAGAGATGAGATCATCGGTGATTCTGCTGCAATACAGGATCATATGGTTCAATTCTTCACCGAACTATACGCACGAGGTGATGTGGACGAAGAAGCAGAAGACGGTCCCTTTCGTTGTGAGAGAGTCATCCCTGAGCAGGATGATGTAAACGCAGCCTGCATGAGCGAAATAACAACAGTCGAAATTCTTTCGGCCATCCGAACAAGTGCATCGAAAAAGTCACCGGGTCCCGATGGCTTGCCGAAAGAATTCTATCTTCGAACTTTCAATGTGATCCACCGTGAACTAAACTTGATAATGAATGATGCAATCAGGTCAAACTTCCCAACTCAGTTCGTCGATGGGGTGATTGTTTTGGTGAAAAAACGCGGTACTGGGGAAAACGCACGTTCATATATACCAATAAGTCTGGTCAATGTGGACTATAAAATTCTCTCTCGTATCCTGAAACAGCGTCTCGAAAATGTGCTCCGAGCCCATGGTGTGTTGTCAGGCTCGCAAAAATGTTCTAACACTGGACGAAATATCTTCCAGGCTACGCTAGCAGTGAAAGATAGAATAGCACAGTTGAAAGCGAACAAACAGAAGGGCAAACTGATTTCATTCGATCTGGACCATGCATTTGATCGTGTGGACCAGAGGTTTTTGTTCAATACGATGCGAGCGTTGGGTTTCAACACGACACTTGTTGACTTACTTTCCGGTATAGCAGCAGCTTCTTCATCTCGTCTGCTTATCAATGGGCACCTCTCTGCACCATTTCCGATCCAACGTTCGGTTCGCCAAGGAGACCCTCTCTCAATGCATCTTTTTGTTCTCTATCTGCACCCACTTTTACGGCGGTTAGAACAAGTGTGTGGAGCAGATCTAATCGTCGCTTACGCAGATGATATCAGTGCCATCGTCACCAGCGTCGGTAAACTCGACGCGATGAAAGATTTGTTCAGGCGATTTGAGCAAGTAGCAGGAGCACGGTTGAATGAAGATAAAACAACGGCAATCGACGTTGGCCTCATTAACAGCCCTTTGACGGTACCGTGGCTTCGAACAGAAAATACCATCAAAATTCTTGGAGTGATCTTCGCCAACTCGGTGCGATTGATGGTCACACTAAACTGGGACAAGCTCGTGACTAACTTTGCCCGGCAAGTGTGGCTAAACTCACTGCGCAGCTTGGCTTTGCATCAAAAGGTAACGCTGCTCAACACCTTCTTATCATCAAAAATATGGTATATAGCTGCAAATCTTCACCCAAAAGCAGACCACGTGGCAAAACTGACAGCCACAATGCGGAATTACCTTTTCCGTGGAGCATGTGCGACCATTCCGATGCAGCAGCTAGCACGCAGTAGAGAAAACGGCGGGCTTAATCTGCATCTACCAGCGATGAAGTGTAAGGCGCTGTTAATAAACCGCCACTTACACGAGATCGAATCCCTTCCTTACTATAGCTCCTACCTAACGCAGATAAATCCTCCCCAAGCAAATTCCATTTCAGACCTTCCATGCTTAAAGCTAATCCTTAATAATGTCCAAAATTTCCCCTTCCAAATCCAACAACACCCTTCCGCCGATCTCATCCATCGATTCTTCATAGATCGTACAGACAGACCAAAAGTGGAAACAACAAACCCTACAATCAACTGGACCCGTGTATGGAAGAATATAGCCGTGCGTGATTTATTACCTTTGCAGCGCAGTGTGTTGTACTTTTGGGTTAACCAAAAAATCTCGCATCGTCGGCTGATGAATGTAATGAGGCGAACGGATGGAGAACAATGTACTTTTTGTAATGTGATGGTTGAAACAATTCAACACAAGTTTTTCGGCTGCCCTAGAGTACAGGCTGCATACGATCTACTTCAACAAAAGCTGCTGGTGGTGACTGGCAGTCGACGCTCTCTCCATCTCGATAATCTCCTCTGGCCCTCACTGGAGAGACTGCCAGTGAATAGAAGAACACTGATACTGAAGATTCTTTTTATTTATATCACCTTCATTGATAATTGTAATGGTAGGATAGATATTGATGCACTGAAATTTAATTTTGAAGTCGAGGTTTAAAGAATTATGTAAGTAATTTTAATGAAACAATCAACAACAAATAAACGTACTTTTACAAAAAAAAAAAAAAAAAAAAAAATGTGTACAACCGTATATGCTATGCTATACTATTTTAAATGTCAGTGAAGTAGAGTCCCTAATAATTCGAACATTCAAAAATGGTAACACTCCATCCATCTCTTGTTCACAAGTGAAATTGATATCGCTATGTGCACTGTTAACACTAGCGTGCACAGGAATCTTGTGAAGGAGGTGCAATTATTTGTTCTATGGTGCATTTAATCTGGAGATGAGAAGTACTCCCAAGTGCGTGGGAGATGGTGATATCCACCCACCACTGTTTCCCTACTGTTCAATTTAGCTAGTTTTATTAATTTTTTACTCCGGTGATGGTTCATCATCTTCAATGGAACTGCTTTCAGACAGCCAATCGAATTGGCAATTTAATCCCATCGACAATGTCGATGATGATCAGTTCGTCAAATGGTTGCAATAGTAGGGCTTTAACCGAAATGATACATTTGCTGCAATGTTGTTGCCTTGGTGGTTGGATTCAGCTGAAGTCACTTCAGATGGTGGTGATAGCACCGACAAACCGACATGAATGACCAATAAGAATTGCATTCTTCTTTCGTATGCACACTGCGTCGACAAGTACATGGTTCAAACAGTGAACAAACAGTATATTGCTCTTGATCAATCCAATCTTGATCAATGGTGTTGAGTGCTTCCCTAATAAAAAATAACCATAAACGAACGATAACCCAAATCATTGAACTATTCCACAAATGGTTTGGATGATACCCAGAACACGTCGTTAAGCAAATTAACCATACAATTTTTATTAGGGTTGGCACTGATGAAGTCTGCAAGTAGTAGACGAAATACGCGTATCTGTCAAAAGTTAAGCAATTATAACGGAATTAAAAGGAAATAAACAAACACACTCAAAGCTCTTCATAAAAGTATATTGCTATTTCGTCCTTGCACTTGGCGTGTACTTCAGCAGTGCTGCCAGCCATTGGGCTGGCACCGTCACAATATACTGCCATCACCTGCTCCCAAGAAATCTGAATCGCTGTCAGGACCTCAGCTTTAGTATTGAAGATGGTCGTCGGGTCTGTTTTCAACACCCGTCTCACACCCACGAATGTTTCCGTCGGCCGATCATTATCAATATACCTTATGACAATCGTCAACTGCTCGTGTTGGCCACAATCGCTCGTCTCATCTGCAATGATTACCACTGGTTTTCATCGCAAGGATTTCGCAATGTTCCGCAACATTACATTGTGCAACGATGTAATCATTTCATTTTGAATACGGTTGCTTGTGTACTGGAAATTTTTGGCACCTTCCGCCAAGTGTTTTTCCAGCACAGGATCGTAGTTAGCCACCAACTGGGTGGCACACTTTCCGCTCCTTCCGAATGTTCACGAAGTGATCGGCCACCTTTGCAAAGTGTGCGCATAATATCGATGAAACGTTCTATTAAAGGGTGATACGGTCAAAATTTGGTCAATATCAACTTGACGTATTTCTTTCAATTTTGCATTTAAAAAACCTGAACACCCCTCATTTTGAAGGTGTGTGTGTGTAGAATGTTGCTCCTATTTTGATTTTGGAATTCACTCTTCAGTTGTCAAAATGCCGTCCAAGCAAGAAGAGCAGCGTATCAAAATTTTGCTCGCGCATCGCGAAAATCCGAGCTACTCGCACGCAAAGTTGGCAAAATCGCTAAAAGTTGCCAAATCAACCGTTACAAATGTAATTAAAGTGTTTGGGGAACGTTTGTCGACAGCCAGGAAGTCTGGATCGGGGGGAAATCGAAAACCGGAAGCCGCTGAGACGACAAAGAGAGTTGCCGGTAGTTTCAAGCGAAACCCTAACCTCTCTCTCCGAGATGCCGCAAATAAGCTGGGTGTATCGTCTACAACCGTGCATCGAGCCAAAAAACGAGCCGGACTATCGACTTACAAGAAGGTAGTGACTCCAAATCGCGATGATAAACAAAATACGACGGCCAAAGCGCGATCCCGGAGGCTGTACACGACGATGCTGACGAAGTTTGACTGCGTGGTAATGGACGACGAAACCTACGTCAAAGCCGACTACAAGCAGCTTCCGGGACAGGAGTTATATACGGCAAAAGGAAGGGGAAAGGTAGCAGATGTTTTCAAGCACATGAAACTGTCAAAGTTCGCAAAGAAATATCTGGTTTGGCAAGCCATCTGTACCTGTGGCTTGAAAAGCAGCATTTTCATAGCTTCCGGGACTGTCAACCAAGAAATTTACGTGAAAGAGTGTTTGAATAAACGTCTGCTGCCTTTCCTGAAGAAACACGGTTGTTCCGTACTGTTTTGGCCGGATTTGGCATCTTGCCATTACGGTAAAAAGGCCATGGAGTGGTACGCCGCCAACAACGTGCAGGTGGTTCCCAAGGACAAGAACCCTCCCAACACGCCAGAGCTCCGCCCAATTGAGAAATACTGGGCTATTGTCAAGCGGAACCTAAAGAAGACCAAAAAAACTGCTAAGGGCGAGCAGCAGTTCAAGGCAAACTGGCTTTCTGCGGCGAAGAAGGTGGACAAGGTGGCTGTACAAAATCTGATGGCAGGGGTCAAGCGTAAGGCCCGGCAATTCGGATTTGGAAAAGCGGAAGCGTAACTGAATATTTTTCCTGAATTTTATACTAATTGAACTTGAAAAAGATATTTAATTTGATTTTTTAAATAAACGATTTCACCGATTTACACGCGTTTTCCCTTGACCAAATTTTGACCGTATCACCCTTTATATAGCGATTTTGTAGCCGCTTTGCCTTACTAGCAGCTATCATAGATGTTTTTTGTGGTCCAGTTCTTCGTCGATACACTTCCTGATTTTGAAATTCTTCCACACGTCCATACTACCAACATGGGTATCCCTGTGATTGTGTTTTCCCAGCATCTCGGTCGCTTTCTTCCAATTTATAAACCCTGTAGGAATCGTTGTAATAATATTTTGCGGCATGCTCTTCTTTATACCCCGTTCACATTACAGCGTATATCACGTGATATACGCTGTCTTGCAATGAGCACTCATACATTTAGTTTTCACTGGAAATCCTATGTATATTTAAGTGCTCATCGCAAGACAGCCTATATTACTAAATATAAACCAAAGAAAATATATTCTTCAAGGTACTGGTATCATCTTTTATGCAGTTACCTTTATAAAATTTTGTGCAGTACGTTTTTGTATGTTTTGAAGGTGTTACAGTTTATTTTTGACTATTTCAAGGTTTTGTAAGCCCTTATACCCCGAACAAACTATGACTTATATCATATAATATAGGCTGTCTTGCAATGAGCACTCATAGGTATAGTTTTCACTGGAAATCCTATGTATGAGTGCTCATTGCAAGACAATCTATGTTACATGATGTAAGCCATAGTCTGTACGAAGTATTATATGCTGTTGTAGTTACACTTTATTATTACCGTTGCGAGTACGTTGAACTTGGTCATTTTCAGCGAAAATAGTAGTTCTAATTTTTTTTTTCAAATTTTGACCTAAATGCCAAGGCTAATAGTTTCTTAAAAAAGGTTTAAAAAATATGTAACGATTGGAACGATTGTTAACAGAATGACGAATTGTGCGAAAGATTGAGCATGTCAACCCTGTCCCAAAGTACCACCAGTCGGGGTAACAGCAAATGATGCCGAACATTCAACATGTTTTAAAGGTGATATAAAGGACAATCACGAATTTATTGCACATAAACAGCTGTAACTTTTTTAACAATGGTAACAAATGGCTTAAAATTTTCAGAGAAGATTCTTAGACTAATTCTTAGTAAGACAAAAATAGACCAAGGTTCAATGACAAACTAATACCCACTTTTCAATTCAGGAATCCCAAAGCTGTCTTTAAACTTTGTACTATTGCGAAAAAGTCCATCCTCAGAATTCCTTGAGGTTCTTTTCGAAATTTTTAGAACTCTTTGAGCTCTTTTGAAACTCTTCTCAGTAGTCTACTGGAATTACGCTTAGAACTCTTCATGATTTTTTCTCAGAACACTTTGGAACTCAAATTCCTTTAGAGTTTCAGAATTTTTTCCCGGAATAAGCTAGAAATTATCCTCGGAATTCCCTTGAAATTTTCCTCAACATCCCTTTAGAATTTCATTAAAAATTTCATTCTCTCGGTATTCTTTTCGAAATTATCTTGGAACTATCTGCAGGATTCACTAGAAATTATTCTCAGAATTTTCATGAAATCATCCCCAGACATCTTTTCTTTTGGAACTGTCCTCCGAATTCAATACCCTTGAGGCTCTTCTCGAAAGTCAAATTTAAGTTGTCCGTTAATTCACCAAAACGTCGTAGTTTTTCTACCAGAAATGTTCAATAAAGCTTGCCCCTCCATTCACCAGAACTGTGCAATTTTTATATCAGGAATTTTCAATTCAGCTTGCCCCTCCATGCAGAAGAATGTTGCAAATCACACACCAGAAATTTTCAATACAAACTTGCCACCAGAAAATTTTACACCAGAAAATTTCAATTGACCAGAACGATGCAAATTTTCCACCGTTAATTTTCAATAAAAATTGCTCTTCCAATCTTCTGATTGGTGCAGTATGTTACACCAGAAATTATTATTAAAATTTGTTTCTCTATTCAGCAGAAGAATGCAAATTTAAAACCAAAAAAAAATCCGAAAAGCTTGCCCATCCGTTCACCAGTACGGTGCAGATTTTCCACCAGAAATTTAAAATTAAGCTTAATTTTAAATAAAGCTTGTGCCTTCATTTACCAGACTAGTGCAAGTTTTCTGTTCATTTCATTAATCAGAGAACTTTTCTGTTCATTTCATTAATCAAAGCGATGCAAAATTTTGCACCAGAAATTTTCAATAGAGCATGCTCCTCCATTCACCAAAAATTGTCAGTGAAGTTTGTTTCGCCATGCACCTTCAGGCTTTGCCTCTTCATGCAAATTTTCCACCATACATTTTCAATGAAGCTTGCATTCATCAGAATGATGCAAATTATGCACCAGAAAAATTAATAAATCTTGCTATTACATTCACCACAGTGTTGCGAACTTTCCATCAGAAATATTCAGATACATGTGCACCTCCAAGTTTTTAGCGCGATTCAATTTTAGAACCAGAGTTATTCATTTTCATAAGTCCCTCCATGCACCACCTTCATGATATTTTTACACCAGGAATATTCAATAAAAAGCTTTTTCTTCGATTTAACACCACGAAGGTGAATTTTTTCAACTATAAATTTACCCTTTTCTTTTAACCATCCATGAACAACCTTGAAAAAAAAAATTACACCAGGAATGTGGTGCAATTTTATGACCAAAAAAGTAGAAGGGTCTGTGCCTAGGGGCATGAACGGAAGCTTGACGTAGGACCGCTAGTGGACGGAATAAATATTAAGAGCATTTAGTTCTTTTAATTGATCAGTTATCTATTATCTCAACTCTTTCCGTTTTTGAATTGTAGGCGTACCAAATTTGTAGTAATCTTTTTCAAAGAGACAGTTGATTAAGAGAATCAATCAAAATCACTTGCATCCCTGCTTCCAAGTTTGGTTAAAAGATTGCAACTCTGGAGAGCATTTTGTGTGATCGTTGGGGGCTTGTAGTTCTGAATATGGACAAACAAGCACAGATAAATTCTATTCCAACTCTTTACTGATGTAAGCTTGATGGCCCTGAAAGGGCCGTTTTATTGAAGAGGACATCCATGGCCACTAACGCTTGGCGTGTTTAGTGTAGGTAACAGCATCACAGACCTCATTTTCCAGGAACACCTTCAGCACACCTCGTAGATCAGACCGGAGATACGTTTGACACCACCACGGCGAGCCAGACGACCGATGGCGGTTATCTCGAAGAACTTTGCGATGACCCGAGTAGGTGAGAATAGCAAACCAATAACAAGTTTTTCTATTAAAAATAGGATATCAGAACATCTCAATTTGTTATTAGTTTGATTGAAATAAGAGTTAAAATATCAAAAATAATAACGGAAACCGTTCGGGAGAAAAACTAAATAATAGCAAATCTTGTTATTGCAATATCAAACTAAGAACAGAAAAATCAAAAAAGTCCAAAACATATTAAGCTTTTATTAAGATATTAAGAACTAATCAATTGCTAAATGTGATATTAACTAATAAGAACTAATTAAGAATAAATTCAGTTGTTCGGATTGAATAACAAAATAATAGCAGCTTTAGTTATTCTTCTTAGAGAGCTTAATAATAGTAT
Source organism: Ochlerotatus camptorhynchus (assembly GCF_037179485.1). Taxonomy (NCBI): domain Eukaryota; kingdom Metazoa; phylum Arthropoda; class Insecta; order Diptera; family Culicidae; genus Ochlerotatus; species Ochlerotatus camptorhynchus. Next base: position 2,875,108 of record NW_027040867.1, read on the forward strand.
TTTTTCGGTGGAGAATCAGTTGTACTGATAATAATGATTGAATTCAACAATTCGGCAAAGCTTTTTTTATTTGTGATAATAATAACGATAAAATCAACATGACATAAAAACGTAACTTTCTAAAAAAAAACAAACAATGGCTGAACAAAATAGATTTGAAGTGTTGTTAATATATTGAAATGTTTTTAATAATATTGTTTACATTGCTGGCCAGCAAATGCACCCCAAAAAAATATGCCATAATATTTATTCATATGAACTAAACGACACAATTCGTCAATGTATAAATATATGCATGAAAATGAACGATCGATCATTGCAGTTTATTTCTAAATGTAAAATCCATACACAAATTGATTGATTTATGGGTCCACATTTCAAGTATTTATGGTATTTATATTACGTAAGTCTTTAAAATCTGTCGATCATATACAAAGTACAAAATAAAAATAAATACCTATCATTAAAATAAAAAAAAAAAAAAAAAATTTCTGAAACATTGAAAGGAAAAAAAAATGTTCACCTAACGATTAAAAGTAGAGTCTAAAAATCGAAAAGAATATTAATATGATACCAATAGCAAAATATGATACAATATCATAAATTGTTGTTGAGTTTTTCTTTGACTGTTTTATGACTCAAAATTTTAATATCATGAAAATAACAAATTTTGATGTGATATCATATTTTGTTATTAGATTGTTATTATGTGTTATGGGTAAATAACATAATAATATCAAGATAAGCTATGATAGTAAAATTTGCAATTGGTTAGTTCTTGGTTTGCTATTCTCATCTACTCGGGTAATGCCTTTTTGACTTTGACTTTAAATGATATTTATTTCTTGTATTGTGTGGTTTACATGTATAACTTATCAAGTGACACAGGTGCGTCTTTTCAGCTTTAGTTCCTTTCAATTTAAATTATTATAGTTCCTAGTCCTATCAGGCCTGTTTTAAGAATGACCACCTTGGTGGGATTGGTTTGTTTTAAATTTGAAAAAGGAGACTACTTATAACTACTATTTACAACTATAACTAACCTACAACTACTATACCCAGACAACCAGAATGCACGTATATTCAAAGTTGTTTCGTGATATACAAACATATATACAAACAAACAAGTCGTATAGAATGCAAAAAAAATGCTTATACGTACAAAAGTGGAGACCATATACGTGCATATTTTCGTTTAATTTTAAACGAGTTGATTTAACATCATATACGATTTGATCTGTAATAACAAATCCATTTTGAAAAGTCTTACGATGTAATCTGATTTAATTTGTGATACAGTACGACGGAAAAATGAGTCATCGAATATAAGTCGGAAATTTGCATTCTATACGATTTAACTTAAACATAATGCGAGGTATGCCATTCTAATATGCGATTTTGACTTAAACTGTAGAAATTTACGATACTGTCTGTACATTGTTATACGACTTCTGGTTGTCTGGGTATACACCTAATCTACTATATACAAATTGCTTATCAAAGCATGTTCTGATAAATTACATTTTTGTGTAAATTTAGTCTTGATTTCGTTAATTCTGTAATCTATTTTGGCAATGCCTGCCTCTTCGTGTAAATTTGTTATTCTTGTGTCGAAAGGACGATCAAGTACCATCCTCAGCACTCTATTCTGAGCGACTTGGTTTTTGTTCCTGTGAGTCTGTGCACATGATTCCCACACCGGAGCTGCGTAGAGGATCGCAGGTGCTATGATTTGTTTGTAGACAGCCAGTTTGTTCACCTTTGAGAGGCGGGATCTGCAGCAAATCAGCGGATACAGACACCTAACCAAGGTAGAACACTTGACTACACGCAACCGTCTCCGAGGGGAGGAATGTCGGAAGTGTAAATGCTGTACAGCAAGGGGCCCAGTAGACTGCCTTGCGGGACTCCTGCTGGGATGGAAAACGTGTCGGAAAGACAACCATTCAACCACAGACAAACAGACGTAACTCTTCATTGTGTATCTTCGTACATGCATTTAACGGTTGATTTGAATATTATCAGTTCCGCGAACTACTCGCCGCAGCGCTGGCATCGGATCACTTTGACGTTTCTATATATTCTATAGAACTTTTATGCAATATTGTTTACGAGTTAGCGAGCAAGCTTGTTTTCCGCGAGAAGCCAGATAGATGTCGCTACTGAGGTTATATGTTTTGAGATACTATGTTTTCAAGAACAAGTTTTTCAAAGAGTTACGTCTGTTTGTCTGTGATTCAACGATACCTTAAACGACCTTTGCTGGGTAAACCGATCACTCATTCCATGTCTTTTAAATATCTTGGGGTCTGGTTCGATTCCAAATGCACCTGGAGATCCCACATTGAGTATCTGAGACGAAAATGCCAACAAAGGATCAATCTTCGAAAAATTACCGGAACGTGGTGGGGAGCCCATCCGCAAGATCTTCTAACGTTGTACAGGACAACGATTTTATCGGTTTTAAAGTACGGTAGTTTTTGCTTCCAATCGGCGGCTAAAATGCACATCATCAAACTGGAACGGATCCAGTATCGCTGTCTTCGTATCGCGTTAGGATGCATGCACTCGACTTATACGATGAGTCTCGAAGTGTTAGTGGGCATGTTGCCACTCTCTGATCGGTTTTCGGAATTATCCCTCAGGCTCCTCACCCGTTGTGAAATTATGAACCCACTGGTGATCGAAAACTTTGAGAAGCTTCTGGAGCTAAATCCTCAAACATGTTTTATGACATTGTACTACCTATATTTAACACAGGATGCCAGCCCTTCAAGAAATATTCCCAATCGTGTAGTCTTCTCCGATTTCGGCGATTCAGTGAATTTTGATTTATCTATGACGCAGGATATCCGCTGAATTCCAGAGCATCATCGTCCTATGATTGCTCCGTCATTATACGCTGCAAAGTTTGGCCATGTTGATTCTGCAAGAACGTTTTTCACAGATGGATCTCTAATAGAGGAGTCCGCTGGTGTGTATTTAATGAATTTCATAGCGCCTCTCGAAAACTTGAAGCTCCTTGTTCTGTGTATGTGGCTGAACTGGCAGCAATTCACTACACTTTGGAAACTATTGCTTCACTTCTTCCAAACCACTACTTTATTTTTACGGATAGTCTCAGTTCTGTCGAGGCTATCCGTTCCATTAGGCCAGTAAAGCACTTCTCGTATTTTCTCTTGAAAATACGAGAACTGCTTAGTGCTTTATCCGTGCGCTCTTTCATCATCACCTTCGCGTGGGTCCCTTCGCATTGCTCAATTTTGGGCAATGAGAAGGTGGATTCACTTGCGAAGGTGGGCGCTATGGAAGGTGACATTTATGATCGACAAATCGCCTATAGTGAATTTTGTGGATTGGGAGACAGCAATCTCTGTGAATGTGGACAAGGTTACCAAGACGCTGATCACATCCTTTGGTCTTGTGCGGAGTATCGTGGAGTCAGATCACATTTTTATGATTCCCTTCGGGCTCGAGGTAGACAACCTAATGTTCCAGTTCGGGATATTTTGGCTAGACGCGATCTGGAGTTTATGAAACTAATATATGTTTACTTTAAGGATATTAACCTTAAATTGTAAGTTTGATTAACCTTGTGTTTAGTTTGTATTTTGTACGTGTGGGGTTTTTTTCAATGTTTGTTTTCAAGATTAATAGAAATAATTTCATGTTGTAGGATTAATTAAATAGTTGTATCGTAAACCACATTTCAAACCTCCTTCTTCCCTTTTCCCATCCAAAAAATTGTAAATCTCCACTAACCTCGAGACAACCACGAGTACTCGGTCCAGTTCCTTTAACTTCAAATTTAAGACATTAATTATGTACAACGCAAAGGATAGCTCGGCTCTTTAAAGTTTATTCGATTGAGCTTTAACTTTTATCATTTAACATTTAATATTTTATGAATTTGTTTAATTTAACTATTACATTTTTCCAGTGTACACCTGCGGTACTTCATATACATATTCTTCATATTCTTCATTTTCTTCTATCTGTGGTTCATCAATATCCAACGGTGTAAAAATGATTATGAAGGGGTATCCCGATAGCCGGTACATAGTAAGGTAAATGCACCAATAGTGGTGGCACGTTAGTGCAATGTGTTCCTATAGTGGCTAATGGAGTCTCAATAAGCCGCTAGGAGCACATTGCACATAATTCTGCTCCCATTCGGTTAAGTTGGGAAGTAATAATCAAAACCGATGAAGGAGAAGGGAATGAGTTCTACGTAAAAAAAAAAATAATACACGGTTAATAACCACATAGGGTAAACACTCCTATAGTTTGAAATAGCATAATGCATAAAACGTCACCACACAAAGAATATTTTAGTCACACTGCTTTGTTTCAGCCTCAGAAATTGTCCCCTGAACGAGGTAAATGAGCCGATGGCTAAAGACCCCCAATTCAATCGATAACTCACGTGCGCGAGATCTATCTTTATTGTTCTTTTTCATCTTGGTGGCATTTATTCCTTTATTTATAAGCTCATAATTTATTTATTATGCATTCCATGTTATATCCTAATCCCAAAACCGGTCAAAAAATCCTCCGATTGCCGCTGGCGATCGTCGTTCTTTTCTTCATTGTTTTTGCATATTTTCTGTGCTCTTGCGAATTCACCCAACCGTAGAAGATGCCATCTATCATTGGTTTGATAACGGCGAGAATTTATTATTCTTTTTTATTACGGCTGGCTCCCTTCGGTTGACCATTTTCCCCGCCTTTGGTTCTAGTGGAGCCGATTAGAGGATTTAGTATAGTTGTGCCACCAACAACAATTCGGTCAAACGACTGCAATAAACAAAACAAACAGTGAAACCTTTCAACACACACAAAACCAAAAATACGGGCTGCTGCAGTGAGGTTAGGAATCGCTTAACAGCTTTAGCACACGTAGTGGCACAAGTCAAAAATGAGAGGGAACAAAACTTCTTCCAGATTATCGAGGATTCGGGGATACCCTATGGGCAGCAGTCACCGGATTCATTTCGAAAATAATTTTTAGTTCTTGAACCGACGAGGCTTGAACCCACTGCCAGAGCCCGGTTGATAGAGCAGCAAAGTGTGTCTCGCTGTATTTCATTTTACGACGTGCTGATCGGCGAACGGGTGAGCTCGAACAAATGAACGGCTGGACTGGCTCGCTGGACACCTGCCCCGTGTCACTTTTTATATTTAGCAGATACTTAAAATAAAATTTATTGAATTTAAATTTGGCTAATTTGAATTAATAACCGACATTCTGATCTTCGTTTTTTTTTGTCACTGTCGTCGGTGGGGTTTGTTGGTAGTATTATGTGCTGACAAGCTTTTCGGAAAGATGATTTGCATTGTGCTTCGTTGGAGGGGAACGGTGGTGATTTTTGAAACCGGGAGCGTGGAACGGAAAAGCTTGAAAACCACTGTTTTACCGTGTAGAACAATCATTTGCGGGTCAATGTTTAAAAAGTTAATGAAAAAAAAAGTGTTCAGCAGTTACATGTTTTAAGACCTGTGTAAAACGAGATCTACTAGAGATAGAAAATTTGTGTTTTAAGCAAAGTTTATAAATACTGAATGGTGTTGACGGTGCAGGTGGTTGAGTGGTAAGCACAACTACTTTCTCACCCCAGTGTGTCTGCGTTCAATCCTAACCGAGGTCGTTGGGATTGTTCTGGGGTGAACAAATCTCAGGCCCGTCTTCCTTTGCAAGGGAAGTAAATCCGTTTGTCTAGGCCCCATGTGTTGATAAAAACGATTGGTCCCAGGTATGAAAGTTGCATCCCAAGCACTTTATTGCCGTCTGTGCAGAAAATCAGCTCATTTGCTTAACACAGAACCTAGCCCAAAGCACTTTTGGGCTAGGTTCAATATACTATATAACTATCTCAAACATATTTTTCATAGAGTCTTTATGTTCTGTAGAACAACTTCTCTTGAGAAAGTAGATGGTTAGAATGCACTGAAAAAATAATAAAAATATATGTTTCCCACCTTGCACCAAAATCTTCTTCTTTCTTCTTTCCTTTATTTAACGTCGGTCTGTTCCGCAATCTAGTGCCAATCACCGACGGACATCGATTGCCATCCATTGACGGCAATCGAATGTGCAGGAAGGCAGCTTCCACACCTGCGTAGGATATCGCACCCATTCAATAAAACACACATGGACCGGGACCAACGGCTTTACTTCCCTTCCGAAGGAAGACGTGACCAGAGATTTTTATGCCTCAGAAAAATCCCACCGACCTCAGCTGGGATTGAACCCAGACTCATTGGGGTGAGAAAGCAGTCACGTTTACCACTACACCACCGGCGCCGGCTTTGCACCAAAATGTACATGCAAGTTTCCAAAATCATACATAATTATTTTTTTACATCTAAACAATCCTTACTGGGGCTTAGGGGATAATTATATACAACTTTCGTCTGAACATACACAGTTTGAAAATGTAGTGTAAATTTCTGTTCAGTATGATGCACATAAATGGAGCGTCACATATCATATAAGTTTACATTATATATCATGTAAGGCAAGGTTGCAAATACTCATTTCAGCTCAAACAATGTTTTTTTTTTTTAATTATGAAATAATTAGATGCCATGATCATATTTTGAATTGGTAGGATACAAGAAGAGGTTGCAAAAAATGTGTTTGACATATTAAACCTGTTTATTTCACTTCATGAGAGTCACAATCAGCGATTTTTCATACACCCACTCACTCACTCAGCGATCAGCAAATCGCTGATTGTGACTCATAGAAAGCAAAATTTACAGGTTTTATGTTTCAAACGCATACTTTGTAACCTCTTCTTGTAAGTTGCAAGTAAAACATGCCATCGTACCATCTTGTGTTTTTATTATTCCGGAAAACATTATTTGAGCTGAAATGAGTATTGGCAACCTTGATGTAAGGTTCTGAAACATTTCATTCAATGTAGCAAATATTGTATACAAAAGCCCATATTGTTAAGCAACATTGTTTACAAGTTGCTCGGTTGCATGTAATTAAATACAAGTTTAGGCGAATGAATGTTTACATCACAATTAAAATTCAGATTTTTTATCTGTGTACAAATGGTAGTTTTAATGGTATTTCAGCATTTAACCAAATATATAGATCACTCTTCGATTTTCCATACATCACTCAGTAGACAGAAACTTCCTGTTTAACACACCATCTATCGTAAGAAAAGGCAATTAACATGCATTTTATTGCAGTCGAGGGGTGAGTTGCAATCATTACACATGAAAAATACAATTTAGTTACATTAACTACAATCATAGTACAAAGTTGCTGTTGATACCTATGGGAACACGAAAATAATTGTTTAAACAATTCTTTATTTTAATCTCTCTTGTAGCTTTGCAGCATCTCTTGTAATGTTTATATAATATGTTAGCTGCCTTTTCTGACGTAAAGACGTACTTGTTGACCGAAAAACGCGCCTAAAAAAAGTCAAAAGATTGAACTATATTGTTAATATATTACATTTTATTAACCGATTCATTTGTTGCGGAATTGACCGGGATCGGTTTGCATGCAAGTTGCACAACTGATTTTAATCATAGCACGTCCAAAGAAGAATACTAAGATGAAACAGTTGGAAGAAAAACTTTCTATTTTAGTGTCCTCTTTCACGGTCCCTTTCATCCAATGAATACGCCCCGTATACAAGGTAATTTTGTGGTTTTGCAGCCCCCTTGGCAGAGATGAAATTTTGCGCTCTTTTTTTATCAAAACAATGATACCAAAATCAGAGATGTCCCATTTTTGAAAATTATTCGATTAACATCTAATCGATTATTTTTTGTTATTTTTCCACCAATGAGAGTGCAGCATATGTTTGAGACGATGGGTGATGATCCCCTGGAGAAATTAATGCTTATATCAGCATGATATAACCGATTACAAATATTTTACTTTTCGGTTCGTTAATCGATTAATCGATTATTCGAATGAAAATCGGCCATCACTAGATGAATGTGAAACGGCATTTCAAATTTAAGGCCGTACATAAATAATGATACAATTTGAAAGGGACCGGGGCTAATCACAAATTGCGTCCCATGGTAACTGAAATTAACACGAGTGCGGACCGGTTGGTACGTCTGACGAAATTTTGCCATCCAGGCTTAATGTACATAACATATGTGGAACTGCATGCAAAATAATTTTCTAAAAGTTGACCCCTTTTTTGTGTTGCCTCAGTGGTATAACTGGTATAGTTGGCCAACGAAACAAAATTGTCGTGATATCGACACTGCGCGTTCATAAGGACCAATGTCGAAAACGTAAACCATGACTTCTTTCGTATATTTCGTGTAGTTCGAAGTCATTCCATGTAAGCCACCAATTCCATCGGATAGGGGGAGTCTCCCTCTACACAGTTTACGTTTAGTTGACTTATGTGGTTTTTCATTCTCGGGAAATTCGCAGAAAAAGTTTACGTTTGCGACATTAGCGCTTATGAAAGAAAAGCAGATATACCCTAGTAGCACCCTCGTTATAAATTGGTCTTGGAAACTTATATACGACTTATTTCAGTTATAAACAAGTTGCTGCAACTTTTTGGGACAGAATTGTGCTACTTGGGTATGGTTGCATGCTCAGTAAGCATTGACGTTGACGACGACCCTGCAACTCTTTACTCCTTGGTAAAATCCCGTAAGCATCTGAAAATATGTGCATGAAATCTAGCGGACTTTGTCTTATCTCTTCACTCCACCATAGAACCAGCGAGCCACCATCTTTTCACACAAAACTTGATAGTATCTTATGCGATTTTCATAGGAGTAAAAAGGTAAGGAAATGTCCACCAGGTTTCACGCACAGACTGACGATTGCGGATGGGATTTTACCATGTAAAGAGATATAGACTGAAGGCAAATTGTAAATTGTCAGGGTAATGCGCGATGTCAATCATACAAGGCCTGGCCCAACCCAAGTAACAATTCTGGTTTTATGAGGGTTCTGTAGACCATGATTTATACTTGTAGAATACTATAAAACATCTATAAAACTTGCAATGTTACTTGGGAACTGATTTATTGGTATTACACAGTTGAATGTGGAAAGTGCTGTTCGTATTTCACCTTAAGACCAATTCCACGCCAAATAGGTCAGTCACCAAACTTGACTATCTTCGATCTGGATGATACTTGGCACATATTTTCAGTATGATAGACCAAGTATTTTCCGCAGGAGAGGAGACCCTGTTGACTCAAGGGTAATTTTTGAAAAGGGCCTATGTGTTTTTGCACACATACTTTAAACAAAAATGTAGTTCGAAAACAGTTGGTTGTAGATCAAAATTTACTAAGAAGGAGTTGTAAAGGCTTTATAAAAAAAATACACACGGAAAAAAATTAAAAATAAACCTCAAAATTCAAATAACAAAAAAACGTATTTATGATTTTTTTTTTTTATATTTTTTTAATAAAAACTTGCATAGAAAGCAGAAGTTTTGAAAACAACTCCAGGATGGTCAAACTTTTAATAAAAAAGTTTTTCTAAGAGCAACTTTTAAGGCATTTTTGAAACTTTCATTATTTACGGCAAAATGTTCAGTTTGATGTCAGTATATGATTATAAAAATTATTTCAAACGATAGTGTTCATATCAATAAACTTCCTAAATGTAACCGTTTTCGAGATATTTCAAATTTACTTTTTTCATAATCAATTTTTTGTAGAAAATATGCCCTTTTCGTAAGTTATACGTGATTGTCCATCAAATATGATAAGTTTTGCAAGATATGCATGTACTTACCTTCAACTTACCCTTACACCAATAGACTATTGGAAAATTGGTTTTAAACTTATAAGATAAATAAGATAAATAAATGAAATACCCATGCGTTTTTATTTGCATCTTACATTTATTACTTTCGATCGTCTTAAATAATAATAATTTGTACATAAACCTTTTCGTTGGATATATTTTTATTTGATGAACTTTTGATTGGCATGTTTTTTATATGTTATGAATGGTGCGTTCTTCGTCATTCGAAAATAGTTGCGCTTATATTTTATTTTCGGAAATCGGAACAATACACTGATATTTTCTTGTACCTGGGATCGTTTTGGCCTTTTCAAAATGCTTTTCCATTCTGCAGCCCCCTGTTCGTATTCCTTTTGTGACACAAAACAAAATGTCATTTTTGTTAAATAATCATAACTCTGCTGCACTTATGATTGGATGTTCGTGTTCTACAGCCACACTTGCGTTCCTTGCCATTCGTTTTAATGTGCCACCAATTGCGTCACATGGTCCCTTGCCATGCGAAGTTGCAAAAAAGTGCCATTCAACATCAATATTGTACTTCGTTTTAAATTTACAAAGACTTGCAAAATTTTTGCAATTTTTATATTGGGATGCAGCTCCATCAGACATAAACATCGCTTTTTTTACTTGTATTTTTGTTTGCAAAAAGGTCAGTAATTTTGAAATAAATACTTGCACCGCAATTGTATCGTGTTTTAAAACTTCAGAGATTACGATCAAACTTAAATTTTTAATTATACCTGATTCTGAATAATAAATGCAAAAAAGAAGAATAGTAGCTTGTTGATTATTCCAGTAACTACTTTGGGCAGCATCTTGAAGAACAAATGAATATTTTTCGGAAAAATCACAAATTATGACAACTTCTCCATTTTTAAGAGTATTTTTTGTGTTTCTCAAGAAACTAGACTGCTGAGTTTTAATATAATCATGTTCCTCGAATTTTTCTGAAAAACTTTTTTTAAAATCTGAGAAACCTGGACAACGTTCGCATTCGCGGGGATAACAATGTTTAGTTCTGGATGATGAGCTGCATAATATTTCTTCAGAAATCTTTTTCGAATGAATATTTTCTAAGACAATGAAGCATTAAATTAATATTATCATGGGTGGTACAAACACAAATATTGTGAGAACCTGAACTACCAAGTAATTTGCAATGCTTTGGTTTTAGTGCTGCAAATGAACTAAATCCAATGCTATTTTTACTAACTTCTTGAAATTTGATAAAAGCTTATCGCAATGTACAAACTAAAAGTAGCTTTTGAATATGAATCTTCTTATCTTCCTTCTTCACTGAAACGTAATCGTTTAGTCCTGGCGTGGCTCTGCTTATCTGGTAGCTTTCGAAGAACTGCAATACCTCGTTTTTAATTTCGGGATCCAAACCGTGTCCTAACCTTTCGTTGGGGGTGGCCAATACTCCTTTCCCGTTTGCCAAGCATCGATCTTGCAATACAATGTATTTATTTGTTTCAAACTCGTCCATTACCGTTTGCGTTGACCAAGATTTCGGCAAAATCGTCAGAATCCTTATTTGATCGTCTCTCGATGAACCTGGATCCGCAAATCTCTCCTTCAGTTGTCCGATCATCTCATTGTGTTCAGCAGCTTTCAATTTTAGTTGCTCCAGGTCATCTTCTTCCGCTTGAAAACCGAAGATGCGTTTCTTAATGCCATTGGTAATGTCCATATACTTTCTCCGGGGATTTTTTTGGCGATATTGGCGATACGTTGATACCAGCTGTTGAATACCTTGTTGAATAGCTCAAAATTATGCGTCCTGGAAAATTATTGCTCTCCACTATCCTGAGATGATGCTGTTGTTATTGACGTAGTTGATGGTATTTCTTCGAGGCTATGTCGAGATGTAGATGGCTGCGGCTCCGCGATGTCCATGACTGACGGTTGCACTTCTAGTTCCAGATTTTCAGCACATGGTTCGATTCTATTTAAATTCAAGCGACACGTATCACAGATTGATAGAGATGTATCCAAATTAAATTTCCACTCTATGAACTTATGTTTTCAATCAAATTTTCAGATAATTTACGAAGCTTCGACGAACACCGTTTATTAGGAAAGGGCTTGCAACACTCGACCTTCTTGAATTCCATATTCAAAGATTTTTTTAGTGATGTCTGTTTTCAAAAAGATGGTCATGCTTATATACAAACGTAGGTACCATTTGGATATTCAGGTATAAATATTGTTTTGGTATTGAAGCTACTCTAACAGAGAAGCTATTTTTTTCATGAAAAATACCATGAAATACATTATAATGTACCTTAAATAATAAGATGGATAGGTACATCAATATTAACAACCTCAATAGGATGAAACTACGCTTGACAATGAAAATAAGTGCAACTTAACTTGTGTTGGTTTCTATATTTAAAATAATAGTGTTTTCATTTCCCCTGTAAATTCTAAACGAGTTGTCTGATCGTTCAATCGTTAAAGGACAAATTGAAGGTAAATATATGTGTATCTTGCTAAACTTATCAATGCTGATGGAGAATCACGATTAACTTATGAAAATGGCTTATTTTCTACAAAAAACGATTTTGATGAAACTAAATTTGAAATATCTCGAAAACGGTTATATTTTGGAAGTTTATCGATATCAGCTTTAACGTTTGAAATGATTTTTATAATCATGTACTAACTTCAAACTGAACGTTTTGCCGTAAATAATTAAATTTTCAAAATTGCCTCAAAAGTTGCTCTTAGAAAAACTTTTTTATTGAAAGTTTGTCCATCCTAGAGTTTTTTTCAAAACTTCTGCTTTCTATTCAAGTTTTTAAAAATATATATATAATAAATTTAAAATTATAAAAAGGTACTTTATAAGCCCCACTCAATTTATTAAAACGGTGGGAAGTCTTGTTAGAGTCGAGCTTGGAAAGCATGTTTTGTGCTGAGTATGCAAAAAACGACAGACTTCGGATAGATATGTAGAGGTAACAGACATGTTTTAAAGTGTCAGGTACCATAAATGAGGGTAACAATGGGCCGAAAAGTGAAATTTTTTTTGTTCCCTACCTCACAATATTCACATTTTAGCATGATACGTTTATGTTATTGTGATGAAAATGGTTGATTGAAATCGATATCTGACTTTTACTAAAATTATATAAAAAATAGACCAATGGAACACCTTATGTGGGGTGACATTGAGCTAAAACAAAAAATTGGTTAAAATATCTTAAAACATGTAAATCTAACGTACACCCTTAGAAATAACTACACAGTTCGAAAAAGTAGTGTAAATTTCTGTTCAGTATGATGCACATAAATGGAGCGTCACATATCATATAAGTTTACATTATATATCATGCAAAGTTCTGAGACATTTCATGCAAGGTAGCAAATATTGTATACAAAAGCCCATTGTTGTAAACAACATTGTTTACAAGTTGCTCGGTTGCGTGAAATGAAATACAAGTTTACGAGAATGAATGTTTACATCACTATTAAAATTCAGAATTTTTATCTGTATACTTTTACACGAGACGTAATCCATATTGGACGTAGATCATAGAACGTTAACGAACATTTCATGTAAAATTAAGTGTTCTCAAACCAAAACATCAACTAGTCGACGAAGAGAACGTTGGATTGAACTATTTAAATAAAACAAGTGGTAAATGTTATCTACACTTTACTCCAGGAGTTCAAGAAAACATATTCTAGTCATCATTTTCATATTCAAACATTTTTCAATCTTGGCCCAATGTCACCCCCTAGGCCCTTACGGTACTCTGTGACGGTCTGTGAAGGGGATTTGTAGGTTTTTTAACTCCACTATCCTCTTTGAACAACCAAAACAAAATTATGCGTAATTTACGATGGATGTCACAACAACAGCAGTCACATCTGATGGTAAATTAATGCATATGCTTGAATAAATGGTGAACTATTCTGGTACTGCGGATCGCATCGCTACTATCATGCGGGGGCATTTGTGGTAAGCTACTTTCTATATAGAGATATAGAGGACTGAATTTAAAATTTGATAAAAAAAAATGCAATTTTGAAGTTCATTTGGAAGATACCTTGAGTTAGTAGTAAGTTTTCTGGCAAATGTCGGGGGTTCGTGTGCATTCCTGACATTACTGAAAATTATGATTCCTAGTATAATAGGATTCCTAGGGTTCCAGTATAATAGGATGCTTTGTTAATTGTTAATTAACTCTTGGTCGCTTGTAATACTTATGAATATTTTAGGTGGACAAAAAGGCGAACTAAGAGGTGGACGCCTGAGCTTTTCCACATTTATATCGCTGTGAAGCAGCTGTAATCGCTAGGGGGAATTTATATCTGTAACTGTAAGGGCCCATGCATTAATTATGTCACGCCAAATCGAGGAGAAATTTACCCCCCCCCCCCTATCGTGACGTTTTTCCTATACCTAATGCATTGCTTGTCACAAAATCTTAAACCCCCTCCCCCCTAGAGTATGACATAATATATGCATCAGCCCTAACCAGTTCGATTTTTTTGCTAACCTGGTTAAATTGCCATATTTAATTATCTTAAAGATAAATCGTCCAGCTCAAACCTTTGTAGGGATAAGAGGTGGCATCATCATCATGCATCATATATAAATGTTAAAGAACCCAGCACCGATGGTGTGATCCAACACCATTTGAACTAAAGAAGTATGGCACCCATCGGGGAAATGTAAGGTTCCATTACAGTATTGCTTGAAAAGTATGCAGAAATTGCAATGGATTACGGTTAACGACTTGTAGTCAATTTTTATTTGTTTATACGAAAGTTAGAAGATACTGAGAGGTAAGCACATATCATCGATAAGAGACGCGTGTGTGAGAAATTTTGCGAAAAAATCTAAAGGCACCGGTGGGATAAGAATCCACAATTCTCATTCAGTACACGGGTGCATTACCAATTATACAATTGTGGACCTCTTGGCAAATCAAAGTTGGCACTTATGGAGAATGGAAGAACTTTGAAAGTGATGATGGTTTCAACATTTTCCACGGGGATGTACATATACGAGTGCAATCTTAAAATGCTTTTATTTTGAAAATTGAGCATTTTATTTAAATCTGGTTGCTACTACAGTGGTAGAAAAGCTGAAGTCTATGTATATTATGTGTCAATTAAGTAGTCCTTAAGTTTTCTACTAACGTAGCACTAACCAGATTGAAATAAAATGCTCCATTCACAAAATAAAAGCATTTTAAGATTGCACTTGTATACTTCCCCGTGGAAAATTTTGAAATCATCATCACTTTTCTAGTTCTTCTATTCTTCACGAGTGTCAACTTTGATTTCCCAATAGTTTACAGATGTATTTGGCTTATGACATTTGAGTTTCAAATCCGTTTCCCTCCCACCGGTGCCCTTAGATTTTTTCGCAAATTATCTCACACACACTTCTCTCACCGATGATGTTCACTTAATACTTTTTAGATCAAAATCAGATCTAGTGTAAAGGTTATTATCATTGTGGAAAATAAAAACGTCTTAACAACGCTGTTAGAATTTATTTCGAGAATTATCAATGGTTGAAAACCAGGGGGTTCCATTTAACGCTCATTTCATAATGAAAATATTGATTTTATAAATATTCTATTTTTCCTGACCATTCAAAGCATTATATGGTCTGTAATTGATTAAGGTAAAACGCTGGTTTTGAACTTATTTCGTGAGCTTTTTCATTTTTTTTTTTAATATGATCGGTGAATTTAGGTCGAGCAGTAAATGGGCATCACACGGTAGTTTGAGCTGAGAATTGAGACATTACGCTACTTTCATATCTTGTCTGACAATCAAATAACTTATTTAATATAATAAAGTTTGTAGCGGCGCCGGTGGTGTAGTGGTAAGTGTGATTGCCTCTCACCCCACCAGGCCTGGGTTCAATCCCAGTCGGCGCCGCCAGGATGTTCTGAGGCATAACATCTCTGATCACGGGGAAGTAAAGCCGTTGGTCCCCAGTTCATGAGTTGATGGGTCGATAGGTAGGGTCCAGGTGTGGGAGCTGCCTCCCTGGCGTCGATAGCATTGGTGGTCAGCACAGAAAACAAGATCGATGGAAAACAAATCAAAGGAAAAAAATAATTCAGTTTGTGAAAATGTCGTGCTTATTATTATGTTATGGACAACTTAGAGCATCTTGTTTCAAATAGCAGTTTTGCAGTAATAAAGATTAAAACATTTTGCCTTAAAGAATAATTTATTCAATTCTATTGATGTAAAGCTAGTATTACATATAAAAAGCTGTTATTCAACGCAGATCAAACCAATTTTTCACAATTTAGAAAATTAAAAAAGTAGTAGCTGCATCCATGCATAGATATAAATTAATGTACCAGAACCTGGTCGGACACTTGAGCCTACCCAGGGGGAGGACCCGGATGTGACCACCCATGTGAGTCTAGAGTATCGGACAAGCTGACAAGTGCAACTGGAAGGACGGTAGGTGCATAGACCTGTGGGTTGGTTTCTAAATAACTCAACTTAACTCAACTAATCTAATCTAATCTAATCTAATCTAATCTAATCTAATCTAATCTAATCTAATCTAATCTAATCTAATCTAATCTAATCTAATCTAATCTAATCTAATCTAATCTAATCTAATCTAATCTAATCTAATCTAATCTAATCTAATCTAATCTAATCTAATCTAATCTAATCTAATCTAATCTAATCTAATCTAATCTAATCTAATCTAATCTAATCTAATCTAATCTAATGTAATCTAATCTAATCTAATCTAATCTAATCTAATCTAATCTAATCTAATCTAATCTAATCTAATCTAATCTAATCTAATCTAATCTAATCTAATCTAATCTAATCTAATCTAATCTAATCTAATCTAATCTAATCTAATCTAATCTAATCTAATCTAATCTAATCTAATCTAATCTAATCTAATCTAATCTAATCTAATCTAATCTAATCTAATCTAATCTAATCTAATCTAATCTAATCTAATCTAATGTAATCTAATCTAATCTAATCTAATCTAATCTAATCTAATCTAATCTAATCTAATCTAATCTAATCTAATCTAATCTAATCTAATCTAATCTAATCTAATCTAATCTAATCTAATCTAATCTAATCTAATCTAATCTAACCTAATCTAATCTAATCTAATCTAATCTAACCTAATCTAATCTAATCTAATCTAATCTAATCTAATCTAATCTAATCTAATCTAATCTAATCTAATCTAATCTAATCTAATCTAATCTAATCTAATCTAATCTAATCTAATCTAATCTAATCTAATCTAATCTAATCTAATCTAATCTAATCTAATCTAATCTAATCTAATCTAATCTAATCTAATCTAATCTAATGTAATCTAATCTAATCTAATCTAATCTAATCTAATCTAATCTAATCTAATCTAATCTAATCTAATCTAATCTAATCTAATCTAATCTAATCTAATCTAATTTAATTTAATCTAATCTAATCTAATCTAATCTAATCTAATCTAATCTAATCTAATCTAATCTAATCTAATCTAATCTAATCTAATCTAATCTAATCTAATCTAATCTAATCTAATCTAATCTAATCTAATCTAAACTAATACAAACGCAGCCAGTACGAGAAAGCATCCTGGAAAATGATAAGATTAGATGAGGTCTAATAATTTTTCTTGTCTAATTGATGTTTACAGCATATCTGAGATATGATATAAACATCAATACGGCCAGGCCTACTGATTCTTGGAAATGAATGGGAACATTTCTTGAATCTACAGGGGTCGAAGGATGCGTGGACATACCGTACCAAACGCTCCGAGTAGTTGTGTGTAATGTGTAAATATTTGTACAATATTGAAGAATCATAAAATAATGCAATGGAAGGATCTTACAGAATTTTCTCCTATGTTGGTAATGGTTCTTTGCACGCACGCACGTACTCATGACTAAAACTGCCCAAGTAACTATAGGCACAGCTGAACAACGACTATATCAGTGTTTGTATGTTCTGATGAGGCCCGCATATAGCCAAAAAGGCAAAATAACGTGCCTATGGTTGCTTGGGTGAACATCAAATGATAGATAGATAGATAGATTGGCTGGTTTCCGATTCATAGCAGTAATTTTATTCAGCGAAAGGTTCGAAATTTCATTCAAACGTACTTAATTTCAACTGCATCGTTTGATGGTGCACGTCGGGAGTCATCCGGAAGAAGGGGATATTTTACGGGAACGATTGAGCTTCCAGCTGTTGTTGTGGCGATATATGCGAAATGTTGCAAAACAGTTCCGCACACTTCCTTAGTAACTGCTTCCAATTCAGCGGGAGAAAATCCCCTGGAAGAATGCTGAAGTAAAACCTCGTTGCAATGATCGAACAACGCAACTATCGAAAGATAAACAAACTTTGCCTCCATAAATTCTGCCATAAATCTGAACGGGATAGGATCAAGCAAAATGGCTTTAGATAAATACAATTCAGTCAGAAAGTTTTCTTCATAAAAGCTATTTAAAACCTTATTAATTTGATAGGGATTTCATTAAAGCAAAACAACATTTTCACAAATGGCCCATGCGAATCAACGTTTAAGCCACCGCCATATTACAATTATTTAGTTTGATTTTTACAAACTTCGTTTTCAATGTGTATTTCCATGGATATAACTTTATTTTGGTCAATTTAGGAATGAGCAAATATTTGAAATACGATAATCATAAAATAGGGGAATTTACGTATTTTCGTCAATCTAAGCAGCGTCCGAACTTCTATTAGCGATTTTTCAGCGTCACATACATACATGACAGGTTTGTTTGTTGACATTTATCTGCTGCTTGCTGTTCTACCAATTCCAATCGACAGAATTGATCAAAACGGGTTGAACATGTTTTTACAACGCTCTAAACTTCTCAGGTGAGAGTGACTATTGTCGGCAGTCTCTTTTTCTTCGGCACCCTTTCCATTTGAACTGCGTGTTAACCAGCTGTTCTATTATCGGCAACTCGAAATCAGCCGTATTTTGTAGTATGTATATTTCATTTAAAGAAAAATATGGTATAACAGGAATTGACAGTCGTAAAAATGTAATCAGATTGAAGCTGATAAGGTAAGGAATCGGCTTAATACATTCAGCGAAGAGTTTTGATGGGAAAATACAGTGAAATAAACGTTTCAATTTCGGTTGCCGAAAACAGTCAATGGGTGCCGAAGCCATAATTTACCCTATACCTCGGCTGAGCTTAATGATCAATCTGAAGAATAATTAATTTTTCTTCTCGATTAAAAATAATAAGTGAGATCAACGTTTTCCGAGGGTGGACTTATTTTTTTTCGATGTTTTCAAGTACATTTCACATAAGATTTAATATGGCACCTTTAACTTGGCCATTTTATGAGAACAATTTTAATAATTTTGGAAATAGAATAGGCTTTTTATATTATCAGTTTATGTTTCAATTATATTGGTAAGATCGGATGGTATTTTTGAATCCTTTTCTATGTTGATTGATGATTTTTCTAGTGGATTCAGCGAGCGGCTAGGGAAAATGGCTTGAAAAAGTTTTTATTGTTGCCAAATAGCTTTTATTGTAGCTTAAAAGTTCTCAATACGTTCGTCGTACAACCTTTTTGCAGTAAATCAGTCTTGAAGAGCTTCGAAAATATACCCTTCACTACCTTCTCCAGGATGGGCCAACTAGACAGATTCTAGTCTTAATGAGGTTTTGGTGGATGCATCAATGGCAAAGTAGCCTTGACCAGGGTTTTATGAATGTTGTTTTATAGTAGCTTTGTATTACTTCATAAAACTTAAAATGTTACTTGGGATTCCTCGAAATGAACTAAACTTATTTTTGTTTGCTTCTTCCGTCATGTTGAATGGATGAACCTTTCAAATCCCCATACTCCAGGCTTTTGACGATCCCCAGTGGCTGCACATTTCGGGAAACTTAACAGAATAGAACGAAACATTCATATTCACAAACCTCTGCTTCGTGCATCACAAACCAGCTGCTCATGCCACCCGGCAAGAGCTTTGAATCTCACTCATCTTGCACACAATTCACACGCGGTTCTGTTATGCACTTTTCAACATTTATTTAAAAGCTTCACGACACTTTACAAGCATTTCAGCATTAAATTAAAAATTGATAAATCAGCGGAAGAAAAACACGCAGCAAAAATTCACACGTCAGTCTTCAAGCGCAGCCTACTTCTATCGGAAGGCACGGGATATGCACTGAACAATAACAATTTCAATTTCAATAATTAATAAATTACTTTTGTAGAATAAATTAGTTTTATGCAATAAAACTCCTGTTAGCGGATATTGTTAACTTCCAACAATCTCATGACCAATTTATCGGTTATCGAAGCATACTTTCTTGGAGAAGAACTAGCCCTTGGCTAAACATCTCCTTAATAAAGCTTTAAAAAAAAAAGCTAATACTTTCAATCAGCCAATATATGTTATCAATGCTAGCTTTTTGGATAGCTGTGTTTTGTAACAACTAAAACATTTCTAAAAATCTTATTAGTAATCGTTTTGTTTTAAATGTGCCTTCGAGCAAGACCCGGCGTTATTTTCTTAGTTCTCATATTGATACGTAGGGTAGGGCAACCCCTAATAATTTTGAAAATAAACTCATTTTCAATCCTAGCTCGCCCATGAAACTATAAATGGTGCTCCTTTGCAGCATTATAGATAGTTCTGTACAAAATGAGGTTCTTCAAAAATCGCAAAAAAATCATTTTGTGCTGATGTGTAGAAAATCGGAATTATTGATACTAATTATGCGTCATAAAATAAGGATTTTCAAACTTCCAACTATTTTTTCCTACAATTCCTGCATTGAGGCATCACTATTTATGATTAATTGAACCATTACGAACAAAGAAGCCACCCCTACCGTTATGAAAACAATTATACAAAAATGTCAAAGAAATTGCTTCATTGTGTATTTCAGTCTTCGGTACGCTTGTTTTCACCAAATTTTGCAAAACCTGCTACATGTAATGTCACTAACAATAGTTTTCAATTGATTTCATTGGTAAACATAGTTTATTTGTTATGTATTCAATAATATTGTAGAATTCAATAGATAAGTTCGGTAAAGAATAACAGTTGTTGGTTAATTATCCAAAGGCTATGTTTATAAACAAGCATTAATCAATCCTTTAAATTTATCGAACCTCTTAACGAAATCCCTTTATGAAGAGCTTTGAGTGGGTTGGTTTATTTCCTTTAAATTCCGTTATAATTGCTTATCTTTTGACAGATATGCGTATTTCATCTACTACTTGCAGACTTCATCAGTGCCAAGTACTCAACACCACTGAAGAATCCATCTTTTACCTACGAGTTAAATACTAATCAATAGGTACTAAAAATCAGCAGGTATCCACTGCTTATGATCAACACAAGATTAAATAAATGTCTTAGGGAAAGCCGGAGTCTACAAAATCTCTTGTCCAGATTGCAATAAAATCTACATTGGTCAGATGAAAAAGACTTCCCGCATAAAAGCGAACCATCACATGACCTTACCGATAATGGTTATAAATTGTTTATAATCCCTGCTAAACTTCAACTGAAATGGTTATGGAACTTTACATGAACGTTTGTGTGATAAAGTTTTAACCTTATGTATTATGGTTTTTTGGAAGCGGACCTTACAAATAATGGGTTGTTAAGAACCATTACCATTCCAAATTCTTGTTTTCTCCATACATTTTCGGAAAGAGAACTATATTAGAACGTTTTTACTTATGGTTTGAGAACATTAATGGTTATGGTTATGATAGTCAGTAAGGTCCATTAATGGTTTTGTATTATCACTCAACTTTACGTGAAATATATCGTGAATTGGTAATCAAAAATTTACAGGCAACCAATTCGCGATATATTCCACATAAAGTTGATCGATGTTACAAAACAATTCATGGACCTTACTGGTTACCATAACCATTACCATTAATGTTCTCAAACCATAAGTTAAAAGGTTTTAGTATAGTTTTCTTTCCGAAAATGTATGGAGAAAACAAGAATTTTGAATGGTAATGGTTCTTAACAACCCATTATTTGTAAGGTCCACTTCCAAAAAACTTTAATACTTAAGGTTAAAACTTTATCATTAAACGTTCATGTAAAGTTCCATAACCATTTCAGTTGAAGTTTAGCAGGGATTATAAACAATTTATAACCATTTTAAGTAAGGTAAATTTATGGTTCGTGCTTATGCGGGTTTGGAAACAAGGTTTAAGGAACATATCGCAGAGGTAAAAAGGCTAACAAAGAGATTGATAAAGGACTTCATTATGAATTTAAATCCAAGGTTGCAGAACATATCGTTACAAACGGGCACAATTTGACAAAAGATAACATTAATATCCTGCGGAGTGTATCTTCGCCTTGGAAACTAGACGTAGCAGAAAGTTTAGAAATATTTAAACATAATCCATCAGCATTGCTTAATAGAGATCAGGGAAACCGATACTCAAGACTGCTACCTAAAACCACACATCGTAGCATGCATCTACCTGTTGGAGACTAAATATGAGATAAAAGATGGATTCTTCAGTGGTGTTAAGTAAAAATAGTCAACCACTTTCGACGATTGCTGATTTATGTAGCCAATGTTATGAACTTGCAGTACGGTGAACAAACTTTTATAAATATCTACCATTTGGCATATATAGAACGTTCAATCGTTAAGGTGACACTGTGCCCCACCAGACCCTAGGTGAAATTGTCTATCATTTTTGCATTCCATACCCACTCACCTGTCATTGATGCAGCTTATCTTTCTAGATACCAGTAGGAAATACACATATTTTTTTTTAGATAATCCCTGAACCGTAATTAACTTTAACGTTAAGATATGACAAGCGCGAAGAGCGACTTGGAAAATCATTGACCATCGATAATCCATCAACGTTTCTAGTCCTCGACATACACCTTTTAGCTACTGGAACGTAAAAGCGCACCTTTTTACTAGTGTCTGCTACTGCCTCGGTGCCTTCAAGGAGATAAGAGAAGATTCAAAACAACGCACGGCGTATCTAGTTTGAAGACTAGTTTATGTAGCCATACATTAATTAACTCTGCTTCGTTGACTCATGGAGCGAGTCCTATGCTCTCAAATGCAAGGGCGCCTAATAAAAACGGAACCAGAACAACCGATGCGGACAGACGGATGAAGTTTGCGTGTGGCTCGTTATCTGTATATGTACCTATCACCTGTTCCGCTCGGGATAGTTTATCGTGACTTCGAAAGAAGGAAAACCAAAATGACACATTTTGTGTTGTACGTGTTATTTTTCGTCATGGTTTCCTGGTTAATTGACAGCACAGCAGTAAGAATGGCGTCAAAAACTGCCACCTGAATGGCTGCCACTCGCCGCACGTGTGCCTTACACTGTCTGGCAAAAGGTAATGAAGCCCATTACCATGCACTGTCGGATGGCATGTGAATTTTTAGGTTAGATTTAGGCACCGCGATAGTGACAACGGTGATGAAACCTTGAATCAAAATTATTTCAAATGAAGAAATCCTATATTTTCCAATTAGATGAAGAATAAAATTATTTTTCCCAGTTACAATGTACTTCAAAGGACGAGAAATGATCTAATTTGAGTCAGCCAAAAATTCTAGTGCCTACCGTCCGCGAGAGAAAAATATCACGGTTATCATCACCCACGTCGCTGTCGTCGTCGTCGTTGTCGTCGCGTGGTCACGTGTCCCGGTAAACATATCCATTCACTCGATGCGACCGAACCGCAGCCCATCACCGGGGAGTTAATAAATTATCGTTGTTTATTTTAGACTCACTTCCTTTCGGCCACAAACCAACATCATCCGTTTCGACTGGCGTAGAGAAAGAGCAACTTTCCCACCGTCCGTCGTCGTCGTCGTCGTCGTCGTCGTGGTCCGCGACCGTTGCAGTCGTCAGCGCTGGCTCAGTGAAGTTCAAAAGCGCAAAAGTCACCATATTTTGACAATTATCTGTGGCGAATGATAGCAACACATAATCGCATTATTTGCCGTAGGCATCAAATGAACCAAACAACCATAATAACTATCAGTCACAAAAAGCCAGAAGAGGCATACATACCGTTGAGAGTTGAAATGGGTTCCGCACGCGGCCTACGCGCGCTAGATTCAAGAACTGCTACCGGAGGAGGACGGAAAGGAGGAAACAGCCCAAATTGTGCCAATTGTTGTTGTCACGTGTCACACACGACGTCCACCAACACCGTAGCGGTGTTCGCGATGCGTCGATGACTTTGTGGGGCCGCTCACGGAATACATGATTCCGTGACAGACACGTGTGTTGTGGCCGAAATCGTAGGCTGGGAGTTCGATGATGCGTGGAAGATATATGGAAAGATATGGAAAGGTAGAATACATGTGTTTGGGGAAGATTTTAATTTGACGGAAGTCTTACCCTAGGTATAAGTTAAAGCATAGCTTAGCTTAGACTGACTGCACATTAGACTGATGCAAAATTTGAAATGTTCGCTCCACAGTGCTCAAGTTTAAAAAAAATCGTCGGATGCATTTTCGAGTTACGCCCTTTTTATGGCCTAACTGCATAAATCTCACTAAAAACAGTGAAATGCCATCACATATGCTTATTTTGCATGCAACATGACATGAAATGTCAATTGCAGAATGTTTATATATGCTAATTTTTGGAATTAAAAAGGGTTTTGTACGTTAGTTTAAGGCTTAAGTTTTATTCAAATTAACTGTAAACTAATAAACTTAAATTAACTATAAACTAATAAACATAAATATAAAAAAATGAATCTCAAAGTGGTTTAACACAAATGACCACTATTGTAGTCAACGACAGCACGCAGAAGTTGAGATTTGTATATCTTTGATGTTTTCGTGGTCTTGTATCTTTTCTAAAGTCGCTGTGAACCGATTCGGACGCCTGCTCGTTGTGCCAACCCAAACCTTGTCGAGTTGCGTTACAAAACTCTTTCACGTGAAACTGGATTACATGGTATTTGGACGATTTTGGTAGATGCAACATTTCCCAGTATTCGACAAACTTATTAATATCTTCTTCAAATCCGGGTACAAGTTCGAATGAGAAGCATTTCTTGTACGCATTTTGAAAGTGTTTCAGGACCTATAAAAAGTAACAGTCATTAGTTTTATACCTGCTGATCGAAAAACCACTGTACCTTATATCAACATAGTTTAGCAAATCTTCGTTTTCTCGGAGAACATCGACAGCATCAAGGAGACTGTGACATGCTCATCCTGTAAAACCGTATGTTCGCTGTTGATGTCGTACATGAGCCTTTTCGATCCATAAATCTGCCCAGTCTGGACTTTGTTTCTCCACTGCTTGAAAAACCATGTTCACGATCCCAAGTGTCACGTGAAGTGGAGGCGGAGGGCATACCAGCAAAACAGGAGTGCTGTCTTGGCCGAAAACCAGCAGGGGTTTAATGCAGCTAGCATATTTTTTACGATTTTTGGAACATGGGTCTTTATTGGAATTTTCCCGAATGTTTCCAATCGTTCGGGGCACTCCACTTTGCAATGCAAGGTTTGATTTTTCTGTTACACAATATGGACAGGGGTGGGTAGATGAATGTGCCATTATTCCAATAATCACGTTAATGATCTTTAAATCACCAGCAATAATCGATTCCAAGTGATTTAGCTTCAAAAGACCATTCCAGATTAGAAAAATACATTAATATTTTTCGGGTAGATTTAAAGCCAATGCTAAAATATGGAGGCGTTTCACGCCGCTGTCTTTAAAATAATCTGTGGAATTATTTTGGGTTTTGGATACAACAGAGAGAGTGATCTTAAAAAATCCTCCTCCACCGTCGATACCAAGCTTTATGAAAAGTTCTTCCTCACTGGCGTGTCTACTTTTCTTGATTCGTTGAAGCAACTCAGGTATATTATTACAAAATATAACTGGAACTTCAGCGCATTGACCAAGATGGACGTTTTCAGCTAGAAAAGAGCATTTCAATTTAGATTTCTTTAAAATATGTACCTTTTTGAGTTTTACCTTTGGCTACTTCTCCTAGCTCTACAATACTAAACAAATCTCCAAGCTGTGAGTTCAGTTTGGAAAGCTTTCCTTTTAAGCCAGTTTCAAAGCTTACTCCACCTCGTTTTAAACCTTTCATGACGCCTGTTAATCAACTAACCAATAAGCAAATCAAAAGCTTCGGCAAATCCTAAATAAAATATTACCAAGAGTCTTCCGCATGCTCAAGTTATTCTCCGTCTTCACTTTGAACATATCTTCCGTCTGCATGCGTTTCCGTTCTTTCAAAGATACAGTAGAATTAGCTTTTAGAAATACGGATGGTTTTCCTCGACGATTTGATAACCGAATGTTTTCAGAACCTGTATGAATCAAATAAAACGTTAAAGCTACATTCTGAAATACATCAGTTGCTGTTTTACCAGAAGTTGAGACTTTTTCGGCTAGAAACTTTGACACAGCTGCTTCTGATGCCTTTGGTGGAGAATTATTTTCTTTCAGAATTCTTGCTAAATTTTCTGAACGCTCAGTGACAGTACAAACATGATTCTTCCCTCGTCCGATTTCCGTTAGACATGTATTACACATGCGCATGACCTCGCGTATGACTTAAGTAGTGTTTAAATTGCTCGGTTTTGAATTACGTTGGTTTTCCTTTCTAGGCAATGTTCCCGGTAGATTTTTACCATACCTTAGCTGGGCAGCCTCACAAACTTCACAAGTGCACTTTGAATTTGTACTCGTACTATTAGAATAGTTAAACTTGTATTTATGTAGGACCACTTTTCTGCTATTTCCATTTACAGGGTTGCAATAAATCCGGCACTTGGCACATATTGAGGACGGATAAAACCACTCGTGAACATCAATATCGCTTAAGTATCCCTAATCACTTGACGTATTGCACTGGAGATCGGTCTAACGTTTTTTTTTTATATGAAATCCATGATTAAATTTCAAGCAAAGCAAAGCGCGCTGCAACTCACAAAAGGCACGTTTGTCAATAACGTTTGTCAATGCCTACTTGTGTTCTCTAAACAAAACAGCGAGTGTTGCGATTTGTGCATGTAAAATAAGAATACGTGATGGAACTTCCCTGTTTTTAGTGAGATTTATGCAGTTACGCCTTTAAAAGGACCCTACGATTTTTTTAAAATTTGTTTCAGAGATGCAGAATGATCTAACGAATCGATTGGTATACTCACTTTTGATGGATTTAATTTTTTTATAATAACGGTCAGAGGAGCACCGTGAGCTACTATGTCACACTGCAGAATACAGTGTTGCTTAATCTTGCCATAAGGTTATCAATCTCTTAAACTATTTAATTTGACGTTTGGCTGAAAAATCATTTTGTGCAAAGTTGTAGCTGATAAAAATTCCCATAAGAATAGCAATAAAATTTGTTAACAGTACAATATGTAAACAGGCTAGAAGACAATGAACAAAAAGTTTTGATTTTCTATAGTAATTTCCATATAAACTTCAAATGGTTTGTGCCAAGTCATCAATTTTTTTTTTTTTTTTTTATATATCTTTATTAAGGAGACTTTCAGCCCTGGGCTGGTTCGTCTCCCGCAAGTCATCAAATGAGTTTCAACTTTCGGAGGCTAATCAGGACCCGATTTGAAACCATTTGAACACTGTGGAGCGAAAATTGCATCATATGTACTAGGGTGTCCCAAAATTGCACTATGTCTGGAAATCTGGGGGCTCACCCTCCAAATGATAGCTAAGGGTGTTACAAACAAACTTTTGTATGGCGGCAACTCTGGGAAATGTTGTTTAGAGGTCGCCCCGACGATATTTTCGAAAAAAGTTCATTTTTCATAGCTTTTATCCAATAAATATTTTTAGTTCTTTAAATTTCAGTGAAATCTCACTCTTTTATATTTTTTGCAGATTCCAAAGGGTCAAAACTATAAGAGAAAAAATTGCTCCGGCATGTTCTGTGTCCAATTTGTTAGTTACAATTTTTCAAATTATCTAAAATTATGTTTTTTGTTGTACATCACTGCATTCAATCATCAAAAGTGGGTATCAAACATAGCGCTATTATCAATCAAATGCAGCAAAAATATGGAAAATTTTATAAGCAAAAACTTTGCTCCATACATTTTAACCTCATTTTTAACCGTTAAAAAGTTATTCGTGATTTACTGTGGAAAGAAAAGATCAGAATTTCAATACTAGCAGAATGTCCACCAGCAAATCAAACTATCATTGAAATCGATAAAAACAAATCACCTACTTTGTTGCAAATCACTTGATAACATTTGTTTCGAAGTTTCTAGAATTCAATAGGAAGATATATGAGCGGAGAGGAATCATGCAATTTTTTAGTTTCCATTTGATTGCCGTAGCAAGCAGAACCAAAAAAGAAAACCATGTCACCAAAAACCAAGATCAAGTCGGATCTCATCACCGGTATTGCGAGGAAGCATTTGCCCAGAAACTGTTTGCCGTCGGAGTTGGCCGTCATCAGGTACTTTCAATTCAAGCATGAAACCCAACAACTTTCAATCGGAAAAAGCATTCAAGTTGTGACAACAGAAGCCCTAGAAGTATCCATAAGGTATTTTCTCCTGCTCGGGAATTGTTCCAAACCAGTGAAATTGCATAATGAAACAACTGACTGACTGACTGGGAGTGGCCATTCTGTCTCACTGTACAATTTTCAGTGATACCAAATATTTAAGGATCAATAGCGGGGCTGGCCACGTCCGACATCAAAAAAGGAATGAAGAGGAACAAATGCAATGCGATGAGGAGAGGCAGGCTACTGTGTCGCATGATGAGTATAATATGCTTTTTTATCTAGAGCTTCAAAGCGATCAGTCATACAGGAAATCAGTCCCAAAATTGTGTATAGTGTTGCATTCAAGCTTGTTGTTCAATTCAGGCACTGTTCCGAATTTGGGTATAGTGCTGAATTCAAGCTAGTTACCCAGTAGCTCTGGTAGATCACCTTTTCGTGATGCCTGGTACGTGTAAAAACCGTGTAAAAAAAACCGTGTAAAAAAAGACTTCAGTGTATAAGGTTCTTCTTGTTGACAGTTATGAGCCTAGGTTTTGAGATTGGAACTTAGAAAAGTTTCGGACCAGGGTTTTGCTGCTTTGTCAAATAACAGTATCATCGTTTTTTTTTGTCGCTAAGAAGATTTTGAATGGATTTGCTAAGCTAAGTCCCCTTTTTTCACCATTGGCATTATATTATATGAGTCACTAAATTCTGGGTATGGGAGGGTCCACCCGATTGAGGCGAAATTTATGGGTAGAGTGGAAATGCCAGCTCTCTGTCTTTAATATTTCGTGAAAAGAGAGCGGGTACTTCTCCCCACTAATTGGGGCATCCTCCTGTTAGAGCCTGATTTTTGCCGATTGTATGATCATGTTGTGGGAAGGATATTCTCATTTATATTCGATGTTGCCCATGGACTCACCCAAACCGTTTTTGGCCCTTCATACAATGGCAGGTTGATTACAATTAGAGATTATTAAACTTGATCAAATCGAGCAGTCAGAAAAGTCAGCAGTCTACTGACAGTTGTCTCGCTACAGTGAGTGGTAGTTCCATATCATCATCAACATATCATCATTGCTGGAATTCATGCTTGTTCATTACAGGACATTGCCCCGAAATCGTGTATAATGCTAAAATCATACTTTGTTTCAATCACTGATTTCAAGCATGTTCATTTGGAGACATTGTCCTGAAATCGTGTATATTGCCCGCATTGAACAACAAGCTTAATTTGAGCAATTTACATGAGTTCGGGTCAGTTGCCCAAATTGAATAACAAGCCCAAAATAATAAATTTACATTCATTTGGGACTGTTGTCAGCTATCAAAACAATCAACCATAATGATGGAAATCAGCAAGTTACACGAATTCAAGACGATTTCCTTAATTAGAGAAAATTCCACAATTGAACAACTAGCATGCATTCAACAATATACACTTATTCAGGAAAATTGCTCGAATTTGGAACAATGCACAAATTGAATAACAAGCATGAATTTAGAAATTTACATGAATTCTGGAAAATTCCCGAATTGAACACAAGCTTTAATTCAGCAATTTACACGAATTTGAGACAGTACCCAAAATAAATAACAAGCGCTTAACATAAATTCGTGACAATGGCCGAACTCTGAACAATGCCCTAATTGAACAAGCTTGGATTCAACCATTTACGCGAATTCTGAACATGCCTGAATTGAACAACATACTTGAATTCAGCAATTAACATGAATTCGAGACAATTGTCCGAGTTAAATGATAAGCTTGAAAACAACAATTATCACGAATTCTGGGAAAAATACCCGAATTCGTGACAATTACGCGGATAACGGAGGATGCCCGAATTGAACATCAATTTTCACGAGTTTGGGACAATGCCCGAATCGAACAACATGCATGAATTCATCGGGACAATTGCCCGAATAGAGCAAGCATGCATTCAATATACACGATTTCGGGATAGTTCCCAAAACCAATCCCAAAATTATTGAATTAAGCTGACTACGGGGCCGTTTGCGAATTGAACAAAAAGCTTAATGCAGCAATTTCATATTCGGGATAATTGCCTGCAGTGAACAACAAGCTTGAATTCCAATGCTCACTAATTTGGGAATGTTATCCGAATTCAGGACAATACCCATTATGAACAACAATCTGGAATTCAGCAACTTACACGACTTCGTCGGGACGATTGCCTTAATTCGATACAATCTCCTAATTAGCGTTAGCGTTGTTATGATATACTTCGTAGATTGGATACTAGCGACACTCACGTCTCTTCTGAAATTCTCAGTTAGACTACTTTCAGGAATAATGCTGAGAAGTAAACATTGGTTCCAATCTAAACAAGTGTAACAGAAGCATGACTGTCGCTATTCCCGGCCACGTCCATCTTTACCATAACTAGGGATAAGGAAGGAAATGTTGATGTAGTACTTACTTAACGAGAGGCCACCGACTTAGCGACACCCTCATAAGTGCTACGGAGTTGGAGGGTTGGGTAGGGTATTCGGTTAGGATTTACCTCAAGTTGGCGATGCAACCGAAAGTATGTATTGTTTATTTGTTGTTTATTTAATCTCTCGATAGCCGGCTATCGAAAGAACATATTAATTTTGTTTAGTGATAATGAATTTTAATAGTCATGATGGAGAGCTTGGGATTAAACCCATGATTTTCTGTTCAGTAAACAAAAACGATCCCTCCAGGGTCATCGAGCATCTCAGAACCATAAAGGCCGAACACGAAGTTATTGCGACACCAAAAATGTCATGCCAATTTTCTTATAATGTTTAGAATCAAACCAAAATTTTAGGGTAGTTTTATACATATATTTACTTCAAAAATCAAAAGAAAAGTTAATCGATGGAGCCTTGAGTGTAAAATTGAACGCATTTTCGCTTGATGCCCTCCATCAAAGTCTTTACAGTGTCATCCGGTACCAGTTTCTCAGTTTTTTTTTTCCATTTTCTTAACATGTCCTTCTCGTCTTTGACTGTCTTCTTGCTCTTCTGAAGTTCTAGCTTCATTATTGCCCAGTACTGCTCCACCGGGCGCAGCTCCGGACAGTTTGGCGGATTCATGTCCTTTGGAACAAAATGGACAGAATTGGCCTCATACCACTCCAGGACACTTTTAGAATAGTGGCATGTTTATTTATTTATTTATTTGTAGTTTGTTACAGTCAACAGGTTAAAATACCCAAATGACAATTAAAACTTAGAACTATCGCACTATTGCTACTGTGACATAAATCTCAAGAAATTCTGCCTATTGGACGCACGTGAAAAACTAAAGTCAAATACATGTTGACAATGATTGAACACACGGCATATGCTACGAACTGGCTCATTCAAACCATAATTTGTCCTGGAAGTATCGATGAACAAAAAGGCGTGAGTACGTAGCTGACGTCTCCTAATGTTTATGTTTAGCTGTGTAAGTAGCGAAGGGCAGTCGATGAGAAACGTTAACAGATCACTGACAAAGCAAGCTTTTGCAACATCACGTCTAACACTGAGTAGGTCCAGATGAATGAGTTTGCAACGACTCTCGTAACTAGGAAGATCCAGACGGTCAGTCCAGGGAAGGTGTCGTAGAGCATAACGGATGAATTTCCGTTGAATCTTCTCAACGCGTTGAATTCCATTTTGGTAGTATGGACTCCAAACAACGGAGGAGTATTCAAGTATGGGTCGCACCAAGCTGCAGTACAAGGCCTTTAAGCAGTATACATCTTTGAAGTGCTTGGCAAAGCGAAATATGAAGCCTAGCTGGGAAGATGCTTTCGAGATGATGTATGTCAGATGAGCGTTAAACGTTAGCTTCGAGTCCAAAAGCACTCCCAGGTCTTTAACCAAGGATTCTCGTGCTAGAGACACTCCGGACAAGCTGTAGTTATGGATGAGCGGTGAACGTTTGCGAGTGAAGGAAATCACTGAGCACTTGGATGTGTTTAATACCATACGATTTCTTCTGCACCAATCAGCAAACGTTTCGAACTGATGTTGTAAGAACTCGGCATCGTCTAGTTTCTCGATGATCGCATAAATCTTGAAGTCGTCTGCATAGGATTTCTTGTGACACCTTAGAACTGAGTTGACGTCGTTCATAAACAACAAAAACAGAAATGGCCCCAGATGACTTCCTTGCGGTACACCGGATGTAACAGGAAACGAAGTTGAAAACTGGTTGCCGAGCCGTACACGCATGTTACGCCCCATCAGATATGAACGTAGCCATTTGAGTAGCCTAGCATCAGCGCCTAATTTATCATACTTGGCCAGAGCGATTTCGTGGTTCATCTTGTCAAAAGCTGCTGACAAATCCATGTAGATTGCGTCAATTTGGCAGCCACGCTCTATCGAGCGAGCAAGAAATGAAGTGAACGTGGTTAAGTTTGTGGTAGTAGAGCGCTTGGGCATAAAGCCGTGTTGATCTTCCGAGATGTAGTGCGAGCAGCCGTGTGAAAGGAAGTCCAGAACAATCAGCTCGAAGAGTTTTGAGGTTGCACATAGAGCGGCTATGCCACGGTAGTTTGAAACTGTTTGCTTACAACCTTTCTTATGTACAGGAAACACGTACGATTCCTTCCAAATAGTCGGGAACACGCCTGATTCCAATGAGAGGTTGAACACAGTAGCGAGAGGTGCTGAAAGAGAGTGGATGCATTTATTCAGCACTATAGACGGGATACCGTCTGGGCCGACTCCGGTAGTATTTTTCAATCGTCTGCTAGCGGAAAGCACCGTGTCACTTGATATCGGAGGAAGTTCACCAAGCGGAGGAAGTACAGGCACATTACTCACGGCATCAACAATATCCTGCGGGCTAGTTGGGTCATTGCAAAAAACTCCGCTAAATTGTTTCCTAAACAAGTCAGCGATGTCGTCAAGGGCAGAAGCTTCTATGTCACCATTACGCATAGTGGAGGGAAGTCCCACTTCTTTCCGCTGGCCATCTACGTATTTCCAAAAGCTTTTAGGATTGAGTTTGAGACTTCGCTGCAACCTCTCTTGATAAGAATTGAATAGGCGTTTGTTAAGGATCTTGTAGCGTTTGTTTGCTTTGGTGTAGCGTGCTCTGTTTCTTGCGGTTCGGTGTCGAATGAACTTCCTTAAGGCACGCCTTTTAGCCGTTTTGAGACGTTTCAAGCGTGTGTTGCTCCAGATTGGGAAAGCCTTCTCAGGGTTGGTCTTTGTCGGCACGTACTGGTCAATAGCGTAGAATACGATGTTCGAAAGGGTCGACGCCGCCAAATCGGTGTCACAATCACGAAACGTAGTGTTCCAGTCTATACTCGATAGGAAAAGATTCATGCCATCGAAATCTGCTTTGTTGAAATCCAAAAGCACCTCTTCGGTAGTATCCTGAAACTGGCAATTAGTGCAGTTGTTCAGAGACAGCAGTAGAGCTGGATGATGCATGCAGTCTTTGACTAGAGGATGAGGAGCTTGTGTTACAGAGCAATTGGGTCGGAGGTCTTCACTGACAAATGCGAGGTCTAACATGCGGTTGTTGCTATTAGGTACTACATTTATCTGCTGCAGGTTAGCGGTGCTGTATCCATCCAGAAGACATGTGGTTGTTCGTCCAAAATTCAAATAACGGCAATCGGGGTACGAAAATCCATTCGAATCGACTCGCCAGCTGATTTCACGCAGATTGAAGTCGCCGAGGATGAGAATATTGTCTCTAGCGTCCATACGTGAGACGACCCAATCAATCGCGCAAAGATGTTTGTCGATAAGTTCATCATCGTTGATGCGGTCCGGAGGGAAGTAAACGACACAGACGAAAATGCACATGCCCTCGAACGATAGTTGCACCCACACTTGCTCGATTTCAGATGTGCTGGGTGGATACAGCTGGTGACTTTTCAAGCTGGAGCGAACCGCTAGCAGAACACCTCCACCAGTACGCTTATGGCTGTTGAGCGGGGAACGGTCTTGACGGTAGACGGTAAACGAGTCGTCAAAAATCTGCCGAGAGGTTGTGCTACTTTTCAGCCAAGTTTCGGTGAAGGCATGCCAGTCGTAGCAGGCATCAGAACAGGCAAGCTGATAGTCTACTATGGAGGTGTTGATGCCACCGACGTTCTGGTAGTATCCCAGCAGCGAACGGGGGGCTTGGGCTACCTTACCGGGACGTTGAGGTTGGGAAACCCCGTCATCATCACTAGAGACAGGACAACCGTGAAGAGCGTAGGCTGCAGTTGGCTCCACGACCTCAAGGGCGCTCATCTCAACGTGGGAAGAAGTGCGTCCTGCTGATGTTTGATGGTGGTCGTTCGTATAAGCTGAGGGCTGACATGTTGACATAAGTGGCGGGCTGACCTTCGTAGCAGTCACATGTTTGCTGGAACAACGGAAGTCATCAGGAAGTGAATGCTCTAACAAATTTGAATACTTGCCTTGAAAAGCAAGTTGGAGAACCTCTTCAACAGAACCAGATACAGGACCACGACGGCTAAGATGAGCGCAGGCGGCAAGAGGCAGGACCGATCCGGTCTGAGAAGAGGTCTCCAAGTTGCTATATGCAGTGCGTCGTGGTGGTCCACTTCTTATTCGGTCATGGTGTTCGAATCCGTGATGCTGCGTCCCGATGGCGAGCTTGGAGAGTGATTGTCTGTCGGCGTTTGATGGGGCTTCCAAAAATTTCCGGACGACTTTCTGTCCTTGAATTCCCGGAAGAGAATTCCCTTAGGCCACGTCGAAGTTGAGAGGGCTTTAGCTTTGAGGTCAGGGTTTAGGCCAATTTTGAATGAAATGAACGTTAGGGTGTTAACATTCTTCCCTTTGGCAACTAGTCGAACGACATCAACATCATCCGTGCCCATCCGCTTTATTGCCAATTGGCGAACTTGGTCGACTGTTACATCACGTGCAAGACGCGATATGTAGAGCCAGAATTTTTCATCGGAAGCTGATGCGGTGAGCTTTCCAAGCGATGGTGACAACGAGCCTCCGGTTCCACACATCAAGTCCTTCGCATGTTGATTGGTGTTTTGGAACAGGCGACGACTTCTGATGGATTTTGTAGCTGACGGACGTGTTGTTGGAGTGAGTGTACTCGAGTTAATTAGGGCGGTAAAGTTAGAACGGATTTCATTTTTCAGTTCCGACAGTATACTCGATTTCATATTCTCAACTATCTCGCTGTGAGCGGTGAGAACATGTTCCTGGCCAGCTTCGTAAGCACCCCGAACTGAGCTTCGGAAGCGCACGTCATCCATCAACTTAGAGCACGATTTGCACATCCAGTACAGCTGCTTAATTTTGGGCAATTCATCCGAGATAGCCGTGGGAATGCCGCTACACTTGAGATGGAACACAGCTTTGCAAAATCCGTTGCAAGTAATGGGAGCTTCCACCACTTCGATGGCACAGGCATGGCAGACAGCACTCATTTTCAGGCTTGTGTGACGAAGAATGTATGCGACTATTCGGTTGTCCAGAATCTTTTAAACGGGAGTGCGTTGTGTAATGCGCCTTACGGTAGGCAAGGAGACAGGTGTATCACTTTTCTGTCAGATGGCGCCAGTAAAGGGAAGACGAGCGGGAAGGTAGGTAGGTATGTTTTGTTTAACCACCAGCAGCAACACAACACCACAGCAAAGATAAAACACGAAATAGACGCGATAAAAAGCACTAGAACACAAATCCGATTTGCTTAGTACACGCTTTGAATGATAATCTACTATACGGAACTAATTAGACGAATTTTAGAACACAAAAACAACGTAAATTGAGTGTTGAATCACAGTCGGCTGAGAACGATACTTGTAGACAAACGCAGAGTTGCCAGTGGCATGGCATGATGCTAAATCTGGCCAAAATAGCGGAGCTTCGTCGTGCTGCTGCAAGAACGGCAAAAGGCGCTTCTCGAGGCACTCAGATTTGTAGATCTCGCCATTTACTGTGCCCTTTGTCACGAAAGGCTCACTCCTCAGTCCGCAAGAGCAGATGGCCTGCCAAATGAGATATTTGGAGGCGAACTTCGACATTTTCTTCTTCTTAAATTTGTCGTCCACATCGAACTTGCTCTTGCCGGTGAAAAACTCCAACCCCGGAATTTGCTTAAAATCGGCTTTTATACACGTTTCGTCGTCCATCACACAGCAGCCATATTTTGTCAGCATCTTCTTGTAGAGCTTCCGTGCCCGAGTTTTAGCCGGCGATTGTTGCCGCTCATCGCGGTTTGGGAAGTTCTGTACCTTGTATGTATGTAGTCAAGCTATCTTCTTTGCATTCTGGACGTAGCTCTGCGACATGCCGATCTTATTAGCCAAATCACGGCTTGAGACGTTGGGATTTGCTTTAATCATCCGCTTCACCTTTCCCTCCGTCTTTTTGTTCTCCGGTCCCGGTTTTCTTCCAGCTCCTTTGCCGTGGTCCAACGTCAACCGCTCCTGGAACCGCTTCAACACTCTGGAGACGGTTGAATGGTAAATGTTCAACATTTCCAGGTGTTTGGAAAAAATTTGTTCTCTCAACTCGCGTTGGTTCACCTCCATTTTCGTTAAATCGAAAAACACGACTTCGAGTTTGATGTACACAATACACATCAATGAGAAAGTGTGCAAAATTTGGTTGATTCTTACCCAATGGTAAAAAAGTTATGCCCTATTGAATGTGTCGCAATAATTTCGTGTTCGCCCTTTAACGCTTCGCGACAATACAGGACTACGTTTTCGTTTGATATGCAAATAGTATCCGAGGTTAATGTTCAATATCAAATATACAAATGATGGTGGCGATTTATTGTGCTGTAGAAGAGCTTGGGGTTAAATCCATGATTTTCTGCTCAGTAAGCAAAATCGATCCCTCGAGGGTCATCGAGCATCTTATAATCCACAGCGCTTTGAATAACTATTATTTACGATAATTACATGAAATAAATAAAATATAAACTACAAACAAAACGTAACTGCTAAAATCTCAAAAAGATATTCTCACAAATTTCACAACAGCACTTTCCCAACGCATTACGAAAATCCTGTCCAAGGACTACCCAAACATATTAGTCGCAACAAAACAGCACCGCACTATCAACGATCTCCACACTAAAGTTAAATACCCTGTAAGTAAAGAGGACATTAGCAATGTAATTTATAAAATTCCGTGCAATAATTGTGATAGCAGCTACATAGGGATGACGAGAAATAATTTACGCAGAAGACTAGCAGGACACAGAACAAATGAGAACAAGTTAGAAAAACTGATGAACGATAACCACACCATTACCGAAGCAGTCACAGCAACACTCATAGAAACCACTACCGCCCTGATCCAACATTGTATAGAAACTAACCACAGATTCAATCTAGATAATACACAAATTATAGACCATAGCTACAAATCATCAACACTTCCATTCCTTGAAATGTGCCATATCACTAACACCAACTACACAGTAAACAAACGAACAGGCATAGACAGACTTAGTACGACATACGCAGCAGTATTGCACAATATTAAGAATACAGATAAACGCAACAAAACCAGAAGAGAGCAATCGACCACAAATGAGAGATAGGTTTTTAAGATAGGGCATTTCGGCTACCAAACAAAATGGGTTTCATAATAGGGGGTTGCCAAAAACAATTTTGCGCCATTTGCCAGTACTACAAGTTCATAGCATACACACTACCAAAAAGTCATGTAAATTTCCGTGCCCTGAGACCGACACATACAAGCGGCCCAAATGACATAAGAATCAGTTGAAAGAAACGAGAAAATAAATTCAATCAATCGTACTTTTCGTCGAGTTGCGTATGTTTCGGTTTGAGAACACTTAATTTTACATGACATGTTTGTTTACGTTCCATAATTTACGTCAAAGATGGATTACGTCTCGTGTAAAATTAGTTATTTATAAGTGTGTAGTGTATCCGACGTGTAAGGAGTTTTAAATTTATTTTAAATTACTAACAACAATAAGTAACAAACAAATACTCAATTTACAGCATGTACCAATACATTAGAGACCGGACAGTTAAAGTTAGACAAAACATAAGACAAAAAACGAAAAAACTATTGTAAGTCACCATGACATAAATATGTAAGAAAAACATAGTATATTGTTACATAAAATTACAGTTCCCCCTGAAGAAGACACAATCCCCGTGTCGAAACGTCGGGTAAATAAAAACTCGTTCAATTAAACAAAGACTGCGTAGCCGTTCAACAAAATAATAAAAAAAAAAAATACTCACAAATATATTTCACGCCACCAGGAATCTCAAAACCATTAGACGTTATAATGATACTCTGCACATGTTAGACACAAGAAGAGGCCAAAAACAAGCGTCCGAAACACAAAACCCGTCAAATCCACTTGCAGTCACAATCAACGATTCTACGAATCGCGGGCGCTCACGAATCATAAAACCGCTGACAGCGACACTCTGAAAGCGAAATTGACAGGCTCTATGCGTCAAACACCCGTCCTCCAATCTCCTTTCGCATCCAACAGCACAAATCTCCATTACAACATCTAACGAATTCAAAACTCCGAAAATCACTCATCTATAGCAAGTGAGTGGAAGCAACCCTGCATGCAACCATTCTTCATGATACACTTTTTCTGCCTATCTTTCTATTAGGCCTGTGGACATGCGTTAGCTTCGAAACTTCTAACCAAACTGGGTAAATTTTCAGATCACAAAAAAAAATTGAAAAAAAAACTTTCAAAGGTAATTACAAGTAAAATAAATATTGATTATTTTACGCAAAAACGAGCAAGTAATATTAAATCTCTTGTATCATATGCTAATGCAAATTGACTGTAACAAAAATAATATGCTTGAATAAAATAAAATATTAATAAAATTATATGCAAAATTTACAAGAAGATGATTACTTTATTGGTGAGAAGTTTTTAATAAGCCCTCCCAGTTCCTCTGTATACAGAACAAATCTGATACTATAATCAGAATTGCTCAGTCTGCATGAAGCAGCCGATTGCATCAAGGAAGTTCTATTAACAACCAAGAATTAATCATTTGAGGTATACTGAAGCATTAAAAAGGTGATATGTGTCACTATAGGAAATCATCATCGTTGCAAATATAAAGAAATTAAACATAACCCTTTGCTTCAGTACCGTCAACCTCCATGTCCATGGAGAGGGTAATTCGAGACAATCTCCTAATTGAGCAAGAAGCTGGAATTCAGCCATTTACACGAATTTGGGACAATTACCTGAATAAGGGACACCCAAGCAACAGAACTTGTCATAAAGGTGATTAAAATACTGGGGAAGTTTACCGCCCTGAAAAAAAAATATTTTCGGCACGTTTTTATTTCTCTAAAAACATTGGGAAAAAATATTAAAAATCCAATAGAATCAGTTTCTTCCCTATTTTTTTTTCATAGATTTGTTTTCCGTCGATCTTGTTTTCCGTCGATCTTGTTTTCCGTGCTGAGCACCAATGCTACCGACGCCAGAGAGACAGCTCCCACACCTGGACTCTACTTATCGACCCATCAACTCATGAACCGGGAACCAACGGCTTTACTTCCCTTCCGAAGGAAGGCGTGATCAGAGATGTTATGCCTCAGAACATGATGATGATGATGATGATGGTCCCACCTCTTACCCCTACAAAGGTTTGAGCTGGACGATTTATCTTTAAGATAATTGAATATGACATTTTAACCAGGTTGGCAAACAAAATCGAACTGGTTTCAGTTACAGATATAGATTCCCTCTCAAGTTTACAGTTGCTTCACAGCGATATAAATGTGGAAAAGCTCAGGCGTCCACCTCTTAGTTCGCCTTTTTGTCCACCAAAAATATTCATAAGTATTACAAGCAATCAAGAGTTAATGAACAATCAACAAAGCATCCTATTACACTAGTAACCCCGCAATCTGATGCTATCATAATTTTCAGCAATGTCAGGAATGCACACGAACCCCCAACATTTGCCAGAAAACTTACTACTAACTCAAAGTATCTTCCAAATAAGCTTCCAAATTGCATTTTTTTTTTATCAAATGTTAAATTCAGTCCTCTATATCCGTAATACGCGCGCGAGGCTCAAACCTTTGTAGACTACTTTTTTTTTTTTTAATTAATCTACTATAAAATCATATATTAAAAATCCATCATCACCCTCGTGGCGAACAGAAATAGTTTTTGCAGTGCTACAATAATTCGTTAGAGATAACTTCGTCAAGATACATAATTTGTCAATTCATAAAAAAAAATCACTGGATAACTGTTCAAAAGACAGTTTTAACGTGTGAAATGCAGTGTCTTTTAAATTCTGTAAGTGTTGCTAAACGTTTGATATGTCTAGGCATCGAATTGAAAACATTTATTCCTTTATAATATAATGAATTTTGTGAAGCACAAGTCAAGAAATGTGGTGTTCTTATTTCAACC
Organism: Ochlerotatus camptorhynchus; assembly: GCF_037179485.1. Lineage (NCBI taxonomy): Eukaryota > Metazoa > Arthropoda > Insecta > Diptera > Culicidae > Ochlerotatus > Ochlerotatus camptorhynchus. Next base: position 2,915,809 of record NW_027040867.1, read on the forward strand.
GCGTTTCTAGTATTATATCTATGAAAGTCACTTCCTCTTTCAATTCGATCACACAAATATCGAGGCAGCAAACCGTTAACTACTTTAAAAATGAACACCATAGTCAAATATACAATTCTTTGCTTCACCGACAACCATTGTAAGGCGTCTAACATCAAAGTTGAGGAAGTGAATCTATTACATCTCAAAATCAAACGCATTATTTTATTCTGCAAGCGCTGTAATCTCGATATTTGTGTTGCATTGGCCAGAAATAAAATGGAAGGGCAAAAGTCAAGATGAGGAGAGATGATTGATTTGTATAGCTGTATTTTACTGGCAATAGTTAAATCGTTTTTCAGTCGACATAGAATTCCATACTTCTTGGCAATTTTCTTGATGACATTGTCAATGTGAGAGTTGAACTTAAGTGTGTCATCAATAATCACGCCAAGATATTTAATCTCCCGAACGCGATCAATAGTCTCATCATCAATTACAACAGAGACGTTCTCATTTACTCGATTCCGTGAAATTACCATAAATTTAGTTTTACTTGTATTCAATTTTAACTGTTTATACTTCAACCATCTACTTAGAGAACGCAAATCTTCATTCAAGTGTAAAACGGCATCATCTAAATCCTTAGCTGCAATGAATAACACAGTATCATCTGCAAAAAGATTAATGTCGCAAAATCGTAAAACACGTCGCAAGTCATTAATATACATAATAAATAACAGGGGCCCTAATACACTTCCCTGGGGCACTCCAAGGGTATTCCCCACGGGACTGGAAACAGAATCATTAAAAACAGTCCGTTGAGTTCTGTCAGACAAATAGCTTTCAAACCATTTATATGCAGTACTCGTAATTCCAAAGCGCTTGATTGATCTTAACAATAAGGGCCTAGAAATTGTTTCAAAAGCGCGTTTAAGATCCAAAAAAACAGCAACAATCGTATCTTTACACTCCAAGTTATTTTTCCACTTCGCTAATACCAAATTCAACGCGGTTTCACAAGAATGACCTTCCCGATATCCCGATTGTTCTGGTATCAACAAACTATTACTATTTAAATACTCCAACAGCTGGCCTTTAACAACAAGTTCTAAAATTTTCTCTAATGTGTGCAACATGTTGATGGGACGAAACTCTTCGGCTTTAATCGTTCCAGCAACTTTTTGAATAGGAATCACTAAGGATTCCTTCCAAATTTGTGGCACATGTCCAGTTTGTAATGATTCATTAATAAGGTCCAGCAAGATGTGGCCAATGACATGAAAGCAATCTTGAATAACTCTAGCATTAACATTATCTACTCCAGCCGATTTTCCTAATGAAAAACAAATAACTCTAAGTTCATCTAATGTGATTGGGTGAAAAACTTCAAATCTACAACTACTATTAACTGGCTGTTTTATTTCGTCAGGTTCATCGACCAATTCAATAGATTGATTAATCAATGAAACGCTTTCTACGAAATAATCATTAAACTTAGCTGCAATTACTTGTTCTGACTGTTCTAATGTGCCATTAAAAGTTATGGACCGCGGTTTGCAATTACTAGGTTTTAATAAAGATTTCAAAATTTTCCATAACTCTTTGCTGTTGTTTTGATGCTGATCAATCTTCCTTTGAACATATTCACAACGAGTTTTCTTTATCGATTGTGAATACTTATTACGCGTGATTGTGTACCTAGTCCAATGATTGTCATTATTAGATCTACAATACTTTTTGTACAATTTGTCCCTTTTCCGTTTAAGACGCAAAAGATCCAAATTGTACCAGCTGTTCGAGTTTTTCAAAGAAACAAACTTTTGCTCAACTAGTTGATTGGTACACGTTTTCAAAGCGTTATTAAGAACAGCTGTAGATTCATCTAAGTTACCGGCCGCGAATGGAAAATCCAGGCTTCTCTCAACAAGATTCGAAACAGCTTGCTTCGAATATTTCCTCCAGCACTTCAATTTTACAAAATTATCGTTATCGTTAACATGGTCTAAGACATTAATCACTAAAGTCTCATGATCGGTTATTTTCAAATCAGTATCCGTAACTGAACAAATGGAATCAAAATTGGAATAAACGTGGTCAATTAAAGTTCTACTGTGCCTGGAAATACGCGTATACTCATTTACCGTTTGCTTTAAATTAAAAAACTCAGCTAAACGCTTCAAAAGATTCGAATTATGGTTATCACGCCAATTAATATTAAAATCACCAGCCAATATATTTAATTTACTAGAATCAAGGAATGTCTCAAACCAGTTCTCTAAAACTTCAACAAAACGCTGGTCACTAGAACTGGGAGAATGATACAAAACACCATAATTACCCATCTTCATGCCACGTACAACTGTAATGCCCAAGAACCAGTTGCCATCAATAACTTCGTTGGTACGAAGGTTGAATTGAACTGATTCTTTGACATAAATAGCAACACCGCCAGTGTGTCTAAAATGTGATAAACAAGCAGCAACAATATATCCCGGAATACTATACTGATCAAAAGCTTCAGTTTCTACAATATGAGTTTCAGATAAGAAAACTAAAAGAGGACGTTTTTCCTCAACAATCTGACGTAATGCTACGTAGTTTGTTGACAACCCCGCAATATTCAAGTATAAAAAATCGAATTGATTCACATTCCTGGAACTTGGCTGCTATTTATTGAAACGCAAGCTGCTTTTCTTCTGATCAAAAATTCTTTTATAAAGCAAACATTCCGAGCTAAATGCGGCATGGTTGACGTCCAAGTTCATTTTTCGTTCTTTATTCGTTTTCAAACAATTAATACATTTCAATACAGTTAACGTACACTCCGACGTTTTGTGTTGTTGGCTGCACCTAGAGCATCTATCACAATTTTTGCAATCCATGCTCTTGTGCCCAAATTCTCCACATTTGAAGCATCTCAACACATTAATCGCGGGAACTATCGAGCACCGATCAAACCCTACATTTACTTTTTTCGCACATAACAAACATTTATAAGTATCGACATCGACTTCAATTACAACACTAAACTTGTTATAAGTGAAGCGTGGATTTTCAAACATGTTCACTACTTTAACATCATTTATAGCGATGTCTTCATTTTGACTTTTTAAGTAGTCAATGAAGACATCGGAGGAAAACTGATCGCTCATGCCCACTATTTTCAATCTTGGCACCGAAGTGGGAACAACAGCACTATATTATTGAAAAAAAATTACAAGTAAAAATATATTTTCTATCTAATCATAAAAAACAATTAAAGGGTTGTGTCCTAGGAACGACCGCAGTATGACGTAGAACCTCGCAAAATTGATGTTTTTTATGCATGTTTGACTATTATACTTATTATTATGAATGGGGCGAGGCAGAACGTTTCTTTTGAGCAGAATATGGAAAAAGGATGGACTTTGGATGTTAATCTAATTGCATATATAGAGGTACCAGATATGTTTTACAGTCAGTTGCTGGTAATTTACCAACATAATATTTCGTTAGTGATACTGACAGAATCGAACTTTTCGAATCGCCCTGTGGAATTTTAAAACTCGACGCTCATCACAAATCTTTTATCATCAAATTTGACTACCTTCGTAATACTGACGACGTTGGGCTGGACCGCTGTTATTACGATTTCAACTTCTGCAATGAACCCCTTATCAATGCCCGGATAGGCTCGATAGACTGGACGACGCTTATGACTGATTGTGACGTTGACGATGCTGTTTTCCGGTTTTATGGTGCCATTTTCGATATCATCCCCGAATATACTCCTATTCGACGACATTGCCTCCGTGTTCACTACAATCAACCATGGTGGACCACGGAACTTAGGAACCTCCGAAACAGGTTACGGAAAGCAAGGAAACGTTTTTTCAAACAACGGACTGAGGAAAACAGGCGATTACTTCACGACATGGAGGAGCACTACACCAGCCGGTTGAACACAGTTTTCCATGAATATGTATTGCGCATTGAGTCGGAGGCAAAGCGGGATCCATCGTCTTTTTGGACCTACGTGAAGTAACTTAGGCGGAATGGCGGTATACCACTCGATGTGTCCTATAAAGAAGCTCGTGCTTACTCCGCGGAAGAAGCTTCTGATCTCTTCGCAAAATTCTTCAATGATGTTTTTTCGACTACCCCTCCCGCTCATTCTCCGGATGATCGTCATGACTGGATGAGCAGCATAGCTCATTACAACTTGCATTTGCCGCAGTTGGATGTATCTGTTGAAGAGGTGATGAAAGTTCTTTCATCTGTAGATCCCTCTAAAGGCCCTGGTCCAGACTGTTTGCCGCCATCGTTCATTAAGAAATTTTCTGCATCTCTCGCTTCACCTGTGTCGATTATCTTCAATCGTTCGCTAGTTAGTGGTGTTTTCCCCACAATGTGGAAGGTTGCGTCCATCACACCTATTCACAAAGCTGGAAACATCCACAACGTTGAAAATTATCGCGGAATTTCGATTCTAAGCTGCCTCCCAAAATCTCTGGAGAAGATCGTATATGGGGTCGTATATCAAGCGGTTAGGCCAATAATTACCGTACATCAGCACGGCTTCGTGAGGAAACACTCTACAACAACCAACTTAATGGTGTTTGTCAACTCGCTTATCAACTCCATTGAAAAACGACGACAAGTTGATGCGATCTACGTGGACTTCAGTAAGGCGTTCAATAGGGTTCCACATGTGCTTGCAGTGGACAAAATGAGGTGTATGGGATTACCTAATTGGGCCACGAAGTGGTTACAGTCCTACTTAACTGACCGCTCAGCCTATGTGAGCATTAACGGTGTTAATTCGCCTAGTTTCGAGATACCCTCTGGTGTTCCCAAAGGTAGCCATTTGGGGCCTTTAATTTTCATCCTGTTCGTGAACGATCTGTGTAGTCGACTGTGTTCTTCGAAACTTATGTTCGCCGATGACTTAAAGATCTTTCGTACAATTAAGTCAAGACTTGACTGTTGCGCACTCTAGAAGGATATTGATTCCCTTTTGCGCTGGTGTACATTGAACGGTATGCAGGTTAATGTCACAAAATGCTGCGCAATATCTTTTAGCCGTTCACGCGAGCCCTTACGACATGACTATAGGATAGGACTCAGTTGTTTGCTCTTCGTTTCTTTAGTTAAGGATTTGGGTGTTACCATCGACTCTAAAGTCAGATTCAATGAGCACATCTCCATGATAACTGCTAAAGCATTCGCCACATTAGGTTTCTTGAAACGAAACACAAACGCATTCCAGGACATCAACGCGCTGAAATCACTATACTGTGCTCTCGTCCGCAGTCTTCTAGAGTATGCTGTTGTTGTGTGGGCACCCTTTCACGCTATACAAGCTAACAAAATCGAAGCCATTCAGCGAAACTTCGTAAGATACGCTTTACGTGTTCTGCCCTGGAACGATTCGGTAAATTTGCCGCCTTACCAAGAACGGTGCAGGCTGATTGACCTGGACACGTTGGCAGCAAGGAGGAAACTACTTCAGCGACTCTTCGTGTTTGGATTGCTTAACGGTGACGTGGATTGCAACTCTCTTGTGAGCCAAATCTACATCAATGCTCCTCAAAGAGTTCTACGTAGTTACACGCTTCTGTGGCAGCCTACCCATCGGACCAACTATGGATTCAACGAACCGTGGACTTTGTGCTGTCGTGTGTTTAATGAAACGTTTGATGTATATGATTTTAACATTAGTAAGTATACTTACAGACATAGAATTCGACACCTAACCTAGAAAATAGCTGTACAACATTATGTTCAAGATTTAATTAAATAAATATAATCGGATGTATGTATTTTCTTAAGCAATTGTTTTGAAAATTTTGGCTTTTGTTTTTACTTATAATTGTAGTTTGCTTAAATTTATTTCCCGGAAAAATAGTGATCGTCTAATCCATGTCTTTTTGAGTTGACGTTATAGACGGGGGGAGGGGGAGAGGGGTATTTTGCACAACCAATTCTCATTGCTCATTAAAAAAATACTTCAAATTGACGTTCTAAGATCATGAATAGCTTATTTGGTTGTGGAGTAATCTTTTCTGAAAAATATTTTTTTTTTAAATCTCAAAAATCCAGGGTATTAGAGGAGTCTAAGCACTTCATAGCAAAATAAAAAAGGCGTTTGTTCAGAATGCCAAAATAAGCGTTTTGGGTTTTGGCCAAGTCACGAAATGAGCTACAAAGCATAGAGAAAATCAAAACTACGGAACGCATGGATTGGAGGATCAAGTGAACATGGTTAGACCAGTCCAAATACATTTTACAATAAAAAAAAACATAAACTAAATACGTGCCTGGTTTGAAAAGAATATTTTCGAACCTGGAAGCGTGTATGTCATACCAATATCCATTTGATAACGGTGATGCATACATGCGGGGCTTATTGTAAGTGAAAGTAACCTCGGAATGGGCGTGACTCTCCAGACATTCTGAAATGGGTTGCTGGATCTGCAATAGAGCTATCACCTTCTAACTCCCGGACTAAAGCTGTCTACAATGACCATAAATGCCACATTGTAGAGAGAGTTCTTCCATAATAACACTGCCGGCCAGTGGGGCTTAGATTTAATACACACACATACACACATAGTTTGGCACAAATCGGTGACATCTCCCACAGGTGGTGTACCCACTTGAGCTGGAATGACCCACATTCAATTTCATATTTATTTATTTATTGTTGTTTCGTCTTCGATTGAATCTTACAGACTACTCTACATATTCTTAATTCTATTTTTAAAAACATTCTTAGAAATAGTAAAATCGTAATGAACACCAACGTCGTTGAATTTAGTGGATTGTTCTGACCATAGACGGTTCTATGTGCCAGTACAGCAATGAGAGGAGATCTCCTTAGTAGCCGCGGTGGTACATAGAGAGGAATTTCCTGGAGCAATTGAGGACAATCGATGTTTCCGCCAAGTAGGTCGAAAATGAATAGTTGCTGAATCATTTTAAGCCTTTCATTTAACGTTTCTAAGTTTATCAATGCACAACGAGCGGTGTAGTCAGGCAGGTGCATGGGATCACGCCATGGCAGATTTCGTAGTGTGAATCTGGTGAACAGTCTCTGTATTCGTTCAATTTTTAAAACGAGTGAGGTATGGAATGGAGCCCAGATGGGAGCTGCATATTCTAGGAGGCACCTTACTAGAGTACAGTACAGCGTCTTCTGGGCGTAGATATCCGTGAACTGCCAAGTGTACCGCCGGATGAAACCGAGAACAGCATATGCCTTCGAAGTAACCATCGCTACGTGATTGTTAAATCTCAACTTTGAGTCAATCGTAACCCCTAGATCAAGAATTGATGACACTCGTTCCAATGGTAGAGATTCCAGCGTGTACTGGTGAGTGATAGGGGCGCAGCGACGAGAAAATGAAATTATTTTGCATTTTTTTTTAACTCTTTATTTGTTCCAAATTCAAAATAAATTACATTTCATTTAAACCTAGGTGCTTACCAGCCTTAATTGTTATGATATATATCTAAGTATTTTTACATTGTTCCTGTCTTGGCAATTCAGTATTTTAAACAGGTTTTTTAACCTGCATGTCAGTATAACAATTGATATCTTAAAACTAAAAACTAAAACTAAATCTTATCTAAGTATAAAGGGAATTAATCGATGCAATTGAGGATTGCAACGATTTTTGCCGGAAATTATTAATTATTTTGTTGGACATTTGTGCTAAAGTCTCAACATTCGAAATTCTATGTAGTACTGTACCAGGGAGGCAACTTCAAAATCATCTTCAGAACTTTGTTCTGAATCCTTTGAAGTGCTTTTTTCCTGGTAGTGCAACAACTAGACCATATTGGCACAGCGTAAAGCATGGCCGGTCTAAAAACTTGTTTAAATATTAGAAGTTTATTCGTCAGGCAAGGTTTGGATTTCCTGTTTATAAGAGGATGCAAACATTTTATATATTTGTTACATTTGGCTTGAATGCCATCAATGTGATCTTTAAAAGTTAATTTTTGGTCAAGTATTAATCCAAGATATTTCACTTGGTTTGACCAGGAAATTGGAACTCCGTTCATAGTGACTATGTGACTACTACTAGGTTTCAAAAACGAAGCTCTAGGCTTATGTGGAAGTATTATAAGTTGAGTTTTGGAATCGTTGGGAGAAATCTTCCATTTTTGTAAATAAGAAGAGAAAATATCTAAACTTTTCTGCAGTCTGCTGCAAATAACACGAAGACTTCTTCCTTTAGCGGAAATGCCTGTGTCATCAGCGAACAAAGATTTGTGGCAACCCTGAGGCAAATCAGGGAGGTCCGAAGTGAAAATGTTATACAATATAGGCCCAAGAATGCTACCCTCAAGAACTCCTGCACTAACAGGTAGTCGATTGGATTTGGAATTTTGGTAATTTACCTGCAGAGTTCTGTCAGTTAAATAATTCTGAACTAATTTCATAATGAAAAGTGGAAAATTAAACTTTTTCAATTTAGCAATCAAACCTTCATGCCAAACACTGCTTTTTCTATGTCTAGAAGAGCAACTCCAGTTGAGTGGCCTTCAGATTTGTTTGAACGAATTAAATTGGTAACTCTTAAGAGTTGATGAGTAGTTGAATGCCCATGGCGAAATCCAAACTGCTCATCTGCAAAAATTGAGTTCGTATTGATGTGAAGCATCATTCTATTTAAAATTATCTTTTCAAAAAGTTTACTTAATGAAGAAAGCAATTGGACGGTAGCTAGAAGCTTCAGCTGGATTTTTATCCGGCTTCAAAATTGGAACAACTTTTGCATTTTTCCATTTATCAGGAAAGTATGCCAAATGGAAACATCTGTTAAATAATTTTACCAAGAAAGACAAGGTACTCTCTGGGAGTTTTTTGATGAGGATATAGAAAATTCCATCATCACCTGGAGCTTTCATATTTTTAAACTTTTTAGTTATAGACCTTACTTCGTCCAAATCAGTCCCCCAGGAATCATCAAAAATATTTTCCCGAGAGAAAATATTCAGATAATCCCGAGCAACCTGATTCTCAATAGGACTAGTAAGACCCAAACTGAAATTATGGGAACTCTCGAATTGCTTAGCAAGTTTCTGAGCTTTTTCCAAATTTGTGATCAAAATTTTACCACCTTCTTTAAGCGCTGGAATAGGCTTTTGAGGTTTTTTCAAAATTTCTGTGAGTTTCCAAAAGGATTTGGAACTCGGGTCTAATTTAGAAATATTATTTTCAAAAGTTTTGTTCCTCAGGGCAGAGAATCGCTTTTTAATTTGTTTTTGCAAATCCCGCCAGATAACTTTCATGGCAGGATCGCGTGTTCTTTGATATTGTCTCCTACGGACATTTTTAAGACGGATCAATAGCTGAAGATCGTCGTCTATTATAATTGAACCGAATTTAACCTCGCATTTTGGTACTGAGGCAGCTCTTGCTTCAACTATAGAAGTAGTCAGAGATTCAAGAGCATAATTAATTTCATCTTTGGTTTGCAAAGGAATGTTTGGATCGAAGTTATATTCCATAAATGTTCGATATTGCTCCCAATCAGCTCTATGGTAATTGAAAATAGAGCTGTTGGGATTACAAATTATTTCTTGAGATATTTCAAAAGTTACTGGAAGGTGATCAGAACCGAAGTCAGTATGGGTAACCAATTGGCTACAAAGTTGACATGAATCAGTTAAGACCAAATCAATAGTTGAGGGATTTCTTGCAGAAGAAAAGCATGTTGGACTGTTTGGATATTGAATAGTGTAATAACCTGCAGAACAATCATCAAACAGAATATTGCCATTGGAATTGCTTTAAGCATTATTCCATGAGCGGTGTTTTGCATTAAAATCACCAATAAAGAAGAATTTAGACCTATGACCGGTACGTTTCTGTAGGTCATCCTTGAGAAAATTCTTTTGCTGGCCTACGCATTGGAATGGCAAATAGGCAGCTATAAACGTAAGTTGTCCAAATTTTGTTTCTACAGAAACTCCCAAAGTTTCAAACACTTTGGTTTCAAATGAAGAAAGAATTTTATGTTTGATTCGTCTATGAACAATGATGGCAACGCCACCACAGGGTCCATCAAGACGATCATTTCTATAAATGAAATAATTTGCGTCCCTTTTAACCTTATGGTCAGGTTTAAGGAACGTTTCAGTTATATCGGCAATATGCACGTTATGAACTCTCAAAAAGTTTAATAGCTCGTCTTCATTATCTTTAAGAGATCGAGCATTCCAATTTAAAATGTTTAATGCTTTAAAATCCATTACTGAATTTTAAAGTCTTGACAATATTATTAGCAAATTTTACTCCAGTTTGAATAGCATCAAACATGGAGTTAGATTTAAGCATATCAGAAATCATGTCAATTAATGAATTCTGTAAAAATTCCATTTTAGGGGCAGTAATGCTTCCTAAGTCAAAATTGTCAAAATTTCCGTTGGTTAGTATTTTGATTTCTACCCGCTGCAATAGCAGCATAGGTAGCTCCATTAACTCGCTGAACATTGTTAGCAGCGAGGGGAGTAGGTACAGATGAAACATTTGAAGCAGGGGTGATATTTGTACCTACGGGTACGAATGTAGAATTTGTTCCTCGCTGACCGTTGTTAACAGCAGAGGAATTTGTACCTGGTCGGAAACGTGGAGCGTTTCCTACCCAGGGTTGCTTGCACTCACTTGCTATAAAAACATGATTTTCTGAATTTTGAAATCATTAGAAGTTATAATCATATTTTGTACTTGTTAGATACAAGAAGAGGTTGAAAGGCAAGTGTTTGACACATAAAACCTGCCAATTTTGCTACCAGAGTGTTGCAATCAGCGGATCTTATGATTCGTGAGCGTTCACTCAGAGTGAGCGCTCGCGAGTCGTAAAATCGCTGATTGTGACTATCTGAAAGCAAATTTGACAGGTTTCATGTGTCAAACACTTGCATTTCAACCTCTTCTTGTATCTAACAAGTACAAAATATGATTATAACATCTAATGATGTCAAAATTCAGAAAATCATGTTTTTATAGCAAGTGAGTGGAAGCAGGCCTGTTTCTACCTGTCGGTTAGAACGGGATTGTAGGATCGCTTTGCGAGTCTTACATTCCCAAAAATTGGATTTGTGGTTTTCACCACAATTTGAACATTTAAATTTCTTAGGATCTTCCTTCACAGGACAGTCGTCCTTTGCGTGAGAGGAATCACCACAATTCATGCATTTAGCTGGCATGTAGCAATTTTTAGTTCCGTGACCCCATCCCTGGCACTTACGGCACTGGGTGAGGTTTTGGAAATTTCCTCCAGTCTTCCTGAAGTGTTCCCACTTCACTCGGACATGGAGCATAAGGCTAGCTTTTTCTAAGGCCTTAAGGTTGTTTAGTTCACTAGACTTGAAATGAACTAAATAAAAATCATTAGAAATCAGGTTGCGCGAATCGCCAGGACGGGATTTCATTTTCATTTTGATTACTTGGAGTGGCACAACTCCAAGTAATTTTGCCAGTTCATCTTTGATCTGATCCAGGGATTCACCACTGGGCAGTGCTTTCATGACAACCTTGAACACACGTTCAGTTTTGGTGTCGTAAGTAAAAAATTTGTGCTTCTTCTCAGTAAGATACATGAGAAGACATTTAAATCCGTCCAAGGTTTCAGCCAATACACGGCATTCACCCCGACGTCCAATTTGTAGTGAAAACTTAACTTTCACGAAATTCAAAAGTTCCATGCGAAGAGCATGGAAATTGGAAGTGATTATCACAATAGGGGGAATTTTTTCCTTATTGGCATTAAGCCGGGAAAGTTTACTAGAATTTTTCTTGGATGATGGATCATTCTCATCATCCGTCAGCAAATCAAATTGATTACTCAAATTAATTTCATCAGAAGGGGGATCAAGAGTTTGCCCCTTTCTTTTGCTTTTAGGCGCCATGGCGGCAGTAAATTTTTATCCAAATCGACTTCCAAGCAGATTACTATAAGAATCTGAAGGATCGAAGAGGAATTTTCCAAATCGATATCCAAGAAGGATTACCTCGGGTAGGGTCCAAACAAGGATCCGAAGAGGAATAAGAGTTGAACAAGGTAGAAATTTTTTTTACAGGTTGAGCACTGAAAAGTGCTGTTTAAATTTGTTGTAGCTTTAGGTAGTAGAAACACTTCCTTAAGCAAAAAGCAAATAGATCCGCACGGCAAGAGAGCACGATGCGGACTGGAAATTATTTTGCATTTTTTTATATGTATTGACTTTCATTCCGTTTCACAGCACCATAGCAACAATTCGTCAATATCACGCTGAAGTACAATACAGTCGAGGATGGAAACGATGATTCTGTAGATTTTCAAGTCATCGGCAAACATCTGCTTGAATGATGAGATACGTGGACACAAATCATTTACAAATAATACGAAAATTAATGGTCCCAGCACACTGCCCTGTGGTACACCGGAAGTGGTTGAAAACGATTCCGAACGAGTAGAGGTTAACGACACGAAAGCATTACGATTCGTCAGGTAAGACCGAATACAGTGACAGTCAACCATCCAATCGGAGAGTCCTATTGCTTTCAGTTTTTCACAAGCACGCGCGTGTGGTACCGTGTCAAACGCTTTTGAAAAATCAATGTAGACCGAGTCAACCTGATTGCGAAGTTCGACCTCGCAGAACAGTGTCAAGTGAAATACCACGATAATTGTCAACGTGTTTACGGCTACCGGATTTGTGTATTGGTACGATAGCAGCAGTTTTCCATAAGCTGGGGAACGTCCTCTCGGACAGCGAACGGTTGAATATACAGCAAATCGGTAAAGCCAGCGAGCGAGCGCAGTATTTCAGGAAATTCGGAGGAATTCCGTCAAATTCGGGGCTTTTTGATGCATTAAGATTGGTCAAAACTGTATGGACATCATCTGGCGTGAAGCGTAGTAAGGGGAATTTTAAGTCATATTCATGTCGATCGTTGATGCTCTAAGCGGGGAGGCGAGCTTGCCTTGCACCATAAACACCTTGAAAAAACGTAGCGAACAAATTTGCGATCTCTTCCGGCGATGTTGCGATTACGCCGTCTAGAACAACTGTGTTGGGTAGGCGATTGCACATCCTTTGCGATTTCACGAATTTCCAGAAATTCGAAAGGTTTTGTCTCAGGTTTGACTGTGTTCGTTGAACATGTTCTTCGTAGCTATATTAAAAACTATTTTGTATCTAAATCAATGAAAGCCAACCTTTTCGATGATTATCAAATTTCCACCCCTTTTAACTGTCCACTGATTCGAGTGATTATTTTGCCTATTTTGTAGGCGAAAATTTAACTAACAAATGAGGGTTCTCAATGAAATGCAGACTACAAGTCCGTTTAACTCTGAAAAATTACTGTAACGAATCCAGAATCAATATTCATACAAAACCTACACAATATGGTTTTCCATGTTTCATTCCATTGGTAAAAGCACAAAATACAAGGCATACTCAATGTTCGATAGCTGTTTTTTTTTATGTTTTCACCTAGCGAACCAATTTCAAATGGATTAATCTAGGTTTTCACTTTGCATCGATGATTAAATCATTTACTCAAAAACTGATGCCTATGTTGGGGCCATTATTCTATAAAATAATTTCCACCATTTTTTTTAATATTGATTTTAGAATCGAAAACAGAAAAAATATTTTTTAACTAAGTTTTGTAATAGAAAGAGCGAAACGAAATTTCAATTTCCAATTTTTTTCTAATGTAATGTCGGCCTAAATGCTCCTCATTTGGACCCATGTATAAATTCAGCAATCGACTAAATTTTCAATAGCGACCAAAAATAGTACCTTAGTACCATCCCAATGACGCATTAATCTAGATAAAATTGATAAGTAGCAGATTTTTAGCGATGGGCCCAATCTAAGATCCATAGGCCAACATTAGAGCCATTTCCCCTATTCCGGTATTCCCCCTAACAGATACCGTAGCTTTGTTTTACTAATAACAAGTGTTGCGCAAACGCACCATAAAATGTTCATCCAATCAAGTTATTAACAAAAGAGATAATCAAAAAAGAGAATCGATCATGGCAGATAAGTCCTTATGATTCTGAACGCTAGAAATAGTACAGTAAACTCATGTATTTCATATTTTCTGATTTTTGTTTTTTACCGAACAGTTTCACATTGATAAGTGAATAGAAGTTCTATCTGCGTAGGAAATTTATTCACAAAGCTAAAAAAAAAAACTGATCGATATATTGAGCCTCTACTCGTTCCGGTTTCAGCCTTTATCGCATTAGAATGAACCGATTTGTTTGTAGATAACAGTCGATAAAAGTGTTCAACCTGCTCAAGAGTGTGCATTGGTTAGCTATCAGGTAAGCGATGACTGTTTAATCGTTCGATAAACATTGTTAGTGGAATAGCAAATATGGTTAGTGGGCTGCCGCTGCCGATATAAGTCATAAAGCGGTTTATTGATGTGCAGAAAAGAACAGTGCAATATGGTTGTGTACATTTGACACCATTTGATTGATAGCTGACGGACACGTGCAAAGATAATTACCACCACAATCCTCATAAACTGGGATTTACGGAAGTAATGGAACTATGTTGATATGTACGAGCTTATCTATTGATTCGGCGAAATCCATCTCTCTTGAGTAATACTATCTACTTTCAAAAACCGTCCTGCTCTGGTCACATCATCCCAAGTGGACAAACATGACACCAAACCGGAACAGTAGGTACACTGAAAACAACTGTCGTGATTTTTATCTTTTACTCGACATCGAAATCAATTACTTATAATATCATCCTCTTCACAAAAAAAGGGCGACACGATAATCTACCAGGTTGTACTGCACATAAAGGCGACAGATTGGCGGAAGTAGAAAGTAACAAACGAGAAGAGGGTGGGTGAATATCCTTTTATCCTTCTATCAAAGGCGATGATATACAAATTAATACCTTGTTTATCGCTTTTGATTCATCTCTGTTCATATCGTATGTGTATGCAAGCGAAATTGTTCGAGCTTTTGGTTTTCCGTGCCTTAAGCCTTTTGAGAAGTAGATGCTTGCATATCGAAAATGTTTGAGTTATGAATGTTTGAGTTATTCATCAAACTGGGTATAGTTTTCGCGAGCGTTGTGAAACATTCAGGAGTCACACAAACATGCTAGCGCATCAACATTTCCTGGCGTACTTTCAGTATTATTTTTCAATTTCGTCACGGTACTCCTCGATCAAATGGTTTGGATTTATGTATCCGTGCACATTGCTGCTTGCGCGATATGTAACACTATCGTTAGCAAAACATTGTGATATCGTTTCCACACAAAGTAAACAACATCCCACGATAGTAGTCGCGAGCTGGTGCTAGATTTTCTCTTTTCGGGAACAGGTTTGCTAGAAATTCAGGGCCCCTGTTGGCAACAATGTGAGCCGCTAGAACCTACACGCTAAGATAAGATTACCTAAAATTAGGTTTTAATTTTACCTAAAATTAGGTTTTGATACTAATACCCAGAATATATGTAAAATTTACCGATAAATAACGTTACTTTTTATTTATATTATGAGTAAAGAGCGTTTTCAAATATTTACTTTATTTTTTACCTAAAATTAGGTGAAAATTTAGTCACTATGCAACGAGCAGCAACGCTGATGGCAAGTGTTTGTGTGAATTGTAGTGAAAGTTTCCAAAGTTATGTGAAGACGAGTGTGAAGAATTTTTGAATGAAACCGAAATTCAAATAATTCAATTAAATTTCAACGACGACTTATACGAATTGTGAGTATAATTACCTATTAATAATCCTAAGCAAATAACAAAAAATGACTAGTGCTGCAAACAAAAACTAACCTCACTTATGTGTTCGAACCAGAGTTTGTACGCAAGACTATCAAATCATGGTAAAATATATTTTTTTTTGCTTATATTATCCAATTCTAGCTATCAGAGGTCAATCCCACCTCAGCATCCCGCAGGCACCCGTCGTGTCTTCTTGCTGGCATCTCAAGTGCTTGTTCCTGTTTCTGCTGCTGCAATCCTTCCGGAAAGGTACTCGAGTTGTCGACGGCTTGCGGAAACCAGCCAGGAAAGCAGAGTGGTCGATCAGTGATATTCATGACCAAACGACCGTTAATCAAAAATCACAATTAAAATGTATTTTGCAACGATTTTGAATATACTTGCGTGTTTTTATAATTCTGAGTGGGTACAAAATGCAACATCAAATCCGAAAAATATCTTAAAAATAGCATCTGCAGCGCTCGCGATTGCATTGCAGAAAACAATAATACAGAAAAAAAAACGTAATTTTCGGTAAAAAGTAACGTTACAAAATAGGTAATTATTAACGTTAACGATTCTCAACCATCAATACCTAATTTAAGGTAATCGATGTTTACCGATTATTTAGGTATGTGCACTTTTGTTCGATTATCGTTATTTTTTACCGACTTTTAGGTATTCCTGTCTTAGCGTGTACAACACAGGAGAGGGGTGAGCGAGATGTATAATCAACAATTTATCTATTGTTGAAAATTTACTCTTAAATTTGAAACAACGTAATGCTTTTAGACGGGGAAAAATATATGCACAAGCGAGATCGGTAAAGCCGTCACAACGAGGCTCGGTGTGGCAAAAGTATAAAACAATAAGGAATCATAATGGGTGAGGGTGGAGTTTTCCGATCGATATCTAGCGCGGTATATGATTCCAACAGAAAACACGCTTCACAATCGGCGAGGGTTACGTGAAACTTGTATGACGCGTCAGATTTGACGGAGCGATAGGTTGTTTTGCGTCATCTAGATGTATGGTATGGCAGAGGATGGTAGGCTTGACTTGAAGCTCTCGATTGAGGGTGACTCAAGGATGAATATTGAAATATTCATGACATATGGGACAAAACAGACAATTCAACTGAGTGGAAACTGATCTTTGAAGGCTTGTCGTGATCAATTTGGAGTAGACGCTGCAATGCAATTAATGAAAGTCGAATATGCATACTTGAGAAAAACGATGAAAGCAGTAATAGTGCTACAATACATGGTCTATGTTGATGTTTGGGTGATGCGTTATTGGGCCAAATGTCATCAGCCCGAATACCATTAGGCCAAATGCCATTAGGCCGAACGCCATTAGCATTGGCGTAGCTAGAACATTTATCTGGAGGGGGCCAAGGGGAGACCTGTCGCATTTTTTTTTATTTTACCAAACTACGGTTAAACAAAAATCTCGCGAAAGCTTCCTCTTTAAGAACGGGATTCACTTTTAGTGGTTTCAAGGTTTGGCAACATCAGATAAAGATCAATCAGCACCACACAACCCAAGTAACATTTTACGTTTTATGAAATACTACATGGATAAATACTATAAAACAACATTCATAAAACCCTGATCAAGACGGCTTTGCCTTTATTACATCCACAAAACCACATTAAGACTAGTTGGCCCACCCCGAAGCAGGATTTGAACGGAATATTTTCGAGGCACTTTATGATTGATTTTCTGCAAAAAGGTTATACGACGAAAGCATTGAAAATTATTTGAAATCGTTATTAACACTACAATAAAAGCCATTTGACATCACATTTGCCTTTGACACTTGCTAATCGATAAAGATAAAAAAAGGATACATAAATATTATCATATCTTGCCAAATTCATTGTTCAAAGATGAATATTAAAAAAAAACTTCTTAAATTTCCTCATCTAATGTGAAAGAATTTCCAAAATCATCAAAGCAGTTCTCATTTTGTGGTCTATTTTTAGGTGACAGATTAAATCTAATGTGAAATATGCATTGGAAGATCGAAAAAAAAATAGGTCTGCCTTCGGAAATCGTTGATTTTACTTATTATTTTAAATTTAGGAAACAATGTTTAGTTTTGTTTTATATTAATCATTGCATCCAGCCGAGATAATTTAATGATTTTCGGGATCTCTATTACTGCTCATTGTTGAATTTATGAGATTAATGTTATTTTCATAAAAAAAAACATCTTGAAAAACGAAGATAGTAAAAAAAAAACAAATGTAATAATAGCAATATGGCGTAAAAATTGATTTTCCATAGCCAATTGTGAAAAGTTTTTTTGCTTTCATGAAATCGCTGACAAATGCAAAACGTTTTAATTTGGTTTAATGAAGATAATTTGCAAACTGAATTGCGTTTACCTGAGACCATTCTGCTTGATACTGTTCCGTTTAGTTTTATGACGGCATTATTTAATGGTGCCGGGAAAAAGTTGTCAAAATTTATTTATAATTCGATAGTTTTGTTGCGCGATCATTGCACCGAGCGACTACTCCTGCGTTGGATCAACAAGTTGCGTGGCATCCTCGATAAGGGCGATTATCATCCAATGGAAGCAGTTAACCAGGATGCGTATCTGCATAACTTGCAAAAAGCTTCCTTTCTCTCCAGGCCAGTGACAAGGCCTACACCAACAGCAGCGTTTGACAGTAGGCAGCATGTCCCGGGCTCAAATCATTTATTTTGCTGTGCTGAGCCCGCTGTCATGGTATAATATATGTTGCCTACGCGCCTGCCACTGGGCTGCTTCTCCCGGATGATGCGAGGAAGTTAATGTGCGCTTGCTTGGATTTTGGAACAGTTGACCCTTTCGCCGAATGAATCCGGTGCTATGGTTCGAAAGGCAGTCACTTTTCAGCTGACTGACAGCTTCTGAAGTTTTCTGTCGGCAGTTTTCCGCAGTCCCAGTTTGGCACTGATGCATGTTATTCGAATCATCATCGAAACGCGATTTCTGGAGAAGGTTGGTCTGTGTTTATTCAGATCGTGACGCAAACGCCATTGACAATATTTTGGGTATTTCCATCAATTTTAAGCGTCTAATTTGACGGCTTCCAGTGCTTCGTGAACCACATTCACTCACTCTTCTCAGTCGGCTGTTCTGTCATTGTTGACCGGTTCAGTCGGAGCTGATGGGCCTCCCAGGAAGTTCTGGAATTGGATTCCTTTTCCTTTCCGTCGACAGCATCGCTAGAGCTATTCCTCCTACTATCACTAGTATTATTATTTGACTATCCTTTGGCATTTCATTGTTTAAAAGCTCTAATCGATTTATTTGTTCTCTGTCTCTAGACGGATCCATATTTTTAGTTTAATTTGTAAACAGTAGGGAGTTTTGTGATACGCTTTCTTGACACCAAAAAGCAGCAATGTATGCTTTTTGTTCCCGTTTGAAACCGAACGGTTATAAAATTGCTTTTTGACGTAGGACTACGTTTGTGATTTCTATATGAGGGTACACTTTGTGAAAATCGAAAATGGATCATGTAACATAATTATGAAAGATTTTGAACGTTAATAACTCAGCTGTTCCTGGATCAATTTAAATAACTTTATCACTAATCGATCAGAAATATCTACGCATCTGTTAAATTTAAGACTTTATCATTTTTCAAAATGTCACTATTGAAAATTGCACGAATGTGTAACTGTTGCTATGATAGTTAAAATTATCACCGATTGCCTGCGAAAAGCGATTTCCCTAACACAGATTTCAAAGTTGAATTCCATCCGGTCTCACCAAACGGTGTTAATTCAATCATCGCGTGGTGAGTGGTGGTGTTCTCCAGTACCCAACGAAAGGCTCCCCGCAAGCAGCTGGCTATCAAGGCTGCCCTCAACCGCTGATCGGATTCAGTTCCAATCACCGTGTGTAGTGGTGACCGGTCGTCGGCATCAGCAGCAGCAGCAGTGCTTTCGGCACGTGGCGTTGCACATTGTTCTCCAGTACACAACGAAGGCTGCCTGCAAGCAGCGAGCTGCAGCCCAAATGAGCATCTATAGAAGGTGGAAAAAGCCACACCGCTATTGATCGGAATCAGTTGCTCTTCGTGAGTCGCTGCGGGCCATCTATGTCAAGCGCGTCATACTAAAGAACAGAGAGAATCCCACTCAAATTCCTAATCCAACACAAAACACAAGCTCCTGCTGCAGTTAAAAATAATATTTATTATATAAGATCACGTAGTCCTACGTCACCATTGCGTACAACCCCATAGGGTTGGCCCTTATAGTTTTTTTTTATAATGATAAAACACCTTTATGGAGAATTTTGGCATGGCATCAATAAAAAATACCGAGCAGACTAACTGAACAGTTTTATACATGAAAAGAGTGTTGCATTAAATTAAGTTTTAAAACCAGATCCGTTCTGACTTTATCGTCAGACTTTAAAAGGTTTTTAAAACAGCAAAATGCTGAACTACTGAACCAAGAATGTGTTGCACTTCGAAATGCAGTATTTAAACTAAAAAGATTGCTTATTTCCATTATAAAGCAACAATAAATTAGTGTGAAAACCAAAAGGCTGCTAAATTGTTACTTGGGAATGGTTGCGGCCGAGTATACAGACAATCGCGTGATACAGATCTAGATGTGTGGCTGCTCGTCTCGACAGCTTATAGAACACAGAGCTTTAATTTTAAATAAAAAATATTTGTTTTTTAAATATACCTTGAGATGTTTTAAACTTTAATTTATTTTTATTTTTTTTTACGACGATACACAATTAATTTATCATGTGTATTTTTTTTTCTAGAAAGGCATAAGACTTCTCCAAATCGTCATCGAGATAGGTGTTTTTGAATTAATGGATATCATTTTTGCATAAGCCCGGTGGCGAACCAGCCCCAGACTGAAAGCCTCCCTAATAAAGAAAACTTATCTTAACTTTGCATAAGCCCTTTTAAAAAGGATAACACTAAGTAACCAAATGTGTTAAGTGACAAGTTTGGCAGTAACAAACAACTGTGCAAACTTCATCGGTAACAGTCATTTATAAAATTCGAAAAAAAATCTCGGATTTCGTTCAAACCTTGCACACACTTATCCAGTCAGTAATTTTTACCGAGTTTTTGAATTGAGGAACTCTTCGGTAAAATTTAAAAAATCTGTGAAAAATTTAGAGTTGAGAAAATGTGCTACGTAAATTTGCAGGCTTACTTCTGTTAACCCCGTGTAATGATGAAAAATAAAATTTGTCGATTTTATCCAAACTTTACGAATAACAGTCATTTGAATTTTACTCGAGTTTTTCAGTAATCCAAAAATCCAGTATAAAAATATTGACTCCTGTAAAAAATCTTAGTGTGTATATTTGTTATTTATCGAAAAATTATAGAACAATACTTTTTTATTTCGCCCTTAAATAGCACTTTCCTGAGTTAGAGTGCTCCAAAAAATCGCATTTTTGCGTTTATACCCAGCATTGAAAATTCATAACTTTCTAACTACTTGGCCGATTTTCAATCTTTTTTCAGCAAATGAATGATAGGGAAAATGGCTCTTATGGTGGTTTATGGATCTAAGATTGGGCCCATCGCTAAAAACCTGCTATTTATCAATTTTATCTAGATGAACGCATCATTTGGACGGATGGATAATTTTGGTCGCTATTGAAAATTTAGTCGATTGCTGAATTTATGTATGGGCCCAAATTAAGGGCATTTAGGCCGACATCAAATCCATTTCCACTATGTAAAAAAAAAAATGGAACTGAAGTTCAAACTAGCTTTCATACACTAAAACATGTTTTTTATAGATTTTACAGGGCCAAGACCACAGAGACCCTGTTTTGACGTAGGACTACGTCTTTGATTTCTATATGGGGGTACACTTTGTGAAAACCGAAAATGGAACATGTAACAAATTAAGAAAGATTTTGAACGTTAATAACTCAGCTGCCCCTGGTCCAATTTCAATAATTTTATCACCAATCGATCAGAAATATGGCTACGCATCGATAACAATGCTTCCGAATGTAGATTTTCAACAAGAAACTATTGAAAAACTGGTAAATGTCCAGCATTGTCCAAAAGCGTCGAATTAACTAACAAATCCACCAATAACCTACATGCATATGCTGCTTCCCCAGCACAGTCGTCAGAGAGTAGTAAGTAGACGATCCTCGGGCACGTGCGAATAGGGAGGATGGAATTGCGTAATATTTTGCACACTCATCGCCATATTCAGAACCAAACGCATATTCTTCGAGATAACCACCATCCGTCGTCTGGCTCGCCGTGGCGGTGTCTGACGTATCTCCGGTCTGATTTACGAGGTGTGCTGAAGGTGTTCCTGAAAAATGAGATCCGTGATGCTGTCACCTACACTAAACACGCCAAGCGTAAGCGGCCATGGATGTCATCTACGTTCTGAAGTGACAGAGACGCACTCTGTTTGATTTCGGAGGTTAAATCATCACCAACTTTGGCAACAAAACGGCTGTTTTCAGGGCCACCAAGCTTATTACAGTAAAGAGTAGGAATAGAATTCCTCAGCCTGTTTGTCCATATTCAGAACCAACGATCACACAAAATGCTCATGTAATCAAACTGGAAGCAGGGGTACAAATTATTTTGATCAACCTTGATCAACTTTGAATCGCCACGGCCGGATATTTTCGATAGAATAAGCAACAATCTAGCATCTAATTCGACGAAGACGGCAGGAAACATTTGTGAAGCCGAGTTATTAACGAAAGAGAGTGTCGATGAAGAGAATCGATCAATGTAGATACTATTGAAAAGTGACGCGAGATTTGTTTTCCGTACTGAGCTCCACAGCTACCGACGCCAGGGAGGCAGCTCCCACACCTGGACCCTACCAATCGATCCATCAACTCAACCGGGGACCAACGGCTTTACTTCCCGAAGGAAGGCGTGATCAGAGATATAATGCCTTAGAACATGCCGGTGCCGCCGACTGAGATTGGACCCAGGCCTGCTGGGGTGAGAGGTAATCACGCTAACCACCGGCGCCGGTATCTTTCAAGGTGATATCACGACGAATGAGATCGACCCAAATTTGAGTTTAGTAATCTCAGAAATAAGAAATAAAGTGCAGGAACTCAGCGATGAGTAAATTTGCCTCATGTTTTCCCAGGTTTGTCCAGGATTTTCCAGGGAAAAATTCCCGAATTTGAGAAAAGTAAAGATTGGATTCACTCAGTGTATTGGTACTACTCCGATATTGAATAAAATTTTCGTCAATTTCCTCATTTTCTGGCAGATTTTTTAGGTTTTCCACAGGAAACCATGAGACAAATTTACTCATCGCTGAGCTCCTGCACTTTTGGCGATTATGAGTGAACTAAACTCAAATTTGGGTCGTTCTCATTCGCCGTGTACGCAAAAGGAAAAGAGCCAGTGTCGCTTGGTTGCACATCATTCTGCTTTAACCTGAAAAGATATAAAAGAGCGCTGCTGTATGGCATTAGCTCATTAGCCACGCGTCGCTTCGGACGGCGTGGAGAACGGCAATAGCAGCAGTAGGAAGGTGGTGGCTAGTCCACTCCTTCACACCTAACAAGCAACAATTGACAGGTCGTGGCAAAGGAGGAAAAAGTCTGGTAAAGGAGGCGCCAAGCGTCATCGCAAAGTTCTTCGAGATAACCGCCATCGGTCGTCTGGCTCGCCGTGGTGGTGTCAAACGTATCTCCGGTCTGATCTACGAGGTGTGCTGAAGGTGTGCTGAAGGTGTTCCTGGAAAATGAGGTCTGTGATGCTGTTACCTACACTAAACACGCCAAGCGTTAGTGGCCATGGATGTCCTCTTCAATAAAACGGCCCTTTTCAGGGCCATCAAGCTTACATCAGTAAAGAGTTTGAATAGAATTTATCTGTGCCTGTTTGTCCATATTCAGAACCACAAGCGCCCAACGACCACACAAAATGCTCTCCAGAGCTGTAATCTTGTAACCAAACTTGGAAGCAGGGTGCAAGTGATTTTGATTGATTCTCTTAATCAACTTTCTCTATGAAAAAAAAAATACAAATTTGGTACGCCTACAATTCAAAAACGGAAAGAGTTGAGATAATAGATAATTGATCAATTAAAAGAACTAAATGCTCTTCACATTTATTCCGTCCACTAGCGGTCCTAAGACTTAATATTTTCAAAAAGATATACATATCTCAAAAACGAAACAAACGTCGCCCTGGATTTTTTAAATGTTAAATAAAAAATAAGGAGTTTAAAAAATATATATATCTAAAACTAGGGTCTCTGTGGAGTCGACGCTGTGAAATACATGAACAAAAAAATGTTTTGGTGTATTAAAATAGATTTGTCCCATATTTTTTATGCACAGCCCTTTTAAATATCTTTCGTTTTCATTCAGTAGTTAGAAAATGAGATAGCATAGCATAGCATAGCATATGCGATTGTACAAATCGTGGGTGGCTATATAATGGTCAACTAATACGTTTTGCAGAAAATATCGAGTGTTGACGCAGAAAATATCACTTGGGATTAGTGATTTTCCCCACACAAAAATAAAATCTACAATACAAGCATCGCATTATACACCTGGCCACATCCTTACAATCGCAGGGGAAGGGAGGGAAAGTTAATCCAACATCTACTTAAGAAGGTGCAGGGAACCCATACTACCTTCATAGGTGTCACAGGAAGGAAAGAGTTGTGTTAGTGGGAGGGTGAATGATTTGGCAACTCTATTCGTCAATATAGAGCATTTGATAAATCAGTGACAAAAAATAAAATATAAATAGATAAAATGGAAAGATCTCACCCGATTGGCCTAGAGAATTTGCAGCGTCATGTTTTCAGAAATGCTTTATTTAGTTTTCCTTGAACCACCGCAATCACTGATAACGCTCTTCTAGCTCGTACGTACAAAAGAACGCACTCCACGCATAATCAAGGTCATGTATTTTCGGACTGTCTTCTTTAACACCACACAAAGAAGTTGCTCATCGAAGCAACAGAAAAATATATCAGCGTGATAGAGGTTGTACGGGGCAACAAAGAAAAACGCAAGACCACACCAAGCACCATTGCGTAAGCAACAAGTGATCAAAAAAAAAAAAAAAAAATCACGCACGGTATTCAAAACTTTTAAATGCGATCACCAGTTCACCTCCAGTCACTCGAGAACAAAACGCATGCGAAAAGGTTTTCAGCAGCAAAAAAAAGCACAGAAGAAACAAAACACATCCGTTTCGGTCGCTGGTTCTATCAGCACCTTTCTTCAGTAGTTAGAAAATGAGATGCGCCCATATTTATTTAAATTTTGATGACGCCAAAGTGTTCAGCAGACTTATTTTAGATAAGAATCACTTAACGTAAAATAAACCATTATTCGTTTAGGAGATATTGAATTTTAAAGATTACAAAATAAATGTTTGTGCTCTCTTTTAAGTCACCCTAAGATAACACTAAGATATTTCCAAAACTCATGATTTCAATCTGTAGCATCATAGCATAGTAGTTCGGCATTCATATCAAATTTATGATTTTAGATCATTGGCAATCGTTTGATTAACAGACAATTCTTCAATCAATCATGATATTCCACAAAAACCGTGATCCTATTCAATCATCATTAACTTCATCGCACCCCCGTTTCAACATCGCGAGAGCCACGTGCTCTTTAAAACCATATGCGCCTACTCCTACGTAGCTAAAATTGAAGTAAACCCTCTATTTTCCACACCCAAACAGCCGTTCGGTGATTTAATGGTCATCTGGACTATCATTTTGGCCCGGTCATCCAATACTCTACACGCTACAAGCACATCCTTTCAGGTTACACCTTTCTGTTTGAGCAACTGGCCGAGGCATCTGATCGCTTGGTTTGTACAATGGTTTGTGTCTCACTACTGACTGGTAGCCACCCGTCCGATGTCGCTTTCTGGTTCACATTGAAAGCTGATTTATGTTTACGACTTTTCAACTGACTTCTTCCTAGACTGATGAACACATTTTCTAACCCTCATCATGACGTGTCCACTTCACTTGTTTGCACTGACCATACCTCAACGAAAGAAGTAAATCGGCCAGCCAAGCGGAGTGAGTAGTAGGACATCGACAAGAAAAGGACACCTCATATTTCCAGTGGGTTGCATCTGCTTTCTGGCAGAATGGACAATTACACTAGAATGCACCCCCTGAGGAGATACGACGACCACGACGACGACGCAAGCATAACATAACTTTCGGTGTATTTATCTCTGCAGCACTGCACATTATTCGGCTTTTTTGTTTACGACCGGACGCTACCCGCCGCAGCCAAAACAGTTATTAAATATAATTCCGGAGCTGCAAAGAAGGGTGCTAGAGCTAGGTGTGGTTTTAGTTGGAGGGTCAGGATGAATGGAAGCGGCGGCATTATTGAAAAGGTAAAAAAAGGGAAATTAAGTCTGATTTCCACCGTTTTAGACCTGCCGATGACCATCTCTTATTTTTTTTCATTAGCATATTCTTGGTAATCATGAGTCACGACCATCGTTCATTTTATGCCGTATGCAGTGCAAAGATGACAACTTGGTTTGCATATTGTAGGGCAGTATTCGGAAAATCATTCTCAAATCTCATTCATCTGAGCGAATGAATTCACCGGTAAATCTGCTAAACAAATCTCACGCTTGAGATTCTCATGCAATTTAATGCACTCACACTCTCAATGCTAAAAATTCATTCCAGCTTAAAACTCATAAAAACCGCCCAAACGTCCATTGTGACATGCCAAGAGGCAACGTTTCCGGTTTTATGGTGTTGAAGACCACATTCTATTCATTATAAACCTCTTCAAAGCCATGATAAAATCGAAAATGTTGCTTTGAATGTGTATGCATGTTTTATTAGTTTACTGATTAATACTGAACACTAATAACAATGAACAACGTTAAATTTTTGAGCAATGAATTTTTGATCCGGCAAACTCGTGGATGATTGAATTTTTGAAAGCAAAACTCATAGGCGAATAATCTCAAGCATGAGATTTGAGATTTTGAGTATTTCGCCACACTGTTTCAAGGATAAGGTAAAGATCTAGACAAAATGTTCAGATACGCTTTCAGCAGTCTTTGGAATCATGGTTTCTACTAATTCGATGAAATGAGCGTTTTTTATTTTAAATATTAAATAAGTATCACAATACATACATTTTGGTGATCTTATTTGTTGGATTTTCCGCATCTATTCTCAAGGCACTAAATAAATTAAATAGCTTCTTCCTCAACCTGATCAATTCTTGCTACCTACCGAAAGGGGCAGATCATTGGAAAACGATTATAATTAATTGCTTCGTTTGTAGTCTTCCGCCGATTGCTAGGCTACAGAATTGATCTACTCAACAGCTTTCGCAACTGCCCCCAGATAACCTAATGCCGTATAAACCAGAACAAATCCCAATCACTTCCAGACAATCGCAACTCGTCTTTTGAAGCAGTCGCAGTATGCCGACCCAGTGGGCTTATCTAGAATCTTAATTGAGTTGAAAATAAAAAATATAATATGAAAACAAATTCTCAAAACTGGCCACCAGCAATCGTTGTAGGCGGCTGGCTTAAGCAGCCAGAGCTAGGCTTCTGGAATTGGCACTCGATAAATATACCGAAAACATAAACAGCTTAGGAGTCACGATTTGTCTAAGTATAAAATATTTACTGCTGACGCTAAGTGATAACATTATTTGCTTTTATTGTCGCTAAACGAATTATGGTGGGGGTGTAGATTATTCACCGTCGAAATCAATATAAATCAAAATAAATCAATCAAATAACTATGTCATCCGAAAATGGGTGATTATAGACGATCACTCGCCCCGGTGCACCGGGGTGGTCTGAAATTACGTCCATTCTGGCCACATCTGAGTTTATCCTCCTACGAGTTTTGGTTTGCGAAATTACAATGATATTTCCGGCTCAAAACATCATTGCTTTGAATTTTGGCATTATAAACTGTTCATATTGTTATTTTTGCATTGTTCGATGGGAAATTAACTATCAATTGACGTTTGAGTGTTTTTTATTAGATTAGATATTTTATTGGAACAAGGGGTAATCAACTCTGCACACATCGTGGCACACTGATCGGCACGTCATGACACACGATGATAAGTATGACACAAAATAAAATATAAAACAGCATTACTGTGTTGTGTTGACATTTTGCCAATCGTTGCTAAGGTTTACTTCTTTGTAAACAGGTACTTTGAAGTAAACAAAGTTAGGGGGAACGGCCATTTTCCAGCGAAATTGTCCCCAATCATAATAAGAGATTGTATAATTGACGAGACTCTCTTTGTCCTTATGTCTACAGAAAGTCCACACGGTCTTTGAGAGATGTATATAGTTTCAGGCAGTGTTCGGAAAACTCAAAAACTCAAATCTCATGCATGAGTTTATGCGCCTACGAGCTTTGCCTTGCAAAATTCAACGTCGGAAAAATCACCAATGAGTTTTCAGGGTCAAAAATTATTTTATTTGTATTGGCGTTATTCATTGTTATTACTATTGCTTGTACATCAGGGGTTGGAAAACTAACAAAACATCCATAAGCATGCTGTCAATGTGAATATGCATGAGCATCTCAAGCGCGAATTTTGTTTGCCGGATGAGATTTGAGAATGATTTTCCGAACATTGGTTTCAGGGAAGCCCAAACAAATTAGTCAGAGCCACCACGCCCTGCAAAATAGGCAAGAATACGCATTAACTCGATAACCGTAGCATCTAGACCAAGAGTCTATTGTATGGGTAAGAAGCATTGCAGCAATCTGAATAGCGGTATTATTGAACGCAATCGGAACCGGCAGCAGATTCAGGGAAATTAATATGCGATTCCGGCATGACCAAGGACAAACATTATAATGGAAAAACAAGCAGATACAAGGAGGAGGTAGTCATCAATCGTCTGCAATGTAAACACGCAATCTCAAAAGTCATAAGTGCAGGGTTTTCAAACTCATGGGTTACTCAGACTGATACCTTGATTGCCACACTTTGGCACGTTCGGTACAACGCTTGACCTAGCTTTCGGCACAGATAAAGTACTCGACATAGATTCGGATGTGCAGAGTTGAACACCCCTTGCCTTGGAATTAATTTTTGGCGATATGAGTGTGAGTACACGAAAAGTTATGAAAATCTCATGAAAGTCTCTTTAAGAATGAAACCTAACCTAACCATGAGAATCTCAAGCGCAAGTTTTGGTTTGTGGATTCACACGCGAGTTTATTTTTTCAGGAGGGCTCAATGAATAAGATTTTCGGATTTTTATCGAACACTGCTGGAGATACAAAGTAATGCTAGTTGATTGCTTTCTCAAGAGAGATGCCGACAGTTCGCTTTCAGCTGTGGATGGACACAGCAGTATTTGTTCTCAGTGTCGATAGTGCTATCGGCAGTCTGTTTTTCGACCAAGCTATTGTGTGTTGCGCACATTGTTTATCCGCAGTTAAAAACACCGTCAAATTTAGCTTTGGCGATGGAGCTAGAAAACCGTCGATGAGCGAAATTATTAATTTCGCGAAGACTCTGGATGCGGATCCTATGCAGATGGAAGCTATATACAGGGTAGCAGAGGAGAAATCCTTGTTTATTAAATTCAAGGTCGAAGAAGCAATGTGTCACACATCGATGAATAACAGTGAACAATTAACTTTCCTTTATGACAATGGAAAGGCAGTAGAGGTACACATGTTGAATGTGGATGAATACATTCAGTATGTCAGAGTGCACGATCTGCCTCCTGAAGTGCCTGACAAAAACCTAGCATTGGTGCTGGAGAAATATGGCAAGGTAAAACGTGTGATTAGGGAGAAATTTCGTCCCGAGTTAGGTTGTGATATATACACTGGCATCCGCGGTGTATATATGGATGTTAAGAAGGAAATTCCTACATCACTGCATTTCCTCAACCGTAAAGGAAACATGTTCTATCCCGGGAATAAGAATGTGTGCTTTGTTTGCAAGATTGAGGGGCACCAGATGAATTCTTGCCCAAAGCGGAAACCTCGCAGGAAGCTCGAAAAACAACAAACGACGGATACGGAAAAACACGACCCGGACGAAGCCCAAAGTGTTAGCAGCGTGGATACCTGTACATCATATGCGGGTGTTTTAGCTGGCGATGCTTCAGCGGATGCTATTGAGGTATTTGACGAAGAAGTTATGGCAATCGATGAGACGACCCCGGACATGGAAGAAGAACAAGAAGCAGCAAGAGGAAGTCAGCTTGAGACCGAAAGCCATCCATTGTTCTTGATCGCGAAGAAATTGAAAACTGCTATTGAAACACAGAAAACGGAAGAAAGAAGAAAACTGCGGTCGAGGGAGAAAGTTAACACCAAACAACCGGCTTCTAGGAAAAAATGAACTAATTTTATAAACTCTTTTAATTTCAAATTAATGAAAAACTGTAAGAATCGGCTCCGTACAGCTAACGCGTTTGAGCCTTACAAATAAATTAATGAAAAAAAGTAGAAGGGTCTGTGCCTAGGGGCACGAACGGAAGCTTGACGTAGGACCGCTAGTGGACGGAATAAATGTGAAGAGCATTTAGTTCTTTTAATTGATCAATTATCTATTATCTCAACTCTTTCCGTTTTTGAATTGTAGGCGTACCAAATTTGTAGTAATCTTTTTCAAAGAGAAAAATGATTAAGAGAATCAATCAAAATCACTTGCACCCCTGCTTCAAAGTTTGGTTACAAGATTACAACTCTGGAGAGCATTTTGTGTGGTCGTTGGGGGCTTGTGGTTATGAATATGGACAAACAAGCATAGATAAATTCTATTCCAACTCTTTACTGATGTAAGCTTGATGGCCCTTAAAAAGGCCGTTTTATTGAAGAGGACATCCATGGCCACTTGGCGTGTTTAGTGTAGGTGACAGCATCACGGACCTCATTTTCCAGGAACACCTTCAGCACACCTCGTAGATCAGACCGGAGATACGTTTGACACCACCACGGCGAGCCAGACGACCGATGGCGGTTATCTCGAAGAACTTTGCGATGACGCTTGGCGCCTCCTTTACCAGACTTTTTCCTCCTTTGCCACGACCTGTCAATTGTTGCTTGTTAGGTGTGAAGGAGTGGACTAGCCACCACCTTCCTACTGCTGCTATTGCCGTTCTCCACGCCGTCCGAAGCGACGCGTGGCTAATGAGCTAATGCCATACAGCAGCGCTCTTTTATATCTTTTCAGGTTAAAGCAGTATGATGTGCAACCAAGCGACACTGGCTCTTTTCCTTTTGCGTACACGGCGAATGAGAACGACCCAAATTTGAGTTTAGTTCACTCATAATCGCCAAAAGTGCAGGAGCTCAGCGATGAGTAAATTTGTCTCATGGTTTCCTGTGGAAAACCTAAAAAATCTGCCGAAAAATGAGGAAATTGACGAAAATTTTATTCAATATCGGAGTAGTACCAATACACTGAGTGAACCCCAAAAAAAAATTACTTTTCTCAAATTCGGGAATTTTTCCCTGGAAAATCCTGGACAAACCTGGGAAAACATGAGACAAATTTACTCATCACTGAATTCCTGCACTTTATTTCTTATTTCTGAGATAACTAAACTCAAATTTGGGTCGATCTCATTCGTCGTGATATCACCTTGAAAGATATCGGCGCCGGTGGTTAGCGTGATTACCTCTCACCCCAGCAGGCCTGGGTCCAATCTCAGTCGGCGCCACCGGCATGTTCTAAGGCATTACATCTCTGATCACGCCTTCCTTCGGAAGGGAAGTAAAGCCGTTGGTCCCCGGTTGAGTTGATGGGTCGATTGATAGGGTCCAGATGTGGGAGCTGCCTCAATGGCGTCGGTAGCATTGGGACTCAGTACGGAAAACAAATCTCGCGTCACTTTTTAATAGGTCCTATCTACATTGATCGATTCTCTTCATCGACACTCTCTTTCGTAAATAACTCGGCTTCACAAATGTTTCCTGCCGTCTTCGTCGAATTAGATGCTAGATTGTTGCTTCTTCCATCGAAAATATCCGGCCGTGGCGATTCAAAGTTGATCAAGGTTGATCAAAATAATTTGTACCCCTGCTTCCAGTTTGATTACATGAGCATTTTGTGTGATCGTTGGTTCTGAATATGGACAAACAGGCAGATGAATTCTATTCCTAATCTTTACTGTAATTAGCTTGGTGGCCCTGAAAAGAGCCGTTTTGTTGCCAAAGTTGGTGATGATATAACCTCCGAGTGCGTTTCTGTCACTTCAAAACGTAGATGACATCCATGGCCGCTTACACTTGGCGTGTTTAGTGTAGGTGACTTGGAGGCGAACCAGCCTAAGGCTGAAAGCCTCCTAAATAAAGCTAAATAATAATAATAGTGTAGGTGACAGCATCACGGATCTCATTTTTCAGGAACACCTTCAGCACACCTCGTAAATCAGACCGGAGATACGTCAGACACCGCCACGGCGAGCCAGACGACGGATGGTGGTTATCTCGAAGAATATGC
Organism: Ochlerotatus camptorhynchus; assembly: GCF_037179485.1. NCBI lineage: Eukaryota > Metazoa > Arthropoda > Insecta > Diptera > Culicidae > Ochlerotatus > Ochlerotatus camptorhynchus. The sequence goes on from NW_027040867.1 coordinate 2,948,005, forward strand.
GTTTGGTTCTGAATATGGTGATGAGTGTGCAAAATATTACGCAATTCCATCCTCCCTATTCGCACGTGCCCGAGGATTGTCTACTTACTACTCTCTGACGACTGTGCTGGGGAAGCAGCATATGCATGTAGGTTATTGGTGGATTTGTTAGTTAATTCGACGCTTTTGGACAATGCTGGACATTTACCAGTTTTTCAATAGTTTCTTGTTGAAAATCAACATTCGGAAGAATTGTTCAATGTGTTGCCATATTTCTGATCGATTGGTGATAAAATTATTGAAATTGGACCAGGGGCAGCTGAGTTATTAACGTTCAAAATCTTTCTTAATTTGTTACATGTTCCATTTTCGGTTTTCACAAAGTGTACCCCCATATAGAAATCAAAGACGTAGTCCTACGTCAAAAAGAGAGATGCCGACTGCTCATAACCACAACTTCTTCTTCTAGGTTTTATATGTTTATGTAGCGAGTGTTTGCTTGCTCTCACCTTATTGTTCTATCACCCTACCGGGGGATGTAAGATTCGCTTACAATTATGTTGGATGCATCATCAGAGGATGTTAGTGGAGACCGCATGAACCGAGGATGCGATATACCTAGCTGCGGTCCAATGCAAGAAAATTGGAGACCGAAAAATGTAGAGTGTATTAGTTAGGTAAATTAGTCATGTCGAAAAAATATAGGAAATAAATTGCCAACTAGACTCGAACCACGAACGTTACGATTATCAGACCTGTGCTTTCTCCCCTGCTCTCTCCATGCTTCTGAATATGTATAGCCTAAAAGCAAACATGAAACGCTCATTTTCTCGCAAACTCGACTTCGTATGCTTTTTCTGTTGGAGATATTCGTGGCAAGTGTGTGCGTCGTTCTACAATGTTCTACAATGTGCGTCGTTCTACAAGCTTCCCAACTAACATTTTCAGCTTTGTAAGCCAACTTTTCTAGCGTTGTGCTGTAAAGTAGCTGAAAAGAAGCTGCAGATACAGCTACAAGCAAAAGCTAGCAAAATAGTTTTGAAGAGCGTTTACTCAACTTTCTCACAACGATTATTCAATTTGTCAGTCGCACTGAATAACATCAGCCAATAAACGTTCATGTCACTTCTATACACACACTAATAAACTTTCCACTTGTAGCTGCAAAACAAAGCTAACAAAGTGAATATATTCCTCATTTGATGGCTTCTACACAACCAACAACTCTTGCTGAATAACATAAACATCAAAAGTGCTTTTTCAACAACTAAACAACCTGTACTCAGCTTATTAACTGTGTTAGAGCAACTTCGGAAGCATTTTCACAGTCAACTAGATTTATTTTTAGACGTGTGCAGTTTTACAGCTTTTACTCTGCTTTTTTATAACTAGTCGAGAAAAGTGATTCATGTGCACTATTATAAAGTCTCTACTCAGCGATTTTGTTGTAGAAGGGAATGTTGAGTTGTTTACATAAGTTCAAAGTGTTGGCGTAGCACAGTTGGTAGTGTCAAGGTTTGCCAATGAGGTCGTCTCAAGTTCGATTCCAGGTTCCGGTGCAGGGTAAATAATTTGGTGATGATTTGTAACTAATTTCGATTAATTTGATTCACAGCAAAAAAAACTTTATAAATTCCTTCATAAAAAAGCGTAAACAGTATTTAACCCGGCTTCAAGAGAAAGCTTGTGTAGTGATTATTGGACAACCGGGAAAAGGTTGAATAAGCGCCTTTCAAGTTCACACACAACTAAACAGCAGGATAACAACTGTATAAAAGCGTTAATGGATATGCAATAAGAGCTTCTCCCGACCGTTCCAACCACCATAAGTAGCTGACTAAGTTCGCCAGATTTGCTTGTATAGAGGTTGAGTAAAGGTTACCTCATATCGTTTAACGTTTGAATACAGCTTGCGACTGTATAAATGAAATGAGTAAAGCGTTTACATTGTGAAAATTGTTAGTTGGGTTACTGGTATAGTCGAAAGCGTAGATAGAACACGAAATAAAAAAAAGACAAAAAACCATTACATCGCCTGCATGGTCAATTTCTAACATTCGTTGCGATGATCATGAACAGAGGATGATAGGAAACGGAACTAACATTCATTGTAATAGATTTTTGGTTTGCGTGTAGATGCACTTCCACAGTTATGACAGCATTCTATGCCAAACAATACCTGAATTTGTAGGTGTCTGGCAGTTCAGATGAGCAGTTCATTAAAGCACGCATCATGGTGGTTACTCATGGTTACTATACGATACTCGCATCGTACAACGCAAAAGCGCTTACCGTATCCGAACGCGTTTGGAATAACGAAAGCAAAGCATGCATTCCTGAACCAACCGAACGATGCCATTAACGTGAGTCTTCGTGAGTGACCTGTGTGCGAAGAGTATTCGTGGTGCCTTCCATTCACTCTCGTTCCGATCTCATTGTTCTTTACTAACTGGTGTGATCCAATAAGAGTGCAGGCCTCAATGAACATTCTCGGTGAGTCAGATTAATACTCGCGGCGAGTGCTACGAGTTGCCGATATGAGCAAGACGAATCATGGAAATTTTAAAAGGAAGATAAGTGACGCGGACACCACTGGTGGTGATGTGCTCGTGGGTACGTTGCAAATGGTAACGGAGCACAACCTTCCCATAAGGTATCCAGAATGGGAAGGTGCCAATTTGCTTTTGGACCCCCTGTGGAAGGCGTCTGAAAATCTCCCGGAATACTCTTTCTTTATTAATCCACACGAGGGCTGAAATAATGCAGCAAATTGTGTCTGCAAAATTTTGGCAGAAGGTAATTTGCCTAAAAGTTGATGAAGTTTTGGAGTAATTACCGAAACACTAATGGCCAGTCAGAAACACCACTCTGAAATGTTCCCCATTGAAAGGTAAGAAATTTTCTTCCAAAAATCATTTCTATACAGAGCTGGAAAATGGGCCTATCTGCTTAGATCGATTCTCTTCATCGACTGTCTCTTTTGATAACCATTCTATGCAATGAATGAACTTTCTGGACAATTTATCATAAAATACCAAGTAGAAAGGATCCACATAGAATGGTCTAGTGAAATCATAATAAGAATTTAACATAAGATGGATTTACTAAAAAGTAAAAAAGTCGAAAATTATGTGTAAGCAAAAAAGGGGAATATACTGTATTGTACATCCACCGCGGAAGCGAATCAAGCTAATCGATTTTTTTTATCAACAAATGTGTATACCTGGGAAAACAACTCACCTTTTATTTTATTATAAACACTTTAACAGTCTTGGACCATTCGAACTTTGTGAGATTTTAATTTGTGACTTTAGTTTGAGAGCTTTGAATCTCACTATGCCGGGATCCCCCCTCATCGCTGTATTTTGTGAAGCTAATTTCTTAAGACATTTTATTTATTTACTCTCCATATACATTCAGAGATAAATTTGCATTGCAAATGCACTGCTAATAATTCCCTGGATTAGTAATGCAGTAATGAACCTGGCCCCCTTTATGAAAATATTTTAGAATACACTTTGAAGCCCATGCTCTTTTTCGGTGGTCTTATTGCACAGAGAGAAAGGCATGAGAAATATTTGGAATTACGGATAAAATTAAAATGATTTACCAATAAGTCACATGCGTGCAGAGGCTGACAAACTCTGGTCATTACTGTAACCTCTATATGTGACTGCGCAGATCTGTACTCTTGTCTAATACCCACAGTTTAGTAGAAATCGCCGTAGTGAGTTCGTTGAAAGACCTCTTCTATACTTCCGACCACATGCGATTATGCTTACGTTTTTTCTTAATTAAACGCATCAAAATGTGCTTCATACTGCCTTTAGATTGCTTGAAATTGAATAGATCTTCGTTTTATATTCAGTGGCGTTACTGACTGTTTAGTGTTACGCGGTTACCAATTTAGGCAATGAACCAACACCTTTCATTCAATACTACACATTGCAACCGCATATTTAATTGTGCCAAACGCGTTATAGATGTAGGTCAACGGCACCCAATGTTTTGAATCCGGAACTGTAGGAGCAAAGGCTAATGACGTATTTTTCCTAACACAAAGTTATGTTCTCGCGCACACACCTGATCTGCACCCACACTAGTGCGATTGCTGAATGATAAAAATTATTTACTCCAGCGCAGCGTCAAGCTACCACTCAAGCGTCCAGCTCAGTACATTGCATCGCGAGTGGAATCTTGCATTCTTTGTGAAGATTGTCCAGAAACGAATGGCAATCGAACTGAATGGACCGCGCCATACTCGTCCAGTAACGAACAAGCGGATGAGTGCCTAAAGCCGTAACTCAGCGAACGACGCGACGATAGAATGTAAAAGAAGCGTAAAACCGAATTATTTAATATTAATCGTTGGAGATATGTTCTCGTGCACGAGACGAGAGCCGCTCTACTGTAGCACTACTTCAGCAACAGCGAGAGGAATATATAACGAATTGTCTTCGCTGTAAGGATCAGCAACCTTGGTATCCGGCTCCAAAATCCGATTTTTTTTAACTGACTGGGCGCAGAAATATCGATCTTTATGCGTTTCTCTTATAAAGCAGCTGAGCAACAGAATGCACAGGGGCATTTTCAGACACTCATCTAGTACTGTTCGTTTTAATGAACGAAATAAAAAATTCAAAAACAAAATTTTGGAAAATATTCCGCCTACAAATTTGCTATGAAAAATTGTTTTGCGCCCATCAGATATAAAATGTGTTGTGCCCATCGGCTCACATGCTTCTTTGAAGACATGCACCTAAACCTCTAAATGATTTAGGGATGATTTTGATGTCAATTTTCACTAGGTGCTTTCGAAGTAAAACAATTTTGCCCCACCCCAAGTGATAAAAGACAAACACTGGCAAGAACAGGAAAGCCCTCAAAAATCAGAGAAGTTCTGACCTGTTTAAATTCAGAGACGTTTTTAAAACATCAGGCAAGTTCCACGAACTTTCAGAACTTTAGGAAAGTTTAAAGATCTTTAAGAGTAAGTTCTGAGAACTTCAAAGCAGTTCCATGAACATCATGAAAATGTCTTGATCTTAGATTCAAAGAACTTCATGACAGAACCATTAAATTTCAAAAAATGTCAGGTAGGATTAAATACCCCATTTCCGGCCTATTAAGCATAAGACGCACTTAGTCTTTCTTAATCTAGATCAGTTTAGCACCAAACGGAATGTTATTATTACTGATGGCTTCCAAATTTATTTGCCTTTCCGTACGTACCATAAGATTTGAAAACGAGAAACCAAACGTTGAGATATTGTCAAAAGTCCAACACTGCTTCTTGACGCCAAACTCGGCCTACGGATTTTAAACTCGGCCTAACGCATTGAAGCGCAATTGAAACGCCAATGAATTCACTTCGGCCTATCGGATGAAGATAAAAATTGATTCGGTGGGAGCGCTTCTTTTGTTTTTGGGAATAATGGGTGCAAACTTTCATACCACGCGTTCTCATTGACTTAGTTCGGTAGCTTATTAACTAAAGTATTGTACCAAACGCATAATTGACTTGTTAACTCTGAAATCATGGATTTATTTGAAGTTTTCTGCTCGATAGGCCCAAAATGGGCGATTAGGCCGAAGTAGTGCTCTACCCTACTTTACAAGAACATCAAGAAACTCCAGAAAACTCCGATCACTTTAAAGATCTATCCATGAACTAGAGTGTTTCAAAATAGGTCAATCCTGGAATTTCAAACGCTACCCCCTGGAACGGTAGTTTGAAGGGGGGGGGGGTCAGAAACACCCTGCCAAAATTTGAAGTCATTGGGTTCACGAGATGCCCTCGCTCAAAGTTGGTATGGAGAAAATCGACTAAATGTATGGGGGAACGAACCACTTTCACATTCACGGCTCTAGGTGGCGCTGTAGTTGGTCGATTTTCTTTGTGTACAAAATGTAGAACCTTTAGAGCATTGGAAACATCTCGGCTCAAGAGAGGATGTTAACCCCGAAAAGTTATTAGCGTTTCAAATGAACATCACCTGCCTTACTTTTGGGGAGGGCCTAACGCGCTTTGTGTGGATTTTAAGTATAACTTTTTTTGTTCCTCCATGAAATTGGCTGAAATTTTCACAGTAAGTAGAAAAACGTTCTAAATTATGGTCTTCTGAAAATTGGAACAAATTGGACAAGTGGTTCCGGTTTTAATCCGGGTTTCCGAGAGGCCATCGGATGCTGGAAAGCCATAGCAACTGGAATCTATGGGTAGTGCTGATTAATATTTTAATAAAACCAACCCACAACCTGGTTCTAAATACTGAGTATCCACCAAAAGGCCATCTGGTGGCCCGGATCAACCTTAATCTTGATTATTATGTATTTTTGATCAAATTATGCCTTGATTATTTAAGTATAATATGTTAGCTGGTCTTTGGCTCTGAGTGTTCATCAGATGACCTGCCGAAAGATTTGGAACATTGATTGCTGCATACATTTGATCAAAGTAGGCCTTGAGTTTTTTCTGCAACTATATGGAATAAACAAAAATTGTGATTTTTAACTATAAGCTGCACAGCTAAAAAAAAGTAGTGTAAATTTCCGTTACTATGATGCACATAAATGGAGCGTCATAAATCATACAAATTTACATTATAAATCGTGTAAATTTATGAGACATTGTCATGCAATATTCCATATATTGTATGCAACTTTCCACCTTTGTTTGCAACATTTCTTACAAGCTGCTAGTTTACGTGAAAAGGAAGTTTACATGCATGAATGTTTGCATGCATGGATGTTTACATCACCAGTAAAATTCAGATTTTTTTAGTGTGTGGTCATAGGCTTCCAATGGTAACAAGATGGTCTGCCCGAAAATTCAGAAAATCTATAAAATTTATTACTGTGTCAATGTGATCAAAGTAGGCTTTTGATGTTCTGATATTATAAGAAATGTAGTAAAATGGTGATTTGTTATACACAGTTCGAAAAAGTAGTGTTAATTTCTGTTCAATATAATGCACATAAATGTAGCATCACATATCATATACGTTTACATTATATATCATGTAAAGTTCTGACACATTTCATACAATGTAGCAAATATTGTATACAAAATCCCATCTTTGTAAACAACATTGTTAACTAGTTGCTCGGATGCGTGAAATTAAATACAAGTTTACGTGAATGAATGTTTACATCACAATAAAAATTCAGAATTTTTATCTGTGTAGTCATTGGCTCCAAGTGGCCACCAGATGGTCCGCCGGAAGTCCCGAATATATGTAAATTGATTGTTGTGTAAATTTAATCAAAGTGTGCCATGATTTATGTCTGCAACTATATGAAATGTAGTTAAATTGTTATTTTGGATACACTAGCTGGCCATTGGCTCCAAATGGTCACCAGATGGTCCACCGGAAGATCCGAAACATCCAAAAAATTTATTTCATTGCAAATTTGTTCAAAAACGGCGCAGGTGGTGTAGTGGTAAGCGTGATTACCTCTCACCCCAGCAGGCCTGGGTTCAATCCCAGTCGGCGCCGCCGGGATGTTCTGAGGCATAACATCTCTGATCACGCCTTCCTTCGGATGGGAAGTAAAGCCGTTGGTCCCCGGTTCATGAGTTGATGGGTCGATAGGTAGGGTCCAGGTGTGGGTGCTGCCTTCCTGGCACGTCGGTAGCATTGGTGCTCAGCACGGAAAACAAGATCGACGGAAAAAAACAAACCAAAGGAAAAAAAATAAATTTGTTCAAAGAAGGCCAGAATTTGTATCTGTATATATATGTGATGTGGGAAAACCGACACCTGCAATTAATGTTCAAAATTTACCGATCCTATCTGCCTCCGGTCTCTGTACTGCGCTCTGATGCGATTGATTTTGAAATCCAAATCTATACTAGTTAACTTGGACTGGTAGAATTGAAGCAATTCAGAGAAAAAATTGTGAGATATGCCCTACGATGTCTCCCGTGGCGAGATCCATTGAACCTACCACAATATAGAGATCGATGCAAATTATTGGGACTTCATACGCTTGAGCAGACCAGATAAAATGACGCCCAAGCGGTGAAAACCCGTAAAAACACAATGAATTTAATTGTAACCATGATAATAACTGTTTTATAATTGAACATTTTTGTTGATTACCATAAAATAACAACAAAATTTATGGTTCATGACACACAACACAAACATGCAATTTATTTTTCTCTGTACAATAATTAAACCATAAACTTCAATGTACCCAAAATTCGACAGTTAAAACCATTGGAATTTTATTGTTTTATTATAATTATTTTTTTTTCTAGTAGGTCAACTTAACCTTTACGCTCCTGAACGATTGCTCGTCAAAAGGACTTTCTGCTGCTTGAGCCCCGGAACTCATTGTATGGCCTTCCTGACCTTTCCGCTTCATGTTGGCTAGGTTCAACGAAGCCTACATCATCTTCAAATCTACTGTGGCAACATTCTTCAAAACACAAAGTACAATCGTTGGATTCTAAACTGTCATTCCACAAGGCACTAACCGCAACATGCAATAACCACATAAGTCACGAGAGTCGAAACAATTGATCCTGACCAACTGACACTAATTCCAATCCGGCACATCCAAAGCTAATCAATCACGCGATCAGATGCAATGGCCATAAATAAATTAAAAACACGTCTCGGCTAGTTCTATTTACGCTACACTAACCCCAAATGTCTGACAGTGATAATCACGATAATATGTAATGTAATCAACTAATAACGTCACTATAACCCCTGATCAACCACTTCGTGCCGAAACGGCGCTGCCGTTCCCTTCCCCGTTGGACTACTCGTATCGGTTATTATCCAAAGTGTTAATCCAGCCTCTGAACAAGGGGTGAAACTTGTGTTGTCCTCAGCAATAAAAACTCCAGAGAGCTCGAAACTTTGTCATCATCAGCATCATCGTCGTCGTCATTACCTACCACACCGTCACACAGTCATCATTGTTATCCTTTACAACTGCATGCATCGCGATAATCAGCATCGCTCGTAATCATCGCATCCCACACTCCCTCCAGTGCATGTCGTCAGACGGCGAATCCCTCCGCTACCAAATGACTCCGTGCTGGCGAGGAGCAGTGAAATAAAAATCAATCAATCCTGATTAAAAACACCCTTCCCTGAACTAACAAGACCTGACTTGGCAGAGGTACAGACGGCGGCACTCCAGTGATGGTTCGTGCGTGGTGCGATTTTAATCTACTGTGCCCAAAGTCTCCGGAGATCTTCCCCTAAAAGTTTCCTGCCTGTGTGTGTTTTTTTTTGGGTTACGGTTCATGTTGCATGCTTTTTCGTCCTGACGGTTTCTGTACCGGATAGAAAGTAGCAATGAATGGTTGGTGCTGTACAGGGAAGTCAGTGAACCGAGGGGGATTTAAACAAACCATAGCGGAACACGGAGCCGCAGTCGCACGAAGTGATTTCGTGAAAATTATATAAAATCAATTTGAAGCCCAGGAGAGCCATATGGCCTCGTAAAACTATTAGAGTACCCCCTCTGGAACATCGGGATGATCGGCTAACTGAGAGAGTGGTGTGACGTTTTTATCTGGTAGAGGCTTTAGCTCAGTTTGCTACAAAGGTGCAATGCATCTTGAGTAAGGATGGTATCCAGTGGGTATTGAATAGTCCTTGCGTTTTAGAGATGAACTAGCCTAAGGCTAAAAATCTCTTTAATAAAGCTTAAAAAAAAAGTCCTTGCGTTTAGGTATGACAACTCTTTGAAATGTGGCCGTTCGACATACAGACGTTTAGTATGCGACGTTTGACAGAATTGACATAAGCCGGATTGTCGTTTTACTGCAATATCGAACTTGGGAAAACATTTGAGACCCAGAACTGAACCATGTTTTCAATACCTGTGGATTGCGTTGGACAAAAATGATTTTGTAAAGCATGCTGTTTTTGCAAGATATGATTGCGAAAATCGCATAATTTGGCATTTTGCATTTTTCGCAACATTTTTAACTTTTGGGAATAAATGGGATAAAAATGAGATTTCCGATTGCTGTGCTTGTGTTCGAACCTAACGTTTGTTTTATCCGTGGAGTTTTTATTTTTATATTTTTTTTTATCTATGATCTGACCAAAAACAAGCCCTGGAGACATTCTGGTTTCTATTATTTGCCGCTGAGAAGCTGTTCCGGAGCCAAGTAGAACCTCCACAAGGCGTCCCATCATTCGTCCCATCATTCGTTCCATCATTAGTTCCATCATTCGTTGAGTCGCAGCGTTGAACCTTTTTTTTTTTTTTATATCTTTATTAAGGAGACTTTCAGCCGTTGGCTGGCTCGTCTCCGAGAAGCGCGTTGAACCTGACTATTGGCCACTAAAAGGCTTGCCAATGCACATCAAAAATCGACTACATACATCCGAACATTTGTTTATCTCAAATCGAAGGAAGACATTCCGTGCAACTACCATAAACCGGACTAGTTCATGTTGATCTTCGTCAAGCTTCGTCTACAATTTGGACTTCTACATCAACACATGTCAATCAGCCTTCAGGTTCAATTGACTAAACTTGGTGAGTTCATACCATTTTGTAAATGTTTATCTTTTCAAACCAGTAACGTTGGGAGATCACCTTTTTGTGCTGCGTTACTTGTATAAGATCCACCACCGAACCCTAGTCGTGACAACTTCAAACTAGGGAATTAAGATTTTCCAGTAGGGGAAATGTTGGCTTCGGCAATACCTTAACCTATTATCGTCGGGGGGTAAACAAAGTGCTAGAGCACTCAAATTTGGCCAAACGATGCTCTGAATCATAATGTATCCACATGCCAAAATTGAGTTCTCAAGGACGTTGACCCTGACGATAATAGGTTAAGGTATTGCCGAAGCCAACATTTCCCCTACTCAAAGGATCACATTTTAGTCCTTGTTACTTTTGTATGACTTGATAATAGTGACAAGACTCGGGTTGTGTTGTGACCACCGCGCCGTTATGCATTTCTATATGGTAGGGTAGAGCACTACTTCGTCGTAATCGCCCATTTCCGTTCAATCGATCAGAAAAGATCGATAATATCAATGATTTCACCGTGCACAAATCAATAATAGGTTTGTTCCGATGCGTTAGTTCATTAACTACAACATAAATCCTGTAAGAGCGCATTGTACGAATATTTACACTGATTGTTCTCAAAACAAAAGAAGCGCTTCTACCGAATCCCCTTTTTCTACGTTTATCCGTAGGACGAAGAAAATCTAATGGCGTTTCAATGCGTTTGGACGGAATTGAAACTCGTAGAACGAATTTAGAATCAAGAAGCAGTATCAGATTTTAAACAATATCTCAACAATTTGTAACTTTTTATCAAATCCAACAGTGTATGGAAAGGTGAATAAATTTAGAAGTCATTTTTGACAGAAATATTCCATTTTTTGTTTAAGCTCGTTCAGAAAAGAGAGGTAAAGCGCGAGTTGTGCTTAGTAGGACGGAAATTAGATCAAAAACACTATACATCAAATCAAAAATATTGTTTATGTTCATAGATCCATTTCCCTTTGTCATAATCCATTTCCCTTTGTCCTTCTCCTTGTCCTTTACCTCTTCTTTTTTTCAGAAAGCGAGTAATGGCGCTATAGCCATCAGTCATTAAAGGCTAGGACAAGAGTTAGTGCTCATGCCCCAACCGTCAGAAGAAAATGGAGCATCACTTAATCTTTCTAGCTTTGATGCTTCCAACGACCAACCAATCATATAATTACCAAAATCGGAACGTACGGTACGAGATGTCCACGTTTCATCCATTTATTGGATTCTGAAGCATCGTGTTTAAATCATCGTGTTTAAAACAGGCCCGATGTTTTCTGAATCATCTTGCCCCTTAAATGCTACACAGTAGGCCTGGCCGTTTTGATATGTGTGACGCAACTTCGAGGTGAAACTTATATCAAATAGACAAGAAAAATGATGTAGGTATTGCTGATTGCATCTGAAACTGGACTGTCCCAAAAATGCAAAAGTGTGATAAAAGTGCACGTTTCCATCAAATTGTTTTGATGTCTTCGGAGCACTTATTGCTTGGATCATAAAAAATAAGTGCACCGAAGACACCAAGACGATTAGACGTAAACTTGCAGTTTTATCACACTTTTTAATAAGTGAAAACGCGCTTATTACTCCAATTTGGTGTGAAACGCGCAATATATATATCATTTTCCAGGATGCTTTCAAGAACTGGCTGTGTTGGTGTTTGATTAGATTAGATTAGAAATGGGATAAAACAGAGATTTCCAGATTTTTTTTTCATTAATTAGGATAAATTTGATATAGATTATGATGTGTCGTTTCCTCTGAGGGCCACCCGGAGCATGTCCTGGCGTGTTCATTATAGTCCTGGACACTCAATGCATCCAATACTTCCTCGAGAACACCCGGAAAATATTTGGATACTTCCAGTGTGATGGTCAGTATGCTCGCTAAATTTAATAAAAACATTTCCTAGGAATGCACTTGGAAGCCTTCTGAGGGGTTAAACACTGCATATCGATATTTTATAATTTGACACTTCAAAAATGTCCGAAAAAAAATTTAAAATCCAATTTGATAAAGGGTGTCCCACATCAAATTGCATCACGGAAAAAACGCTTTAGAAAATTACCTAGTTGACCGATCGTTTTCAAACATTCAGACAATACAATATAACCCATTAGTAAGCTTTTGGCATATTTATTTCATTCATCTTCTGCACGGAAACCCACTTTTTCTTCATGTCTTCCTCAGATTTGACCTCCTTGGGATGCTTCCGTAATAGCTGCTTCATAATAGCCCAGTATTTTTCGATTGGCCTTAGTTCCGGTGCGTTGGGGGGTTCATGTCCTTGGGTACGAAAGTGACCTCGTTGGCTTCGTACCACTCCAGGACAACATTTGAATAGTGGCACGAAGCTAGATCCGGCCAGAAGATCGTAGGGCCCCCGTGTTGCTTCAACAAAGGAAGCAGACGCTTCTATAGACACTCCTTGAGGTAGATCTACACGTTTACAGTCATGAGAAGATCGCTTGCCAAATCATGTATTTCTTGGCAAACTTTGAAAGTTTCTGCTTCCTTACTTCCTGCGGAACATCAAACTTGTGCTGGGCGGTGAAGAGTAGTAGCCCAGGAAGTCCGCCTTGACGTAAGTCTCATCATCCATGATGAGAAATTGAAGCTTCGTCAGCATCTGGGTGTACAGTTTGCCGTTCGTCACGATTTGGAGCCTTCAGCACTTTGTACGTATGCAGTCCCTCCTGGTCCTTGGCTCTCTGAACGAAAGACTTGGACAGATTCAACTTTTTGGCCACATCCCTGACCGATGCATTGGGATTCCGCTTAAACGCTTTCACGACACGCTTGTGATCCTGATCACTAATAGAACATCCATTCTGACCGCATTTCTCCTTGCGTTCGATGCTCAGAGTTTCGTAGTAATGTTAAATCACACGACTCACCGTTGACTGCACGATGCCGAGTTGTTTTCCGATGTCCCGATGAGAGAGTTGAGGATTTTCCAGGTGCTTGCGCAAAATCAATTCGCGACGTTGCTTTCGGGTGATGCCATTATTTCAACTTTCGAAAAACTACAGCGATAAAAATACAGTGTAAACAATACACTCGAAACTACTTCTACCCAAATTTTCAAGAGAAAATACTCAATGGGTAATTTTCTACAGCGTTTTCTCCGTGATGCAATTTGATGTGGGACACCCTTTATGACTACATGTGAGTAAAATTTTAAGAAGTTTGGTTCATTTTATTTCAATAAAAAGTGGTTTTTGATAAAAAGTTATTTTATTCTAAAATAGCTTTGACTTCTTACACACTCAATCACAAAGCCTACACTGATCAATCGATAAATGTTTGATGAACCAGTAGCTAAACATTGTGGTCGTACAGCTGTTTTTCAAAAATTCAAAGAAAACTGTATGCTCAATGTTGCGGAATTTGGACGAAGCTTATATGGACTTTTTGATCGCTTCAGCATCGACACGGTTCGGACGAATGTCGACTCGCAACGTCGAATGTTTTCCAAAGCGAACGCGACAGCTGTTAGCTTGAAGAAAATAAGCATTATATTTCTTATAAAACTATAGGCAGTTGTTTTACTTAAACTAGTAAAGGTGCTTTAAAATTACTTGCTAGCGAAGGTTTTGGTTTAGCTATGAAATACATATTTACATAGAGCTAGAGAAAGTTCCGTGATTGCGCAGTATAAATAATCATTGAATTTTTTCATGCAATTACAGCTAAAATATTGCTATATTTATTGGAAGCGCCAATAAAATTAGTTTAAGCTAATTGAAAATCGTACTAAACCGTGAGTACTTAACTGCAACTATTCAAATACTTGTTGATTTAACCCATCTCATCATTAGATAACTTAACCTCAAGACTAAATAATTGGATTGGAATTCTCACGAATCGATTTTTTACTGTGAGAAAACTAATTTGTAAGTCTAATTTCTCAAAATTGTTATGCCCGAATGTAAAACTAAAGCTAAAGGGTGTATTCGGTGTAACTTTTGAACCGTATAAGGGGCTGTTCATAAAGTACGTAGACAGTTTAGGGGGGGGGGGAGGGGTTAACAATTATCCACGGCCCATACCCTTTTTAAAGTTTTTGTATGGACAATTGTCTACGCAGGGGGAGGGTAGGATTATATTATAATATTTCATTTATATTATTGAATTTTGCATTTATATTATAAGTATTCACTTTTTTAGCTTAGAGATGAACTAGCTTACAGAAGTTAATGTAAAGTTAAAGTAAAGTTAAAGTAACATTAAAGTTAAGTTAAAGTTAAGTTAAAGTTAAGTTAAAGTTAAGTTAAAGTTAAGTTAAAGTTAAGTTAAAGTTAAGTTAAAGTTAAGTTAAAGTTAAGTTAAAGTTAAGTTAAAGTTAAGGTAAAGTTAAGTTAAAGTTAAGTTAAAGTTAAGTTAAAGTTAAGTTAAAGTTAAGTTAAAGTTAAGTTAAAGTTAAGTTAAAGTTAAGTTAAAGTTAAGTTAAAGTTAAGTTAAAGTTAAGTTAAAGTTAAGTTAAAGTTAAGTTAAAGTTAAGTTAAAGTTAAGTTAAAGTTAAGTTAAAGTTAAGTTAAAGTTAAGTTAAAGTTAAGTTAAAGTTAAGTTAAAGTTAAGTTAAAGTTAAGTTAAAGTTAAGTTAAAGTTAAGTTAAAGTTAAGTTAAAGTTAAGTTAAAGTTAAGTTAAAGTTAAGTTAAAGTTAAGTTAAAGTTAAGTTAAAGTTAAGTTGAAGTTTTGTTAAAGTTAAGTCAAAGTTAAGTTTAAGTTAAGTTAAAGTTAAGTTAAAGTTAAGTTAAAGTTAAGTTAAAGTTAAGTTAAAGTTAAGTTAAAGTTAAGTTAAAGTTAAGTTAAAGTTAAGTTAAAGTTAAGTTAAAGTTAAGTTAAAGTTAAGTTAAAGTTAAGTTAAAGTTAAGTTAAAGTTAAGTTAAAGTTAAGTTAAAGTTAAGTTAAAGTTAAGTTAAAGTTAAGTTAAAGTTAAGTTAAAGTTATGTTAAAGTTAAGTTAAAGTTAAGTTAAAGTTAAGTTAAAGTTAAGTTAAAGTTAAGTTAAAGTTAAGTTAAAGTTAAGTTGAAGTTTTGTTAAAGTTAAGTCAAAGTTAAGTTTAAGTTAAGTTAAAGTTAAGTTAAAGTTAAGTTAAAGTTAAGTTAAAGTTAAGTTAAAGTTAAGTTAAAGTTAAGTTAAAGTTAAGTTAAAGTTAAGTTAAAGTTAAGTTAAAGTTAAGTTAAAGTTAAGTTAAAGTTAAGTTAAAGTTAAGTTAAAGTTAAGTTAAAGTTAAGTTAAAGTTAAGTTAAAGTTAAGTTAAAATAAAGTTAAAGTTCAATTAAATATCATTTTATATTCTGTTTATACTCACGAGTGCGTGTGTGTGCATGTGTATGGTGCGTTTTTGTGTTTGTGTACCTATTATAAATCACTACAATCAGCATTAGTTTACCAAAAACGATCCCTGCTGCTGCAAACCTTTCCCCACATCCAACATCCCAGTGATTTCTCGTGAAAGCGGAGAGGATTTCTCGGTTTCCTTCACAGCGAGTATCACGTCAACACATTCCTTCCCATTCGGACACGGCCGGCGCTGGTATTGCTAAATATTAGATCTTCAGTTTTTACACATTGAGGATGAATGTTAGTCCCAAACATCATCTGTTGGTTCTCTGTGTAATTGCAGCTGATCTGGTAATAACAGAGTAGCAACCGTGGGCGGTCAATAATGCTAATGCTAAATTGTCTACGCAGGGGGAGGGGGCGTGTCAAGAATCCCAAAAAACTGTCTACGTAGTTTATTAACAGCCCCTAAGTAAAATAGCTGAAAATTTGAGTAAATCTTATTCATAGTGTATTGTTGGAGGCGAACCAGCCCAAGGCTGAAAGCCTCCTTAATAAAGCTAAATAATAATAATTATTCATAGTGTATTGTTTGCATCTGTCAAGTTTCATAGTTTTTTTTTTATCTAGTTCGTTTATTTGTAAGGCTCAATCGCGTTAGCTTTACGGAGTCGATAATTCATTGTTCTTTGTTTGTAACAAAATTTAATTAATTCTATGTCTAGTAGGAGTTGGACCGAATACTCGCGGCTTACCCGAGGTTAGAGGGGTACATTGTCGAAAGATAGGAAAAGGGGAGGAGCTTGGAAGTAGGGCTTCGCTGTGTCATCAGAGCGTTGTCGCCAATATGAACGGTAGTGTGGTTCTAGATTTGTTTGGAGTTTGACCGGCTATGGTGAACAGTGGGCGACGATGAGACTCATTGAGACGGGGGACAAGACAAACAAAAACTAATAAAGAGATACAAAAGACAAACGAATTAAATTCTTATCAATTAAATCATTTGCAGAAACACATAAATCGACTGCATATAGCAGAGATCGCGGGTACCCAACACGTCTCTGATAGGGATATAGGGTTGTCTTCCTTGGGCCTCGCGGGTATTCAAAAGTCGCTCTACATTGCCAAACTGTCGTCGTCGATGTCGTCGTAACCGTTTCCACACCGACATATGTTGCTGTCCACGAGGTTTATTCTTTCGAGACGCGCATCTAGCGAGTAGTGGTTGAACATAAGTCTACTCATCACGCGAATGAAGTCACGACGTAGGCCCAAGCCTTTAAACCACGCTCTCGAAGAAACATTAGGAGTAATTGAATGTAACCACCGTCCAAGATTTCCAGTGTCCCAATCGGTTTGCCAACTCTAAAGGGTACTCTGACGCACTAAATAGTAAAATTCATCGTGTGAAATTTGCCTGTCATAAAATTCGCCTTCCTGCGCGCCCACCTTTGCGAGAGAGGCCGCCTTCTCATTGCCTGGGATTGAGCAATGTGAAGGGACTCATACAAATGTAATCATACACAGCTAAAAAAAAGTAGTGTAAATTTCCGTTACTATGATGCACATAGATGGAGCGTCATATATCATACAAGTTTAGATTATAGATCGTGTAAATTTATGCGACATGTCACGCAATATTCCATATATTGTATGCAACTGTCCACTTTTGTTTGCAACATTTCTTGCAAGCTGCTAGTTTACGTGAAAAGGAAGTTTACATGTATGAATGTTTGCATGCATGGATGTTTACATCGCCAGTAAAATTCAGAATTTTTTGGTGTGTATATGATCTTTCGACCAGCACACTCATCTGCTCCCTTACCTTTGAAAGGTTCCATAGTTATTCATACAGTAGTTCCCGTCATGTCGGTGAAACAAGAAATTGTTCGTGAACAAATTTTGTGCACTTACAATTAAAATCCAGAGGCGTCCCACCGATGGATCGCTAAAAAGCTTGGATTTGCAAATACAACTGTGTCTCGTGTGATAAGAACCTTCAATTAGCGTCTGAGTTTCCGAAAGAAGGAAGGGAGTGATCGTAAAAGTGGTCCAATGGACAGTAAAATGGCCAGGAAATTGGTGCAACAGTTCAAGAACCGTCCAAACATGTCAATTCGCGATGTCGCTAAAAAGTCCAAGGTGTCAGTCGGTTTTGTGCAGAATACCATGAATCTTGCAGGGTTACATGTTTACAAGGTGCAAAAAGCTCCAAACTGGGATGAAAAACAAAACATCACTGCGAAAACCCGCGCCCGGAAACTTTACACGAAGTTGTTCACCAAATCGTCTTGCATCGTGATGGATGACGAAACTTACGTCAAGGCCGACTTACGTCAACTTCCTGGGCAAGAATATTTCGTTGTTTTTGGAGGATGTTCGCAAGAAGAAATTATCGAAATTTGCAAAGAAGTTCCTGATCTGGAAGGTGATTTGCGGATGTGGTGAAATAAGTGTTCCCTTCATCACTTCCGGAGCAATCAACGGTGCGATTTACACGGAAGAGTGCCTTAAGAATCGTCTCTTGCCATTCATCAGGAAGCACAAACGATCAACTCTGATTTGGCCTAATCTAGCATCCTGTCACTACGCTCGAAACGTGTTGGAGTGGTACCGAGCCAACGGAGTCAATTTTGTGCCAAAAGATCCCAAGTAACAATTTCGGTTTTATAAGGGTTCTGTAGACCATGATTTAGACTTGTAACATGCTTTAAAACCTCCATAAAACTAGCAATTTTACTTGGGATATGGGAACCCACCAAATTCACCGGAACTTCGCCCAATTGAAAAACTATGTGCAATTATGAAGATGGAACTTCGAAAACACCCCAAAACTATTAAAGCAGAACAGAAGTTGAAGAAAGTTTGGGTAAAAACAACAGAAACAATGGGAAAATCAACTGTACAAAATTTGATGGGTGGAGTGAAAAGGAAGGTGCGGGCATTCGGGATGGGAGACGAAATTGAATAAAACTAATTTTGTAAATCATAACTCATTGGTACACACTTAGAAATACCTAAATTTACACGTGCCGGAATCCATCTTTGACATAAAGGATGAGACGTAAACAAACATGTCATGTAAAATTAAGTGCTCCAAGACTGAAAAGTTCGGTACTCGACGAAAAGTACGTTTGATCGAGCTGAATTTTGCGTCTATTACGACTCAATTTTATGTCAAAAATGACGCTCGTATAAGTCAGTCTCAGAGCACCTAAATTTACATGAATTTTTTTAAGTGTGTAGTTTTTCATTCCCTGAAAATCCGATATTCGGTTTAATTTTGTTGAGTAAATATGTGTGTGCCATTTTTATTGAATTCTTACGCTCTTTAAATATAGTTACAGTCGATTTGTGGAAAACCGAACAACAGAAAATAAATTTTGAGACACACTATATATTTTCGATAACAAGTGGAGCAATTACGGTAATTGTTTCGTCGGGGAATCGTTAACCTTTTGTCTGTACCTTTGAGGTCAATTTGACCGTAAAGCACATTGACAGGCTAGAACTTTTACATTAATCGATCTTCTTGAAAAAAAATACACGTGAGCTGTTCTAAGTTTATATTGCCCCATGACATGGGTAGATCACCTTTTCGTGGTACGTTACGGGATGTAAGATCTACCACCGATTCCTGGTCCTGACTACTTCAAACTAGGGGAACAGGATTTTTCAGTAATCAAAGGAACACATCTTAGTTCCTTGTTACTTTTTATGCCTTGTTGATAGTGACAAGACTCGGCTTTGTCCACCGAGGATGATATTGAAACAAGGAAAAAAATTAGTTAGACTTCATCTATGTGATTCCTAATCTTCTATTCGTTGTTTCCTAGTTTGAAGTGGTTAAGACTAGGGATCTGATGCATGGTCATTATCAGTGTCATTCCTTTATTTTGTTGCTAAGGAATCCAATTTTGACTGAAAAAAGGGGCACGCCTTTCGAGGGTGTTCCAACACTCCGAAGGGTATACATATCGGGACCTTTCAATTACAGCCGGATCCTTGCAATAAATACAAGAATGACAACTGTTAAAAAAATCGAATGCCTCATCATTTCTCAATAGTGATCGAGTAATATCCCGAGTAGCACATCATGAAAATGCGTTCAAGTTGAACTTATGAATTTTACAAGCAAACATTCAAAAACTGTTTTAACCGTTATCCAAATTTAGAATAGAATTAAGTTTTTTGAAACAATATGTGTGATTTAGCTTTTCTGTCAAAGATGGAGAACAAATAAAGTCATATTTAAGTATGTTTCGAATTAGAAATGAAATACAATTTATAAAATTTAGGTCTAAATGATACGATGTATGGAATCCTTTTTGCAATAATTTTCTCTTAGGGAAAATCCGGGTAAAACCGATCGGTTTTCACAGGTATGCATTGTTTTTACATATTTTTTCGACCTACAAACGTTACAAAATTTTACTTTGATAATAGATACTCGAGAGGATTATATATTTTGATAAAGCTTGATTTTTATAGAAAAGAAAATTATGGGGAGTGTGGGTACGATCGACATTTTGTTGGGGTAAACCCAACTCACCTTATCGGGGTAAAATCGACACATTATAAATATAAGTTGAACGTTTTTCGATCATAAAAATGAAGAATAAAGTTTGCATTAAACTTAAGGCATATCATGTTTCTGAAGCATATTGCAAATGTCGGTTTTACCTCGACTGAAAGATTTGATTTGACCCTGAATGAACTAAACATCTTTTAACAAAGTTATTGAGTCATTAAACTAAAATATCGCCAAAATTCGTACGTCATACACAAATGAATGGTTTTCGATGAATTAGGCACGCATCAATAGCCGAATGATATAAAATGTTTTGTCTAAAATAGTAAAACCCCGAGATCGAAATCTTACAGCAATATTTGGATCAATGCTGACCGAATTTGTTTCGATATTAATTTTGACAGTTACAGGATAACGGCAGCTATAGGGTGATTCGGAACAATAGAAATAACAAGTGTACTTAGGGGCTACTAAACAGTTTGTTAAAAACAGTTAATAATCTGATCTGATTTCCCCTACTACTTCGCATTTTCACGGACCCACATCTGGCAATCAACTATGTATATGTAAAAAGTTCAAAATGTATTTACTTGTTTGCTGCAGAGAAACACGCATCACGTTTAATTTTAACATCTGTATAACTTCTGGATGGCGAGATTAGTGCCAGTGAAAAGGCGAAGTGAATGGATTCCATGAACCTTTTCCTTAAAAAAGAAATTCGCAACTAAATATATTGAGAGTTGGATTAAAGATGTCCAATTGCGAACTTTTTAAAAAATATGCTGTCCGATGGTGTATATGGACCGTGAATAGACTGGAGACTATTCAAACATATTTGACAATTTGAAATGTAGTTTTTAATTTCTGAATTTGTCTTGAAATTTTATGATATTTATGAGTAGTAATTAATTTCCATGAAAATCACTTCGAGTAACTCTGGATAGTTTGTTTAAACCCAAGAAGTGTCAAAGTCTCAGGATTTCGTATCTCATTCCTGGTTTTCGATTCTGATTTAGTTAATTCCATAGAATCTTTAAATGGCTTGTGCAAAATAAGTTTCAGCTAAATGAGTTCAAATTACGAATTTGGTACTGCTTCAGTATATAGTATCCAATAACTTTCCGCATATTAAATAATCATTAGAAGTATCTAACCGCCTATTGGGGATAGTTTCACAACCGTTTGCGATATGGTTGCACCATTTTGGATATCGTTCGTGTATGATGTCCGTTTATTAGGCTTGGCGAGTTCAGTGATGCCACTTATTTTCCCGAACTACTGTTGATTCGAGCGCTTCATTTTGAAAATATAGCTTGTGCAAACAAATGTGGCTGCAATTATCACAAATACTTTTTTCCATATTGAAGCAATAACTGACTGGACACAAACTTGTCAGCTGCATATCTCCCTTTTCCTAATTTACTACAACCCGTGACTAGTGGAATGATTGCGCCCTCTTGCATTTCCCACCCCAACACTAGATTACAACTTTTCAGTCGATGATGGTGATGACTCTCCGCTCCTCGATTACAACGGAACGGAGCCCTCTGTTTATATGAATATGAATTCCGTTCTGTGGTGGTTTGGGTTGAAGTATTTTCTACAACGTCATGCTCCTGCTGAAATCTTTGCATATTTTGCATAAGGCGACAGACGCTTTTTCCAACTGGTTTGCTCGCGATGATTTCGATGATCCATTTGCTTATATCACTCGCCTTTGCATGACGTTGTAGGGTCCACCGATGACGATGATACTTTCGGGATGATTATTGTTATGGGTAAATTTATTCATGAGGTATTGCACCCAATGATGTGGTCATATAATATTTACATTTTGCGAGGTTGCTTTTGCTTGAGTTATAGCTATAGTTGCTCTTTTTCCCCTGCTTGGTTTCATGAGTATGTAGCAATTTTAGGGTTTTGATAAGAGTTATTAGGGTTTATGTAGCGCTTCTGGTGCACAGCGGGTGGTTTTATGTGCATATGTTTGAGTAGATCTCAGTTTGCATCTTCATTACTGGAATGTCTTAAGAATGCTGCTTTCAGAAGATAGACGAATCGAAATTCTAAACTATTTTAATGATTCGACCAATTCTTAAAAGCTGGCGCCTTGATCCACATAAGACGACAATCATATTTACATTATTAGCCCTCTAATCAGCCTATAAGCTTAACGAATTCTGTTTAATTTTTTATCCTTCTCTCTGTTGAGAATTTGGTCGCATAATCGCCTTTCGGCTTCTTTCTTTTTGAACGTGGTACTGTTGTGTGTGGGGCGGTTTGTCTCGCCGTCGTCGCGCCGGTCGGCATCAATGTCAAGGAGATATAAATACCATCCGTGGAGCCAGCAAAGTGATAGCCTGTCAGACGCGTGAAAATGGCTCCAAATTACTTTTACTTCTGGTGCATTGTGGAGAAAAGCCAGACAATGCATAATTACAGATGGAGCCTCAGAATTGGAGGTTATCCATTGATGTTGTGCTCCAGGTGGTTTAGATTACATGGCACCAGGATTAATTAAGGTTTGAGTGACACAGTAAGGTCTGGAGAAGTACGGATTCCATCTTACCGAACACCGCACCCTGAACAAGAAAACTTACACCTTACGGAATTTTGGATCATTAAGGCGGGGTGAACCTTCCAGCACGTTTCGTAACCATCGCCACATACATCGCTACATCGTCTGGAAGGTCATCAATCGCCCCTATATCGAGCCTTCGAGCGCCCGTACATACGTCAACAGTCATCGAGTCATCGGATTCTTGAGTAAATCCTGCGCAAGTATGTTTACAGCATGTTTAATTAATTGAAACCCCCACACAGAAACCCACCACGAATGAATGCCAAAATATTGATCTTGTAGAGAAAATTGATGATTAGTTTTTTGAATATTTTGAATGCTACTCCCTGAATAAAATTCACGTTGTAACGTAGTACAACGTTTTCAACGTACATGACGTTTTCTTCCAGTGTTTGCTCGGTGTTTTTACATCTTTATTTGTTCAAAATTTAAAATAAATTACATTTCATTTTAACCTAGGTGCTCCAGCTACTATAGTAACTTACCAGCCTTAATTGTTATGATATATATCTAAGTTTATTTACATTGTTCCTGCCTTGGCAATTCAGTATTTTAAATAGGTTTTCTAAGCCTGCATTTCAGTACAACAATTGACTTAAAACTTGAAACTAAAACTAAATCTTATCTAAGTATAAAGGGATTTAACCGTTGTAATTCAGGATTGCAACGATTTTTGCCTAAAATTATAAATTATTTTGTTGGACATTTTTTTTTCTAAAGTCTGAACATTTGAAATTCCATGTACCTCGGTAGTACTGTACCTGATATTTAGTGCAACAAATAGGCCATATTGGCACAGCACAAAGCATGGTCTGTCTAACAATTTGATTACATATTAGAAGTTTATTCTTCAGGCAAATTTTGGATTTTCTGTTGATAAGAAGATACAAACATTTTACAAGTTAATTTTTGGTCAAGTACTAATGCAAGATATTTCACTTGACTTGACCAAGAAATTGGAACTCCGTTCATAGTGACTATGTAACTAGGAAGCTCTAGGCTTATGTGGAAATATTATAAGATGAGTTTTGGAAGCGTTGGGAGAAATCCTCCATTTTTGTAAATAAGAAGAGAAAATACTTAAACTTTTCTCCAGTCTGCTGCAAATAACACGAAGAATGCTTTCTTTAGCGGAAATGCCTGTGTCATCAAAGAACAAAGATGTTTGCAAACCCTGAGGCAAATCAGGGAGGTCCAAAGTAAAAATGTTATTCAATATAGGCTCAAGAACGCTATCCTGAGGAAATCCTGCTCTAACAGGTAGTCGATCAGATTTGGAATTTTGACAACTTAACTGCAGAGTTCTGTCAGTTAAATAATTTTGAACTAAATTCATAATAAAGAGTAGAAAATTATTTTTTTCAATTTAGCAATCAAACCTTCATGCCAAACACTGTCGAATGCTTTTTCTATGTCTAGAAGAGCAACTCCAGTTGATTAGCCTTCAGATTTGCTTGAACTTATTAAATTGGTAACTATTAAGAGTTGATGAGTAGTTGAATGCCCAAGGCGAAATTCAAACTACTCATTTGCAAAAATTGAGTTCGTATTAATGTTCGTTCTATTTAAAATTATCTTTTCAAAAAGTTTACTTATTGAAGAAAGCAAACATATTGGAAGCTTCAGCTAAATTTGTATCCGGCTTCAAAATTGGAACAACTTTTGTTTTTTTCCATTTATCAGGAAAGTATGCCAAATGGAAACATCTGTTAAATAATTTTACCAAGAAAGACTGGGAGTCTTTTGATGAGGATATAAAAAAATCCATAATCACCTGGAGCTTTCATATTATGAAACTTTTTAGTTATAGACCTTACTTCGTCCAAATCAGTCCCCCAGGAATCATCAAAAATATTTTACCGAGAGAAAATATTCAGATAATCCCGAGCAACCTGATTCTCAATAGGACTAGTAAGACCCAAACTGAAATTATTGGAACTCTTGAATTGCTTAGCAAGTTTCTGAGCTTTTTCCAAATTTGTGATCAAAATTTTACCACCTTCTTTAAGCGCTGGAATTGGCTTTTGAGGTTTTTTCAAAAATTTTGTGAGTTTCCAAAAGGGTTGGGAACTCGGGTCTAATTTAGAAACATTATTTTCAAAAGTTTTGTTCCTCACGGCAGAGAATCGTTTTTTAATTTGTTTTTGCAAATCCCGCCAGATAACTTTCATGGCAGGATCGCGTGTTCTTTGATATTGTCTCCTACGGACATTTTTAAGACGGATCAAGAGCTGAAGATCGCTGTCTATTATAATTGAATCGAATTTAACCTCGCATTTTGGTACTGAGGCAGCTCTTGCTTCAACTATAGAAGTTGTCAGATATTCAAGAGCATAATTAATTTCATCTTTGGTTTGCAAAGGAATGTTTGGATCGAAGTTATATTCCATAAATGTTCGATATTGCTCCCAATCAGCTCTATGGTACTTGAAGAGTAGAGCTGTTGGGATTAGAATTTATTTCCTGGGATATTTCAAAAGTTACTGGAAGGTGTTCAGAACCGAAGTCAGCATGGGTAACCAATTGGGTTCTTTAAGGGTATTGAGGTAAATGCACATTCGTAATCTGCATTAAATATGGAACCCAAACCCAAAATTTCATCGATTTTGGTACACTGGAACTATTTTAAATAAGAACGATTACACTTGCAAAAATTACCTCATAATGGCCCCTCGGTGTCACTTTGTATGGGAGCGAGCTGTCAGTTTGTCAATTTAGTGTCGAACATTCCAATTTAAAATATTTAATGCTTTAAAATCCATTACTGAATTTTAAAGTCATGACAATATTATTTGCAAATTTTACTCCAGTTTGAATAGCATCAAACATGGAGTTAGATTTAAGCATATCAGAAATCATGTCAATTAATGATTTCTGTAAAAATTCCATTTTAGGGGCAGTAATGCTTCCTAAGTCATAATTGTCAAAATTTCCGTTAGAATTACGTTGGTTAGTATTTTGATTTCTACCCGTTGCAATAGCAGCATAGATAGTTCCATTAACTCACTGAACATTGTTAGCAGTGAGGGGAGTAGGTACAGATGAAAATTTTGAAGCAGGGTTTATATTTGTACCTACGGGTACGAATGTAGAATTTGTTCTCGCTGACCGTTGTTAACAGCGGAGTAATTTGTACCTGTTCGGGAACGTGGAGCGTTTCCTACCTGGCGCTTAGAACGAGATTGTAGAATCGTTTTGCGGGTCAGGTCATTCCCAAAAATTGGATTTGTGGTTTTCACCACAATTTGAACATTTAAATTTCTTAGGATCTTCCTTCACAGGACAGTCGTCCTTTGCGTGAGAGGAATCACCACAATTCATGCATTTAGCTGGCATGTAGCAATTTTTAGTTCCGTGACCCCATCCCTGGCACTTACGGCACTGAGTGAGGTTTTGGAAATTTCCTCCAGTCTTCCTGAAGTGTTCCCACTTCACTCGGGCATGAAGCATAAGGCTAGCTTTTCTAAGGCCTTAAGGTTGTTTAGTTCACTAGACTTGAAGTGAACTAAATAAAAATCATTGGAAATCCCGTTGCGCGAATCGCCAGGACGGGATTTCATTTTCATTTTGATTACTTGGAGTAACACAACTCCAAGTAATTTTGCCAGTTCATCTTTGATCTGATCCAGGGATTCACCAGAGGGCAGTCCTTTCATGACAACCTTGAACACACGTTCAGTTTCGGTGTCGTAAGTAAAAACATTGTGCTGCTTCTTAGTAAGATACTTGAGAAGACATTTAAATCCGTCCAAGGTTTCAGCCAATACACAGCATTCACCCCGACGTCCAATTTGTAGTGAAAACTTAACTTTCACGAAATTCAAAAGTTCCATGCGAAGAGCATGGAAATCGGAAGTGGTTATCACAATAGGGGGAATCTTTTCCTTATTGGCATTAAGTTTTGTTGAGACGCCGCTTGGACACCCCTAGTTAACGAGCATAGCTGCAGCATGACAGCTCGCGCGCTGGAGTGTTAGTAGTAGAAAGTACAAAACAATACAGATGATAGTGGAGATAGTACATAAGGAAAACAAAACAAAACAGATAGAAAAGGATAAGTTCGCCATTGCAACAAAAGTCGGTTGTTTACGGTGCAATTTGTAGCAATTAAATTCAACAGTAAAAGTGGTTTATTGAGTTCAATTTCGCAATTAGCTAACAGATAGTGCAACAAGAATCGGTCGGTTCAAATCGTGGTTCAAAGCTGTAAGTAGTGAGAAGAAGTGAGATTAATTCATTTACTTACCTGATTGTGTTTCTCCCAGAAAACCCACCAAACAGATTACGGTGAGGGTAGCGGTACTCAAGTTCGCCAAATTGAGGGAAATCAGAAAACGGAGTCTAGTGGTAAAGGAAACCACTTTGTTGTGAGTAATTTACTTAATTATTATTATGATTATTTATTGATGATAAATAAATTACAGTTTAAGCGTTGCATCAAAAAAAAGTTGCTGCTTTAAAAATTTGGTTTCCCTTCGGGAACATTCTTAAAAACAAAGTGACACTCAAAGTGTCCAAGTGAGAAGTCGGACCTGCCACAAAATGACATCCGATTCCGAATCCGTGAAGGACAAAACCGTCCTTAATCTCACGGAAACTCCGTGTGGGATTTGCGGTCCATCAACGTGCGCGGAAGAGATGATCGGCTGCGACGGGTGTTCCGAATGGTTCCATTCCCGTTGCGTGGGCATCTCGGAGGGCAAATCGATGAAGAAGTGGTACTGCCAAAGTAAAGCCTGTCAGGAGAAGGCCCAGGAGTACCAAAAGCAGAAGGACGCCAAGAAGCAGGCTCGGAGCAAGAAGCAAACTGACGAGTCTGACAAATCCAGCGTCAACTCTCGCTTAGGGGCGTCTAGCGTGGAGGCAAAAGTGCGGGCGCTAGAAGAACGTCAGAAGAAGCAATACGAAGAGCTGGCGGTGGAGCTGCAGCTGCGAAAAAAGGAAAGGGAGATGCAGCGTGCGTTCGAAAGTAAGAAGATGGAGTTGGAGCTGCAGATGCGCGCGGAAGAAGAAAAGGAGCAAAAGGCTTGGCAAGCGGAGATGCTCAAGAAGAAGATGGAGCAGATCAAGCGGATGAAGGCGAACCAGAAATCGTTCGAGGAACAAATGGCGGATCTTGATCAGGAGTTAGCAGGGCTTTCGGCCGTCAAAAAGCCCGTAGTAAATAAAGTAGTCCGAAACGAGATGCGAGCGGAACCTAGCGGTAAATACAACAAAAACCAGTTGAAGCTGAGTAAGGAGAACGTGAAGAAGCTACTCGATGACGACGAATACACCGATGAGCAAGACGACGAAGAAACTGACGATGAGGACGATCAAGACGACGACGAATCCGATGATACAAGCCTATCCGAAGCATCGCTGGAAGAGGAAATCGTGAAGCCGAAAAAGGTTAAGAGGATCGGACCGACAAAAGCCCAGCTGGCCGCGAGAAAGGGATTAACGTACAAACTTCCCAAATTCTCGGGCAATCCAGCGCAATGGCCATTGTTTCACGCGGCCTACAAAGCATCCAACGATGCATGTGGTTACATGAACCACGAGAACCTGATGCGATTGCAGGAAGCCCTTGAAGGTGACGCCCTCGAGCTGGTATCTGGTCAGCTGCTTCTTCCAGAATCTATTCCGAAGGTCATCGAGAAACTTCGCAGACATTACGGCCGTCCGGAGCAACTGCTTCAAAGTCTTCTAGACAAAGTTAACCAGCTGGAACCTCCAAAAGCGGATAACCTGTGGAGCTTTGTCCCATTTGGAAACACTGTGGAGCAACTCTGCGGACATCTGGAGGCCGCGGGACTTCGACATCATCTCGTCAACCCGCTTCTGATAAAATCTCTGGTTGCCAAACTACCCGATCGGGAAAAGCGTGAATGGGTTCACTACTGGAGAGGCAAGAAGGAACCAACGCTACGAACGCTAACGGATTTCCTGATGGACATCGTGTCGGATGCTTGCGAGGCCAATGTCGATATCGATTTCAAGCCATCATACCAGTCAAAAAGTGGGCCATCGTCCTGGAAGAAGACGCCGAAGGAGAAAGGTGCGCTGTACTGCCACAACGAAGCCAATGGTCCAGGTCCCAGTTCGAACGACCGGAAAAGATTGAAGCCATGCAATCAATGTAACAGCACGGAACACCGTCTTCGGCACTGCGCGGATTTCAGGAAGCTTCGGTATGCGGACCGGATGAAGGTAGTAACTCGCGACAAACTATGCAACGTGTGCCTCAATGATCATGGAGGGCATTGCAAGTTTAAAATCCGCTGTAACGTCAGCGATTGCAGGGAGTTCCACAATCCGCTGATGCATCCAGTGAGAAACGCTGTTGGAATGAGCGCACATATTCGTTCCAACTGCACGGTCATGTTCCGTATGGTTCCGGTACAGCTCCACTGTGGTGGAAAATCGATCACGGTGCTAGCGTTTCTAGACGTCACGTTGGTAGAGAAGAAACTAGCTGATCGGCTGGGCGTCGTCGGAGTACAGGAGCGATTGACGATCAAGTGGACGGCCGATATCACGCGCGAAGAGAAGGAGTCCCGGCGGATGAATCTGTGGGCGTCGGGTGTTAGTGCCGATGCGGGCAACAAGCTGCTGCTGCATAGTGTCCGTACGGTTGGAAAACTGATGCTGCCACGCCAGAGGCTGGATTTCAAAGAGCTTGCCGCACAATATCACCACATGCGAGGATTGTCAATCGAGTCGTACGACGGGCAACCGGAACTACTCATCGGACTGAACAATATTCACTCGTTTGCTCCGATAGAGGCGAAGGTTGGTGCACCGGCAGATCCGATCGCGGTTCGGTGCAAACTTGGATGGACGGTATACGGTCCAAGGCACTCCACCACGGTTGCAGCGGGAAATTACTTCGGATACCACCAAGGAACCACCAACGAGGACCTACACGAACTGCCTAAAAGCCATTACGCTCTGGAGGAATCGGTGGTGGCTGTACAGCAGGAGTCTACGGAGGATAAACGAGCACGGGAAATTCTCGAGCGGACGACCAAACGGATCGGCGAACGCTTCGAAACCGGCCTACTGTGGAAAACAGATGATCCACGGTTTCCGGAAAGTTTCCATATGGCCGTCAGAAGAATGAACCAGCTGGAGAGGCGTCTAGAGAGGAATCCGGAGTTACACAAAAACGTCTGCAAGCAGATCGACGAATATCAGGAGAAAGCCTATGCACACCTGGCTACCAAGGATGAATTAGCTGGAACTTCTCCCAACGAGGTATGGTATCTCCCACTCAGCGTAGTGCAAAACCCCAAAAAACCAGGTAAGATACGTCTTGTGTGGGATGCGGCAGCGACGGTGCAAGGGATTTCTCTGAATTCACAGTTGCTGAAAGGGCCCGACATGCTGGTTCCGCTGATCAAGGTTCTCTTCGGTTTTCGCGAATGGCGAATTGCGTTCGGTGGAGATTTGAAGGAGATGTTTCACCAAATGAAGATTCGCGCCGAAGACAAGCAAAATCAGCGATTCGTTTTAAGGAAATCTCCGGACGATTCGCCAAACATCTACGTCATAGACGTGGTGACATTCGGATCGACAAGCTCTCCTTGCTCGGCTCAGTTTGTCAAGAACCGCAACGCTGAAGAATTCGCCGCTCAGTATCCCGAAGCAGCTGCTGCCATCATACATCGCCACTACGTCGATGATTACTTCGACAGCGTCGACTCGGTGGAAAAGGCTGTGAAGTTGGCGCAGGAGGTGTGCTTGGTCCACCAGAAAGCAGGCTTCGAAATCCGGAACTGGGTTTCCAATGCCCCAGAAATTCTCCAGGCTCTGGGAGAGCCAAAGCCGCCCGTTCCAGTACACTTCGGGCGCGACAAGGAGACATCTAAGGAAAGAGTTCTGGGAGTCATCTGGTATCCAGACATGGATGAGTTCGCATTCTCGACGATGCATCGTGAGGAGTTGAAGCCGTACCTGTACGAAGGAAAACGACCAACGAAAAGGCTTGTTGCTAGCTATGTGATGGGATTCACCATACACGGCAAAATCATTATTCAACATCTGTGGCGTTCGAACTGCGATTGGGACCAAGAAATCGATGCCATTTCCTGGGAGTTGTGGAAGCGTTGGACAAATCTTCTGCCAGAGGTTGAACCTATCTGGATTCCACGTTGCTATATCGGTAGTGCCAAGGCTGCCGAAGTCGACTCGATGGAAGTACACATCTTCACCGACGCCAGCGAACATGGATACGGCTGCGTAGCATACTTGAGAGCGGTCATCGAAGGAGAAGTTCACTGCAGTCTGATGATGTCCCGGGCGAAGGTGGCGCCGATAAAACGTCAATCGATTCCACGCCTGGAGTTGATGGGTGCTCGGATGAGTCAAACGATCCTGGGCACGCACTCTTATCAGATCAGTCGCACCGTTTTCTGGACGGACTCTCGCACTGTGTGCAGTTGGCTCAATTCCGATCAACACCGATATAAGCAATTCGTTGCATTCCGGATCGGTGAGATTCAAGAGCTGACGAAGGTAGAAGATTGGAGATGGATTTCGACCAAGCTGAACATCGCAGACGTGCTGACGAAGTGGGGACAAGGTCCGCCGTTGCAAAGTGAAGGAGAATGGTTTAACGGGCCAGCGTTCCTGTATCGGTCGCAAGAGCAGTGGCCAAAGCAAGAGACGGTGATGAAGGGCTCGGATGGAGAGCGTGGTGAACCTAGCGGCGATGGAGGTAAGGAAAATCCTAGAATGCCGGATGTTACGGGCCGGGGTGTTGAGACGCCGCTTGGACACCCCTAGTTAACGAGCATAGCTGCAGCATGACAGCTCGCGCGCTGGAGTGTTAGTAGTAGAAAGTACAAAACAATACAGATGATAGTGGAGATAGTACATAAGGAAAACAAAACAAAACAGATAGAAAAGGATAAGTTCGCCATTGCAACAAAAGTCGGTTGTTTACGGTGCAATTTGTAGCAATTAAATTCAACAGTAAAAGTGGTTTATTGAGTTCAATTTCGCAATTAGCTAACAGATAGTGCAACAAGAATCGGTCGGTTCAAATCGTGGTTCAAAGCTGTAAGTAGTGAGAAGAAGTGAGATTAATTCATTTACTTACCTGATTGTGTTTCTCCCAGAAAACCCACCAAACAGATTACGGTGAGGGTAGCGGTACTCAAGTTCGCCAAATTGAGGGAAATCAGAAAACGGAGTCTAGTGGTAAAGGAAACCACTTTGTTGTGAGTAATTTACTTAATTATTATTATGATTATTTATTGATGATAAATAAATTACAGTTTAAGCGTTGCATCAAAAAAAAGTTGCTGCTTTAAAAATTTGGTTTCCCTTCGGGAACAAGTTTACTAGAATTTTTCTTGGATGATGGATCATTCTCATCATCCGTGAGTAAATCAAATTGATTACTCAAATTAATTTCATCCGAAGGGGGATCAAGAGTTTGCCCTTTTCTTTTGCGCTTAGGTGCCATGGCGGCAGTAAATTTTTATCCAAATTGACTTTCAAGCAGATTACTATAAGAATCTGAAGGATCGAAGAGGAATTTTTCAAATCGATATTCAAGAAGGATTACCCCGGGTAGGGTCCAAACAAGGATCGAAGAGGAATAAGAGTTAAACAAGGTAGACATTGTACAGGTTGAGCACTGAAAAGTGCTGTTTAAATTTGTTGTAGCTTTAGGTAGTAGTAACACTTCCTTCAGCAAAAAGCAAATAGATCCGCACGGCAAGAGAGCACGATGCGGACTGACCAATCTTTTATTTTCATTTCAATGTGAATTAAGTGCATTTCATCAAGAGTAATGTTTTTTTTATTAAATTAACATTCAATCCACTTCTTACATACACCGCAAGACCACCAGAGAACGTATCACGACAAGAAAAAATGAATTATAATGGGGTATATGAAACAAAGGACAATTATCAGGTTTCAGCCACGTTTCACCAATAACAATTACATCAACAGGGGCTTTCATATTACATATCTTAAAACAAAGGAAATGTATTAAACTTTTGCAGAGCCATTGTGCTATTCGAAAAAAATTACCACCGTTTTCGTGATAATTTCGATTAAATTCATCAATACAATCATGGTAACAATTTATTCTTTGAGCCATTTTATTGTTTATTTTCAAAGTTGACAAAGAACCATATTAATATATATATATTAACGCTTACTTATTAGAATTAGAATTATTTGCTGAACACTTCCTCTTAGGAGATGGAGTTTCCTTCGCTGAAGAGTTTCCACTATAACGGTTAACCAATTCAATTCAATTATCCCTAGTCTTTATTATCTCGGGCTTAGAATGTTCATTCTTCTTCACTAATATATTCCCTCCTCTACTGGACCAAACATATTTTAGCTGTAAACTTTCTTGATACTCTCTCATTTCGGTTAAAAGTTCCATAGACAGTGCACAGTGGTCCAGAATGAAGATTTAGGTGGAATGATATGTTTTGAGCCTGAAATTGAAACTTTAGACTAAAAGTCTCTTGTACAAAGTTGTTCCTTATAGTTTGGCCCTCAGTTTTATGACAATGAATTCTTATTATCATTAAAATCAAAAATCTAACTTTTTTGTTTGAATAAATTAAGGTATACATTCTTCGGCAAAGTTATAGCTGAGCTAATTTTAAGCAACTTTGTTGAAAACATTATTGAAATTTTTCATGAAAATGATTTTCTAGAGACTTTTAACTCTTTAAGGCGAATGTTTTGTAGCAAAATTTGTTGTCTGTATCTCTTCTAATTAAAAAGATATACCCAAATATAGTTAAAAATTAAATAAATTCAAATAGATTTTATACGAGTTTAAAAAATAACATACCTCCAATTTTTTATTTTATTGAGAATAACATACGCCCTTTCAAATGCCGTAGAGAAACTTTTTTTTTGTTTACCCCAACCAGAGATATTAACATTTGAAAAGTGCATAGTTTTTAGTATAAAAACGTCAATAACTCTTGATCAGCGAAAGATATTGACAAGCTTTGTGCGGCAAAAAATTGCGCCTTCTTAAGATCTAAAAGTTATTTGAAGACACCTTTGCTGAGAAGTTTGAAATAAGAAAACTAGAGCAAAACAACTGTTTTTTTAGAGCCACCCTTACTCAATTCAACAAAGTAGCTCTAAATCGTCCAATTTAAGAGATACAAAAAAGTTGTTTTCTACAATGTTGCTTGAAATTAGCTCAGCTATAATTTTGCCGAAAAATGTTTACCTTAATTTATTCAAACAAAAAAGTTAGATATTTGATTTTAATGATAATAAGAACCACCCTAGAATTCATTGTCATATAAATGAGGCCCTAACTAAAAGGAACAACTTTGTAAGAGACTTTAAGTCTAAATTTTCAATTTCAGGCTCAAAACATATCATTCCACCTAAATCTGCCTTCTGGACCGCTGTGCAGTGGGGTTAGTTCATCCCGAATAGTGACGGTTGTTGGATTACCATTGATCATAAAACTGGGATCGATTGATGATGACAGTAACTTCCCACATTGATTTTGACGTAGGACTACGTCTTTCGGAAAGATGGGGGTACACTTTATGAAAACCGAAAAATGAAACTATGAAAGATTTTGAACGTTAATAACCTAGCTGCCCCTGGACCTATTTCATTAATTTTACCACCAAACGATCAGAAACTTTTCGACGCAGCGATAAAAATGCTTTTGACTGTTGATTTTTAAATTGAAACTATTGAAAAAGTGGTAAATGTCCACCAATTACGTACATGCATGTGCTGCTTCCCCAACACAGTCATTAGAGAATAGTTCCTAGATTAAACAAGTTGAAGTGACATTCCGATCTTCGGGCGTGTACGAATAGGTAGGATGCAATTGCGGAACATTTTGTTGCCAATTCAGAACAACACATCCCCAACCACCACACAAAATGCTCTCCGTTTATTTTCCTTGGATTTGTTTTCCGTGCTGAGCACCAATGCTACCCACACCTGGACCCTGCCTATCGACCCATCAACTCATGAACCGGGAACCAACGGCTTTACTTCCCTTCCAAAGGCAGGCGTGATCAGAGATGTTAGGCTTCAGAACTTTCTCTTTTCTGAAATGAACTTGGTGGGCCTGAAAAGGGCCGTTTTGTTACGTTGGTGATAAGTTTTAACCTCCGAAACCGTACAGAATGCGTCCCTGTCGCTTCAGAGCGTAGACGACATCCATGGCCGTGACGGTTTTGCGCTTGGCGTATTCAGTGTAGATGACGGCATCACGGATCATATTTTCTAGGAACACCTTCAGCACGCCTTTCAGCAAGCTTTGACTATATTGGGAAATTGCCGTAAAAGCTCTACGCAGATGTTGCCACTGCATGATAATGATAATGTTGACAGGCTACATAGCAAATTCATGGAAATGAGCATTAATTCATAATTTTCATCAAACCTACAAAACATCCTTTCAATACATCTTTCGAATGGTGTTAGGAAAACTTCATTCCAATCAGTCTTATTTGCATCTTTGAGTTTTCCAGTTGGATTTTATTTCAAAATATTAATTTTTTAATGAATGCTCATTTTCATGAATTTGCTATGTAGCCTATCAACATTATCATCATCATGCAGTGGTGACGTCTGCTTAGAGCTTTTACGGCAATTTCCCAATATTGACAAAACTGCATCACCATGACTGTATATAGCCAATGGGAAGCGAGAAAATATGGTACCGGCAGAGTTGGTTGTCTATATGTATAAGAGGTTGCTTTTGGCTTCAACAAACCAATCCCACCAAAGTGGTCATTCTTAAAACAGGCCTGATAGGACTAGGAACTGTAATTAATTATAATTGAAATTTCAAAATAACTAAAGTTGAAAATACGCATCTGTGTTACACAGACTATGTCACTTGATAAGTAATACATGTAACCCACACAAATACAAGAAATAAAGATCATTTATAGTAAAAAAAAAATCGCTTTTGGCTTAGTTTCGATTCACCCGTTCAACGACAAACATCATGCATCAATGACTGGTCGTGGCAAGGGAGGCAAAGGTCTTGGAAAAGGAGGCGTCAAGCGTCATCGGAAGTTCTGCGTGATAACATCCAGGGCATGGAAAACGATGACATGGACTCCTCGTTTTCGATGGTAGAATTCTCAATTGCTCTTCTTTCATGCAATAACTCGGCTCCGGGAATTGATCGAATCAAGTTCAACCTGCTCAAGAACCTCCCAAAAGTCACAAAGAGGCGATTGTTGAACTTGTTCAATCGATTCCTTGAGTTCAACGTTGTTCCGGATGATTGGAGACAAGTGAGAGTTATCGCCATCCAGAAGCCCGGTAAACCCGCGTCGGATCATAATTCGTACCGTCTCATCGCGATGCTGTCGTGTATTCGGAAGCTGTTAGAAAAAATGATTCTTCTTCGTCTGGACAAGTGGGTCGAGGCGAATGGATTACTCTCAGATACGCAATTTGAATTCCGTAGGAGCAAAGGGACGAACGACTGCCTTGCGTTGCTTTCAACTGAAATCCAATTAGCCTATGCTGAAAAACAGCAGATGGGTTCAGTTTTCTTGGACATTAAAGGGGCGTTTGATTCTGTTTGCATCGACATCCTTTCGGACAAACTCCATGCGAGTGGGCTTTCTCCGATTATCAAAAATTTCCTGTTTAATTTGTTGTCCGAGAAACGAATGAGCTTCTCTCATGGCAACACGAAAATTGCACGAATCAGCTACATGGGTCTTCCACAAGGCTCATGTTTAAGTCCCCTCCTGTACAATTTCTATGTCAAAGACATTGATGAATGTCTGGCCGAAAATTGCACGCTAAGGCAGCTTGCAGATGACGGCGTGGTTTCCATGGTTGGACCAACAGCACCGGACCTGCAAGGACCATTGCAAGATACCTTGGATAATTTGTCTACTTGGGCAATGAATCTGGGTATCGAATTCTCTCCGGAGAAAACGGAGATGGTTGTTTTTTCTAGGAAGCTTTATCCAGCACAGTTTCAGCTTCAACTTATGGGTAGAACAATCACTCACGGCATGTCGTTTAAGTATTTAGGTGTCTGGTTCGATTCCAAGTGCACTTGGGGAAAACACATAGCGTATCTGAGGCAGAGATGCCAACAGCGAATCAATTTCCTTCGTTCCATTACCGGCACCTCATGGGGAGCCCATCCGGAAGATCTGATAAGATTCTACAAGACCACCATTCTCTCGATTTTGGAGTACGGTAGATTTTGCTTTCAATCGGCGGCGGGGACGCACATATTGAAGCTCCAAAGGATTCAATATCGTTGCATTCGAATCGCGCTAGGTTGTATGCAATCGACGCATATCATGAGTCTTGAAGTTCTTGCGGGTGTCCTCCCCTTAACAAATCGTTTTGCGGATTTATCGTTCCGGTTCCTCATCCGCTGTGAAGTCATGGTGGTGATCGAAAACTTTGAGAAGCTGCTAGAGCGGAATCCTCAAACACGATTCATGAGCTTGTACTGCGAGTACATGACTCTGGACATCGGCCCCTCCTCGTTCAACCCCAATCGCGCTGTCTCCCATCATTTCAGTTGTTCTTCCGAGAGATTCGATCTCACAATGAGGCAGGAGATTCAAGGAATTCCAGAGCCTCACCGTTCCCTGATTGTCCCAACTATTTTTGCAAACAAATACCGCCACGTCCCCACCAAGAAGAGATTTTTCACAGATGGGTCGGTGATAAATGCTTCCACTGGTTTTGGAGTACTCCACGATCTTCATAGCGCCTCATACAAGCTTCAAAAGCCGTGTTCGGTATACGTTGCTGAACTAGCAGCTATATCGTACACGTTAGAGCGTATTGCCTCCATTATTTCATTTTTGCGGATAGCCTAAGCTCCCTGGAGGCTATGCGTTCAATGAGGTCGATAAAGCACTCGGCGTATTTCCTCCAGTACGATCGTCATTGAGTGCTTTATCAAACAGCTCGCGTGTCATCACCTTGGTATGGGTCCCTTCTCATTGCTCTATCCCGGGCAATGAGAAAGCGGACTCGCTGGCCAAGGTGGGCGCTATGGAAGGTGATATTTACGAGCGACAAATCGCCTACCACGAATTTTTCACGATTTCTCGTCAGCAAGTCCTCGCCAACTGGCAAATAAAGTGGAATGATGGTGATCTGGGATGATGGCTACATTCTATTGTCCCACAAGTGTCGATCAAACCCTGGTTCAAAGGGTTGGATGTGAGTCGTGATTTTATTCGTGTAATGTGCAGGCTCATGTCCAATCACTGTTCGTTAAACGCCCACCTCTTCCGTATTACGCTTGCCGACAGCAACTTGTGCACCTGTGGAAACAGTTATAACGACATCGAGCATGTTGTTTGGTCCTGCTCCTTGCATCATGAGGCGAGATCCGTTCTATGTGATTCCCTTAGGGTCCGAAAAAAAACAACCCTTTAAGCCAATTAGAGACGTCTTGGCTTGCCGTGATATCGACATTATGAAGCTTATTTACGACTTTCTTAAAGCTGTTGATGTATGTGTTTAATGTTTTGTGTTTTAGTCATCCTTTACGTTTAAGTTTTAAATTAGTTCAAAATGCTTTCCCTTGTCCTCCCTCCAAATGATCAATAAATGTAATCCCTAATCTCGAGTAAACCGCGAGCAATCGGCCCCCGTTCTACTAACATTAGTTGTAAGAAAATGATATTCACACACAATAATGTAAAAAATATTCGACTCCGCAGAGCTAACGCATTTGAGCCTAGACAAATAAATGGATTATTAAAAAAAAACATCCAGGGCCTGCCATCCGTCATCTGGCTCGACGTGGTGGTGTCAAGCGTGTCCCCGGTCTGATCTACGAGGAAGCCCGAGTTGTGCTGAAGGTGTTCCTAGAAATTATGATCCGTGTCACCTATACTGAACACGCCAAGCGCAAAACCGTCACGACCATGGATGTCGTCTACGCTCTGAAGCGACAGGGACGCATTATGTACGGTTTTGGAGGTTGAAACTTATCACCAACGTAACAAAACGGCCCTTTTCAGGCCCACCAAGTTCAATTTAGAAAAGAGTTAGAATAGAATTTATATAGAGTAACTCATGATTCACCCATTCAATTAGTCACTAAATACATCAAAATGATACAAAAGTCAAATAATTTGTTAAGGAAATAAATGAAGTTCTATTTGTAGCCGTATCGGTGGGTTAAATTTATTCCGTTTACCTTTCATGAACTGAGAAACCCTCATCGTATGCATTCTCCTGCTGCGCGACATCTTCGAAAACGTCCGAATCGTTAAATAGTACAGAGATATATATATAAATAGAAAATCGAACAAAAATTTCGTAGTCCTACGTCAATAATGCGGTCGTGTTTGGTACACCACCCTCCAACCTTTTTTTTTTTGAAAATAGAAATTCTTTAGTATCTTCATCTTTAAAAACTACGCGAATAGGTACCAAAGGGGTTTTTGGTTTATTTTTTCCCATTAATCTGGTAACCGAAGCTATTGCAACAGGATTTACAGTCACACCATAACAAGTAATAATTTTGTGAGCAATTACAAGCGTATTTTCAGCGGATTGAAGTAGGCCACGCTGCGAAAATGACGTGTTTTTGTTTTGCTGCGTCGTTTTCGTTCTAGTGAAAATGTTATAAATTTTCAATTTCATTTTTAAAAAGTGTTTTAATTTGATACAGAAGTGATGTTGAAAAGTGCATTAAGTGAAAATTTTCAAATTCCTATCCGTTGCATGTGGTGCCGACTGTTATAACCTACGCGTAGATACGCTCAGCTAAGTTTATTTACCTTTTCGTTCCTCTGTCCTTGATAGGAAATATCCATCTAATTCAAGACGATCATTTAATAACTTACTAAATACGCGTCAATCAAGTATTGCACTACTGCTTGATTAAAAGTTTCAGTACATTATCAATGGTGTATATTTGCATCGATAATGTATTGGAGCGGGGCTTATCATGTGTGAAAATAGCTTCGGAATGCTGCGTTCTTGAAATGGGCTATTGTAGCTGCGGTAGAGCTGTCACCTTCTAACTCCCGGGTTCAAGCTTCTTGCATTCATAAGAAATGATTGCAGGCAGATTTTATCCATAATGCTACTGCCAGACAGTGGGAGTTAGGCCAAAGGCAAATCTTCATTCTAATCCACGATTCCACATACTATTAATAACCTTTTACACATGAGAACCTCCTATCGATCAGAATGAATTGTGCATATGTTTAGGATCAACAAGCACTTTCAGGCGCAAAGGAGCAACAGGATCGAGCTGATAACGTTTCTTAATTCCTAAATCTAAAGACTGTTTTGAATAATATGTTTAGGTAATGGGCGGCAACAACGGACAGATAAACTACTTACAGCTTCTGTTTATTAAATTCTTGATATAACTATTGCCAGCAACGCCGGCTGGGTGTATCCTATGGCTTACCCTCCCTACTAACAAAAATCCACCCTTGCCGTGACACTTATGAGGGGTCGTATCTGCATCCCATCTCTCTTCCCCACCAGATGTAAGGACGTGGCCAGGAGAGCTCTGGTCTGTTGGAGAAAGACACATCATTTATCTAAGAGGTAGTAATTAATCACAAATTACTATCTAACAGCAACGGATGAAGGCGGGTCTCATTTTTAACAACAGTTTGAAGCTCGTACCACCTACGACATTGTGCAACCTGGTGTATGTTATGATATGCTAATTTCAAGCGTATTTTCAGCGGGAAAAAATGGGACACCAAGAACTACGGCATTACTACAATTTTTTTACGATTACTTTTATCAACTTAATGTTCTAGCTTTTACACCGTTTTCGATAAATTTTGTTGACTGTTCTTTAATTAGTCAATTTCGAGCTTCAAGGATTCATTTAATTTTTTTAAATCAACGATGCATCGCCTGCCGTTATTTGACTCTGAATTCAAACATAAATGATGCAAGCATTCCTTAAATTCCTATGGGAATCTCAAATATTCCAAAGCATAGCACTACAATTGTACAGCAACTGGTTAATAATAAAACTCCAACACAAAAATGAAAACATTTTCCTTTCCCAAGGGATTACATCAAATGCACACTCCAGACAGGCTTTGACCGTCTGTAAACCTTCTTCCCATTCATGCTACCATGACATAGGCAAGAAAAATGTGGCCGATGACATCTTAGTTCTAAACTAGAGCAAACTACCCTCCACAGTGTTAGGAAAGGAAACTAAAAAGGTAAACAGAACTCAATGTTCATCCACAAATACTTTTTTGTACATTTACATTGGCTTGACGACGGGAAGTGGACGAAGGTCGTTGCAGAATATTTACTTGTGAGGAAATGCAATGACAACTGGCAAGAAGTTTGACCACTATATCGACTGCTTAGGGAAGGAAACGAGCAATAAAAGGTGATAGGCAAATACGGATTTTCAGTTCGAGTACGGTTCAATATCCTGCTGAGTGGCGCCTGACGACTTCCGTTGGCCCTTAATATTTGTTGGGTGGGTCGACTTTTCGCTTGCGTCTTTTGGCTAAAAGTTAAATCCTCTAATGTGGTGAAAACAGGTTCGTTTTAGCATAAACATAAAACCGTAAGTCTGGACTGTTTTGAACAGGTAGATTGTAAAACATTGGTTTTTTTTTTAATGAAAAGATTGTGTCAATTTTGAGTTATTTCGAGCTCCAATTTCAAAAGGGAAAAAAGTTTTTTGGATGTAGAAGTAAACACATGCATTTGAATATGTATTCC
This sequence comes from Ochlerotatus camptorhynchus, assembly GCF_037179485.1. Lineage (NCBI taxonomy): Eukaryota > Metazoa > Arthropoda > Insecta > Diptera > Culicidae > Ochlerotatus > Ochlerotatus camptorhynchus. The sequence goes on from NW_027040867.1 coordinate 2,989,612, forward strand.
TGCTACCAGTCGGTTGACACAAATGAAACGTTAAGTGATTCCCACATGAACATATTTTATGGCACTTGAAAAGTACCGAGTATCGTGGCGGCATCGTTACTTGTTTAGTACTTCTTTGCCTTCTTCCTCGTTTCAATTTTTTTTTTATTATCATCCCGTCCAAGCAAAACGACACAAATTCCTGAACAAAAAGTCAGCAACAGGAATAGGAACGAAACGTCGGCGATCCTCTTGAGATCGATCGTTAAGCTCAAGGATAACGAGCAGCTCATCTTGTTTCTTCTGCTTCTCCAAAATGACATATCGCATATAAAGGATAATAAACCCGAACCGGTGCAGTGTGTGGCTCGGTAATCCACCAGCTGCGTTTTGAGCCAATGGAGCATGAAACTGTCGCACGAACGTTTCCGCGATTAAATTCAGTTGGTTGGTACATCGGTTCGTTACTTCACGATCCATTGAACCATGTTTTATCGGTAGCTACGAGAACATTTTACGGTTTTGCGTACACAATCCAGTTATGCACCACGACGAGATAGAAGTAAGAAAGCGTGCTGAAACAAACAAACATATGCTTCACATAAAAGGATTGATTCGTGAGGACCGTCTGGACGGACTGGGTAGCGCCATGTGCACTCGCTGCGTCGTAGGTTCGATGGTTTCCCTCAACAGGCAGATGATGTGAAGCAAACATGCAAAGATGTTTCATATTTCATGCCGGGTCGTTTTGGGTCGAGTGGTATGCCAAACCCTTCTGCTCACCGCAGCTTTGTAGGTAATGTCGCCTACAAGAAGCTGCTGTTAGTGCGGGACGAGCCCTACTTATCCCAACCGAAATAATGCACTGCATGGAGGGTGGGATGGCGCAAAACGCACAAAATCGTAAATTGCTGGCGTATGGAAGCTAGAATAAAAGAGAAACCGATGGTGTATGGTTCATTACCATGTTTTCTACGAAGATCGATTGATTTCGAACGACAAAACGATGATTTTTTTAACGATTTTCAAGGTATTTTTTTAATCAATTCCAAAATGATTCATGAAGTAAAACACTCAGTAAAACATCTAAAAACTATACGAAACGTGCATTCATTTAATTTTTTGCGATATATGCTATTGAAAGCTTAATTTGTAGTCGATGATTTTAACAACTGTGCCATGTTTTGCACAAAATGTAATTTTTTTAAAGGAATCAGATCAGGAATTATTTGTGACACCTCCAGTTTGAAAACAAACACAATCCGTTACCCGTAAAATGTATCTGAGGAAAAGTTATCGTTATCGTCGTTATAGAAAAGTGGGCATTTTACTCCAGGGGTGCATTACGGACTGTTCTCCCTTACAAGTAGACTGTGTTGCCTTGCCTTTTGCGTTACAATTGTACTAGATTAGATTATGAACGAGGGGCATGTCAATGCTCGGTATCGATTTGTATTCTGAAGAGGTAGGTAAGTTTTCATTTATTCAAATAAAATTGTTGTTTTCAACTGTTATCGGATAAATTCACCCAACCGGGTGATGTAAGATTTTAAAACAAGTGCACAGAATTTGTAGGATTTCACCGCATGAACAAATTCTACAATGTGGTCATGGGAAGGTTTTTTAAATAATTTTGTAATGTTTATGGTAACTAAATGCTCCAACAAAGTATGTTACCCTCGGTGTAGGTCCATTAGGCCGAACGTCATTAGATCGAATGGGTCATTTGGCTGAAAGACATCAGGCCGAAAGGACCGAAACTTAGAGTTTATTTATTGTAACAATTTTCGACACTCTGGAACTTGGAAAATATTCCATCATCACTGCCTGAGAAGGGACAAACATACATAAGTTCATAAAATGCCTTTCAAAATCTTGAACTTGATTTTTTTTTCTCTAAAAATTCGGGATCTTTGATAAGATATCAAAACTATACATTAAAAAAAATGTTCATAATTGAGCCATTCCATAAAAAAACGAGATAGAGGTTCTCAGCATTTCGTAAAAATTTGTAGTTTTGTTCCTTATCGTTAAATATTAGACCCGTATTTTTTTTAACATTGTCATAAGGGTGATCATTTCCATGTTAGGGTGGTTTAAAAATGGATTTTTTTCAAAAATGACTATTTTCAAAAATTTATAACTTTTGAACCACTGGGCCAATTTCAAAGCTCGAAATATCGAATTAAAGATAAATAAAAATTTATGCTTTTTTACACAATATATCAAAAGATCTGCGATGTGTCTTGTTTTTTTTTTTTTTTTTGAGTTTTTTTTTTTTAAGTTATCAAGATTTAGGTTTTCGCTCAATACTCCTATGCGACTAGACTACCATGCATCAAGACCATACAGTCGTTATAAATCAATGAAGATACTCGATACTCGTCTAATCGTATAGAAGTATTGAGCGAAAACATAAACCCTGATAACTTGAAGAAATATAGCTCATAATCGAAATTATATTTATTTATTTTTTTAATATCATTGTATTTTTCCTAAACATTATTTTTAATTACCTTTCATTTTATATTTTGATCTTTGAAATTAGCCCAGTGGTTCAAAAGTTATGGACCACTCTAACATGGAAATTGTCACCCTAATGACAAAATTAAAAATACGAGTCTTAAATTTTGAGATTAAGAGCAAAACTACAAATTTTTACGAAGCTCTGAGAAACACTATATCGTTTTGCTATGGAATGGTGGAATTCTGCGTTTTTGAATAATTTTAACGTGATCAAACTGCCGGCGCTTGTGGTGTAGTGGTAAGCGTGACTGCTTTCTAACACCCCGATGGGTCTGACATATTGTCGCTTTCTTTATTTGCTGCTTATTATTTTTATAAGGTGAAGCCTTGTTAAGGCCTTATTTCTGATGAATCCCTTCTTCACTTAGACAAATAAAGAGAACAAATATCAGCATCGATAGAAATTTGACCCATCTTTTCCGGGATAAGAAGCGCCACCTGGAAGAGCTGGAGTGCGAAGAAATCGAGCAGCTGTATCGTTCTCAAGAAACACGCAAGTTCTACAAGAAACTCAACGCGTCCCGCCAAGGCTTTGTGCCGCGAGCCGAAATGTGTCGGGATAAGGAAGGGGGTATCTTAACGGACGAACGTGAGGGGATTGAAAGGTGGCAGCAGCACTACGATGAACATCTGAACGGCGCAGAGGCGGAGGACCAAGGCGGCAGGAGGCAGGGTTACTTCCACTCACTTGCTATAAAAAAAAACGTTTTTCAGAATTATTGAATCATTAGATGTTATAATGATAATTACTACTTGAAAGTTACTTTCATTGGTTTCAGTGCGCTACAATCAGCAATTTTACGATTCGTGAACGCCCACTCTGAGTGAACGCTCACGAATCATAAGATCGCTGATTGTGACTGAAAGTGAATTTGACAAGTTTTATGAGTCAAACACATACTTTACACCCTTTTCTAGTTATGTACGTACAAGAACAACAAATCATTATATTATCTATCGATCTCAGAATTCTGAAAAACAATTTTTTATAGCAAGTGAGTGGAAGCAACCCTGGAAGGAGGAATGGCTTCATCGGTACAGCGGATGAGGGGGACATGCTAGCTCCCACGATAGGTGAAGTTAAGGATGCTATCTGACAGCTTAAGAACAACAAAGCAGCTGGGAAAGATAATATCGGAGCGGAACTTATCAAAATGGGCCCGGATTGTCTGCACCGACTCATAGTCAAGATCTGAGATACAGAACAACTACCGGAGGAGTGGAAAGAGGGAGTAATATCAACCGGTGGAAACTAACGATTTTAAATTGGCTCACTACTTGACTAGCCTATTGGTCCCAAGAAAATCGATTAACGTACTCCATTCTAGTCTAAATTCTAAAAATTGACAGATAAAATGAAGGGTTCGTGGATTTTCCTATGTTTCGAGGGGTGCATAGATTTGCTTGGGACCGAAGAGAGAACCAGAGCTGAGTCAAAAAGTTGAGCACGTTTCTTCGGGACCTTCTGGTCTTAGAGTTACCTCTATGGTAATATGCCCAGTATATAAAAAAACGACAAACTAGAATGTGAGAACTATCGAGCGATCACTATTCTTAACGCGGCCTACAAAGTGCTTTCCCAGATCATCTTTCGCCGTTTATCGCCGCTAGCAAGCAGAATTGTGGGAAGTTATCAAGCCGGTTTTGTGGACGGGCGATCGACAACGGACCAAATCTTTACGTTGCGGCAGATCCTCCAAAATTGTCGTGAATATCAAGTCCCTACGCACCACCTATTCATCGATTTCAAGGCCGCTTATGATACTATTGACCGTGAAGAGCTATGGACGAGAACGGTTACCTGGGGAAGGTGACCAGACTGATCAGGGCTACGATGGATGGTGTACAGTGCTGCGTGAAGATATCGGGTGCGTTATCGCACTCGTTTGAAACTCGCAAAGGACTTCGACAAGGCGATGGTTTTTCCTGCCTCCTGTTAAACATTGCGCTAGAAGGTGTTATGAAACGTGTGGGCTTTAACATGCGGGGCACGATCTTCAATAAGTCCAGCCAGTTCATCTGCTTCGCTGACGACGTGGACATTGTCGGAAGAACGTTTCAGGCCGTGGTGGAGCAGTACACCAGGCTGAAACGTGAAGCAGAGAAGGTTGGATTAAAGGTGAATACGTCGAAGACAAAGTATCTGTTGGCTGGAGGAACCGAGCGGGATAGGGCTCGCATAGGCAGAAAAGGGAGATGAGTTCGAGGTGGTGGATGAATTTGTGTACCTCGGATCATTGGTGACGTCGGATAACAACTGCAGCAGAGAAATTCGTCGGCGTATTATTGCCGGAAGTCGTGCTTACTACGGACTCCACAAGTTCCTGAGGTCGGGTAAACTTAACCTCCGTACTAAATGTACCATGTACACGGGAAAAAATCCAATTTCCGAAATGAGAAAAATGACTCATGATTTCATGAACACAGCGTATTTTCATGTTATTAAAATACACCATGAATAATATTCATGATATCATGAGCAACTTTTGCGTAACGCAGCAAACATTCCCAAAATCATGAATCATTCGAGTTAAAATCATGAGCTAAATTCATGGGGTTAACTGTTAACCAAAAATTGTAAAAAGAATAAAATAAAGCATCAGACTGGATTTGAACCAAGAACCTTGAGATCATTAAACCCATACTTTGACCACTAGACTATCAGTACTTGTATAAGATGGAAGACAAAAGGCGTATAAGAGATACCTATGTAGTGCGATTTATGAACACGGTTTGCCAAGTACGTGTAACGCTTGTAGCGGTCTTGATTCAACGGCATTATGAAGCCATGAATTTCCATGACGAAATCATGAATCATGGGAATTCATGGGAAGGCAAGTTTTTTCATTTCATGATTTTTTATTCATGAAAATGGAATCGGATTTGTTTCCGTGTACAAGACGCTGATAACACCGGTAATTCTCTACGGGAACGAGACGTGGACGATGCTCGAGGAGGACCTGCAAGCACTGGGTGTTTTCGAACGACGATTTCTTAGGACCATCTTTGGCGGGGTATGTGAGAACGGTGTATGGAGGCGAAGGATGAACCACGAGCTGGCGCAACTCTATGGTGAACCCTGTATCCAGAAAGATGCGAAAACTGGACGGGTACGATGGGCGGGACACGTTTTAAGAATGCCGGACAACAATCCCGCAAAAATGATGTTCGCCTCGAATCCGGCCGGCACAAGACGAAGAGGAGCAGGAGCAGGAGCGAGCAAGGTGGTGACTCAGATAACCGTGAAAAACATCAACCATATTGTTTGATCCATGTTCGAATATTACCTCATACGACTGTAGCCGTAATACCCATCTCTCTATTCTTGCGTAAGATTTTGTACGTTCCTTAAAAAAATGCAACGGCTTACAGTCAGTCACTATCTTGAACCGTTTTCCACGCAAAAACAATTTATATTTATCAACATCCTAAAACTAGACCTAAAACTTCTTTCTAAGGTTGAAAGTATAAAATTGTACTAAAAAAAAGTGAGACACATTGATTAGTTTGATTGAAACTAGCTAAGAGTGTAATGTTTATGCTGGCACAATTTCATCACAATCTGTCAAGTGGCTATCGAGATGGCATCGGAGCAAGATCTTGTACGCCGTCGTGGAAAATCCGACTGCGTCCCACAGATGGATCGGGAAACACCTGGGAATCCATCATTCGACGATTTCCCGGGTGGTGAAGTCGTTCAAGGAGACCTGGACGACCCAGCGGCGGGCAGGCTGCGGCAGAAAACGTATTTCAGGTGAGCCGGTTAAGGCCTGGAAGGTGTTGAGTCTGTTCAAGCGTGAAATAAACCTTTTCCCTTGATTTTTTTTTCCGTCGATCTTGTTTTTCGTGCTGAGCACCAATGCTACCGATGCCAGGGAGACAGCTCCCACACCTGGACCCAGCCTATCGACCCATCAACGCATGAACCGGGGACCAACGGCTTTACTTCTGTTCCGAAAGAAGGCGTGGTCAGAGATGTTATGCCTCAGAACATCCCGGCGGAGCTGGGGTGAGAGGTAATCACGCTTACCACTACACCACCGGCGCCGCTTGTGAAATAATCTTTGTTTCACCAAATTGGCTCTGTTGAAGGAGTACAGCTCCTAGTTCCATTGTACTTGCATCTGCTATCACAATGCAAAGATCTTTTGGATCATAAAAGCCAAGGCATTTTTAGTCGCAAATCGCTAATGTGATCTCTTGGAATGCCTCTGAATGCTCAGTTTTCTCCAATACGCAACAAACTACGCAGCAACTCGGTTTTATCCGCCAACATTGGAATAAACCGTCCGACTTATGTAATCAACCCCAAGAAACTGCGCAGTTCTGACACATGTACCGGTACTCTGAACGAAGCTACGGTGGCAATCCTGGTCTCCGTTGGACGAATACCTTCACCGGATAATTGGTACCCTAAGAATTCTATCCGAGATACATTGAAAACACATTTTTCTTCATTCATGAGAGTATCATATTCTCCGCAAGCGGTTTTGTAGCTGACCCAATCTGGCATCATGTCATTTCTGATACCGTCCTGTCACCATTATGTCTAGATAAACGAGAACTCCTTCCAGTCCTGCAATAATTAATTTCATCACCTTTTGGAAAAACTCTGGAGCACAACTTATTCCGAACCTCAAGCGTTTGAATCTGTAAATCAAGATCATCTGCACTCAAGATTAATAGTGTATTTTTGAATTTATACCACATCTACTAGACGAAAATATAACGAATATCTCATCTACGTTTACTGCTAGTTCTAACTTTGTTAAAATGGTGTTTTAAATTTTTATTCTGTTACAATTTATATCATCGGTTGTTATTTATAACAGAAGTTGATATGATCGTTATTTAATTTTGTTATAGCCTTCTGGTCGGTACTCAGTTTTCATGGAGAATTTTTTTATAATATCGGTCTGATGAGCATCTCCCTCATGCCCGCCATTATGACATGGGTAGTGAGCCTAGGCTGCACCGAATTGTTTTTATCGCGGTTCACTTTACCGTATATATTTTATTAACAGAAGAAGAAGAAAACATACACATCCCGGTTGGATGTAAGTAGTCCCACCAATTTTAGTTCAAATCGGAGGAGATCGATGCCATTTGTTCTGTCACTTGGGATGGAACAACCCTGCTTCATTTATAAATGGACTATGTTTTAATAATTTTTACGTGTACGTTCTATTTCACGAATAGAAAACATTCTTGAGATATTATATTTTACAATAAAGAGTCTTTGTCTTTATTAAAGACAAAAGAAATTAATGCCGTATTTTCTCACCAATGCGTGCACCCCTCGTTATCTCAAATCAAACATATTTCCGTATCCCGTTAACTTGAATGATCATTTCGTCTAAACACTCTTGATGCTCTGATGTCATGCGTCCACTGGCGCTGGCTCCGCTTTGGGACGAAAGGTGTGGTCAGTAAAGATGTTACAATTTTATGGATCGGAGATTTTTCTCCGCATCTGCTCCTTTCCCATCAAATACACAACCACATTCGGACGGGTTGGGCCCCCTGTGGGAGAGGCGTTCCGCACGGGTAATCACTATAAAGATTAACGAAAACATAAATTTTAACATACATTGCAAATTGGTTTCAGGTTACTCCCCCGATGGGCAGTTGAGGCTGGCTTCTTGTGTTGTAATTCTACGCAGACACAAATACACAGAATGACCCATCCATTTGCGGATGAGTCCCTGTGAGATTTACATGACCATCTGGAAGAGTTGAACAAGCCTAATAGAGGCAAAAGAGACAAACATATGGCCGGCTGCGTCGACGGTGGCTATCGTCCAACTCGATACAAAATGAATCGAACGAACTTATGCTGCGGAGGCCACATTTCGACCAATTCTCTTGGGGCCTTAGATGACAAACAAATTAGGTTCTAAGCATTACGTCCATCTGTAACTTTGAAGGCTATTATTACGAATCAATATCAATTATTCCGAAAATGGATGACCATACTTCGGTGAAAATATAGTTTGTTGATTAAGTTCCAATCCACTATTGCCATAGCCACTGGCATTTCATTATATATTCTTTGTTAGCTTTCAAAATCGATTCTGAAAGCAAAGTTCTTCATACAGTCTCAATTTTTTAGAACATTCAGGAAATCTCACCCTTCGCAAAAATCGTCACTTCTTTTGCCGCTTTAATGGAATTTTCAAGATGTACACACCTATAAAACGCTTAAATCAATAGAAATAGGAGAAACGGCAAGAAAGAGCTTTCCATTATTCTTTATTTATTGAATTATAGCTTCGTCGTCGTTTCCCGAGAAAAGCAATCGCAGGAGGAAGTGGGAATAGAAACTTGTTTAAAGTTAATTTAATTTAATTTAAGACAGTGAGAAATGCTGCTTTATATATTCTAACTAGAATATATCTGATAGACCTTCATGGCTGGATGAGAAAGGATTTGGTGATAGGTTTGGGAAATTAAAAGGATGAATTCAGAGAACTTTAGAAAAGTTTTGCAGAACTTTGAGAGCGGACTCAACACTTTCCAAGGCAGAGTACACAAAAGGGTGGTTCAAGATGTGATCATACTCAAAACATTTGAGTCCATTTCAGTACAATCTGCGACATAACATATGGCCACCATCCCTTCAAAGAGCATGTCTTGTATGCGGTTCCACTTAATAGCAAGATCAAATTGAGTTGCCGGTCTGAATTCGTAATAACGCTGTATGAAGGAACAAACACGGATGGGCGGACCCGTAATCAGAGACATTTACGCGAACTACGCGGGAAAATGGGAATCTTCATCGCAACGGTCCAACAAATCGAATAACACAATTTGCAATACTTATTAAGCTTCGCACAGGATGGCTTAGGCACAGATGGAAGGGCGCGGGTTCAATCCCAGTCGGCGCCACCGGGATTTTCTGCTGCATTTATGCCTTCGGAAGGGAAGTAAAGCCATTGGTCCCCGGTCCATGAGTTGATGGGTCGATAAGTACACACTTAGAAAAAATCATGTAAATTTAGGTGCTCTAAGAGTGACATATACGAGCGTCAATTTTGACATAAATTTGAGTCATAACAGACGCGAAATATAGTCCAATCAAACGTACTATTCGTCGAGCAATGAACTTTTCAGTCTCGGAGCACTTAATTTTACATGACATGTTTGTTTACGTCTCACTTTTTATGTCAAAGACGAATTCCGTCACGTGTAAAATTAGTTATTTCTAAGTGTGTAGGGTCCAGGTGTGGGATCTGCCTGAAAATAAGATCGACAGAAAACAAATCAAGGAAAAAAAAAGGACGCATCAATCTTCCTGAAACTGCTGAAGTGTTTGAGTAAGTAAAAACAAGAAGCATAGAGTAAATGCAACAACCATTTTAACCATTTTGAGTCAATTTGTGCTTAGTGGAGAAAAACGAAGTAATATAAAAAAGTAAGATGACGAAAACAAAGATCACCTGATGGTCTTTGGAATACGTTCGGAGCCACTTTGTATCCGAGAGATGTGATTTGAATCATCACTTCATCAAAATCATTAGCAGTTGGTGTTATTTTAAATAATGTATGAGCAACCTGTAGTCCTTGAGAATATCTTGAAGATGTAATTTGAATTGTTGGGCACTTGAAGATCTTCAGAATGATACCTGATCAAGCTGAAGTCTAAAACAAATATCATTTTGGAGATCTATGATCACTTAAAGGTCTGTTTTAATAAATTCTGTGCAACCTGGTATCTTGAAAAATGCATTGAAGATATGATTTGACTTGTTGGGCTTTGGAAATTTGGAGATCCTTGAGGGATTTTTGAGCAACCTGGTGTGATAAGAGAATATTATACGCAATAGGAATATTTTTTTTTTACAAACCACCGTCGTACAAAATATGCTAAATTTGGACCCTTAAATCAAGCGATGGCACTTACAACAATCACCGTGAAACAGTTGATTTTACAATGAAAAAAACCAAATTAAAACACCACCTCAATTTAATGCGTAATTAGTTCACGTAAAAATAGAATATTATTAAGACAATCACTGCTTTATTTATATTATATGTTTTTTTTTTATTCATTATTTTTATTAAAAACAAAGAATTTAATTATTAATGTTACAAAACGGTCTACAAGTCACGAATGACCCAAGAGCGTTAAAGTGACTATTATACATAAAAAACGGTCTACATATGATTGACGACGACAATTGTTGTACAGTTAAAGATTTTCAGAATGATCCCTGATCACGCTGAAGTTTTGACGTAGGACTACACCTGTGAGATCTATATGGGGGGTATACTTTGTGAAAACCGAAAATGGAACATGTAACAAAATTATGAAAGATTTTGAACGTTAATAACTCAGCTGCCCCTGAACCAATTTCAATAATTTTATCACCAATCGATCAGAAATATTTCGACGCATCTTTTAAATTTAAGACTTAAACATTTTTCAAAATGTCACCATTGAAAATGGCACGAATGTGCAACTGTGATAATTAATGTTATCACGGATTGCCTGTGAAAAGCGATTTCCCTAACACAGATTTCAAAGTTCAATTCCATCCGGTCTCACCAAACGATGTTTATTCAATCACCGCGTGCAACTAGCTATCAAGGCTGGCCTCAATCGCTGATCGGATTCAGTTCCAATCACCGTGTGTGGTGGTGTCAGGTCGTCGGCATCATCATCAGCAGCAGCAGCAGTGCTTTCGGCGCGTGGCGTTGAACATTGTTCTCCAGTACACAACGAAAGGCTGCCTACAAGCAGCAAACTACAGCCCACATGAGCATCCATAGAAGGAGGAAGAAGCCGCACCGCTATTAATCATTTTGTCAAGCTTCTGCATTCATGTTCCATCAGATGTCACTGGTGTTGTTTGCAGTGACATCTATCGAAAATTACGCACAATATGTTTGCCGTTAATTGTTCACAGAGGACACTGCAGTGCAAAACATGTCTGGTACCTCTATATATGCATTTAAATTAATATTCTAAGTCCCTCCTTTTTTACACATTCTGCACACAAAATAGCTCATCCGTAACATAATTTCCCGCCAAATTTTATGAATGGGGCGGGACAGAAAGTATCTTTTGTGCAGAATATGTAAAAAGGAGGGCGAATGTTAATCTAAATGTATATATAGAGGTACCAGACATGTTTTGTAGTGTCAGGTACTCTATTTTGTAATCTGTGAAAGGGAAATCACAAATCGAGTGTCATCAAAATACATGGCATGTTGAGAGATTGAGCTCGTGAGAGCAAATTTTCGCTCTTATATTTGAATTTTTATTTTTTGTTTGGCTCTCTGGGGACTGGTAGTAAAGCAGATAAAACTGTATGGGGAAAAATCATTTTTATTTAATTATAGCTTGTTGAACCATAATTTCCGGGAAAAAACTGAACGACAAAGTCCCTGACTAATTTACTTAGGTTGTCGTTCACTTTTTTGACCTGAATATGCACCGAAAGCAAATTATTCCCACTTCTCTCAATTTCTATATGGGGATTTTTAACACTTCCTACCAGTGGAACAGCGCCATCTCTGTGGAAAATGGCCAGACGATATGGTTAATTGATCGGAATCAGTAACTCTTCGTGAGTTGCTGTGGGCCATCTATGTCAATGCGTCATACTAAAGAGTATAAACAGAGAGAACCCCGCTCAAGTTCCTATTCCTTCACAAAACACAAGCTCCTGCTGCAGTTAACAAATAAGATTTATTATATAAGACCACGCAGTCCCTTGTAGTTTTTAACATACATTTTGAAGATTTTTGCGAGATCTTTGATTACCAGGAGGTCTTTTGAATAATTTCTGGGCAACATGGTTTCTTGAGAGGATATCTGGAAGATATGATGTGAATTGATGTGCAGTTGAAGATCTTCCGAATGATACCTGATCAAGCTGAACAAATATTTTCAGAACTTTTTGGAGATCTATGATCACCTGGAGGTCTTTTGAATAATTTCTGAGCAATCTGGTATGTTGAGAGAATATCTGAGAGTTGTGATTTGAATTGTTGTGCAGTTGAAGATCTTCGGATTTTATTTATTTCAATCAAAAATGTAGGCTAGACAATAACATTATGACTTATAATCTATGATTTCGCAATGCTTGTATTTTTTTTTTTTTCAATTATAGCGGAGGCATATTTAGGTCTATCAGTTCACAGTTTAGATTATAAACACATATCATCTGACGGTCCATATTTCGCGTAGTTAGTCCGGTGACGATTTACCGCGAACAAATATCGATTATGTAATTGGCGAGAAGGTACATACAAATTAAGTCTTGATAAATAAGGTAAGTCAATGCGTTTCAAAGTGATATTGTTCACGGAAGCATAATCTCGACGCTCTTTCAATGCCTGAATGTTGATTGGCAGAGGAAATGCAGTCCATCCGAATTTACGTAGTGCATATAATGAAAACTAATTTTGGATTGACTTTATTCGTTCTTCATACCTTTTCATATAAGGTGACCAAACAACACTGCAATATTCTAATATTGGCCTCACATAGACAACATAAAGTGTTTTTATTGTGTAAGGATCTTTAAAGTTGAAACCAAAGCGCTATATAAAAATAAGCATATTGCCTGCTGTATGAATTTTTGTTTAACAATGCTCAGCTGACTTATCAGAACCTTTAGCAGCCATATTTAATGCATCCTTTGAGCAAGGAAAATTCCCAACATTGTGGAAGCAGTCGCATATGTTTCCTGTTTTCAAAGCTGGCAATAAACGGGATATTAAGAATTATAGAGGTATCACCAGTTTTTCGGCAGCGTCCAAACTGTTTGAAATTATCTTGAACGAATGTGTCCTGAATCGCTCGAAGAACTACATTTCAACTGACCAGCATGGATTTATTCCCGGTAGATCGGTAGCTACTAACCTTTTGGATTTCACCAGTACATGCATCACCGCGATGGAGGATAAGGCACAAGTCGACGTCATATATACTGATCTAAAAGCCGCATTCGATAAAATCGACCAGAAGGTTTTGTTATGCAAGCTTTCCCGACTATGAGTGTCTGAGCAACTTAGGTCAGGGTTACATTCCTACTTGACTGGACGAACTCTTCGAGTAAGACTAGGATCTTGTGTCTCTTCTACGTTTCTTCTGTGGTCTGGTCTCCATATGAGCTAGTGTAGAATCTCCGAATACAACGTGTTCAGAAAAGATTTTTGATGTTGGCTTTGTGCTGCCTGCCGTGGTGCGATCCAATAAATTTACCACCTTATGCAGACCGATGCATGCTATTGGACCTGGACACATTGGAACACAGAAGAAAAATGCAACAAGCCTTATTAGTAGCGAAACTTTTAAATGGCGATGTGGACTGCCCTCAACTGCTTTCACAATTAAACTTCCGTGTTCTTCAAAGGATATTGCGGCAATCATCCTTACTACAACCAAGATTCCGTCGGACTGAATATGGATACCATGAGCCTATGTCTGCGATGATTCTGGCATTCTCCGCTGTGGAAGAAGCATTTGAATTTGGAGAAACATCGAACAAATTTCGAAACCGATTGAGAAGATTGTGATTATTTTTGTAATCTGTTTATCTGTTGCTTTTTTGTGTATTATCTAAGTATTATTCATTAAGACAACTACTATCAGATGAATTACAATAAATACATAAATAAATAAATAAATAAATTTAGAATCTAGAATAACTACTAACAATCGTATGTTATCACATTCTTGAACAATTTGATTACCTAATTAAATACGTATATCTGGTTTGATTATCTTTCTACTGTAAGTTTTTTTTTCATGTACCTATAACAAGCTTAAACTTTATTCTATCTACTGCTTCAAAAAGAACTATATTTCGTCAACTGTGTGCAAAGTTATTAGCAAATGAGCAGTTCGTGACCAAAACTGTGTATGCCAAACATGTCAATCTGTTCCAGTTTTCAGTAGACCATAATTTCGAACAGTTTTTTACTCACTGTGAAAACTTCAGTCAATTTAATGGTGAAACGAAAAATGTATAACCTTACACAAAGTGTGCAATAATAGAATTGCAAAACAAATAATGCATGCAACAATTGGGTTCTGAGACACACTTCAAAAACTTATGATAATGACAGTTTTAACGAAACTAAATTGCCGATGAATAGTGTAAACACTTCGTGAATCACATTGTGGGTTCTAAGGAAATTCGAATATAAAATGATTTCAAGAAACGTGTGTTTAGCTGTGCAATAATTGACAAATTACCCTAAAAGTTTTAAACGTTTCTGGAAATTCGGGAACATAAGTGTAACAGTACTTTGCGTATGAAGTGCGTAATGCAAAATTAATGCATTGTTCGATTTAAATATAATTTATGGATCAAATTTTCAACAATTCTTAGCTAACGCCTGGTTGTAGCTTTTCTGCTCACTCGATTGTTCAATCACAATACCTTAGCATTCATTTCTCACCTGGAACACTGACTCAATTTATACACCCACACATAGCTATCGGTTTAGACACCAGTAATTCGAGGGATACCCATCATCGTCTGTCGGCTTGAATCCGTTCGGAAGGATACAAAACTCCTACGACCCGGCCTACATAGGCACTTTTCCACCCATGCAAACACACATACCATCACAAACATATCCTTCATTCTTGTAAATAGCAAGAGGTGCGGTATCCAACTCGAGAGAAACACGGCCTTCCGTGCCGCGCACCCTGCAATAACTCCATATTTTTTAATTTTCCTAATGGATATCGATCAGAAAATACGGTCGTTTTGTGTTATTTTATGTTCTCTGTGTTTAACCCTTCGGCTTCGTTTACTTCCGTCAATGGTCGTTACAGTTTTTTGCTATGAAGTTAGCTTCCGCTTCCCTCAAAGGAGTATTATTAAATGAATGTGTACAGTTATGTTTATACTTTTTCCATATTTTATATAAGGATTCCGCTTTTTTGCAGTTTTTTTTTATCGTCGTTGAACTTTCGGCTTGTTACACCCAGATTGGAATTTTAACCATGCGCTCAACTTGATGTTGTTTGAGCACAGCTATTAATTAAGAGCTTCCCTGACTCTCTATCATTTTTGAACAATTTGCTACAGCTTTAAAAAACTGACACCGTTTGTTAAAGAAAGTCGCTTGCGGGTTTAGATCCGAACCCGCCACTGTCAACCTAGTATGCTTAATATACACACTATTATTGGTCAGCTCATCGGAGGATTCATTCCATTTTTTGCTATAATGCTATCTCAGCTGAGTTGAGGAAGAGGGGAAATCAATTCCTTGTTCGGATTACAAAGTACTGGTATAGGTGACGACGGGGGAAGACAGCTACCCTTTGGATTATTGAAACAAGCAACCATTGAAAATAAATAAATGGTGCACAGTATACTTGATGTTGTTAAACACATTTTAGCATGATAACAGGTGAATCGTCAAAATGAGCAACAAAAACAGATATCATGTATGGTGGCGGTCAGTGCTGTTAATTTTCATATCATTCGATTGAAGATGAATCAATGTCGGGTCAACATCGGGTTGAGGTTCGGTAGAAGTCAGGTTGGAGTCGGGTTGGCTTAACTTTTTCACCGGAATGTCGACCAGAGCTCAGTTTATGTGTAGGTTACACTCAATTGAATGATATCAAGCGTTTCTCAAATGAGTATGATCCATGCCTTCGTCAAATGACTAAGCAACTGATATCACCCATTCGAAGGAGGTCCCCTTTGATAGCGGATAGCTGCTTTTCTCATTTTCATCAAAAATGTTCAATTTATTTTGAGAATTTACGGCACTGGTGGCCAAGTCCTTTCGGATGGTGGCCATATTAGTTCAGAACTCTCTCACTACGCAGCGCTAGTGTACATGTGCAATTTCTATATAAACTGTATCTCGAGAGCCTGGCCATATAGAAAGTTGCTGTTTTCAGCAAAGTTGTGCAGGTGATCAAGTCCTTTCGGATGATGGTCATATTAGTTCAGAACACGCTCACTATGCGGCACTAGTGTGCAAGTGAATTTCCTGTATAAGCTGTATCTCGAGAACCTGGCCATATATAAAGTTGATGTCTTCTGCAAAGTTGTGCAGGTGATCAAGTCCTTTCGGATGATGGTCATATTAGTTCAGAACTATCTCACTACGCAGCGCTAGTGTGCATGTGCAATTCCTATATAAACTGGAAGGAATTTTCCACGTTACATTGCGATCTTGCTCAATGATACGCTATACATAATAAAGTAAACGCAATATGCTTGGTGAGCCTCATTTATGGAAAACATGTTGCCGTTATATTGGATTCCAAAATAGCGTCTGGAATCTATATCTGGCCTCTACACGTCGTCCCTTTTCAAAATTCCCACATTGTAGGATATATGACAGTTTTTCTTGAACCGATGGCCGCCATCTTGGTTTTTAACATGGCGTCTGGCATCGGTTTCCGGCTTCTACACGTCATCTTCTATCCGGAAATACCCATATTGTAGGGTATTTGACAGTTTTTCTTGACCCAATGGCCGCCATCTTGGATTTCAACATGGCATCTGGCATCGATTTCTGGCATTCACACGTCGTCCGCTTCCAAAAATATCCATATTGTAGGGTATTTGACAGTTTTTCTTGAACCGATGGCAACTATCTTTAATTCCAAAATGGCGTCTGACATCGATTTCCGGCCTCTACACGTCGTTCCCTATCCAGAAATACACATATTGTAGGGTATTTGACAGTTTTTCTTGACCCGATGGTCGCCATCTTGGATTCCAAAATGGCGTCTGGCATCGATTTCTGGTCTCTACATGTCGTTCCCTTTCTGGAAATATTCGTATTATAGGGTATTTGACAGTTTTTCTAGACCCGATGGCCACCATCTTGGATTCAAAAATGATGTCTGGCATCGATTTCCAGCCTCTACACGTCGTCCTCTTTCCAAAAATATCCATATTGTAGGGTATTTGACAGTTTTTCATAAACCGATGGCTGCCATCTTGGATTCCAAAATGGCATCTAACATCGATTTCTGGCCTCTACACGTCATCCCTTTTCCGGTTCCTGTTCTCACATTGCACATCAACATCTTATATGGACAAGCTTTCGAGACATGACATATTAAGGAACTTCATGTGCACACTAGCGCCGCGTAGTGTGAGAGTTCTGAAATAATATGACCATCATGAGGACTTAGTCACCTGAACAACTTTGCTGAAGACAATAACCTTCTATATGGCCAGGTTCTCGAGATACAGCTTATACAGGAAATTCACTTGCACACTAGTGCCGCGTAGTGAGCGTGTTCTGAACTAATATGACCATCATCAGAAAGGACTTGATCACCTGCACAACTTTGCTCAAAACAGCAACTTTCTATATGGTCAGGCTCTCGAGATACAGTTTATATAGGAGTTGCACATGTACACTAGCGCTGCGTAGTGAGAGAGTTCTGAATTAATATGGCCACCATCCGAAAGGACTTGGTCACCTGAACAACTTTGCTCAAGACAGTAACTTTCTATATGGCCAGGATCACGAAATATTCTATGTTGGACCTATGATCCATACATTATAGCGCCCGTCATAAGTAACATAAAAGTGAAGCGCCTCTAGCGGCGTAGATCTCAATTTAACCTGTATCCAATGGCACAGGCTTGTTGTTCTAATCCAGTATAGCAACTTTGTCGAAGACAGTATAGCTTTATGTATTGAAACAAATGAGATAATCCACTACAGCCCCCATTAGTGAAAATCCCATAAGCTGTGGGTATCCTTAATCGCGGATAGCCCGGCAATAAGGATCCGGCAATAAGGGATACCGGCAATAAGGAATCTGGCAATTAGGAATCCGGCAATAAGGAATCTGGCAATAAGGAATCCGGCAATAAGGATTCCTGACTATATCTTTTTTTCTGAAATACATCAGGCGAAAACATTTGTAGATTTGTTTTCAGAGTAAATTCAAAATACGGGAGCCCCAGGGGATCCACCATAGATCCGGAACATCCGTAAAAGTGGTAAAAACTCATAATTAGGTTCAGACTTTCTACGAAATTTATGTTTCTTGCGTTGTTGTTGTTAAGATATTCATAAACATTTGAGCGAAACAAAGTTCCCAAAATATCCAGTAAGTTACCAAATCAAACAATGAATTTATGAGAAGTTTGCTGAACCTCTATATTACTCCCTGAGCTTCCACGAAATTCTCTAAATTTCAGCGATGTTCGCTGAGGTTCTTCATTTATCCCTAAGTTTCTACAATGTTCCTTGAACTTTAAAAGAAATATCATAATTCACTTGATTCACTTGAGTAATTTAAACTTAAATTTGAGTCGATCTTATATGCCGTATAGTGTTAATACATCAGGATCAGGGTTGCTGAAACGATTCAGATAGGAATGATTATCGAAATAAAGATTATCGAGAAATGGAGAGTACTGTACAACGAAGCCAAGTACGATGAATTGGCGCTAAAGACTAACACTGTTGTAACGATTTTACAAATACAGTTTTAAAATAAGATATATCAAGCAACATGTTCATTACATTTTGCAAAATAATTACACACTTGGGGGAGAAAAACAATTTGCTACACCAAGGTGTACCGAAAGGCTATGATATCTTGACACATACAATTTCGTTCCAAGACCCGGAGAGACGAATGGCATATACTAATAGACTCATCTCAACGGGATCAGAAAATGTTTCTGTATGTGTATGTGTATATATGTACGTATATATGTATGTATGCTATTGATTTACGTTTGGTCGGAATTATGGTTCCGAAGATATGAACAAAAATGTGAATTCCAGATCCAGCTGGGGAATTCGCAAAAGATTGATACAGAGTCTTCCCATTTTTGGCAACATCTGATTTTTGTCTTCTTCACTTTCTAAAAAATCCATCCAACGCTTAATTCCATTTCTGATATCACAAGACCCCCTTTGGGGATCCTATCTACTTGAAATTTCATGAATTAATCTCCAGAAAGTGCTAACCCAAATTTGAAGAAAGAATTAGTTGATTAGGTCGTGTTGCCAAAAACGGGAAGGCACTGTATAGCAAAAACTCATCATGCGACACCTCAAATCACATTAGAATTTTACTATCATCAATGGTGGACATATTCAGACCCAATGATCACAATGGCCTCTTTCAAATGTACCGGGTACCGGAAGTGGACAGATTTTTTTTTTTTTCCTTTGGTTTGTTTTTTCCGTCGATCTTGTTTTCCGTGCTGAGCACCAATGCTACCGACGTGCCAGGAAGGCAGCTCCCACACCTGGACCCTACCTATCGACCCATCAACTCATGAACCGGGGACCAACGGCTTTACTTCCCATCCGAAGGAAGGCGTGATCAGAGATGTTATGCCTCAGAACATCCCGGTGGCGCCGACTGGGATTGAACCCAGGCCTGCTGGGGTGAGAGGTAATCACGCTTACCACTACACCACCGGCGCCGTTAAGTGGACATATTTTGACATGCACCGAATGCATCGTGCGATTGAGGTATCATGGAACATGGAACTCCACATAATGATTAGTGCAAGTATTTATATTGATTTTCCTTAACCTGATCCTACAAGATTGTTCTGTATCTGCAAGCACTTTGAATCGAACAAGATCGAAAGTTCGAACGGAACATGCTGAGGAGCAAAAAGAAGTTTGTTCTTTGGATGGATATCGTGTCTTGCACTGAGATGGAAAGCTTCTGCCAGATATCACGTCCAGCAGCAAAGGTTAGCTAACGTGTTTCTCATATTTTAGTCCTTTACTGATATTTAAACATCATTTTTATTACATGTGGCTATGTAGAACGGCTGCCGGTAATCATTTCAGGTTAAGGTGAACAAGTTCAAATGTACCGATGTTCGAAAAATTCAAATCAGCTTGGAGTTCAATCGACAAAAGGGAGCAGTTGGTTACCGAATAGCCTTCATAAGGGTGTCCACGATGAAATTGCCACACTATGAAATTGCTCTAACTTTTTAACCGTTGGGTAGAATTTAATGAAAATTTGGGTGGATTTAGTTCATAGTGCATTATTTACATCCTGCAAGTTTTAAAGTCCTGTGATCCTCGCGGAAATGGAGTCGAAAGAACAGCTCGTGCGTGATAAAATCTTGCGCATTCATCACGAGAACAAGGATCTCTCGCATCGTTCCATCGCTAAAACGTTGGGAATCGCGAATTCCACGGTGTCGCGAGTGATTAAGCGGTTCGAGGAACGGTTGACCACCGATCGGAAGCCCAGAAGTGAAGGAAAAAGTATTCCGTACAACACCAAAAATCACAACCGCGTAGTTGGGGCCTTCAACCGAAATCCGAACGCCTCCGTTAGGGATGTGGCTAAGAAGCTGCACCTAAGCCGAAGTTTTGTCCAGAAGGCCAAAACTAAGGCTGGGCTTCGAACGTTCAAGGTACAAAAGGCCCCTTATCGCGACGAGAAGCAGAACAAGTCCGCCAAAACCCGTGCCAGGAAGTTGTACCTCAACATGCTGACGAAAGTTGAATGCTGCATCATGGACGACGAAACATATGTGAAGGCCGACTTCAAACAGATCCCCGGCAACCTGTTTTTCACGGCCAAGGATAAGTTCAGTGTTCCGGAGCATGTCCGCACTCAGAAGATGTCCGAATTTGCGAAGAAATTCCTGGTTTGGCAAGCCATCTGCACGTGCGGTAAGCGGAGTGCACCTTTCGTGACCCAGGACACGATGAACGGACAGGTGTACATAAAAGAGTGCCTCCAGAAGCGGCTGCTTCCTCTCCTGAAGGCCCACAACGTCCCAACAATCTTCTGGCCGGATTTGGCCTCATGCCACTACTCCAAGGACGTGCTGAAGTGGTATGCGGACAAAAAGGTCAATTTCGTGCCGAAAATGTTCAACCTTCCCAACACTCCGGAGCTCCGCCCCATCGAGAAGTACTGGGCGATTATGAAGCAGCACCTTCTTAAACGACCTAAGGTAGTGAAGACAGTCGAGGAACTGAAGAAAGTATGGGTTTACATGCAAAAAACGGTTGATTCACAGGTTGTGCAGAATCTTATGGCCGGGGTTAAGGCCAAGGTGCGGGCATTTGCGTATGGACTGTAAATAAAATACGAGTAAAATGGTAAAATGAAGTTTAATAGTTATTTCTCAATCCCTGAAAATTTGATGGCAATCGGATGAAAACTCGAATTTTGCGAATCAATTTTGTGTGTGGCAATTTAATCGTGGACACCCTTTAAAACCCATTTTTCTAATTAATTTTCAGGTGATTACAAGACAATTAAGGCAAACAAGAAACAATATAAGTCCTTCGAAAATGCTAGCGATATGGTTGATTTCTGTAACGATCGGTTAACGGTACATTCAATGCAAATTAAAACAAACGTATTGAACGTTACATTGTTTTTATTAATTACAACAATTCCAACCCAGAGATGATTACACGGAGATTTTACAGCTCCATATGATATTTTTGGGAGAAACACCGTCAAACGAAGTGTCCTTCAAGGAGCCTGGAGCTGTTCACAGAGCACTATGGATCAGCAAAGTGTTGTATTGCTTGAAGATTTTTCTCTCCAAAGACCAGTTTAGTCTCACAAAGGACGAAATCAAGCATGTATCGAAATTTTGCATATTCGTTGCGAAAATCTATGTCAAAGCGTGGTTTCAAGCTCCATCTCCTCTTTCTGCACCTCAAAACGCCCTTGAAACATTGCAAGCAGCCAACGACAAGATGTGGTAGTTTCCGATCAAATTCCTGGGCAGGAATTTCATAACTCGGTTGGCCGGAATGTAGAATGTAACATCATAAAGAAGTCCGAATTTCCCAAAAAGATCCATCCTGGCAAGCAATCTGCAGTTGTGGGCTGAAAAGTGAAACTTTCGTTACCTCTGGGACCATCAACCAGCAAATTTACCAGGAGGAGTGCCTACGGAAGAAACTACTGCCTTTTCTGAAGCAGCCTATTCTGGCTGGACTTGGTAAGCTGCCAGTACTCAAATTCCACCAAACAGTGGTACAGCTAAAATGTGGAACTGCAATTGACCTGAAGTCATAAAAGTGGTAACAGGGCTCGTGCAAAAGATGATGGGCAATGATGAAGAAAAGTTCGAGCAATGGCCTGTGGTAAGAAGAAAGACTGAAACAATGGTCTTACAATAAGCATAATACCTACTAATGAATAGCTGTTATATTGAACTATGAAAAATAAAACCCATTTTATATTTTTGTGGAAGTACTTCAAGAAAATTAAGTTGAAAGTAGGCAAAAGCACGTATTTGAGGGTCAAATCCATGCGGAAACTGTTAAAGATACATGTTGTTAAGATAAAGCCAAGTACATTCATTGTCCAATTTTATGCCAAGCAATAATAATCAGCTATCGCTTCGATCCCTGCCACATTCAATATTTTGTTCATTGCGAGCAGTCCCAATAACCGATACGTAATGATCGTTTCCACGCGCACACTTCCGGCACGGGACAAAAAAACACGCATAGCATCAAATCCATTCAATCCCTCCCAACTACTGCACGGGGAACAAAAGGCGAAAAACAATAATTTGTTGAAAGAAGTCGAAATGATTTATGTTGGCGACCTTGCTAGATTGCTGTTTATATCAAACACTTCCAAAACCTTAAACACGCGGAACGGGAAGGACCTTTGATTTTTGTTTTATTTTTTACTTCAATTCTTCTATTATTGAACGATAGTCGAAGCAACACGCGGAAGGGTGACGCATGACGAGAAAAAGCGTTTTTTAATGTGACGCCCTTAAAGAAGCATTAATGGTTTGATTTATTGTTATTACGGCTGCACTACTATTCCTGTCTCGGTGGAGGTCAATTAAGGCTTCACGGATGTCCTACGCGCACTGAAACTGTTGAGTTCCTCCCTCTCGAAACAATCCGCAGAGTCAGTGGCAATGGAAACAGCAGGGTAGTTTTGCTTCTAACTACGATTGATACAACACTATTGTCGCGCTTGAATGAGAACAATGGGCATGTTTGTTGTCGTTACATATGTTCGGAAATTTTGGACTCATGTTGAATGCGTCCAAAGCATTGTCGCTTTGTTACGCACATTCTACACATTATCATTTAGTTGTTGATGAATGGGACCGTTAGGTGTCCCATAGATTACCAACCAATAAATAGTGTTATGGTATTTCTGAATGCTCTGTTCATTGGTGTCAACATCGCTTTTAGAGGACTATGAAGATGAAGATAAGTTATAAACTGTGATGTTTTGATACTCTTTTAAAAAAAAAATCTGAATTTTAATGGTGATGTAAACATTCATGCATGTTTCATTTCACGAAAACTAGCAAGTTAAAAAAAAATCCCTACAAAGATTGATGGTAACATACCATATTTTGAATATTTCATGGAATGTCTCATAAATTTACACGATCTATCCGGTAAGAAAAAAGTTCCCAAAATTGAGTTCCCTTCACTCAACACATGGCTTCACAGGGATTAGGTAAAATTAAGTTAAAGAAGAAAGCTCAATGTTGAGTAATCCTGATGACGAATTCATTGAGTGAAAACTACCTAACGATCAATCGAATGGAATCGGTAAAATTTAACCAACGTTGGATTTTTTTTTTGTAATTTTCCTTTTTTAAGAATATAATTAATTTGATTAATTTAATTTGTTTTTCTTCGTCGGACTTAATGTGTCTAAATGAAGCCTGATAGGGAAAAGCCTAAAAAAGGCGTAGAAACCCCATATATTTGCAGTTGAACCAGAAACAAAAATTAAACAGGTAGCACAATCCGTGTACATTAAATGGACAGCTACTCATCTTCTCAGGAGTCTGCGTTGAATACGGTGACGAAAGGTTTCCGCTGCACAGTTAAAGTCGAAAAACTCGTAAAACTCTTTGAAATGCCAAGACATGAACCGTATTGGGTCCAAGATGCAG
Source organism: Ochlerotatus camptorhynchus (assembly GCF_037179485.1). NCBI lineage: Eukaryota > Metazoa > Arthropoda > Insecta > Diptera > Culicidae > Ochlerotatus > Ochlerotatus camptorhynchus. The sequence continues at coordinate 3,013,980 of NW_027040867.1, forward strand.
GAAACTCCTCGACCGAAGAACTCGTTCGGGTGCGTAGATTTCGAATTCAGCCAAGATTCCTGGAGAGTCGATATCACCAATAAGTACTTTCGCTGCGAACACGGCCTGACTAATCGTCCGCCTATGTTCTAGTATTTCAAGATCCAGGAATTGACAACGATCTTCGTACGGCGGAAGGTTCACAGGGTCATTCCAAGGATGTGACGAAAGGCATACCGAACAAATTTCCTTTGAATAGATTCAATCCTCGCTATCCAAACTGCTTGATACGGGCACCATACTACCGAGCTGAATTCCAAGATCGATCGCACTAGAGAGCAGTATAGAGCTTATAAACAGGCAGAATCGCGAAACTCTTAAGCGATCTTGAAAATTGGCTTTCGCAACGATACCCGAGTAATGAAAGTTGAATGTTAAGGCGCAGCCCAGCGTGATTTCTAGGTCACGAACATTGTCCACAAGTTGCAGAAGTTGGTGATTTATCGTATAGTTGAATGCCACTGGTTTCAGCTTGCGATGAAATGAGATAGTATTACATTTTTGTACATTCAACGTGAGATACCCAAGTAACAATCTAAATGCTTGGAAGATTTATTCTTATTTTATCATTGTTTTATCATAGCATCCCTTCCAGCCTGTGGTTGTATTACGGTTTTGTGTGCTTGTCATAAAATCAGGCCGTCAAGTCATCTATAAAACTGTTTTATGACTACTAAATTAAAACTCAGACTTCATAGTTTTAACGGTAGCTGTAAGGTGGTTCTGCATCACTACTTATAACTGAAGAATAAAACCAAAACAAAATATACAATTATGTTTTATGGTACACTTTTTATGACCGATATAAAACTTGAAGCAGTCTTAGACCTTAATTGAAGCTTCATTACAACTATCATCTTTATCAGAGGCCTAAGGTTCACAGATAAGAAATATACTGCTACAACAAAAAAACTCTGAAATTTTTTGTCATTATAAAAAACAAATCTATTCAGATATATGAAATGAAAACCCCTTCAGTGCTTCTGAACACGATGAAGATGAGACGATCGACAATATGAAACTCCTGGAGGAACTACAGTTATACGATCCCTACATAAAGCACAGTGCGGTGAAGGAGCTCTTAAAAATATTGAACACGCGGCTTTCCGATACACTTCCGAAAGATCCACGAACCCTTCTTAAAGCAACGCCGACAGTTTCACTAAATCCGTTTGGAGATGGCCAGTGATTGACATCACGGCTTTAAACCTTGTATTGAAAAAGCTTTTAGTGGATCCAATAAGCATTTCTTTCATCTTCATTACAAGCGAAAATAGGAGGATCGCTTGGAATGTTGACTTTTTGACAGGTGGTCATGGTTTTTGTTTTGTTTTGATTCGCTGTACCGAATAAAACCAGCAAGCTAGTTATATAGCTTAAATATAACTTAACGCTCTCAATTTGGACTACGAAATGCTAAGATACAACCATTAGGTTTATGTTATGCTATAGAATTCCAATCTAGGAGAATATGTTATATTGAGGTATTTTTAAGGAGTAGCAAGTTATAACGAAAAAAAATGTCGCCGTATGAACAAATTTCACTCAGTATGAATAATTACGCTTTAATTGATAGGCAATAAAACACTTTCATACATCTATGTATAATTAAATAATATGTGACTGGTTATTGCTCAACAGTAGTAACAGTTTTGTACTAAATAGATAATCTTTGAATGACTCTTTAATGCATGGTGCTAATGCAGACAAATTAAAAATATCCCTATATTTTAGTATTCATATGGCGCACTAAATTTATGCTCCTATTTGGTATAATAATCACCATAAATATTGCACGGCATGCTGTGAAGCATATACAGATTGGTTTAAAATTATAATAAAGTCGTCTTATTTTCAATGTACAATAATATCAGCCATTATTACCAACTGACAAGGATCATGATTTCACATCAAACATCGAAAGAATAAAACCACAATAAAATATTTCTCAATATTAACTATCATCCAAAAACCCCAACTTAAAACCTTCAAAGTTCTCAAAATGTTTTGCGTATCATGTTTTATCAACTTCTTCAGGAGCGATTTATGCGGTTGTAATATAGTTTTATGGTAGTCATTAGAAGGCTGTTAAAACTTTCTGACCTGGAGGAGGTTTTATGTTTTCATTTTTAACAATCACGTCTAGAGTGTGATAAAACTGACATAAATCCTCTGCTCCTAAAGTAGTTCGCATATCAAGTTTTAATGACTGCAATAAAACTGGGCCAATTGGCCATGACATGGCTATATTGCGGTTCTCAGGAGATTTTTAAAGCAATGTGGTCGTCAGTGAAGGTTTTATAATTTGGTTATATCAACTGCTATAAAACTTAAATAAAACAAAAATTGTTGCTTGGGTAGTTTCTTGAGCACCACTCTTCGAAAGTATCGATTAGGTACTGAAGCTGCAAGCAATCGGCGAAGCTACGAACAATCACATAGATCTTCACATCATCCGCGTAGAACGATCGGCAACCAGTTGGGAGGATCAGTCCGGCCTCATTCACAAAAATCGAGAATAGCAATGGTCCCAAGTTGCTACCTTGAAGAACACCTGAGCTGTTTGTAAAATAGTCCGATTGCTCTGATCCGATTCTAACACAAAGTTCCCGATTGGTCAGATAGGACTTGAACCAACGAGTTAAACCCGAGGATACACCGAGTTTTTCAAGTTTAGCTAGCAGTATGGAGTGGTCAATCCGGTCGAATGCAGCCTTAAGATCTGTATATACTACGTCCACCTGCGCTCCAGCTTCCATGCTCCGAAGACATAAAGAAATGAACGGAGCTAGATTTGTTGAAACTGATCTCTTGGGATAAAAACCGTGTTGGTCAGGAGAAACGTAATTTTTGCAGCTAGAGAATAATGCGTCGTTGATGATGATTTCGAAAACTTTAGAGCAGGCACTGAGCGATGTGATCCCTCGGTAATTTTCGACGTTTCTCTTGGCTCCTTTCTTGTAGATCGGGAACATGAATGACGATTTCCAACGCGTAGGGAACTCCCCCTGCTGTAATGAAATATTGAACAGCTTCGAAAGCGGTGTTGTAAGCTCTGAACAGCATCGCTTCAGGATGCTTGAGGGGATCCCGTCAGGGCCAGCAGCATTAGAAAATTTCTGCTTCTTGATGGCGGATTCGACGAGGTCTACTGTAACCGAGGTAATCGAAAAAATGAAAGCATCACTGGGAAATGTAAATGTGTCCCTCACCGCTTCAGCAACATGGGAAAACGAAACCGTAGTGTCATTGAAAATGCTTTTGAAATGTTCTGTGATGCTTTCAATTTTTCGATTACCTCGGTTACAGTAGACCTCGTCGAATCCGCCATCAAGAAGCAGAAGTTTTCTAATGCTGCTGGCCCTGACGGGATCCCCTCAAGCATCCTGAAGCGATGCTGTTCAGAGCTTAAAACACCGCTTTCGAAGCTGTTCAATATTTCATTACAGCAGGGGGAGTTCCCTACGCTTCGGAAATCGTCATTCATGTTCCCGATGTACAAGAAAGGAGCCAAGAGAAACGTCGAAAATTACCGAGGGATCACATCGCTCAGTGCCTGCTCTAAAGTTTTCGAAATCATCATCAACGACGCATTATTCTCTAGCTGCAGAAATTACATTTCTCCTGACCAACACGGTTTTTATCCCAAGAGATCAGTTTCAACAAATCTAGCTCCGTTCATTTCTTTATGTCTTCGGAGCATGGAAGCTACATTATGTCTTCGGAGCATGGGATTACATTTCTCAAGGGATTTGCTGGCGATTCTTTCACCCAGGTGAATTTCGACTGGTAGCCCCTCCTCGTTTCATTTGGTATTCACGAATGACCAGAACTGCTTTGAATTAAGCCGTAAATTAGCCTGCACACGCCTTGTGTAGCTCTTGTAAAGAATGCGGTTATATGTGCGATATTCGTTGCTCGCTGTTGAAATGGGTTACGAGTAAGACAGCATTTACGGAGGGCCTTCGATCTCAGACGCTTCAAATTCCGTAGTCGAGCATTGGACCATGCGGGTTTGGGAGAGGGTCTCCTCAGTGGGACAGAATCAGTTATTGCCCGGCCAACGACCTCAGCAAAGTAGTTGACGGCTTCATCAATAGATGAACACGTGTCAAGGAACTGCCAATCTGCCTGGGCAAGCGAGTGACTCAGCGCGACGAAATCTGCTTTACGAAAGTCGAGCTCATGTACATCAACAGGGGGTTATCGTAGCGAACAGGAACAGATAGGTTGATGGAAACTTCCAACGCAGGATGATTGGTGTCGATGCCAATCAAAGACTCTGGGGCTTCTAGGATAGAACATTCCACTCCTGCAGCTTTGTTCGCCAGAACGAGATCAAGCAACCGAGAGTTGCTATTCAGTATCGAGTTGATTTGCGTTAAGCCATGCAGGTTGAAACCATCAAGGAGAGCACAGCAGGATACGGGCATGTTCGAGCGAAGAACATCAATGCTAGGAAGATCGTTTGCAGGAACGTTCCATGAGAGCCCAGACTGATTTTAGTCACCAAATACCATAGCTAGGTCGTTTTGTTCTAGTCGAGAGAACACGGTACCAATCGAACTGATGTGGTTTGCAATGCTGCTCGAATCAGATTTCCGGTCTGAAGGTAGAAGGTACACGAAACGAAAATCAATTATTTAATTCATGTGTTTCACTTATACATTTTTGCCAAAGCATCAGCCTTATACATTCCATAAGACAAACCACATAGGTCCTATTAGAATGCTTAAAAGGTATGTGTGACCGCTTATACATTTCATTTGACACATGATCTTTATTAACTTTTTGCAAGGCGTCTGCTTATTAGTTGACTTATACAATTTATGAATAATCAGCAATGGAAATTTGCCAAAAGGTATAAGGAGATTTCTATCCGTGTAGCGTGAATACTTATTGATCTACGAGGCGTCGTTATTTTGACCCACAGCTGCTCTAGAGAAGTGCAAACTGAAGCAGGATCGATGCAGGAGCTTAGGCGTTTGGATACCGCAATCAAGACGCCACGCGTTGCGGTCGTTTCGAAATATCGTGAGTAGACTGCCAAATTAAGATGAATTAATGCGGTCATCGAGCCAGGTTTCCGTAAGAACTATGGCATCGTAGTCAGAGTCAACGGCAGTCAGGAAAAAATCATCAATCTTTGTTCGCAGGCCACGAACGTTCTGGTAATACAGCAACAGGCGGTCGAACGAAGTCGGTTGGAGGTCTGCAGAATGATCGATCGAGAATGGAATTCAACGAATAGAAGACAACCAAAGTAAAATTAAATGCATCTGAACCGATTGACAGCGGCGCCGGTGGTGTAGTGGTAAGCGTGATTATCTCTCACCCCAGCAGGCCTGGGTTCAATCCCAGTCAGCGCCACCGGGATGTTCTGAGGCATAACATCTCTGATGAGTTGATGGGTCGATAAATAGGGTCCAGGTGTGGGAGCTACCTTCCTGGCGTCGGTAGCATTGGTGCTCAACACGGAAAACAAGATCGACGGAAAACAAATCAAGAAACAAATGAAACAATTGAAATCAATACTCAGCAATTAATAAGCACTTCCGCAAACACTCGTCCACTCGAAACTCGTCCGCAGCAGAATAAATCCTCGTCGTCCTCATACTAAGTTCTACCTTTTGTGATGCTCATGGTCGATGCAAACCTGCAGTAGAAGATAAAGATACAAATTAATATTTCTGAAAACAATGGAACTGAAAACACTCTCAATTTACCAGCATCCAAACTTTTCTTGTCACTTTGTACCCAACACTAACGAAGACTAATAGCGAATTCGTTTATTATTCAGTTCCAACCTGGATCGGGTATCAAGATTGGGTCTGCTTGTTTTCTGACAAACGTCAGTTTGCTCGTTTGTTTTTAAAACCTAGCTCAGGTTGAGGTTCACACTGAAAAAAAGTTCGGTTTCGCACTGGGTTGGAACTGGTGTTAACCCCGATGATAAACGAATTCGCTATAATACAATAACTAGGAGCATGAACGGATGCGATGGAGCACACAAAATGACAGCATCAAGTAGGTTGCTATACTTTCCATCAAAAAAAAATAAGTTGAAAGTACCCAACGGTGAAATCATGACGGTTGAGTACTTTTAACTGTAAAATTTAGATCTTTTTTATTTTGAATCGCAGCGGGTTTTAGTTAAATGAGATATATGATAAATATTTAAAGACATCCTTCGTTAATTACGCTATGTAACACAATCAGAGGTTGAAACAGTTGACGTTTTTTACTACACTCGCTTCGTTGTTGTGCGCTACAGTCTATTTGTATTCATACTCTCATGTTCTACCGTTGTCTCTCTCTTACGCAACACTAACGGTAGAACAACATTCGAGCAAAAAGAAAATGATCAAATAAATCATACACAGAAAATATTCTCCCTGAATTGTACTGTTGATGTAAACATCCATGCATACAAACATTTATGCATGTAAACTTCCTTTTCACGTAAACTAGCCACTTGTAAGAAATGTTGCTTACAAATATCGACGGTTGCATACAATGTTTGGAATATTTCATGAAATATCTCATAACTTTATACGATCTAAAACGTAAACTTGTATGGTGTAGACGCTCAATTTATGTGCATCATTGTAATAGAAATTTACATAAATTTTTCAAACTGTGTATGACATGTGTAATTTCGTTCTAATTCCTCAAATTAGTGTAAATTAAACCATTTCTGATCAAAAATGTTATTACTAGGACATCGCTATTTTCAAAATTCACACAAGCACACAACTGAGCTCTTATTATGAGAAAAACTAAATTACACACGTTCGTGATGGTCTTCGACGACAGTGTCACAGCCTGTCGTATGACATTTTATTTTTGAACTGTAATTTGATACCTTGTTTTGCAAGTGTTGGAAGCGAAGGCAGTCGATTATCACAGAAAATGCGTCGACTACGGTGACTGCTTACAAGACTGAACACAATTCACAAACGTGTAACTTTTAAACAAATTCAAATGGACAGCCGATATCACACGTGAAGAGGACGAGTCCCGACGAATTAATCTGTGGGCATCGGGTGTTAGTGCCGATGTAAGCAACAAACTACCGCTGTATAGTGTCCGCACGGTTGAAAAGTTGATGCTGCCACGTCAAATACTAGTCTGCCAGAAACTTGCCGTACAATACAAACACGTGCGTCGGGTCCTGAATAGCCTCCCAAAATTTGAACTCATTCGATAAGAAACTGACTTGGCACAAACCATTTGAAGTCTATAAGGAAATTACAATTTACCATATCGCTCTGCTTTAAAAAAATGATAACTGAGCTCGTAGCAATTTCCACAGCTACAACTATGTCCTAAACCACTTTTCAATATAATGTAAGCATCAAAAGTTATCAATAATTCATACCACTAATATCTTATGATTATGCTCAATCAACTGTTCAGCAGGCACATAATAGAGCACAAAAATCATGGCTACTATGGCACACTGCAAGATACAGTGTTGCTCACATAACAGCTGCTTGATCATGACATAAGATTATCAATCTCTTAAACAATCAATAACTATTTTATTTGACGTTTTGTTCAACAATTATATTCTGCTAGCTGTAGCTGAGAAAATTTTCCATAAGTATAGCTTTTGAATTTTTGAACAGTGCAATATGGAAAAAATTAAGAAGACAATGAACAAAACGTTTGGATTTCCCTTAGTAATTACCATATAAACTTCAAATGGTTCGTGCCAAGTCAGTTTCTTATCAAAGGAGTTCAAATGTTGGGAGACTAATCAGGAGCCGATTTGGAACTGTTTGAGCACTGTGCAACGAAAATGTCAAAATTTGCATCAGTGCGGGTACTGCCAATCGAGCCCTAGGACGAGCATCTGGAACTGCTCATCGGCCTGAACTACATCCATTCATTTGAATTATTATTATTATTAATTATTATTATTTTATTTTTGAAAAAATTGAATTAATAGTCAATATTATTTTTTTCGGAATTAAGAGGATGACTTGAAAATGCTTGGAATAATTTGAAGAGAAATTCCCACAAACAATCATGATAATTCCTAAATATTTCTGTTTTGATTTCCAATACAAAACTAAGATGAACTCCAAGGAAATTCTTAGCAATATTCGAAGGATTATTCTAAACAGTAACTTTAAAATTAATTTCCTATAGGTATTCAGAGAAATTTGAAGGCTCTTAGATACATAAATTTTAATGGAACGCTAGAAAAAAATAATTATCCTATTCATGGACATCAAAAGAAAAGCAAATCTGAAGACATCTTAAGATTATTCTAAGGAAAATCTTTAAAAAAATTCCAAAGTTTCCCAATGATAAGTTATCCTCTAGAAACGTAGAATTTATCTGCAACGATAATTCAGACATTGATAATTTGCTCAGGTTTTGGGCATAGGAATTCAAGATTGGGTAAATAACTTTTAAAATTCTGAGCCTTCGAACAGTGTAATATTTCATGCTTAAAAAATAATTAGGATTCCGGTCTAAGAAAACTCTTCAAATGAGATAAAGGGTGGCCCACATCAAATTGCATCACGGAAAAATCACTATAGAGGCCCACCTTACGCTTAACTCCACTCATTAGGTTCTGTACAACATGTATGCATTTTCTTAAAGTCTTTCTTAGATTTGACCTCATTGGGATACTTCCGTAGTGCCTGCTTCATAATAGCCCAGTATTTTTCGATGGGCCTTAGTTCCGGTGCGTTGGGGGGGGGGGTGACCCCGTTCGCTTCGTACCACTCCAGGAGAACATTTGAATAGTGGCACGAAGCTAGATCCGGCCAAAAGATCGTAAGGCTCTCGTGTTGCTTCAACAGAGAAAGCAGACGCTTCTGTAGACACTCCTTGAAGTAGATCTCCCCGTTTACAGTCCCAATAGTCACGAACGGCGCACTCCGTTTGCCACATTAGCAGATTGCTTGCCAAATCATGTATTTCTTGGCAAACTTTGAAAGTTTCTGCTTCCTTACTTCCTCCGGAACATCAAACTTGTGCTGGCATTGGCGTAGCTAATGGGGGTGCCATGGGGGCCAGGCCCCCTCCAGAATTATCTAGGCTCCCTCCAGAATGATCTAGACCCCCCCCCCCCCAGAATTATCTAGGCCCCCTACAGAATTATCTAGCTACGCCAATGTGGGCTACGCCAATGTGTGCTGGGCGGTGAAGAACAGTAGCCCCTAAAGCTGCCGGAAGTCCGCCTTGAAAAAAGTCTCATCATCCATGATGAGACAATGAAGCTTCGTCAGCATCTGGGTGTACAGTTTCCGGTCCCGTGACTTTCCCATTGTATTTTGCCGTTCGTCACGATTTGGAGCCTTCTGCACTTTGTACGTATGCAGTCCCTCCCGGTCCTTGACTCACTGAACGAAAAACTTGGACAGATTCAACTTTTTGGCCACATCCCTGACCGAAGCATTGGGATTCCGCCTAAACGCTTTCACGACACGCTTGTGATCCTGATCACTAATAGAACATCCATTCTAACCGCATTTCTCCTTTCGTTCGATGCTCAGAGTTTCGTAGTAACGTTAAATCACACGACTCACCTTTGACTTCACGATTCCGAGTTGTTTTCCGAAATTCCCGATGAGATAGCTGAGGATTTTCCAGGTGTTTCCGCAAAATCAATTCACGACGTTGCTTTTCAGGTGACGCAATTTTTTTCAACTTTCAAAAAACTGACAGCGATAAAAATACAGTGTAAACAGTTCACTCTTAACTACTTCTACCCAAATTTTCAAGAGAAAATACCCAATGGATAATTTTCTACAGCGTTTTTTTTTTTGTGATGGAATTGGATATGGGACACCCTTTAGTCTGAGTCACACGAGACGAGTTGGAGTTGGGCCCCATCATTACACAGAACTTCAAAAAATATATGAGACTCTGAAGTACTTGAAATTTGAAAAAGTCCTTAGTTTTTAAGATTCTTAAGTGTTTCACCTCTGAAAAGCACAACTCAGTTTCCATTCATAGGTATTATAAAACAAAGGGAAAAGTACACATGTTTTGCGTTTTGATGTGATTTTTGAAAGGCAAGTTCATGACTCTCAACATTGGTCGTAAAAAGTAACTTAAGTTACTAAATTTTAAGAAATAGTGACTTAGTGATTCTATGGTGTAAAAAGTGACTTTTTAGACAACTGTGCCTGAAAATTGTGCTCTAGAACACTTGCGATCAATTTGTGGACTCTTCAAGGAATCACCATAAATGATTTTTGAACATACGATTTTCGAACAGATTTAGGCAGATCTCCGCTGAATTTTCCAATGTACGCTGTTGAATCGTGTCCGTTTGGGTTTAGTTTAAAGTGCATAACGATCCGGAAGCCGGAAGTTACAAAATAAGTCCAGGAGGTAACGGTGCACAGTGGTCGGAGATGCCAATTTGGTGAACTTAATTGTTTTGTGGTCAAGCCGTTGACTTAATCCAAAAACTGTCTTCAAAGGAATTGTTCACAAAAACATTGCACATATTATGACGAATATCAATATTTGTCATGGCATACTATGAAAAAAATAAAAAAAATAACTTTTTTCGTAGAAGAGATAGAAGAGTAGTTTCTTGAGCAAAATTGTAGTACTCATAAAAATATGAAACTTTGTTGAAAACATTAAATTTGTATGACGAATACTTGTGAAGATATGAAGCGTTTTTGATGGAAACCCCCTTAAATTCAGTTTTTTAAGTATAACTTTTTTATAACAGTTTTTTTAAGTAAATAATGTTCTAAACAAATGTAAACAACATACAAATACATGTTTTTGCTGGAGACAGTATGTGGCTAAAATCATGCCTTTCAAAGTTATAGTACATTTTACATTTATTTTTCCTTAATTTCAGCTGCATATAGGGGAGAAAGTGGCAAACCGGGACACAGCACCAAGTACTCTTTTTAAAGCTTAGAATCTGTACTACAAAGTAGTGAAGGTTTGGTTAGCGCCAATTCATAAGTGAGTGAATAGGGGCACGTTGAATGTTCACGTGTTTGGCCTTTTTCTATATGAAAATAACCCTGCCTCCTCATTTATGAACGGTAAATTACGGATTATAGAAACAAATATTATCAAACTCATCCGTGAACAACAAGGAAATTTTCTGTATGTAGGCATTAAAAAAAATGATTAATTTGAACAAAACATTTTCTAAGACAAGCACTTTGTGTGCTTAGTTTACTCCAGTTGTCAATATAAATTTTGGTTAGAAAAGAGTGAAATTAAAGCGGTGGTGAACATTTTACCATCCTTAACAAACTCTTTATCATCCTTAACAAGATACTGCTTACCCGTGCGAATTCAGTTGGTTAGTGAGACGACTGAAGTTACCCTCAAAGAGCATGTGGATAATAAGATCCAAAATCTTCGGCCAACGGAATTCGAAATCAATGGTCGTCGGATCCGAGTCCAATATAGGCTACATATGACCATGGTTGCAAATACTCATTTCAGCTAAAATAATGTTTTTCGGAATAATAAAACCAAAAGATGGTATGATGACATGTTTCACTTGTAACTTACAAGAAGAGGTTACAAAGTATGCGTTTGAAACATAAAACCTGTAAATTTTGCTTTCTATGAGTCATAATCAGCGATTTTCTGATCACTGAGTGAGTGAGTGAGTGAGTGAGTGAGTGAGTGAGTGTGTGAAAAATCGCGGATTGTGACTCTCATGAAGTGAAATAAACAACATTAATATGTCAAACACATTATTTGCAATCTCTTCTTGTATTTTACCTATTCAAAATATGATCATAGCATCTGATTATTTCATAAAAAAAAACATTGTTTTAGCTGAAATGAGTATTTGCAACCTTGCATATGACCATGATTAATGGCAAAGTTGTTAATGCTGTTACGACCACCAAATCAGCACAGCGATGTAATATCTGCAAGGCTACACCAACTCAAATGAACAATATTCAAAATGTTCTTTTGCGACCAATCAATGGCGAAGTATTTCAGTTTGGATTATCCGTTCTCCATGTAAAAATCAGGTAATAAAAATGTAACATAACGTTGTTCAATCCATTCAAAATTTGACAAATTGTTACAGATTTTTCGAATAATTTCTATACCTGGGCTACAAAATAGAGGTAAAAAAATGGAGATGTACTGGACCTGATGCCGAAAAAGTTAAAGTCCGCAAGCAGCTTATTCAACAACGCTCTAATCAAGAATTTGGACTTCTTGTTGACATGCCATGCGGCAATGAAGCCGGCTCGACGAACGATGGGAATACTGCGCGACGTTTCTTTTTGAATGCAGCAGTTCCTGCAGAGATTTTAGGTGTCGACCTGCAGGTGATTGAACGTTGCTCAACTATTTTGCAGGTCTTGTCTTCCGGACGAGAAATCAATGCATCTAAGTTCAAGAACTATTGTCTAGAAACAGCTCAGTTGTTAGTAAACCTATACCCTTAAAACCAAGTAAACCTTTATTGGGTTCCTGGCTACTGTGAAAAGGGAATGAAAAAGCCGACACGTTAGCCAGGCAAGGATCATCTCAGCAATTCATAGGACCAGAACCATTCTGGGGAGTTTCTGCTTGTTCTCTTAAAATGGAGATCAAGAAATGGAAAAAATGAAAGTGGAGACCAATTGGCACAACGCTTCCATTGCTAGGCAGCCGAAACGGTTCATAATTCCGAACATTTCAATGACTAGCGAAATTCTTGAATTATCAAAGAAAGATCTCAGTGTCTATACTGGTTTGATAACAGGACATTGTCCATGTAAATATAATTTGAAGTTAATAGGAAAACCTCAAGAGGATATGTGTCGATTCTGTGGCATAGAAAAGAAAGACTCTGAACACCTCCTATGCTCTTGTGCAGCAATCTTCAATAAAAGGCGTATTTTTCTGGATGAGGGGCTGGCAGAACCCTTTGATATTTGGAATGCAGGTCCCAGTCAAGTAGTACATTTCATTCGAAATGTAATACCTGGCTGGGAATATGCTTTTGGTCAGTCTATGTCGGTCACTTCACAAAATAGTGATACGACTTAACTGATAAAGCAATATAAAAACAAGAGATCAAAGTAATGATCGCAGTGATGAATATACCCAACACGAAAAAAAAACATAATTCCCTTGGTTTTACTTGCCCGCCACGGTCCCTAAGATTTTAATGCACGGTTCAGACATAATTCTCCATTTCACTATCGGACTGACCACTTTGTCAAGCAGTTTTGGCCAGCGATTTCACAAAACGGGACCAACTAAATTCAATTTTTTTTATGAAACGCACAAATGTGGGCTTCTTTTCTTGTGGTTCTGGAAGAAAAAATCTCAAAATAATGTTATATTTCAAAGTTTGAGTGGTAGTAAACGTCATTTTAACTGCTCGAATTAAGTGGTTAATTGTCTGAAGAGACATAAAAGTCACTAAATAAAGTAATGAAAAGGTTCAGATCACACTCGAAAATCATCACGAGCTACAACAAACGGTGATCTCATGCGGCGACTATTAGTTTCTTCAGATCCACTTATTGCTGGTTTCCGTGTAAAATCTCAGAAGAAAGACAGAGAGTTTTCCGAAGATGCACAGTTTTCGTTAGATTTTTCAGAAAGCGAAGGGGAAACAGATGAAGAGTGAAACTTTTTTTATTTTTTATCATGTTAACTTCTCAGAAAAATCATTATTTTTAAATTACAGATAAGGGCCCATGCATTAATTATGTCACGCTAAATCGAGGAGAAATTAACCCCCCCCCTCCCGTCGTGACGTTTTTCTTATACCTAATGCATTGCTTATCACAAAATCTTAGACACCTCCCCCCCCCCCCCCTAGAGCGTGACATAATGTATGCATCAGCCCTAAAACTACCTAAAAGCAAGATAATTGTGTTCTTCTTGACTCAAGCGGATAAATGAAAGTGATAATAAATTTAAAAACCATTTTTAATCCACAATAACCTACATACTCTTCCTCACATGCACACTTAAATGGATACATACAGAAAATTTCCTTGTTCACGGATGAGTTTGATAATATTTGTTTCTATAATCCGTAATTTACCGTTCATAAGTGAGGAGGCAGGGTTATTTTCATATAGAAAAAGGCCAAACACGTGAACATTCAACGTGCCCCTATTCACTCACTTATGAATTGGCGCTAACCAAACCTTCACTACTTTGTAGTACAGATTCTAAGCTTTAAAAAGAGTACTTGATGCTGTGTCCCGGTTTGCCGCCTTCTCCCCTATATGCAGCTGAAATTAAGGAAAAATAAATGTAAAAAGGACTATAACTTTGAAAGGGATGAATTTAGCCACATACTGTCTCCAGCAAAAACATGTATTTGTATGTTGTTTACATTTGTTTAGAACATTGTTTACTTAAAAAAACTGTTATAAAAAAGTTATACTTAAAAAACTGAATTTAAGGGGGTTTCCATCAAAAACGCTTCATATCTTCACGAGTATTCGTCATAAAAATGTTTTCAACAAAGTTTCATATTTTTATGAGTACTACAATTTTGCTCAAGAAACTACTCTTCTATCTCTTTTGCGAAAAAAGTTATTTTTTTTTTTCATAGTATGCCATGACAAATATTGATATTCGTCATAATATGTGCAATGTTTTTGTGAACAATTCTTTTGAAGACAGTTTTTGGATTAAGTCAACGGCTTGACCACAAAACAATTAAGTTCACCAAATTGGCATTTCCGACCACTGTGCGGTGATATCCAGTGGAAGTAGGTTAAAATCGAACGTGCAAATTTCCTCCTGCAAAGTGCTGCTGCCTGCAAGCCAAAATGGGCACTCACAACGAAGGATTCGAGTGAGGAGGCAATTGATTTGCTTGCATGCGGTTCCAGCTATGCAAGGCTGGCGGATCAGCCAGGAGTAGTAGTTTATAGTGAAAGAAATGATCTCCATCACATCACTAAACATAACCACGAGCAATGACGAGGAACTGCATCCCAAACCCCATGATAAACAGGGAGCGGATGCATCCAACGAAACTTTTAAGCGCAAAAGAATCATTACCAACATGGGAAAAAAATCGGTAAGATCCTTCCATTGCATTATTTTATGATTCTTCAATATTGTACAAATATTTACACATTACACACAACTACACATAGTAATTCGGAGCGTTTGGTACGGTATGTCCACTAGACTGATGCAAAATTTGAAATTTTCGCTCCACAGTGTTCAAACGGTTTCAAATCGGGTCCTGATTAGCCTCCGAAGGTTTAAACTCATAAGAAACTGACTTGGCACAAACCATTTGAAGTTTATATGGAAATTACTATGGGAAAACAAAACTTTTTGTTCATTGTCTTCTAACCTTTTTACATATTGTACTGTTAACAAATTCTATTACTATTCTTATGGGAATATTTATCAGCTACAACTTTGCAGGAAACCGTTTTTCAGCGAAACGTCAAATTAAAAAGTTATTAATTGTTTAAGAGATTGATAACACTGTATTCTGCAGTGTAACATAGTAGCCATGATTTTTGTCCTCTATTCTACGCGCCATAAACACCAATGTTGCCTGCTGAACAGTTGATTGAGCATAATTATAAGACATCAGTAGCTTGAATCATTAATAATGTTTGTTCCTTACATTTGATCGAAAAATGGTCTTTAACAAAGTTGTAGCTGAGAAAATTTTCAACAAGTGCAGTTATCATTTTCTAAATTAGAGTGAACTGGTGAATTTTGAGATAGATATGAACCGAAATTATGGTTTCTCCATAGTAATTCTCATATAAACTTCAAATGGTTTGTGCCAAGTCAGTTTCTCACTAAATGAGTTCAAATTTTGGGAGGATAATCAAGGCCCAATTTGGTACCGTTTGGGCACTGTGGAGCGAAAATTTCAAATTTTACATCAGTCTAATGTCCACGCATCCTTCCATCCCTGTAGATTCAAGAAATGTTCCCATTCATTTTCAAGAATCATCTTTGTGGCAAATACAACGCAGTAGGCCTGGCCGTATTGATGGGTATATCATATCTCAGATATGCTGTAAACATCAATTAGACAAGAAAAATGATTAGACCTCATCTAACCTAATCATTTTCCAGGATGCTTTCTCGTACTGGCTGCGTTTGTATTAGATTTAGATTAGATTAGATTATGGTGTAAAAATTGACTTTTTAGTTACTGTCTTAAAAATAGTGACCTAGCCACTAAAACGTGATACCGTGCGGGACCGAAATCCGTACAGCACCGAAATCCGTACACCCTGTTGAGTTTGTTTATTTGTATGCATCATAACAATGTAAATATTTTACATGAATACATATTCATGTTCATTCATGCATCAGCTTGATGTTTACTTCAACAATTAAGCAGTATAACATGCAATTAAAATAAGAAAAATAAAAACCTTATCACGTGTCGGGCATTTCTGTCAATCGGTTGCGTTCTTAACGATTTTCTAAGAAAATGTCTCGGATTTACTTCCAGTTGTTAAGCGTATTTAAGTGATTTTTGCAAGTAGTTTCCTGAAGGTCGATCGGAAAGGTAAGTGTTTATCGTTTTATATCTCAATTTATATTCAATTATAAGCAATGGATCGTTCATATGGTATTTATTTATCAAAATTAGTACTGTACGGATTTCGATCCATATATAACAGCTGATTCTAAATCCGTACACTCGTGCATCACTAATGACGATTCTACTTTATCCAATGTTTTTCAGCAGATCATGGAAACTAAATACACGCCGGAGGATTTGGAGAAGACTGTGGCAATTATGCGTGCGGAGAAATCTTACCGAGAAGCATCCAGGGATTTTGCCGTTCAATTCACCACCATAAGAGATGCCGTATTGAATCGCTACTCTCTTATTTTATTCGTATTGTAAACTTTATATTACTAATATCTTTTAATGAAGAGCGTCAAGAACCAGCCGAAAAGTAAAACAACGCAGCTCCCCTACAGGATATCACCAACACGCATATACAAATTAGGGACCATGCATAAATGACGTAGCATTTGAGGGGGGAGGTGAGGGTTTCAGAATTTGTGACCGGCCATGTATTGGATATAGCCAAATACGCTACGAGGGGGGGGGGGAGGAGTATAAAATTGATCAAAAATATGCTACGTCATTTTTGGATGCTCCCTTACAGAGAGCAGACAGAAATGGGCCAGAGAGCATTCCCAGCTACCAGCGAGGAATGACCGGAAATACACATGAAAGTAGTGCGGGCGAAAATTGATAAAGAGTATGGCGCATCTTGCACGTTATCACATGTCAAATTTCAAAAACCTCGAAGTTTTGATCGGAGGAAAACTCCAGTAAGAATATTTAACCCAAAGCACTGGTAAAGAATAAAATTTGGAAGAAATTAATCCTTAAACATGATATTAGTTAGCATGAAAATCCAGAACAGTTACCTTCTTAAATAAAAAGAATTCAGTTACCTCTCCTTTGAATCGATGCTCCACAATTAATCTAACGTTAATGTTTAGTTAAAAAATTAAAAGTAAAAAAAATGAACTTGAACCTTTGAAGAATGATTCTTATGTAAAATCGTGCACTGAATTCAACAATGTAGTCGAAAAAAATGTCAGTAGGATAGTTTTTGAGATACAGTTAAAAATGAAAATTCACTTTAAACAAGTTTGATTACTATAATACAAATATCTCCGGTTGTAATGAGATTATATCAATTATTTTAACGCTAAATTAGAGGTAAGAAATTTTTTCGTTCGATCAATTGAACATCAATTGTCAGTGAGATTGATGGTATTGTTGTTAGTTAATAGTTTGTTTTTTAAGTTTTCCTAAGAAAAATTGAATTTCTGCTATGTTTTTAAGCAATGTTAATAAAAATGTTAACATCACTTCATTGCTGCCAGAGATATTTGTGTTTTAGTTTTTTTTAACGTGAGATTTCATTTTTTAGCTAGGGGAAGGAGGGGCATAGTGAACAGGCGTGGCATAGTGAGCATCCCGTACTTTGGCTCTGGATCTCCAACTGCATGGAACAAATCAACTGGTAGTAGGATCAATATCATTAAGATATTGATCCTACAGCCAACAAATTTGTTCTGAACGACCGGAAGTCCAAGCTGGAGCACGCGCGATGCTCACTATGCCCCACCTGTTCACTATGCCTCTCTTACCCCTATATCTTCAAAACTATCCTAGCGAGATTTTTTTGACTATATTTTTGGATTCAGCGCACGATTTTACATGGGAAATGACCATCAGCGTACAAAGTTCAAATATGCTGTAGACTAGTGTATTTAAACGAATATAGCTGTTTTGGACTCTTAGCCAAGCAACTACAAAAAAAAATACTTTATTCAAGATAGCAACACTTTTTTTTTTCATTGACTTGGATCGATTTACATTCATGTACGGATTTTGATTCATGACTGTACGGATTTTAATTCATCCTCAACACAGTGTACGGATTTCGATTCAAAACTGTACGGATTTTGATTCAATCGTAAAACGCTGTACGGATTTTGATTCAAAATATGTGCAATTTAAATGTAAAAGAAAAAGATGTGATACAGAGCATAATGTGATAGCATTATTAAGTATTGACCGTTAATGATTCTCTCGTGCTTAGGTGTACGGATTTCGGTCCCGCACGGTATGCTACCAGCCCAGTGATATAAAGTTGTTTGGATGCTTCTAGGAACTAGGACACTGCATTCTTAACTTATATAATAAAGATTATAAGATTAAGTAAAATAATTTAAATTTCTTACTTAGGAGAAATCGGCAATACCTTTACCGAGTATCGTCAGGGGGTACCAAAAGTCCCTGAGCCGCGCTCAAATTTTGCCAATCAATGCTCCTCATGCAAAAAAAAAAGTGCGCTCTACAACTTTATTTACCCCCTGACGATAATGTAAAGGTATTGCTGCAGCCGTCAATGACCATAATATTTATTTTTCTTGCCATTTTACAGAGTGAGATTAGGTAAGGTATTGTGATATTTTTCAAGGTGTCAGCTATACTTAGATTTACTTTACGACATGCTTTCTTATATGCATGTTTTTGAGTAATTCTAGATGAACATTTCAAATGGTCCTATCTGCTTTGATCGATTCTCTTTATCGACTTTCTCTTTCGTTAATAACTCAGCTGCAAAACCTTTCCCTGTTGTATTTGACGTTTTGGACGCTAGATAAGAACCTCCTTTATCGAACTATGTGGTAGAATTAGCGCGAAATCTGTTTGCATAGCAGTGGTTATGAAAAGAGAATGTCGATGAAGAGAATCGATCAAAGCAGATAGGACCATTTGAAATGTTCATCGAGAATTCTTTAATGACGTGAGGCATTCTATTTTGTAAGTTATTGTTTAAAGGTTTTCAATATTCACAACAAATTAGATCGATTATGATGTCTGCTAACTAACATTACCTGCACGTTACGACTCATGTTTAAGGGAACTAGCAATCAAAACAATGAAAGGTCGGTGCGAATAAAAGCAACAATTGAATTAAATATTGATTACGCACACTTTTTCTCCTGATTACCACTTTTATTTCTCATTCACCACGAACTCCAGTATAACTGGTTGCCTCACCCGCCACCCAGAGCCAGCCAGCAAATCGCTCCCCTCTGTACATAACAACGCAACACCCTTCACCTGCCATGTGTCTGGCCCTCGGCAGAACAAAAATCGGGATGAAGAAGTTAATCTTCTCTCCGGCTTCTGATTCTGGGTGAGTTGATCCACAAAGAAGGCAACAAAAATCCCGCACCAGAGGCCTATCCTGCACACATCTACCTACCCACATTGCACAACGTGTATGTGCGCCTCCATTGCCAACCATTTTGTTCCGTCGGTCGGCCTCAAGGCTCAACGATTTCGATGTTGGTCGACGTTTGCTAGCTGCTGCCTGCTGTGTTTGAGTGTGAGCAATACAAGCAAATCGTCAGAGCCACCACCCCCTACCATAGTCGAAGCAATCATTCTCCCGACGGCGTTAGCACCTTAGCAACCAATCCAATGCGATCGATGCGACGGAAGGCGAGGCTCCGACTTCTTTTGCTCTCTTTCTCACCGCTCGCTTTTCTCAAGCTATGCTCAGTAGAGTTCAATGTGTATTGGTGTGCGGTGGGAGAGGATCATCATAACCACCCAGTCGTCGTTGGTGGTGGTAGCGGCCCACTGCTGACTGCTGACCGGATGGGAGGGTGTGAGTGATCGCTCTTCTGGATTTGTGTAGTAGAGCGGCTTTCGCCTTTCATGTTCCAACGCAACGCATACCATTAGGAAAACTGCTACTATGTGTTGGTGTAGTTTCGTGTAGGAATTGAAAATTGTGACACCTCTCGCCGCTGGAGTTGATTTAGTTCAGTGCCGACCATTCGCGGGGTATGTTGTGTACTGTTGTGACCGTTTGCCCCATCTCCGTGTGTAGTCGTGTATTTCGAATATACGTGTGGACAGTTTTTCCGCTGCGGAGCGAGTCCTTTCCACACCCGTAGGGGATTTGCGTGTTCTGAAAGATCGATTCCTCAAAGGAATAGCCGCGTAATCCACGTGGATTTTCGCTCATCCTCGCGCACGTTGTGGAATTAATTGGATGCGCGGGATTGACTCGATGTTGGTGTGTCTCATTTTTGTTTAATGATTTTGTCGATTCAAACAAAGCGTAACGGAGCGCGTTGGATGGTAATTGCAATAGAAAACCCCAAATTGGTCAATGCCACTCCTGTTTATTATTTATTAATCGTTTGATGACTCGCAATGAGGGAGAAGTGATTAAACTTGAGACGAGTAAGACAGCGGATCAAAGCCCCCCACACAATCACCGCTAAGCCAACAACGGGGGGAAAAGCAACAGCCCGAAAGAAAATCTGTGTTTATGGATCTCTTTCCCAAGAGAAGCGAAAACAAAAAAAAAGTATTATCTATTTGAATTATACGGCTGGCAATTAAAAATTCAGTGATCTTTAAGTTCGACCATCGTAAATCACACCCAACAGCGTCAAACAATACTCCGCCTGCTATCGGGCGCGTATGAAGGCGGAAATAAGCCAGCCCAGCTTGTTCAACAAATAGTTAATCAATTTCGGTGGCAATAAAATAGAGAAAAAAAAACCAACTGATCCTAATCAGTTTCTGCCGGTTCCAAGCTCCTCGTAGTTGGGCCAAGCTCAATCAACAAGTGCATGTGCCTTAACTAGTCCGTGGATAGTGATCGTAAAACGTAAATAAGCTTGACTTAACCCTCGGTTGCCGATCGTTGACCTTAAGGAGGAAATTGGAGGAAGAAGGAAAATTAAGTCGCCACCAGAAGTGTACGACGGATATGTGGCGACGGCGGAAGTGATTTACTAGTGAACCAATACGTGAAACTGTTTGCCAAGAAGATAGCTCTGTGATCTGTAGGTGGTAGCCGTTAGAAGAAAGGTGTTGAAATTGTGTGAAAATTTGATCCCACCAACCAAAAAAATCATCCTATATGGTAATGGCGGAGATCGGTGGCCCATTGGCGCACCAGTTGAACCCCTTGCAGAACCACCGGGGAGGTCTAGTGCAGCCGTCGCTGGTGATGAACCATCACCTCGACCCGCTGGACAACGGAGGGGGAACGTGCCATGCGCCCAATATACTTCCAAGTAAGTCGCTGGGACATCGCCGGTTTGGTGGATATGCTTCGCTATTGATTGTTGGGCTTTTAATATGAAGATGGAATACGTAGTGATCTTTAGTTTTATGTTTTAAAATTCAAATTTACCGATGATATGAACACATTAATTGTTGTGATAATTGATAAAGAACGTAGTGAATATGATGCACTGCTTATCTTTTAAGGGCTACATTTTTACTCGCATTAAAACGGAGCTCCACGCTTACAATTATTCAAAATATAATCTTACAGTGCAGTGATAGCTATTGTTTACCGAATTATATCTGCTGTTCACTTACAATAAGGCGGTTTGCTTTAGCAGTCTTAGGGAGCGTTTGGAAACTGCAGTTTACCCGGAATTTCGGTCCGTTTTGGGACCTTCTACAAAGGATCGATTGATACAGTTTTGTAAACATCGAAATGTGGTGATATGATAAACAATGGTGAAAGATCGAAACGTCAAACGTGTCGAACTTCAGATCATATTCTATGAAGCACATTGTCCACAACAAGCCTATTGCAATCCGGTCGAACTCAAAATCAGCACCATTCCAAAAGAGACATTTCATTGTAACCAAGCATTTTTGACAAAGAAACTGTAACAATCGATCCCTTGAAAAAGGCCACAAACGGGCCGAAACGTTGGGTAAGGTCTAAAACTATAGACTTCAATCTCCTCCTAATACTACTGAACCTAACCACTATTCAAGTATATCATCACAATCGAACAATTCATAGCAATTCACG
This sequence comes from Ochlerotatus camptorhynchus, assembly GCF_037179485.1. Classification (NCBI taxonomy): domain Eukaryota; kingdom Metazoa; phylum Arthropoda; class Insecta; order Diptera; family Culicidae; genus Ochlerotatus; species Ochlerotatus camptorhynchus. The sequence continues at coordinate 3,036,347 of NW_027040867.1, forward strand.
TAATCTGAACAAACAAATAAAACATGACTATAATCAGTGCGGAAAGTAACCCGTTTAAACTTGTCTGCCACTGTATTGAGGTATTCAAGTTGCCGTCGGTAGAATTGTAGTGTCATGGTCGTAATTGCGAATTGGGCCAAAAATCCCACTCGGAACGTTGAGCTGTGAGAATTGCAAATGTTTCAAGCTTTGTCAGCGTCAGAGCATGATTCTTATTCGTTATCAAGATGGATATTTAAGGTATAGTTTGGTGCTGAAAAAGTGCAAGGGTTTTGTTAAAGACCATCAAAAGGGGGCTATACAATCGAGAAAGCACTGTTTTCAATTTAAAAATATATTCTGAATAAATCCTGCAATCACAATGAAACTCCATTGGATGTTGTGTAAGGTAGTGGTTTCAATCTTAAGGTTATTGCGACTCAGTTTGAAAAATTGTATGTACTCGCTGCCTGCTATTTTTGAGCTTTTTAATCAAGAAAACAAGTAGAGTAAGTGTGTTAGTTTTGGTACCCGTGTGTGTGTGTGGCTTCAGCCCCTGAGGCCTAAATAGGATTTGAAATTATTATTTTAATTATTTATTATAGAGGTTGTATCATTAAAAATATGATGTGAAATGCTTTTCATGATATTATTTGCGCAGATATATGGTGAAATATATGTTGTAACGTTGTAACGAAATAAATTTTGTGAACAATGAGAATATGTGAAATTGTAGATAGGGCCAAAAACTGGCACAATACATGTTCAATTTGACATAATAGTCAATTTCACGACCAAATTTTATCCTCCATTTTTTCAATCTCTTTTTATCGCAAACAAACCACAAATGCTGCAGGAAAATGCGACTAGATCTAGGTCACGAATTATTCATAAGAAAGAATTTCTGAATAAAATCTTGAAATTGGGGTCTTTGATTTTGAAAAAAAAAAACATTTCGGTTTCTATACATCTTCTAAAAGGGCATCATTTTCCGAGCACAACGATATTTTTTTAGATCCCATTTACTTCCATCTCGATTTTTAAATCAATATTTACAGCAAAATAATCACTCCACTGTTTGACACAAAACTAACAAATTGACAGCTCGCTTCCATACAAAGTATTACCGAGGGACACTAAGATGGTGATTTTTGCTAAAGTAATCACATTTATTTAAAATAGTTCCAGTGCTCAAAAATTGATAAAAAAAAATTGAATTCAATTCCATTTGTAATGCAGATTACGAATATGCAATTACCTCAATACCCCTAAAGAATTCAATTGAAATGTAATTAAGATTCAGGGACAATTTTTCGTGATCTGTAATCGTGGTGAAATGAAATGTTTTGTTTTTGCAGCTGTATTTATTTTAATCATTTTATGAACCTTCCAAACACGCTTGACGATTTCAAAAGTGTTCAAAAGTGCTCGTGAGTCAGACAAGAAGCTTTAAAAATATGTCCTAGTCGAGGAGAATCGATTCCAAAAAAATAAGTGCCCTGATGAGGAGAAGGCGTTATTTTTTCGTGGGAATATTCCGGAACCGATTCGCCGGCAATATGAATACCTCTAGAGTGCGTAAAAAACCGTGAGTAATGTGGTTTAGTGTCGAAAATAAGATGAAAAGTGCAGTGACTTTTTCGTTTTCTATAATAGGACTTGGGATTTATCTTGTCTGCTGGTAGCAGTGCTGCAAAATCTCGACAATACACGGTGATATTGACAATTATGCTTTGGTCATTCATTTGAGCTAACAAGCATCGTCATGGCAAACCATGTTAATTGTCAATGACAGTGCGGTCAGTGACGAACCTGTGTAGATTTGTTTATTAACTAAATTTGTAACGAAATTAAAGGACTTGAGCAACACAATTACATGGAGCCGGTAAAGTGAACAAGCATCTACGTCATGAACTGCTTGGATAACAATAATTTGTCTCCACGAAATTACACTTTTTGTTGCAAGGTGAATTTTTGTCATTGACGAAAAATGAATGAAATTTTAACGAAGGTTTTTTTGAGGATCAAGTCTGTCAGTGACGAAAGTCTGTCAAATCTCAGCAAATCTGGCTGGCAGTAGTCTCAGCTTGCCGCTTGCTTGAGATTTTATAATACTGCTGTTGGAACAATGTGTGTCAGCCGGCTCAAAATTTGGTGATATCCAACATGAAATGCATTGATAAATGCAGTAATTTGAAAACTAAATACGACAGCGCATCGTTTGCTGGCTGTTCCGCGGGTCTTGTGTATTTTCCAGGTACCCGGTTCAAGCTTCAGTTGGCTGCGGTGGCTCTTCTTTTCCTTCTGCCATTGAATAGATAGTGCGAATAAGGGCGTATATGTGATCTGTTGCTGTACCTGGTGTGGACATTGGTATGACATTAGTACATCCTTTTCCTTAAACTTGTTGAGGACGACCTTTCTTGTCTCAAAAGTTATCCTTTTTAAAGTACTGATCTTCAAAACAAAAAGGGCACCATTACGGAGCATTAGATTTGATCAAATTATTCGCAGTTCTACTTGACCAACGTTCTACTTGAAAATTCCCAAGATCCCGGACTCAGAAACTTTTCCACAATGCTGGGACTTGTAACAAAAAGAAACATAGAAAATTTGACACGGGCCCATTATTTAAAAAAATTTAAAACTCTGCGCTTGCGGATTAAGAAATTCAATAAAGGAAACGTTCATTTATGGGATATAATCCTATTTTGGCCATGTTTTGGCTTTAGTTAACGTTTTTTACAAGTCTTGAGTTCTGTTTTTTTTTAAATTTATTTATTTGTACAGGCTCAATCGAATAAACTTTACAGAGCCAAATTATCTTTCATTAATTTATTCCGAGCTTGCTCAAACTTTGTTCAGTTTATCCTATTCATTTAAAAAAATAAAATTTATCAATTTGATTGATTTCGCACGTGTAACGTTAATTTGAAAATTTTACTGAATTGTTCTGCTGTTCAAAAACCCGGTAAAACTCTCCCGACTTCGATGATCTGGATTAAGTATGCACCTAAGAAGAACATGAACATTTTTCACGACTATGGGATTTTTTTGAGAACTAAATTTAAAAATCCCGTGCTTCGAAAATTGTGCAAGACCCTGATCATTGAAAAAATATTAATAAATTAAAATTACTTTGCTTGATAAATTAGCAAGAGAGTGTTGCTTAACAGTTTTTTTTTTCGATATGAACCAGCATTTGGCTGAAAGGTTTCCTTGTCATCCAATATCTTGTGTGGTTATGCCCAGGGAAGTCGAGCAAATTTTCAACTCGAAAGATTGCCTGGACCGGACCGAGAATTAAACCCGCCACCTTAGGCTTGTTAATACTGCCGTACAACTGACTAAGCTACCTCGAGGGAGACGACTCTATCTATCTACGCTGCAGGAAAGATTGTGTTTTGCTGTGGCTAGCTGCGCGCGCGCTGAGTAAATAGAAAGAAGATTGATTCTGGAGATTTCCTGCAAAAAGAAAATGGACAATGCAAGTAGATGCGAGAAATGAAAAAAGATTTTTCGAAGATTGATTCACTAGTGTGAGATTTTTTGAGCATCTAGAATTGAGATTCAGATGTGTTGCCCCCTACCCCTGCGAGCTACCTGAAGCTCCAATTAAGACCACGAGATCTCAGAGTTAGACACATTTTCATTATTATTATAGGGATTCCAAAGGTAGAATAAAAATCTGACCCAATTTATAATCAGGATTTTAAAGATATCAGACTTCGAAATTTTTTGAAGATTATTATCTTTGAAAAAAGAATTTGCATGAAAAATAAAATTTAAAACAACAAACAACATAGATTGAGAAACGCTTCACAGTGAGCGACTCTGAACAAAACCTGGAAAAATTTCTGAAAGGCCTTTAAAAGAGCCTCTAGAGGTTTCTTGCGTTCCATTTCAAAGCTAAGAACCATTTTCATCCAAATTGGCCAAATTCGGAAATGGAGCCGGAACGAGTACTCGCAAGAAAGTGACCAAAATCGGGTTTTAATTGAAAAATCGTCATGTGATATTTTTATAGTCTTAAGGCTGATGCAAATATTCCTTTTATTTTTATTTCCCGACTTCACCAACCAAACCACTAAACCAAATTGATGTATTATTAACATCTTATTTTATATTAAATTAAGAAAAAATATAATTTGTTAAGTTTAAGGATAAAGCGTAGAAAAAGTGATGATTTTGAATAGCGCTGATTTTTTTTTCCATATTTGGTAATTTGGGTAACATAAAATGAAAAAAAAATGTTTCTGCTTAATTTGTTTCAAGATTAGATACCGACTTTCATTTAGATTCGATTCGGTTATGCAGTTTCAGACATTAAGAAAAAAATCATTATTCATTGCAAACGATTACGAATCTTAAGAATAACATTTTTGAAAAGCTAATAAATTTTTCTAAAAAAAAATCTTCTATGTAGATCAAAATTTATTCGGACGAAATCAGAAGTTTTTTTTTTTTAATTTATGATTGAACATTTGCGATTGAATAAAATGTAAAAATAAACTTTTTCAATTAATTTTCATCAATACACCGTTTGAAAAATTCATGTAAATTTCTGGGAGATATAGCGCACATAACATTAACGCTATATTTGGCATAAATTTACATGAAATTTAATTTAAATATAATGAACGTTTAAGAATGGTTAAATAGTTATTTTTTTTATTTAGAACATACACAATACCTAATCTAACACGTGACGGAATCCATGTTTGAAATAAAGGATGAGACGTAAACAAACATGTCATGTAAAATTAAGTGCTCCGAGCCTGAAAAGTTCGAAAGTACGTTTGATTGAGTTGAATTTCGCGTGTCATGTCAAAATTAACGCTCGTACATGTCAGTCTCAGAGCACTTAAATTTACATTAATTTTTCTAAGTGTGTAGAAATAAAACATACACGTGCAATTTAAAGCTTCGGAAGTGTTTCTCGTACTTAATTACTATAAATTTCTTCCAAAAATAAAACTCGTTTCTGTTTCGGTTGAAAGTCAGGACTTCCCGGTAAAACTGAATGAGGATTATGAAGAAAATAAAAACTAGCTGGTAGGGAAAATGGCTCTAATGTTGGCCTATGGATCTAAGATTGGGCCCATCGCTAAAAATGTGCTTTTTATTAATTTTATCTAGATGAACGCGTCATTGGGACGGTACTAATAGCTATTTTTGGTCGCTATTGAAAATTTAGTCGATTGCTGAATTTATGTATAGGCCCAAATTAGGGGCACTTAGACCAACATAACATTCATTTTCCCTATTCAATCAATATTCGTTGTACAAATTCATTTGCATATTATGAGATAAACCAAACCAACTGGCTAAAAATCTCAATAATAAAGCTAAAATCAAATCATTTACGTGGGGGTTCGTTTCTCTGTGAGCTCAAGAACCCTATAAAATTAGAAATTTGTACCACCTCCGTGGCCAGCGGTTCTCATTGTGCTGGCCACACAGTAAAAAAAATCCATAGCTATAATATACAAACAGACAATACGTTACCCACTTTTTAAAATTCTACTGGCTGGAACAGCATAAAATAATGGCAAACAAAAATATTGAACCATAATGTGTAAAGATAGGCATTATAAAAAAAATGATTTAATGAAATTTATTGCTTAGCATAATTGGAAATTATCTGCATACCGCTTTAGAAATCCCCTCTAGGAAACTCATAGAATTCACACTACAATTATCTTAGTATTCTTCATAATTCTCGTGAGAATTCCCTTAAACTAATATCCATAATTCTCTTTAAAAGTTACTGTTTGGAGATTTAAAACTTTTATAGTTCTTAAGAATTGTCTTGGCGTTCATTTCAGAATTGTATGGAAAATGTTATCAGAACAATTTTAAAAAAAATCTGGATTTTTCTCAGTAAATTCTCTTGAAATTCAGCTTAGCATTCTCCTTGCAAAATCCTCACATTTCTCTTTAGAGTTCCTTTGAAAGCAACGTATTTTGATCTCAAAACTACGTACTGATAGCGGCGTTGGTGGTGTAGTGGAAAGCATGACTGACTTTCACCCCAAAAGGCCTGGGTTCAAACACAGTCGGCGCCGTCGGGATTTTCTGAGGCATAAAATCTCTTAAGTAAACCCGTTGGTGCCCGGTCCATCCAGTGTATGGGTCGATAGGAAGGGTCCAGGTGTGAGAGCGGCCTCTTTGGCGTCCGTAACATTGGTTCTCAGTACAGAAAACAAATCAGAGAAAAAATAACTACAGGCTGCATTCCAAAAGGTCAAAAGTTATCCGAAATAATAATCGATGTCCCAAGCAACAATTTCGGTTTTATTATGCTTAAGCTTCAATAATGCTTGATAACCTCGATATTTAAAACTTGTGATGTAATTTGGAGTATTTGGCCACATTTAGCTGTTTCCATTAAACCGGGAAAACTTTGTTATACAACCCTGTCACTATAAAAAAAAGCAATGGGTACAAAATGTATACGTTTCTTCTAAACACGACAGAGATAATTTGGACGAACGGATGACCTGTCAAATAGAATCTCTACAAGTATCTGGAATTTAATAAATACTTGCATGTGCAATTTAAGATCATTCGTGATGCAAATAAAATATATTTTTACAGCCATTCGGCCACTAAGAGAACCAGGAATACATTTTTGTTGATAATCTCGGTTTGAAAAAAAAACAACTGCCCAAACTAATATCTCGACACAATGATACTGAAATCTCAGCAAAAAATGTTAACAATCTTTTATGGACTTTTATGAACCGATAATTCAGTTAAATTTAATAAATTCTAATTAAATGGAGGAGCAAAATTGCAATCAGTTAATGTTTATTTATTTGCAAAATATGCTTTTTTAAAGACTCAAAATGATCATATTTGGACCTACAATTAGGATTTAGACATTGTAAATTGAATGATCTGGATATGATTATTCATATGGGTGCAGTTCGTCGACATAGCACACAACTTTTGCATGGCAGAAGAAGTAGGATGAGCTAGATGTAATCGGCTGAAATGAAATATAAACATATTTTAACATATTATTAATTATACCCACGAAAGATTTCGTACAATCTTACGTCTTCCTGCTAGAGTATTCCGAGAATTCGGTCCATCATCACAAGCATTTCCACTGTGCGCAACTCGCGAATATTTTCTAATGAATGAAAAATAATGGCCGATGAAAGCTAGAATTCCGAATCTCGGTATACAAGCAATGGTAAAACGAAATCTCCTGAAACCTATCGAACTGCCCTGAAGCTATCGGATGATGATGATGGTTCCACCGCTTACCCCTACAAAGCTTTGAGCTGAACGATTTATCTCTAAGATAATTAAGTATTAATAAGATTTGTAAGCAAAAACGAACTGGTAACAGTTACAGATATAAACTCCCTCCACACTTTTCATTCGCTTCACAGCGATATAAATGTGAAAAAGCTTAGGCGTGTTCACATTTTTGTCCATCTTATATATTCACAAGCATTTCCAGTGATCAAAAGTTCATGAATAATCATCATAGAAGACATAGCAACCTCACAATCTGGTGCTATCGTAATGTTCAGCATCATCAGGAATGCACACGAACCCCCGATATTCAGCCATAAACCTTACCACTAATTCAAATCATCTTCCAAATAAGTTTTAAAGTTCAATTTTTATTTATTCAAATGTTAAATCCAGTCCTCTATATCCGTAATACGCGCTCGAGGCTCAAGCTTTTGTATAATATTCACAATTATATTTATTTTATTAACTACTACTTTTACTAATCAAATATCAAAAATCCATCATCACCATTGTGGCGAACATAATAGTTTTTGCAGTGCTACAATAATTATTAAAAGTCATTATGACAGCTATCCATACAAAATAATCCGTGAGAGATAACTTCGTCAAGGTACATAATTTGTCAATCCTAAAAATTATCCAGTTATCAATAAAACTTAACAGTTTTAACGTATGGAATGCAGTGTCTCATAAATTATGTAAGTGTTGCTTAATGTTTAATAAGTCTAGGCATCGAATTGAAAACATGTATTCCTTTAAAATATAATGAATTTTGTGAAACACAGGTCAAGAAATGTGGTGTTCTTATTACATCCGCGTGTCTAGTATTGTATCTATGAAAGTAACTTCCTCTTACAATTCGATCACAAAAATATCTGACATTGTCTGAAAGATCTTAAATCTTGCCCGTATTTCTGGACGTTCTTGAAGTTTTCGGAACTACCCTCAAGTTTTCGAAACTTTCTTTAAATTCTTCGAAATTCCAAGAAATTCTCATACTTGAAGATTCCCACATTGTTTTCTGATTTTTATGGAACTAACGTAAAGATTTCCAAGTTTTCCTGAAGTTTTTTGGAATTTCGTAAAAAATCTCGCAAATTTTCTTAACGTGCATAGGACTTCCAATCGATTTAGTGTTTTCTGGACTTTGTTCTCGAAAAATCTGTAAAGTTACTGCATTTTGTCTAAACTTAATTCAAAGATCCTTAAGTTTTCGGTTTTTATCTGAAATTTCCAAAACTTCCCTAAATGCGAAACTTTCTGAAATTTTCTTGAAGCTAATAAAACTGTCACAAAGTTCAAGGAATTTTTATTTGCCCTGTAGTTTTCGGAATTTACCATTAAAGATCTCATAGTTCTGAACTTTTCCGTAGTACTCGAAATTTACCTGAAGTTTTTTTTTTTATTTCTCTGAATGTTTCGGATATTCCCTTAAGTTCTTGGAACATTCCTGGAATTTTAGAAATTACTCTAATAAGCTCCTACTTCCCTGATTTGTTCGGGACTTCCCCAAATTTCTCAGAACTTTTATAAAACTCTTGCAATTTTCCAGAAATTAGTTAAACTGTCGTGATGTTCCACAAAAAAACGTGTTAAAACCGATACATTCCCATTCTTAACATATTTTTAAAAGATTGAATTATGTTTTCTTTGAAATTTATTTAAATTATTATTTGGGTGACAAATAAGGGGCCTCATAGCCTAGTCAGTAAAGGCAAGCCGGAGGCGGCGGCTTCGATTCCTGGTCCGGTCGAGGGAATCTTTCGGGTTGGAAATTTTCTCGACTTCCCTGTCTATACCCAGTATCATTGTGCTTGCCACGCAATATACAAATTCATGCATTGGTATTGACATCAAAAGCAATCAATTAATAACTGTAGAAGTGCATTTAGAACACTAAGTTGACAGCACGTAATAAGCTAATATGCGATAAGCAATAAACTTGATATGCAAAAAAGAAGAAGCAGGAAGAAGACAAATAAGTTTTAAACTGTTTTATGAGGTATCTTGTATTTTGGGAAAATCGGTCAAAATGTTCCATTTTACAAAATGAAATGAATGGCATTCGATTTCCTGATATTTTAACAATAAATGGGTGCTTTTTGAGTTCATTTCCCGAGTGCCAAATAAGTTTTGAAACGCTTTATTAGCTTCTATCATGTATTTGGGGGGAGAATCGGGCAAAACTGCCAATTGTTTTAGGGGTGACATTTGATTCCCCTGATATTTTTACAATGCATATGTGCTATTTGAGTTTCTCCCTGGCGTCAAACCCGTTTTTCTACTGTTATATTAGCTACTATCATGTAGTATGGGAAAAATCGGGCAAAACTGACTTCTCCCTGTGAACTGCATAAGATAAATCAATCAGCATCAATCAATTCCTTGTTTTTTTTTACATAGGCATAGGTATCTGGTAAGCCTTCAAACTAGAGCCTATCTTTTTTCTCCTTTGATTTGTTTTCCGTCGATCTTGTTTTCCGTTGATCTTGTTTTCCAATTACCAATGCTACCGACGCCAGGGAGGCAGCTTCTACACCTGGACCCTACCTATCAACTCATGAACCCGGGACTTTACTTCCATTCCGAAGGAAGGCTTTACTTCCATTCCGAAGGAAGGCGTGATTAGAGATGTTATGCCTCAGAACATCCCGGCGGCGCCGACTGGGATTGAACCCAGGCCTGCTGGGGTGAGAGGTAATCATGTTTACCACTACACCACCGGCGCCGCTAGCACCTATCTAATTAAGTAAGATTACGGGCCCATTTTTTTTTCACTGTGCGGTGTGTCGCGACCCATAGATTGAGAAACGCTGACATATACCCAACATCAATGTTTCTCTCGAATGATATTGATTGAATTTCTTTAAAAACCCTATGTGCGAGGATGTCGTCAAGTTTCAGTTTGGACGTAACAGCCATAGAAAAAGAAATGATACAGTTCAAAATCCTCAATTGGTTTTACGTTTATGTCAAAAGAAATGATCTAAAGACTGTACTCGAAAAAAGATAGACACACAAAAATGGTTGCCAATAATTCATGTTAAGTTTGATTTTCTTCAAGCTTTCAGGGAATAAACTACAACATTATGGTTAGGTTTCCATTTCATCACTTTATTGTATCTCCGCTCCATAACCGAATGCCCGCACCTTGCCCTTCATACCACTCATAAGGTTTTGGGCAATGCTGGGGTCGACTTTTTTGGATACTTTTACCAACTGTTTCTTCAAAGGCAGCTCGTTTTCCAACACCTTAGGTGTTTTACGAAGTCTGGCCTTCATGATGGCCCAAAACTTCTCAATCGGGTGAAATCCTGAGCGAGTTCGGTGGATTGACGTCTTTTGGTACAACAACAACATTATTGTCTCTGTACCAGTCTAATATCGGCCGTGCGTAGTGGCAACCCGAGCAGGAACGAATATCTCGATACCTTAAATTGGTATAGATGAGCCGGACAAAAGAGCTAAAATTATGCAAATACAATACCAAAAAACACAACACAGGTGCCCAAGCAGGAACCGATAGCTAATCGATAACAAATGAATATCTTAATGTGGTATGATGCCAGATTTTTGTATGCTTGTGGTACAAAACCTTGTTTCGATATTATTCAGTTATCGAAATATTTTGTAAAATATCAAATGAATACCAAAATAACAAAATGTGATCTTTCAGTTTTTAGACAATAGCACCTAAAAGAGTTATTGAATTGGTATTAGAAGCCCTTCAAAATAACAAAATATGGTATTCTGGAATCTAAAAAAGTGTCTGTTATCCGTTTGTTATTGTAATAATTAAATTATTTATTAGTTCGTTATTCGTGAAATATTTCTGAAGTATTATTTTTGGTATTTTACCTCTTATGTCAGCCTCACTAATACCATATTTAGGTTGCCAGTTATACTATTTTCATACCTGAATTTGGTATTAATAAGTTATTTTTTCCTGCTCGGGTGTTCTTTTGGTATCTAAATATCAAATTTTGTTATTTACAAAGTATTTTGCATGCAACTTTTTGGTATTATTCTTTGGTATTTTACCTCTTATGTCATGCTGGTCAATACCAAACTTTGGTATCAGGTCAAAATTAAGTATTCATTGGTTATTTTCTCCTGCTCAGGAAGTTATCAAAACAGCGTCTCACCTCCGATGGCCTGCCAAATCAAGAACTTTTTGACGAATTTGTCCACCTTCTTCTTCCTTACCTCTTCAGGAATGGCCAACGGTGATGTGGCAACGTAAAACTGCCCCGTTGATGTAAGTCTCGAGGTCCATCACGACGCACGTCGGATTCGTCAGCCACTCCCGGTACAGCTTCCTGGCGCGGGTTTTGGCCACCGTGTTTTGTTTATCGTTCCGGTTCGGTGCTTTCCGGACTTCGTAGACGTGAATGCCGGCACATTTGATTGTGTTTTGGACAAACCAGATGGAAACATCCGCCTTCTTCGCCGCATCACGGATCGAAAGATTCGGCCGACGCTTGAACAGGCTCAACACCTTTCTGGCCTTCACCGGATCAGCTTTCTTTGGTTTTCAGCCGTAGTCTGCTCGCCGCTAGGTCATCTGGGTCTCTTTTAATGACTTCACCACCCGGGAAATCTTCGAATGATGGATTCCCAGGTGTTTCCCGATCCATCTGTGGGACGCAGTCGGATTTTTCACAATGGCACACCAAATTTTTGGCGGATCTGCTCTTGTTCCAGCAGATTGTGATGTAATTGTGCCAGCGTTAACATTACACTCTTAGCTAGTTTCAGTCCAAATTTCATTAAACCCACACGTTAAAAATTTACAAACTAATCAATGTGTCTCACTTTTTTCAAGTATAGTCTTTATTACATTAAAAAAAATTGCTCAAAACCATTTATTTGATTTATTTTTATTTCATTGATACAAACCATACCAAAAATCCAGAACGAATAGGTTAGTCATCAACTAAACCCAAATTGTGTATGCATTCTTTCCATCATTCTACGCCCTTTCACAGTTCCCGGTAATCGTTACCGTAGGTAATTAGCAAACCGGTTGGCAGATTACAAACGACACAAGATTGTACAATTATATGAGCCCTCGCAAATCACCAACATGCAACCATAGCCGTTGAGTTAGACCAACAACTGACTTACGGTCGTGATCCGAAATTTCACCAAGCTCGAACCCGTTCAACCACCCACCACGGTTCGGTGAAGCATACCGACCTCGGTGGGCAAACAGGTCAGCTTGGAAATGAAGGATTTCCCAGCTCTGTTTCTGCTTTACCTGATGATCACCCGGCAGAGTCATTAACGTCTGCCAAAAATGTATGCGAAGCAGCTGTAAGAGCCAGGGTTGTCCTCAAAATTATCAGTTTACTCTTGCGTTGATACTAGTTAATACCATAATTCAAGCATAAAAACAAATCCTACGCGATGTCAAGGGGTAAAGCAATAATTCCAAAGAAGACTTACGTAATTGTTGCAAGACCCTATGCACCTGGCAGTTTGAGCTTGTGTCCTGAAAGTAAACATGTGGCACATTTACATTTGCTAAGCATCGAACAGTTCTTTTTCTGCTGTCACTCAATTCAAAATAAATAAAATAAGTCTTGTGCAATTTGAAATGCACTATTTTAAATCGAATCTAAATTAGTCAAACATCGAATCCAAACCAATCGAACGCAGTGCCGAGCAAAAAATCCATGTTTTGTTTACGCAAACGTCACTCATCAACATGTGTTCAATCACGGAACACGCGTCGGTGCTTTTTTGACATTTTGTTTTCCTCCCGAAAAGCTGAAATCTGATGGATGGATGTTGTTACTGCGCTGCTTCACCATATAACCGAAACCTTCGAACCGACAGGCGGTTGAAATTTGATGACGGCAATTTTAAAATTTATCTCCCATGTTCTCCTCACATTCCAAGTGTATTATATAGACGCACTTTTTCTCGATTTAACCAAGAAGAAAAAAAAAAACAACGAGAACAGCCAACCATTTAGCGGTTAATAGTTCACGCTCATAATTCTTCCCGGCTGCAGCAGCCTGCCGATGGTTTTCCTTATGCGGAACAAGATTTAATACCCGAAAAACGACTATCTAATTGACTCTATAAATAGAGCAGTTTTTTTTCTTCTCGTGTGGCTTCCCATCTCGGACCCATTCGGATCCATTATTTATCTGAACCTTGTTTGTTTTGATTGTTGTCAGTTAGGTTTCCCACAAGAAGCACACAAAAAACGAACTGTCTTCAAATGCACTTCTCTTCTCCGTGGCAGTCTTCCATTACCGCGCGAGCATCTCACAGCCAGCCATAAATTGTATTTTTTTTTTCTCGCTTCTCATGCAGCGTGCGGTTGACAACTTGGCAGTACCGAAATCAGAGTTGGTAAAGCTACTTCGTCGTCACCCATTTTAAAGGTTGGTTATAAACTGGTGACCTCCGAGAGTGACCCCGCTTCCAGCTCGGGGTTTTACTCAATGTGTAGCTAAATGCAAAAGAAGCCAAACATTTATGAAGTCGTCAGCAATGTGAGTGACACACGCGCGACAAGGTGACAGTTGAATTTTTGGTGAAGAAGGGGAAAAAATGGCAGTCCACCTGCTGTTTGAAGCACAGTCATGCTTCCAATGATGTGGATCGCAGAGGTTTTTTGCATTTTAAAACCGGACTTAAGTTAACTACCTTGATTCGTGCAATTGATATCTTGACTGTTTCTTTTCCAGTATGTAAAAAGTTCAGTTAAGATTACTGCTCCATTCGGTTCAGTGTTAATGAATAATTAAAACTGAGCTCCTCACATGCTACCTATGACGAGTTTTTACTGAAGAGCTGGCATTGCTCAATTAGTACAGGGAGGTGTGATTTACGCGATGAAATATCACATTTTTTGCTAAAAAAATATAAAAGGCTGTCGTTCGACAATGTGCTGCTTTTGGTAATGATATCAGAATGTAGTTGTAATTAAATAAACCTTAAATATTCCTTTGATTGAAATTAGATTTATTTTCAAGTCATATTTATTCGTAAAAAGTTGAGATTCTTACTTCTTACAATAGAATCGAGGTTTTTTCTATCTCCGTATTACTGAACTTCACAGCAAAAAAATAATGTTGATATTACATCAAAGTGGATGCACTTCAATCGTGTAAAGGATATGGTGTAATATTACTTTCCAAAAAGGACAAAATTATCATGAATACAGTGCATGAACTGACATTACGCTGATTTCACTGCATTTGTTTATTTTTGTGGCCATACAAATTACATGAGATTTTCGACATGATTGAAGTGCATCCTCTTGGATGTAATATTAAAATTTATTTTTTGCTGTGTTATTTATCTGGCGACATATTTTGAATTGGATGGTGATAGGAAGTACACTGAATGTTCTTGTAAAACGACAATCGCTAACTGAAATACATTTTATGTTTTTAGCCAGTTGTCAAATATACTTAAATTGCATCAACGTTCATCTAGTTCATCTTGAAAATTTCAAATTGTATAAGTCTGTCGGAAATTGTTTCCGTAAGAGGACTTTGAGTTAAAAAACATTTCGACTAAAGGTCATGCAGTTAGCCAACAATTAGTGTACTTAATCAATAACTTCAAAATATGCCAATTTCGTGACATGTTATAGTGTAGGTATAAACATAATAAAATAAAAACTTAATTTATCCATCAGGTGTCTTTCCCGTACTAGGAAAGTTATGAATAAATTTAAACTTTGTTGTCATATCGTCGGGATTATGGAAATGTTAATGGAATGTTAACCGATATGTACGTGACAGGGTAACCGGGTATCCAGCACCCATAAGAATAACACGCACATCAAAAAATAATTAAAATTACATGCGACATAATCTGTTAAAAAACGATAACATATGGAGAACGTAATGAAGTCATACATGTAAGTTTACATCTTTTGGTATGTAACTGCTTCAAACATGTGAATTTACGAGCTTGTCATGTTCATCATGTAAATTTTTCATAATAACTTATGTAGAATTACACGTTTTTTTCCTGTTAATTGACATGTTTTACATCGAAATAAACATTTACATTAAAAATGTGGAATTTCACAACACTTTTTTTGCTGTGCTGCGTAGAAAACAAATTCTCACTTGCACTTCCGGAGAACTTTGAGATTTGGGCGTAATTGCTTTTGTAAACAAACACGTCGATTTCTCCCGAATAAAAGAACAACCTCGCGAACAAACTGTACCATATGAGAGAGGAACCATTCCTCTACCTTTTATGTTATTAGTTTTTGAGATTGAGCTTTAATTCGCGAGAAATCGACAAATGACGTGTTTGTTTACAAAAGCAATTACGCCCTAATCTTGAAGTTCTCCGGACTATTCGACAATTTAATGAGGAGAAGAAAGTAGGCCGCGCTAAAAAACTGGCGTGTTTTGGTTTTGCTGCAGTTTTTTTTTGTGATTTTAATAAATTTTAATTATTTTCTTTCAATTCTTAATTCTAAACTTTTGATTGATTCGACTTTGTCAAGTGCTGACACCTTAAGAAAATAGAAGAGAAGGAAGATCTGTGCACCGCATTTGTCGTGAAACGGTTTTTCTTCAACGATACGGTGCTGAATATTGACGAATAGTCGTTCATTCCAAGCGCAGACAGGAAGTCATTTAAACAAGCTCTATCACAGGCCGGACCATTTCATATTCATCACCGTCAAGCAATTGAGATCACACGTCACCATGGCCATTTGGATTAAAGAAATGGGGCTGCATTTGGAAGATGCATTTTGTTCCAGCTTAGGAAACACGAAAAGGCGGGCTAATTACACATCATTCGGGTGTTTATATTATATTTCAATCAGTATTTGTAAAAACATTACTGCCTGCTTAAGCGAATTCCGCCCCATCTCCTAGCCTAGCCAACTATCCAACTCTGTAGCATCTATGAGGACAACGGTGAGTCGCTGGTCTCCCGTTAAGCAAATCCTTCCTTTCCCCGGGGGAGGGGGAAGATGGGCATAGTCAGCAATGGCGATTGTCATGCTTTTGCTGTTCTGAACTTTGATTGGAGAGCTATTCACTCAAAATAGTTTTCCTTATGCAATCAGAATAAGAACATGACGGTTGCAAGTATGTATACAATTTACGAATTACTACAAACGCAACGCAGCGCAACACAAAAATATCAATATTGTTTATCATTCCAATCATAAAGAGAGAGAGAAGGATTAGTAATTTCCATTTAATTCCACTACATTATTTGCTTATCCTTAACAGATACGGGTATTTCGTCTACAATGTGCACACTTTTTCAGTGTCTTGTACTAATACGTGGAACAAAACTACCAGTTTTTACAAAAATCTAAGAACCACTATAACGTTTTGCTATGGAATGAATGGTAGTACTACAGTCTGGAAAGAGTGGAACGGTCAAAAATGTGTCGACTAAAATTTAATATATTTTTTTTTTATCGTGCACTTAAAAAACTTGAAACACGTGAAGGTGGATTTCAAGCAGCTCCCAGGTCAAAAATTTTACACGGTTACCGAAAAAAAAACAGGTTCAAGATAATTTTAAGCAGAAAAAGTTGTCAAAGATCCCGAAAAATACTTGGTTTGGCAGGCAATTTGCACATGTGGGCTGAAAAGCGGAATTTTCGTGAGTTTTCACTGTTAACTAAAATATTTATGTAAAGGAATATTTTCAAAACCGTTTGTTGCCTTTTCTGAAGAAACACAGTTATTCCGTGCTGTTTTGGACAGACCTCGCTTCCTACCACTACGGGCAAATGGCTCAGGAATGGTATACCGCCAACAACTTCCAAGTCGTACCCAAGAACAAAAACCCTCCAAACTCATCGGAGCTGCGCCCAATCGAAAAATATTGGGCAATCGTTAAGCGAAACCTCAAGAAAACTCAGAAAAAAATTGAAAATGAGAAACACTTCAAAGCAAATTAAGCAAGTGATTGAGTTTTGGTGTTGGACATCATTGGTAAATTCCTAGTCAATTTCATGTGAGTGTGATTAAAAACTAATGATGAATGATTTCCACGAGTTAAAATTGAAGTTTGGAAGATCAATCCGATGTTTTTATATTAGAATAAGGCTGAGGATATATAGCGATTTCAGGGTAAGTATAACATATGGATCAAAAGGGCCACCACCTCTTGAAAACGGGACTTGTGACGTAAATCAGGTCATGAACTACCCTGCAGACTGCTCCGGAGCTTGTGATTTTCTTTTCTCAAATGGCATTCCAGTTTACTAACACTTATTCTCAAACGTCATTTCACTATGATTTATTGAAAAATATCGAATACGTCATTTTGATAAATTAGGCGAAGGTCACAATGGCCGAATAGCTCATTGCTCATAGTAAAATGCGAAGTTTCATGGAATTCGGAGAGGGAAAATAAAATCGATTCATCAGTTAGTGTGGTACAACTCAATATTCATTGTTTCCCAACCACAGTGCTCCATCAAAGATTTTTTGTTATCTCTTGTTGGCTCAGCGTTTCTTTTAAATCACAGAAAATAATCAAACATTTTTCATGAATATGCTGTCTAAGAGTCGGAGTCAAAGTGATAATATTTTTTAATCGACTCCGCAGCCCTGGTTCATATGGAATGTTGCATTTGTCAAAGATGAAGAAGATTGTTCCAAAGAACAGTTTATGAGAAAAGTATTGTGATTTAATATTATCCAAAATTTATGAAATCATATCGAACTGACGTATTTGTGCCTAACTTTGTCCGATTCCTAGAAACATGAGAGCAATCAGCAAACCAGATGAGCAGCAAAGTCTGCAAAATAATTCTTATTAGCCAAATAGTAATGTGTAATAATACTCTGACTGTACCTAAATAGAATGGAGCTATTTCTCCATTTTACGAGAGTAAAAACTGTCCCGAAAACGCATACAAGAGTTTGATTATCGTGAAATACCCATGATTCATCTCACCGCGAATCCCGGTCCTCGATCCCAACAAATTCAACGAATCGTCAAGCTCCGGAGCACTCGCTAATTGCGACAAAATATAAAATTAAACAGAAACCCTCCATAAAAGCGAGCAAACGACCAGATAATTTAAGGTGAATATAAAGTTCACACTATTTTACGAGCATCGTGTCGAGATGTCGTACAGCCGTCCGATGCTGCGCTGGCCCAGCCGGGAAGGAAAGTCGTTAGCGTGAGTCTACACGGTACAGGACGACAACGACGTCGTTGGTCGGTCAGTCGGTTGGTCGTTTTGTAGATGGTCAAACGATTTGCCGCCACTATTAACCACATCTTACGTACACATGGATGGTTTCAGCGTGCGCGGTTAAGGATCGCATTCCAGAGCTTAACGATCTACGATTTTAGTTGGCTTGAAAAATTAACCTATCTCACAGCAGAGAGGAGTAGCACCCACACCCACGAAAACTTCAGCAGGATCTCCCAGGAAAAAATCACACTTTCTTTGAATTCCGTCCGAAAACAATCGGCATCATATTGTCTTCCGTTCTCCCCCGATCCAACTGTGGAATGCATCCATGATGGGCCCGCAGTATGAAAGCCGAGAGAAAATTATTTAATTACTCCACACTTGATCGGTTGGATGAAACTGTGCTGTGGTATGGTTGCCCAGAGTCTCTGATGTGCGTATCTCAGTGCGGTTGGTGCGATTCGGCAATTTTAATTAAAAATCCGAAAGTATTTCGAAAATAAAATTGTTTGGAAATAGATCCGTGGCCGGCCTGCAAACGGTCCGGGGAAGATGAAAAGAAATGTCTCTGGGTGCCGCCAACCCGCCAACAGCGAACAACCCAAATCACACGGCAGAAGCAGCAACGGGCTTTGGGCAGCCGGCAGCAACTCACAGTTCTCTTTTTTCAGGTGTTATTTTTTTTTCATTTATCGTTGGTTTTTGGATGTTTTTTTTTCTAAGGAACCCATCTAAGCTCGTATAGACACCGCATTGTCAAGGCCGATTCCATGGATCGTGCTTTAGAGTAGTTCACTTGAAAGCAGGTTACACTGAGATCGTTGAAGTTCACCAGTAGGGGAGAATTTTATGGGTTCTGAAGTTGACCACCCCGTAGACAGGTTGTAGTTCAAATGCGAAGATTTTTTGTATTTTAGGAAGCCTTCGGTTGTGGAGTTAGTACCCATTGAAATTGTCCGCGCATCCGAAAAAGCCAAAAAGTTGCTCATTTTAATGAGATATAAAACTTCCTTCTAATTAAAAAGAGAGCAACCATAATTACGCAGATCGGTAGTTTTGGTTGAGATCTTAGCACACCATAACTGACGCTGAGGAGGCGAGTCGTATTTAGTTGTGATAATCACTGACGACACCTTAAGGTTCAATTTTCTTTGATGCATTTTCGAACAATTCAAAAGCAGTGAGAGGGAAGGATTAGTAATTTCCATTGAATTCCACTACCTTATTTGCTTACACACTAAATTTCGGTTCCCTGAGACCGACACATGTAAGCGGGCCTTTTGACATAAGAATCAGTTGAAAGAAACGTGAAAATCAATTCAATCAAACGTTCTCTTCGTCGACTAGCTGATGTTTCGGTTTGAAAACACTTAATTTTACATGAAATGTTTGTTTACGTTCTATGATTTACGTCCAATATGGATTACGTCTCGTGTAAAAGTAGTTATTTCTAAGTGTGTATCCTTGACAGATACGCGTATTTCGCCTACAATGTGCAGACTTCTTCAGTGTCTTGTACTAATAGTCGAGTCGAGAATTAATACAAGACACTGAAGAAGTCTGCACATTGTAAACGAAATACGCGTATCTGTCAAGGATAAGCAAATAAAGTAGTGGAATAAAATGAAGAATACTAATCCTTCTCTCTCTCTCATGATATTGAATTCCGTAGTTTGTTGATCTCGAGGCTCTCTGCAACATCCAGTTTCCATGGTGTGGATACGGTTCGTAAAATCGTAATGTCCTCCTTAAATAGTTGATGGTCGCCTGTGAAGATGTGTTCTGTAACCTTTGATTTGAAATCATATGTTAGGATTTTTTCCTCTTGCTTTTTGGCCTTATTAACCTCCGCTATATGTTGTTTAAATCTAGTTGCTAAAGTTCTCTTGGTTTGTCCTACGTATACTTTGTCACAATGATTCCAGCTGGGTCTATAGTGGATCCTAACAATGATTTCAACTGGTTACTGGTGAAAATTAAATCTAAATTTAATTGTTTTAACTGTGGTCTTACGTAGCTTACAAGTAATATCTTGATCAAATGAAACGGACACTCGTTTCAAGGGTTCATGTGCTGCGGTGAGGGTGCCTGCATTGTGGTTTCCTTATATCTGTTGAGTCTCGCTGATTCGAAGATATACTGTAATTCCTTAACCTTTCTTGTATCGCTGAGTGGAAGAGTCTTCATCCGATGAATCATGTGGTGGAAGGCGGCCATTTTCTGCTGGAATGAATGGTTGGAAGTATAGGGGATAACTCTTTTGGTGCTTGTTGGTTTCCTGTAAGTTTCGTATTCAAGCGAAGATGATGATGACGATTCCCTGATGACTAAAATATCGAGAAATGCGAGTTTCCTGTCTTTTTTCTATCTCGTGAGTGAATTTGATATCCTTGCGAATTCTGTTGATCTCATCTAAAATTTGTGGAAGGGCTTCACTTATAACTACGCTGAAGATATCGTCAACAAACCTCCACCAACGGTTTGGTAATAGTCCATTCTCCTTCAGAATTGTCTCCAAGTTGGCCATGAGAAGTTCACACAGGAAGGGGGATAGGGGGTTTCCCATTGGGGCTCCTTTCGTCTGCTTGTAGAAGTTACCTCGGAAAGAGAAGTAGTTCTCTTCTATACAAAGGCGGGTCAGCTTAAGGTACGTCCTAACCTTGTTTCTCCATGCTGCATCCTCTCGTTGTATTAATAGCCAGTCTTCCAAATGGTTGATCGCTTCCTTGACCGGTACGCTGGGAAAAAGAGCTGTGACGTCGAAGGATACCATAATCTCGCCCTCGTTGATGTCTCCTGAAGATTGTAGTTGCTGGGCGAACTCCTGGGTGTTACTAACTGCTTTATTCTTGAACTCATTCGGCATACTCTGGAACTCTGTGACTAGCCACTTCGCTAGTGTGTGGGTCGGGAACCAACTGCAGGCACGATCTCTCGCATTTCATTCCCCGGTTTATGGACTTTGGGGAGACCTTTTATCCTGGGTAGAATGGGATTAGATTCCCGTAAACGACCTGCTCCCTCTCCTAATATTGATTTGCACTCCTTCAGTGCTCTCTCCACGCGTTTCACTATGTTCTGTAAGGGGTCTACTCGAAGCCGTCTATACGGTCCGTTGTCTTCGTCTCTTCGTCGTCATTTGATTGTCGTAATCGTCCTTGTCCATGATAACGACCGCGTTTCCCTTGTCTGCTTTCACATAGTATACTGCTTTACTTTTCAGCTCCTTTACAATCCAAATTTCCTTTTTTGATAGTCCTGACCATATTCTGTGATGATATTGGAAGTGTATTGGTAATCGCTGTTTCTACGTCAATGATGATCTGCTCCACGTCTGGCTTGGTTGTAACCGCGTATCCTAGCCCCTTGTTGAGGTCTGCCAATTGTTCTTCCGTGAATGTGGTCGTCGGTTTACAACCAACTTATCAATGGAGTGAACCCTCGGCGTCGTGATGAAGGTGGATGGGATCTGCTCACCCGTTCGGTATGTCGTCCGTCTCCGTTGAGACTCGTTTCGTAGTCTGTTTAGCTTCCTATCGTGCAACTTTCGTTTCCTATCCGATTCGCACTCCTCTGCTACCTTGGCCCTAGACAGAAACTCCTGGAATTTAATTGTATACTGTGTAGAGAATAACATTCCAAAATCTTCATGTCCTATATAGTCGTCTGATGCTATCCTTGATGAACTCTGCTTCCATCCTCTTTACTACGCTGAGTGGGGTGGGTGTCCGTACCTTAATCCTATGGCTTATAGGTATAACCTTATAGTTTTGGCATTTCTTCAGAAATGTTACGTCCTTACGAAGCGATGCGATGGTTTTCTTCAATCCGATGAATTTATTTGGCTCCGACGGCTTGGGTGCCATGATGAATCCTGATGAATGTGGGCGTCTAAGTGGAATACCTGTATAAAGAGAGAGAGAAGGATTAGTAATTTCCATTTAATTCCACTACCTTATTTGCTTATTCTTGACAGATACGCGTATTTCGTCTACAATGTGCAGACCTTATCAGTCGAGTATTAGTACAAGACACTGTGAATAAACCCGGGGGCAACTTGACAACTCCAGTATACTGCCAATGTACCCCGACAATTTGGTGCTGATGGTTTTGTCAAACTCACAAGTTACAGAAGGTTTATCTGAATAGGGCGAATGCGGAAATTATGTACAATAAATAAAATCCAAGTTTAAAATTCATCTCATTGTCGCGCACCCACCAAACCGGAACACGCGTCCGACGTCAAAATTAACATTAGTGACATAAGTCCAGTGATGCCAGCGAGATATGTCGTTTTGATTTTCAGTCGTATGCACAATTCATAATCAGTTGTTTGAAACTTTTTTTTTTGTAGTCTCGTGTGTCTTTGAGCAGAACAGAACCAAAAGTTCAAACATATTTGTAAAACAAAAATATGTGATTATCATCGAATTAATCGAAACAAATGAGAATTGAGCGAGGATACTATCGGGGATTTCGACGTCATTGCTATTATCGTCGATGATCAACACACAAGGAATAATTTTACAGCGAGTAAGAGCGTACTTATTACAGTAATGTAAGTAATGTAACGGCTAAATCGTCAAACCTGCATAGATAAGCGCTCTGTTTTCGAATCGGTTTTAATAGTATCGTTTAATCCATTTGGACTGCAACTTCAGTGAATCGGTAAACAATTAGCTCCTGTACCATCCAACATAAAGTACGCATCGAGTTTTGCCCAAATCGAAGTGGTGAGCTGGTTTGAAAATTCACTCCCTGCTTCTATTCTGCCGCCATTGACAGTGATATTTCGTTGCCAGGAGTGTTTGTGTTTTCTTTAGGGAACGATCGGTGGTGTTACTCATTATCTGCTTTGTGCTCATACTGTATCTGTGTTAGTTGCTCTTTGGGTAGTATGTACTATAATTTGCTGTTTCTGTTTTGCTCCAGTTATTCACACGTTCCACTGTTTACGATTAGATAGGATAGCGAAGGTGTTTATATACGACAGTCTCAAAAGTCGTGTTGTTCAACCTGAGCCAGTCCTGGTCAGAAGTTAAACAGTGCGTGCGGTGCTGATGCGTGAATAGAGTCGCTGTTGTTGTGTATATCGGCGGTCTCAAAAGTTGGTATACATCAGCTCGGCTAGATTCTGGTTCTGGTCGGATGCTTTGGTGGATTCTGAGCGAGACGGTTATTTCGCATTGTATAGGAAACCTAGCTTGCAATTGTACAGTGCAGTTCTAGTTTCAGGGTAGATTTCTGAGTTTTGCTATTTCCTGTTTCCAACTGAATTTACATACTTCTCCTGGTAGGGACTTCTCTCTGAAAGTGTGCTGCAGAAACGTAGGGTGAATTTGATGATCATGGATCCATGTAGAATTTGTGGCAATCCAACTGAGCCCACGGATAAGACCGTCCTGTGCAGTGGATCATGCGCAAAATTTTTTCACCCCTGCTGTGTTGGATTAAACGCGACGAATCACAAAGCCTGGACGGCGAATGTGGGACTACTGTGGTTTTGTGACATCTGCCGAGTAAATTTCAATCCTGTTGTCATGGACCGAGAGACAGTGCTGCTGAAAACTTTAAGGGATCTTCTGGTACGTGTGGATTCCATGGACCTGCGCATCGGACAATATGGAGAAAATTTGAAAGTTCTCAATACCATGTTATCGGCTGTACCATCTAACAGAAGGGAATCCAGTGCATCCAATCGTCTCCAGCAATTACTTTCCGGCTGTTCTGGTGGCGGTCTTGCGGATTTTCATTCGAGTATTGATCGGATAAACCTGGACAGTTCCTTACAATCGCAGTTGGAGAACTCATCAGCTGGTGAGGATGGTCTGGCAGCTCTATCACCTATCGTGGAAAACAATTCTGTGAACCAACTCACAGCCACCCAAAATACTGCAAGTTCCGTTTCGACTGCATCTACCAATACTATTGCAACTGTTACTGCTACTACCGCTGCTGCTGCTGCTGCTGCTGCTGCTACTGTCACTACTCCTGCTCCAACTACCATTGCCTCCACTACTACTGCTGCCACCTCTGCCACGTCTACTGCTACTGCTACTGCCACTGCTGCTGCCAGTACTCCTGCTGCCACTTCAACTGCTGCTACTGCTTCCACCTCCACCGCTCTCTCTTCCTCATCATCTGCTGCAACGATCACCACTAACCCGGGAGATGATGAACAACGAAACCCACAAACGGAATGTCGTCTGAGAGTTGCAAATAGGAACCAACGTCAACGTGATCAGACTGAAGAAGTGCTGAGGTCTTTCTATGTAACACCATTCGCCATTGATCAAACAGAAGTCGACATCCTGGAATACATCAAAGAGATTTCGAACGCTGAGAATTCTACACTTCGCTGTGCCAAGTTAGTTCCGAGAAATAAAAACATCGATGAGCTAACATTCATCTCCTTCAAGGTGACGGTATCTGATGACCTGGTTGGTATTGTCAGTGATTCCTTCTACTGGCCCGAAGGCGTTCAGGTCCGTGAATTCGAATCAAAAAACGCGAATCGACCAGTGAGCCTTCAGCAGTCCTAACAAATGAGATGATGATCAGTTCCGAGGTAAGGCCCGATGATGTCTATGAATCGGTTAATTCACGTTGCATTGCTGATACGATCATGAAACACTTTATTGAGAAACCCGCTAGGAACTACATTAAAATTGCCTTCCATAATGTTCGCAGCATTGTTAAAAATATTGATTATTACAGAACCTTCTTTCAGAACTCAAAGCTAGCTGTGTTGGGGATTGTTGAGTCTTGGTTGAAGTCTTCAATAACTAACAAATTTGTTGAGTTAGATGGCTACAAAATTGTTCGTTCTGATCGACTTTTAGACAATAAGAAGCGAGGCGGAGGAGTTGCTTTCTATCTAAACAGTAAAGCAAAGTATAAGGTTCTTGCTAAGTCTGATGCTGGTGATGAAATTGATTACCTTTTTGTTAAATTAGTTCATTCAAAGCTTGTGTGTGGCATTGTCTACAGACCTCCAGATGTAAGGGTTTCTAAACTTAACAGTATTTTCGAACTTGCGCTGGAAATCAGTGCTACTGAATCTCATTTCGTATTGATGGGCGATTTCAATATAAATTTGTGTGACACTTCTTCACCTGTTACAAACAAGTTAATCGATATGGTTAAATCGCTTTCTGTTAAAATTTTGCCTCTTTCCCCCACTTGTCATAAATCAGGCTGCAGTTCATCTTTTATTGATTATGCACTTGGAAATTGTACGTTTAACGTTAGCAACATTTTTCAATCTTCTATAGGAGGTGTTAGCGATCATGATTTGATCTGCTTCGATTACAGAGTTAAGGTACCTCATCAACCTCCAGCTGTGTATTGGACAAGAGAATATCTCAAGATAAACACCGATAGTTTAATAGCTGACTTGCAAAGGTACAATCTTGATGCTATTTATTACTGCAACTCAGTTGATGGAAAATTACAAATTCTAAACGATATGCTTTATTCTGTCATTGATGATCATGCCCCGTTGAAAATGAAAACTACTGTTGATCCTAGTGCTCCATGGATTAATCCATACATCAAAAATCTCTTCCAAAAACGATCTGAAGCTTATGATAAATGGAAAACAGATAAACCCAGCGCAGCTAAATGGAATGCTTTTGCAAGGTTGCGAAATAGGTCAAACCGTGTAGTGAAACAATCTAAGTACACTTACTTCTCTCGGCTCCTTAACCCTTCTCTTTCTTCCAATAAACTTTGGGAGAATATAAAACGTTTGGGACTTTCAAAAACTCAAAGTAGAGCAGGTGGTGGTGATGTGTGTAACATCACTGCCGAATCATTGAATCAGTTCTTCATGTCAAATCAAGCTCCTATTACTTTTGATGAACAATCTGTGGCTGGTAGGTCCTCGTCATCTTCTTTTTCATTTAGGAATGTAACGAATGAAGAAGTCCTGACCGAATTCAATTCCGCGTCCAGTGATTCTATCGGCTTTGACCAGTTACCACTCAGCGTTTTGAAAAAAACTCTTGTTGTCATTCTTCCTACCATAACGAACTTATACAATCACATTATAACAACTTCAACATTTCCACAGCTTTGGAAGATAGCACGTGTTGTACCTATTGTCAAAATTGATAATCCAATGAACAACAAGGACTACAGACCGATTAGCATCCTACCTGCTATTTCCAAAATTTTTGAAAGTCTTCTGACTAAACAATTAAACGATTATCTGATTCATAATACGTTACTATGTCCTTTACAATCTGGTTATCGTAAACATTGCAGTACTACAACAGCTTTGATTAAAATAGAAAACGATATAAAAACTGCGCTTGACAAACGTAATCTAACAGTTCTAGTTCTTTTGGATTTTAGTAAAGCTTTCGATTCTATCAATCATAAATTGTTATGTCGGAAGCTACGTAGTTTTTTCTATCTCGATACAACTTCTGTAAACTTACTTTCCTCATATCTTACGGGACGAACGCAATATGTTGAATTTAATAATACAAAATCGGAACTTTTGAATGTAACAAGTGGTGTGCCACAAGGATCTGTTCTAGGTCCACTGTTATTTTCCATGTTCATCAATGACCTTCCAAGTATTTTAAATTATTGTGCTTACCATCTCTATGCTGATGATGTTCAGTTATACCTCTCTGGTAAAGTCGAAAATTTACAAAATATCGTACGTTGTGTTAATTCGGATATTTCAAAAATTTGTGAATGGAGTGTAACAAACGGCTTACAATTAAATGCAAACAAAACTCAAGCAATCATATTTAAAAATAGATCAGTAAGCATTTCAGATGCTTCTTGCATTATGATAGGTGATACCGCAATAGCATATTCAGATGTTGTTAAGAATTTGGGAATAATAATGGACTCGCATCTGAACTGGACTGCACAAGTAAACAGTGTTTCAAAAAAAGTATTTTTTGGTCTGCATTCATTAGTGCTGTTGAGAGGCTGTACTCCTAAACATATTCGTTTGAAATTAGCTCGAAGTCTTCTAGTTCCGCTATTTAACTATGCTGATGTTCTATATACATCTACTTCCTCCAATAATAGTCGAAAATTACAACTTGCATTTAATGCTGTTACAAGATATGTTTATAAAATTCCTCGCTTTGAACATATTGGCATCAATCACAAGGGGATTTTAGGTTGCACTTATGAAAATTACGTAAAGCTGAGAGTATGTACCCAAACTTACAAAATTCTGAATGAAGGCCCTGTTTATTTGCATAATTTATTTTCATTTTTGAGGTCATCTCGCTCAAGAAATTTATCACTCGCTAGATGTCGTACAGAGATCTACAGATCCTCTTTTCATCAACGTGCTGCGAAATTATGGAATGAACTGCCTATGAATTGCAAACAAGCTGCCTCATACGTATACTTTAAAAATCAATGTAAACAATTATTTTCGAGACGGAACTGATCATCTCTCAGTGTAGTACGAGCTTTGAGAACACATGTGGTTATTTGTACTACGCTTAATACTTGTATTAAATAAATAAATAAAATAAATACAGTTTCTCCCCCGCTGTCAAGTCCATACAAATAAATGTCACCAATGTAAAAAAAAAGCTTCATAAGAGACCGTGACGTCGGATTAAGAAGAGCCAGAGTGGGAAAATACTGTATACGCATCTAGTACTGCAAAATCAAAAATTTTAGGTAGCTTAAAAAAGTACAGTGCAGAATTTTGTACGTCTTTCGAAGGCCTTAAATGCATTTAAGCTAAATATATAATATTTGACTAATTTTCAATTTCATCAGTTTACTTTACTTACCCTGTAAGAGAAACATATAAGAAGATAAAACTCGGTTCAATTTGTATGAATTTGTTTCATTTCACCACTAAAAATTAGCTCTTTGCATATGGCATTCTTGTCTGTTGTTTGACATCCACACATGGGGAAACAAAAAGTTGGGTTTCCATAGAGAAATACCGTTGCGGCGCTGAAGGACAATCCCTTTGCTTACGCCGTGTGGTGACATCTACTATTTGCAAGTGGGTACGTGAAACTAAGGTTAGCTGTCACCTTGTCGGGGAATTGATGTATGTACATAGCTGAAATTACTACTTGTTCCCTGATGAATGTGGGCGTCTTAGTGGAATACCTGTATAACGAGAGAGAGAAGGATTAGTATTTTCCATTTTATTCCACTACTTTATTTGCTTATCCTTGACAGATACGCGTATTTCGTCTACAATGTGCAGACTTCTTCAGTGTCTTGTACTAATACTCGACTGAGTCGACTAAGTCGAGTATTAGTACAAGACACTGAAGAAGTCTGCACATTGTAGACGAAATACGCGTATCTGTCAAGGATAAGCAAATAAAGTAGTGGAATTAAATGGAAAATACTAATCCTTCTCTCTCTCATTATACTACTTGTTGTTTGCTACGAAGAAGCAAACAATGTCTGAAATTTACAAATTTCGGGTAGAGAACTACTTCGACCTATCGAACATATCGTAATGTCGGCCTAAATGCCTCTTATTTGGGCCCATTCAACTTATTTTTCAACAGCGATCAAAAATATCCATTAGTAATGTCCCAATGACACGTTCATCAAGATAAAATTGATGAATAACAGATGTTTAGCGATGGGTCCAATCTTAGATTCATAGGCCAACATTAGAGTCATTTCCCCTATCTATGATTTCCGCGTAAACGAGTTAATTGTCCCTCCAAGCAATTCCATTTTTTCATTCCTTTTCCTTCATGCGTAGGATGAAAAAAATCCAATGGCGTTTCAATGTGTTAGGACGGAATTTAAACTCGTAGGACGAATTTGAAATCAAAAAGCAATGTTAGAGTTTTAACAATATCTCAACAATGTGTGACTCTTTATCCAATCTTACGGTACGTGTGGAAAGGTAAATTAATTAAGAAGTCATCTGTAGCAGAAACCTTCCATTTTGTGCTGGAATCTGCTCTATAAAGAGAGGTAACGTGTATGTTGTGCTTAGTAGGCCTAACATTAGATCGGAACACCTTAAATTTCCTTGATACGGAAAGTTCCACCAACAGGAGCGAGCATCGAAGCCTTACACACAACACTCCTGAGCGACAGGCGACGGATGAACAGACAAACACGAAGGCCACAAGATTCACTTTTCGATTCGCCAATTTGTGTGCACTTCTGATATGCGTTTGTACTCTAGCACAATTTTGTTTACTTCAATCATAAGTTAACATAAGACCAATAAATTCTTACGTACGAGTAAAAGTGTTTTGTCTTCATCGTTGTTAACAAATGTGCAAAATGGACTACATACTAAAGTTTTCAAAAGCAGTTCAATATCCAGTGATGCATTCCATTTTGGCACGGTTTGCCTTCTGTTGCGATTCGGCTTTTGTATTGCATTGGAACGAGCATTTATTTTATTTTAATTGTGTCTTTAACTTCTTCTCTTGTTCCCATCTTTCAATCAAGGGGCATGACAACTGAGACATACTTGAAAATATAATCAAATATTTTAAAATATCAACGAAAATATTAAAGAATTTTCCAAGAACTAATGCATTGATAATGATAAGATCTTTTTGTGCTGAACAATGTTTGTTCTACGGATATTTTTGTTTTTAAGTCTATGCAAAGAAAATGAGAATATCAGAAAATATTTTGATTTATAGCAGCAGAGGTGTCCTGCCCCTTGATTTCAATATGGTGTAATTGAACAAAAAACATCTATATCCCTTCAGATCACCCTGCCCCTCAAGTTTCTTCTGATATCAGATTATCTAAAACGTGATATTTGGTAAATTTTAATAACGGTTGCAACCTATAATACGTTTAAGATTAGTTCAAATAAAATATTGCATAATTCAAAAGATGTTTTGTGTCAAGAAGATCATTCAGTAAAACGTCTAGTAACAGCTGATAGAGAAGCAAGCAGCAGATGAACAAACACGTCACATATGTGCGTGACGCTGAGAAAATGCTAATAGAAGTGTGGACGCTGCTTAGATTGATGATAATACATTAATCCCCCTTTTTTTTAAATCTGGAATCTTTGAAAAAAATCAGTTCAACATCATTGACATTTTCCGAAATACGAAACCGTGTAAATACAATGAATGTCGATTTTCTATGTCTGGGATCTTGAAAATTTTTCCTAATTTAAGATGGTAACTGAAAGTCTGTGTGTGCGTGTGTGCATACAATCTATCTCCCACTGGTTTTGCACCAGAAATATATTTTTTGCTGTCAGTTTCTTCTTAAAAATAATAAAATGGTCTTTCAGTCACACAAATAGCTTTAAAAGTGTGCATGAGAAGGGCATTGTAAATTATCGAAAATCATTTAAAAAAATATATAGGTTGCTCCATTGCAATAATTTTGGATACTGAAACTAGTTGGGACGAATGTTTTAGAAGTGAGGAAGTATTCACAAATAATTACAATGTTTCCAGGGATGACCGCGATTTGCATTCGTCTGAAAAGAAGTCAGGAGGGGGAGTTTTTATAGCTATTTCGACAAAATTTAGTTCTGAAATCATTGCAGCTACAAAATTTAGAGAATTTGAACATGTATGGGTGAAAGTGCATGTGGCTGGTGAAACACACATATTTGGCTCTATGTATTTCCCCCCAACAATGCCCGTATAGAATCATATGAAAAGTTTTTTAATATTGCTGAAGAAATTACAGCTAGTCTTCCGCCTGAATTAAACATTAATATCTATGAAGACTTCAACCAACGTAATATTGACTTCATTCAAGACTCTGAAAATGATAAATACTATCTTACTTCCAGTCGTTGGGGAAAATGAAACACATCAGTGTATTTTTGACAAAACTGCTTCTTTAGGTCTCAACCAGATAAATCACTTTTTTACTTTATTAAAGAGACTTTCAGCCCTAGGCTGAAATATAAATATGAGCAAAATTGCTATTTAGATCTGTTATTGACGAATATTCAGGAAGATTTCTGTGTAACCGATTCATTTAATCCATTATGGGAAAACGAAGCGTTTCAAACATCAATCGCATTTTCTTTATTTGTGCATGAATACAAAAAACCCTACGCGAGAGGCGAACCAGCCTTTAAGCTGAAAAAATCTTTAAAAAAAGACCCTACGATTGTTTGAGTATGAAGAGGTTTTTAATTATCATTCTGTAAATTACGAAAATATTAAATTTAGGTTAAGTAATAACAATTGGCGAACGATTTGAAGGAATTCAGAAAATACTGAAACTGCTGTTGATGTCTTCTACAAAATATTATTTGAAGAAGTTCCAGTAAAAAGAATCCGGTTTGGTATAACAGACTAAATATAAATTTAAAAAATCGAAAGCAAAAGGCACAAAAGACTTACAAAAAGCAAAGGACTAATGATAATCTGGCACACTATTTGCGATGAATTAAATTTGACAATTGATATTGCATTTGAGAAGTACAATTCAAGAACCGAACTCGAAATAAAATCTTGCCCAAAAAAAATTCTTCAATTACGTTAAAACTAAATTAAAATCAGGCAATTTTTCATCAAAAATGCATTTGAATGAAACGGTTGGTGACAACGCAGCAGATATCTGCAATCTATTTGCTTATTCCTTCTAAGAAATTTACACCTGTTTATCAGAAGATGATCGTGATCGTCATTATTTAGAGTTCATTCCAGCA
Source organism: Ochlerotatus camptorhynchus (assembly GCF_037179485.1). NCBI lineage: Eukaryota > Metazoa > Arthropoda > Insecta > Diptera > Culicidae > Ochlerotatus > Ochlerotatus camptorhynchus. The sequence goes on from NW_027040867.1 coordinate 3,068,398, forward strand.
TGTACTAGTGATATACAAGTTAATCAAGTTAATGTGCAGAATATTATGCAAACTTGAAAAATTTGGATACTTGCAAAGGCTCTGGACCGCACGGTATTCCATCAGTATTTATGAAAAGGAACTGGAGGAACTGGAGGAACTGGAGGAACTAGAACTTACAGCTCCATTATTTTGGCTTTTCAATGTGTCACTAGAATCTAGAATCTTCCCAAAAACATGGAAAAGCTCTTTTCTAGTGCCTATTTTCAAAAGTGGCAAAAAATCTAGCATATATAATTACCGAGGAATTTAAATCATTGATATTATTGATCTTTTCTTATCAATAAAACGGAAATGGCCATATACGATGAAGTAGCGCTTTACCCTACACAAATTATAGCGAAGATTTGTTTTTATCAAGGGTTGGCATCATTTTACAACGAGAGGAATCTTTTCCTCTTTTTCATCCGGGTACTGCGGTCTCACTCAATATGCTTGTAAACTGGGAGCCTGAGTGAACTGTCAAACGGGAGCCAAACATTAAGGAACCACAAATGTGGTTACTCTTCTTATCAATAGTCATGTCTGCTTTAGAAAAATTTTAAATAATTTTCCATTGGCTTGAAAAATAAAATTTGCCGAAACTCTTAGCACTCTAACGCCAACTAACAGCACCATCTTGTTGGGTAAACATTACGCTCTCTGATGGTGGTGTTAGTTTGAAAACATTCCGAAATCTCAGACACAGAAAAATATTTGGTTTTCCAACTTATAAAAGAAATGAGAATCCCGGATTTGAAAAATGTCCAACCGAAATGTTCGAGACACTTTCAATTCCCTCAAACCAACAGTCAAATTAACCCCTAGTGATGGAATACCAGCATCAATAAAAAGTTGCCAATCAACTCTCTCGGTTTCTGCTTTACTTTGGAGCAAGGCATCAATCTGAAAGTGTGTCATAATTGTACAATCCCAATTGGCTACCCGTTTTGTCCAAATAGATCAATTAGCTACCTACTAAAACCATCACTCCTGAAACCACTGGATTTGATTCATAAAAATTTGCATAAATTTCAACCATCAATAAAACTTTGGCTAATTGTTCGCGAATGGAGGACTCCGCTCCGGATCGTTCCAAAACTTGTCCTGGACGGCGTGTCGTTGCAACTCTCGCTGTAAAGCTCCCCTGGCATGGCAGCATCGACCGCGCGCAGCAAAGGGCGTTTTTATACATTCCCGAAAAAAAAAGCACGAAACAAACTCCCCAAGCAGGTAATTCCGAACTGGAAAACCAAACTGAAGAAGAAGTGACTTCAAAATGACACAACACGAGAAGCGGTCTCTTTTTTGTTTGCGTCCGTTCTATTGGTCACAAAGAGAGACCGACGACGACGACCGCAAGCGCGCGAAAAGAGGCAACCAAGCGTACCGCGTCCACCTCGATCAATTCGGGGATGGAGGGACAGTTGCTCATGGGGCCGTAAGACGTAAGAAGAATCCACCGGGCAGAGGCCGGCCGGTGAAAAACACACAAACCGACCGCGCGGTAATCAAATTTGCATAAAAATACCTTGGTATTGGTTTTTAATAAATTATTTGGCAAATATATTTTGATGTTAATTGAGGAATTTAAGAAATTTATTCCGTTTCCGAATCGTATCAAGGCGGTGATCTTGATCCTCCCTTGGCCAACAGCAGCAGCAACGCATCGGCGGCATGGTTCAACGCAGTCCGACCGGATCCATTCCACGACACGTTCGACAGTTGGTTGCCGCGACCGTCTTTGCCTTCCTTCTGCTGGTGCTGATTCCGTCTGATATCGACATGACATTCGTGTTAACTGATTTTCTTGAATTTATAAAATTAATGCAGCTGAAAAGAGGTGACCGCGTGGAACAGCAGCCCAGAAGGGGCATCGGTATAATTATGGAAACTTGATGATTGAAATTGGTGCTACTGTTATACAACAACGCCACCACACTGCACGGCTGGGAAGCATGTTTGTCACGGATATCGGGCACAGAAGAGATTTCCATCCAACGACACTGAGCACTGTCTTTGCTCCACAAACGGTTGGGTACTGGCGGAAGGTAGCGGTTGCGGTTCACGTCACGTCAGCTTTAAATCGATTAATTCTCCGTGCCTTTCAAATGTGACAGCTTGAAATCTTCTCGGACCAGTTTGAGTTTGCATGTGCGCTCTCACCTCTCGATTGTCCCCTCCGTACCACCCTCACCCGGCTGTAAATTTTCGACATTGGCTGTCCAAATTCGAACGGTTTGCTTGCAGCTTAGCGACGCCCATGTTGTAGAACCCGAGCCGAACAACAACGGGTAGCAAAATCCGTGAAGGTTACCAATTATTGTAATCCTATTTGAAAATTAATATTGTAATTAAGTTTCCATTTTTTTTTTGCTCGGGTCTAGTTTTGGGGCCACCACCGCGGGGCAATTCGAAACAGTAGCGTGTGATTTGCTTACCTTTATCGGCTGTGACGGGATTGAAAACTGGTATCACCGATAACTGACGGATCAGTCCCCCCGGGGGGAGCAACTGCATTGGACAGTGAAATAAATTACCCAAGCCGAGGTGGTGCGTAACTGAGGTAGACGCGAAAAAGCTCAGCTATAAACCGTTTTGACAGCTGTAAATGGCAAGAAATTAATTTCTCGCACGAACGTGTTGCTTGCAAACCTTACTAATTCGATCATGTATCATCACATCAATTAGCTCCGAACAGCATTTAGTCCGGCTTGAGCCATTTGTTTCCGATCGCGATTTTCGGACAGACTCAGAAGAACCGGAAAGCTCGGATGATTCTATAATTCTGTAAACAAGTGCCACCCGTCGCCCAAATATGAGTGTGTGTTTGTGTGTATGAATTTAAATGTACATAAATATTTCCCGAAAAAAAAACGAATGATGAAACTGACTAGACATAACTCAAAACCCAAAACCCCCTAGCAAAGGAGAAATGCACCTTTACTTCCTCATTATTGTTATGCATTTGGACGGAAGAGTGAAGCCAGGTCAAACTTGTTTGTTTATTTCCCAGCTTTTCCTCAAGAGGAAGAATTAGACAGGCAATTTTTCATAAGTCCCCTGGCTCGTGCGTCCGTTCCTTTCTTTCATTCGATTATGCGTCTGTGTAGGAACAAGCGTGACTAACTAGATAGATCCGGAGACCGGAATAAGTCGATGAAGAAACATACGACCGAAAATTTGGGACCTAAGACGGACGGACGGACGTTTTATGACCTGTTTTTTTTTTTGTGTGTTGAAGTTGAAGTGCTATTCTGTCTGCTATGTAGGTATAAGCTTGTTCAATCATTTCCCCACGCCCGATATGTTGGATTGTTTTATGGTTTATACTACCTTCTGGTGGTATTTATCACAATACGGTATCTCCATTCTATCTGCTTGCGAAGGCCTTGCTTTGGGTCTAGCCTATTCCGTTTGTTTGTTTTGTTTGGCTTCTCAGGCGCCATCCTCTTCTGTGCACATTAAATTGACGTTATGCTTCGGAATGCGACTAGATTGCACTGCGGAAGATGGGGACGGATAAGGAAGCACAGTTGGCGATCTAAGGGTTGATGATTTGCACGTACATGGTCGTTAAACTTTATCAATTAGCAACGTCAATGACTGCGGTTCAAATAAATTTTACAGCCACCTGTACTGATTTTTTGGATACCGAAAACACTCACCACTCATATGCATCTCATTTCATTATTTCTACTTCTTCCTTGTTGACCAACGATGTTTCTTCGGCCACCACACACCCGCGTACGTACTGCTATCGGTCTGTTTTTCATCCTGTTGTTGTTCGTCTTCATCCTGTTGTTGCTGTACTGGCTGCTTTCGGGCCTGCGCTTGGACAGGAATCCATCCGATGTCCATCCATTTGGCATATTTTTTTTTTTTTGTTCTATCATGTATTAGAACATATTTCCCGATTGATGAAATGAAGCGCTGGCGAAATTTCATTCTCCACGTCCTCACACACCTGTGTTGTGTGCATGTGTACAACTCCGCAGGGATTTTCTCTGGGATCACATCATTAACTTTTCCGTATTTCTCCAGCACCAACGCTAGATCACGATCCGGGATTCAGGTGGTCGTAAAAACACTCGCACGTGTTGATCGTGGCCTCCCTTATGACTCAGGGATGGCATCATTCTTTGGAGCATTGTTAATTATTTTTAATATAGAAAACTCGCGTTAAGTCCAAATTACTTTTATATTAATCTATTTTATCAATGAAAAAACGATGAAACGACATAAAACTTAAACTTAACTTTCGCTCGAAAATCTATAACGGCCGATTCAAATGTGCAGCGATCCCATCTGTCAAAACCATAGAAAATTTTCATCTAGATAAAACTAACTTGTCCAGAATAGATCAGACACGAACCAACTCATACATTTTGCACTCGTGTTCGTGGCTTAGATAAACGTTTTCCGCGAACACGGAGACAGATGTCGGTACTGTTCTTTGAGAATAAATTTCGTGGTAATTTGTATGGTTATTCATGTCGGTTTGTCGGTGATAATACCTTAAACACAGACAAACAGACATAACACATTGAATATTTCTCACTGTAAAACATCGTCGCTAAAACATTACCGCCATCTGTTGAGTACACTGTGGTGGGTAGTACGCTGAACAGATGGCCGTAGTGCGTAAACGTCAAACGCAAGGGAATTGACTATGCGCGCCACAGGTGGTGGTACTACCAATTACGATACTTTTAAATTGACCGTTAAATGCTTGTTCGATGAACATTTTGCGAGTGTTATGTCTGTTTGTCTGTGCCTTAAATATATCCATGTTAGGCTGTTCGCCATGCTGAGTTTCAAAATTGTTTCAAACTACTCGACAGTTTTAAAATTTGAAGCTGTCAAAAATTAAACGATCAGAGGAACGAGCAGTTCTACCGGTGTTTGGTATTTGCTTCAGTGATTCGTAATCCAGTATCAGGTAACGAGTTCGAAACACGAGAAGAGGTCCCGGACGATTCTACTGTCGAAATATGTAAAGATAGTATTATTATTTAAGGAGATCGCTAATCACCTGATGGTGATTTAAATTGTTGGGCAGATGAAAATCTTCAGAATAATACTAAATCAATCATGAGAATGAGAACATCCTGAGAAGTTTTTAGAGATCTTTGATCAGAGGCCTTTAAAATATTTCCTGAGTCACCTGGTATCATGAGAGAATATCTGGGAGATGTGATTTGAATTGTTGGATAGTTTGAGACCTTCATCAGAATAGTACCTTATCAACCTGAAGTCTTGAAAAAGTATCCAGAGGACTTAATAGACATCTTTAAAAACATGGAATAATTTCTGAGCTGCCTGGTATCATATGAGAGAATATGTGAGAGATGTGATTTAGATTGTTGGATAATTGGATATTTTCAGAATGATACCTGATCAACTTGAAGTCTTGAAAAAATATCTAATGGCAGGCATTCAGTAAATTACATTCACTGAAAAACAATAACAAGCCCTACCCGTTTTTTTTTTCTGGAGCTGTAATGAACGTCGTCACGTCTTTTGATTCTTTTGCCAACTCTACTTGTAGAAACGCCTCGCGTATATCCAGTTTACTCCATATCTTTTCTCTGTCCAAACGAGCAATGCAATCATCAACCATCGGCAATGGATGATGCTCCCTGAGTATTGCTTCATTCACACGTCGAAGATCAAGGCACAGCCGCGGCTCGTCGTTGGCTTTTCCTACCACCACTAATGGTGAAACCCAGGTAGTTGGTCCAGACTTCGGTTCTATTATGCCACGTGCCAGTAGCTCATCTAGCTTTCTTCCTACTGGTTCTTCCAGTGGAATAAGAATGCGACGCACGCTATGTCTGAAGGCACTTTTTTTGCAACTTTCATGTACCTCAGATTTTTCTTCACAGGATGTTAAAATTGATCCTAACAATCATATATGTGATAGTTTTAAAATATTTCACCTTGGGTTTTTTGAGAAAAAGTGTTATGAAGCTTACAAAGTCGATTATGAAGGATTATATGGCCCTATTGACGATACGAAACTATTACTAATTGAACTTAGGAGTTAAATAAGGTTTAAAAGTTGATTGAATTAATCCAAATGGCTTTAAAGAGCTCTCTTCGACTCTCAGGTAAGATTCGTATTGATCCGTTTACGCAAAATCAATTAATATTTGTTGCTAGAGCAACATCTTGTTTAATTTATCTTCCCTCATAAGAGTAAAAGATAAATGACAAGCAGGATAGTCTAGGACAGCCACGTAATCATAGTAGGCATTGATTTTCGTCCTGCTCCGAGTGTGTTTATAGATATATCGTGTAGAAAATTTGGAAAATTAAAAAAAAATCGCGAAGCAAATAGAGCATTCACTTGTTGTGCTTCGAAAAAGCGACTCTGTTATGAAAAAAAATCACTCCACTTTAGTAGCGACGATCGTTGAATGATTTTTATCGGAGTTCAATAAAGGAGATAGTAGGTATCCGACATTTTTGTGTCCCGTAATCAGCAGGTGGCGAAAGTGGCATTTGCAATCCTGTGCGGCAAAACATTTGCTTGTATTTTTAAAAATAAATAGACATGTTTGACTCAACGGCGAAATTGAAAATAAATTCTGGCAACCATGACGAATTTGTTTGAAAATCGTTTAATCGATAACGCCGATAATACAGGAATTGAAATCACATGAGGTTAGCTACTCTTGCCCAGTGAGTTTAGGTAGCCCTCACCTTGAATTACTACAGAACTGCTGGAGCTTCATTGCAGTGCGCATATTTTCTCTAAGGGAACTTTCAGGAAGGTTCAGCGACTTTCTAGGAAATTCTGCGAACTATATGGAACTGTAGTGAATTTTAGTAACTTTCAGAGAAGTGTATTGAACTTCAGGGAAGTTCTACAAACTTCAGGAAAATTGACACAACTGACAACTGACAACTGACAACAACTGACAACTGACAACTGATACGCTGACACAACAGTTCACCCGTGCACTCGTCTATAGCAACCCTTTCACCAACCGGTCCGCACTCGTGTTTATTTCAGTTACCATGGGGACGTAATTTGTGATTAGCCCCGGTCCCTTTCAAATTGTATCATTATTTATGTACAGCCTTAAATTTGAAATGACGTTTCACATTCATCTAGTGTTGGCCGATTTTCATTTGAATAATCGATTAATCTATTAACGAACCGAAAAGTAAAATATTTGTAATCGGTTATATCATGCTGATATAAGCATTAACTTCTCTAGAGGATCATCACCCATCGTTTCAAAACATATGCTGCACGCGCATTGGTGGAAAAATGACAGCACAGCGAACAAAAAATAATCGATTAGATGTTAATCGAATAATTTAAAAAATGGGACATCTCTGATTTTGGTGCGATTGTTTTGATAAAAAAGAGCGCAAAATTTCATCTCTACCGAGGGGGCAGAAACCACAAAATTACCTTGCATACGGGGGGTATTCATTGGATAAAAGGGACCGTGAAAGAAGACACTAAAATAGAAAGTTTATAGTTAGTTACACATCGCCTCCTCTGATGATAATCTTTTGGTATTGTAAAGATGTATATGTGATAACAGGTGTTCTAACATCAATATGCTACAGTGTATCACGCGATTGTCTGTTTACTCAACAGCAACCATTGTGTCGTCTTCCTCATTGTTCTTTATCAGCAGTTCTTTTGGTCGATGCGTCGTCGACTTTGAAAAGCAATCGTTTCGTGATGAGTGTGTGAGTGCTGACCACGTTTTGCATCCATTGCTGCAATGGAAGCGCTCTGCCCCCCGTTGGCGATACTGTCATACAATGAAACCATGTGTTGTACCTTTTGACTATACTTTTAATAATATATATATTTTTGTATATATATATTGTATAATGAACAAGAATCCTCGGCTCTGTAAAGTTGATTCGATTGAGCCTTATCAAATAAAATAATACACAACAAATTTCCGGGAAGTGTCGAAACAATTAGTATTGATGGTGTTCATTTTAGCCATTTCAGGATCAAAAGATGCAAAGGAGGTGCAATTTGAACTGAAAGCGTATGAATCGGTACCATTGGACATCGATCGTGAATTAATTTAGTTAGTTCGATCTAAATGAAAAAAAAATCCTTACACAGTGTATCAGGAATTTCCCGTGCTGCTGTTTTAAACTTATGACAAAATAGCTGTGCTCGTACGCTTTAGATGGATGGATTTCTGAGATCTTGGCTGCAGGTTTATCGGATGTTCACGATATGCTGGAGAAGTTTTGGTTATTTATATTCAAAACAATGATCTTTTATACGCAGTATATTTTACAAAAAAAAAACCGGTCACTACGGAAAAGTATCTACAAGAGCATTTTGCTAAGATTTTCATGTTTCTTGTGGCCTAGGCTGATTTGCGACCGATATTTCACAGATAAATCAATAGGTGTTTGATTTGCCGGTTTTCAAAGTTCCGGAGGTATATCACCAACAGTGTTTCAAGTAAGTTTTTTGATGCACTGTACTTTAATTATCAATATTATTTATTCCCATTTGCCACCAGGCAGAATTACTTCGTACGCACGGGATTTATTGTTCGGTTGGTGTTGTTAGGTACATGTGATACGTAGAGCTTATGTTTATGTTGAGCTGATACCGCGATCGTGTTCGAATATGCAGGCTTAGCACTAAGCTAATTGAATTTCGTTGCGCTTAGAAAAATTTGCTAACCTAAGTGATTTTCGTGACATCAGCAAAATTTGTTGGTTGACCATCATACAGTCACCGAAGATTTCACAGCCTCATAGGCTACACTGTGCTATGCTTTAAGTGTATTAAGATTTAGGTTACACTGTTTGATATTACTGTTACACTGTTTGATATTACTAACCGCACCGAGCCTTCATTCCGGGTGATGAGCGAACCTGAAGAAGAAGAAGATGACCATGAACCCCTTCTCGGAACGAGTGTATTGTTGATGGATCTGGTCTACGATTCAAGATTGGTTTCTGTAATGATTAGTATCACGATCTTCATCGAAATGTAAGTATTATTGACAATAATCATAACAATAAACTCGTATATACATTGAAATACATATATAAAAGGGAAGAGACGGTCAAACAGGGCACCCGACGGGGAGAGTGGGAATGCCAACTCCCTGTTGATAACATTTCGTGGATAAAGGGCGGACTTTTCTCCCCACTCATTGAGGCATCTTCCTGTTAGGGGGCTTGCCTTTTTGGCCAATTGGCTGATCATGTTGCTGGAAGGAGATTCTTTATTGTTCCGTAGATGCGTATAGGCGACTTTGCCTATCGATCTACCCAATCCGTTTTTGGCCCTTCATACAGCGACATGTTGAGGACAATCAGAGGTTATTAAGCTTGATCAAGACAAACAGAGAAGAGAGCCCGCTGCTGTCGGACTTAGTTTCCGTGCTACAATGGGTGGTAAACAACTATCATCATCATCTAATAGGACCACTGAAATAGCGTATCGGTTTCGTATAACATTAGGAAAGATTATCAAAAAGGGGCTGACAAAGGCGGGACATTACTGTATTCTCAATTGAATATGACGTATGCTTTACTAATCGGATTTCTTACTTCGTGCGTGAAGTTTTGCAAAAATAACGCTAATTTTTCGGCGATTTGACGTTACTGCTCTTCGGTAAATAAGTGATAACAATGTTTTTCGATTGAAGGTACCGTAAAAACGGGGTATCATTGATAATGCGGGTAACTTTGAGAGTATAATATAATAATTAAATTTACCTTTTGCACTAATTCCCTATTGGAAACATTAGTTCCATTTTGTAGATTAGAGTAATACATTTTAACAGAATTTTTATACAGTATGCTTTACATATTTTCCAAAAAATTTAAAAAGATAAATATAATTTTTTTTCTTGCACTAAGGCACTAAAACAACCACTCATTAAACATAGCTCCGATACAGCCATTACAAATTCAATGTTGTCTTCTTATGGCTTATGATGTTTCTGATTATATACACATTCGAAGTTTCATATTTCTTGAACTAAATTATTTGAGTTCACGTATGTTTTTTCTACATTACTCGAGTATTACCAAAGTAACCCCAGAACAAAAAAACTAATGTTCAGTCACAAGACGAAAATATAGTACAAAGGCAATACTTTTCGTAGGGCAAATTACTAACGAATTGACTCTACCTATGTTTAAAAAAGTAGAAGGGTCTGAGCCTAGCGGCACGAACGGAAGCTTGACGTAGGACCACTAGTGGACGGAACAAATGTGAACATTTAGTTCTTTTAATTGATCAATCATCAATTATCTTAACTCTAAAAAAAAAAAAAAAAAAAAAAAGATTTGTAAGCGTATCAAATTAGTAGTATTTATTTCAAAGAGAAAGTTGTTGAAGAGAATCCAAGGGACTGTCAACTTGAGTATTTTCGATTCATCTACCCGACTTTAAAAGGTGTATTTTGAATTTTTTGTTATTTATGAATTTTTAAGTTTTGTGCATTTTGGTATTAAAGTGTATTCAATTCACCCCTCACAGGATTTCCTTCCGAATTATATGAATTGGGCGGGGAGGAAAGTATCGTTTGAGCAGAATGTGTAAAAACGGAGGGACTTCGAGAGATTGAACTCGTGAGAGCTAATTTTCTCACAAATTTGATTTTCTGGAGACTGAATATACACCCAAAGCGAATTATTCCCACTTCTCTCAAATTCTATATGGAATTTTAACACTTCCTACCAGCCTGTTCTGGAAAATGGTCGAACGTTGATTAATCTCACCAATACATTCGGGCCTACAATTCCACACCTTATATAGAGACCAGGTTGAGCCTTGATAGCTAGCTGCTTGCGGGAACTGATGACCTTGACAAATGTCCAGATAATACTCTTAACAAATTTATGGTGGTCCTGAAAAGGACCGTTTTGTAGTGATGGTTGAGTAATGCTAAGCTGAGCACCACGAGCTACTGATTCCGATCCTAACCTAGCGGTGGGACTTCTTCCTCCTTCTCTATGGTTGCTCATATGAGCTCTGCAGCTCGCTGCTTGCAGGCAGCCTTTCATTGTTGTTGTTGTTGTTGAAAGCACTCCTGCTGCTGCTGCTGGACTGGACACCACCACTTACGGTGATTGAATGAGCACCGTTCAGTGGGACCGCATCGAATTCAATTTTTAAGTTTGTGTTAGGGAATGCGCTGTTTTCAGACATTCGGTGATAATTTTGATCACCATTGCCACAGTTGGACATTTGTTATTTTTCAATAGTGACCTATTGAAAATTAACTAAGTGTTCATTTTAGCAGATTGGTAGATAAATTTCCAATCGTTTGGCTTGCTTAGAATTAAAATCTATCAGCTATTGGTTGAAATCTGACCTCTTTTCGTAATGCTGTGCATTTTGGTTTTTTGAAACTGCGTGGATTCTATAGATCCTGTGGAGATCTATCAAGCCCTGATGTATGTGTTGGTAGAGAGAAAAATGTAAACTTTGCGGGAGACGTTGTCTTAACACTCGAAAGCAATTTTGTGAAATATGAAGTAAAACAAATCCTAGCTAGTTCTGCATGATGATTTTGATTGATTTTATTTATTTGTAAAGTCGCCGGGAAATACCAGCTGACAATGTGTTTTTTATGATAACTTCTTACTTGAAAACAGACAAAAACTCACAAACAGGCTGCTTTTTCATGGTAATCAGTGTGATAATTCAATAATCAATAAATTATCTCAACATTTAGTGGCAAACCATTCATAAATTTTGGTAACATACAAAAAATTCTATAATCCACATTAAATTTCTTATGTAAGCGCCGATTGAAACAATCTTTTTGACGTCACTACAGGGGTGATTGATTAAACGAAAGAAACGAATCGTGCGAAATGAAAGCCGAGGAAAAACTAATTGCACCAATATATTCAGGCCTACAATTCCACACCTTCTATAGACAGGTTGAGCCTTGATAGCTAGCTGCTTTCGGGAACTGATGACCTTGACCAATGTCCAAATAATACTCTTTAACAAATTTTTGGTGGCCCTGAAAAGGACCGTTTTGTAGTGATGGTTAAGTAATTCTGAGCTGGGTGTTCAACACGGATGAGGCTGTCGAGCTGTATGTCGTTTGGAGCGAGGGTGACACGCTTGGCATAGATGACCGACCCGCAGCGACTCACGAAGAGCTACTGATTCCGATCCATAGCATAGAAGTGCAGCTTCTTCCTCCTTTGATGGTTGCTTATGTGGGCTCTGCAGCTCGCTGCTTGCAGGCAGCCTTTCGTTGTTACTGGAGAACAATTTTCAACGCCACACGCCGAAAGCACTGCTACTGCTGCTACTAATTTTGACGACCGAACACCACCACACAGTGGTGTGGTCGTTGGGAGCGTGTGGTTCTGAGTATGGCGATGAGTGTGTAAAATATTACGCAATTCCATCCTCCCTATTCGCACACGCCCGAGAATCGTAGGTGAATGCCACTTCGACTTGTTTCGTCTACTTACTACTCTCTGACGACTGTGATGGACATTTGCCAGTTTTCCAATGGTTTCTTGTAAAAAATCAACACTCGAAAGCATTGTTATCGATGCGTAGCCATATTTCTGATCGATTGGTGATAAAATTATTGAAATTGGACCAGGGGCAGCTGAGTTATTAACGTTCAAAATCTTTCTTAATTTGTTACATGTTCTATTTTCGATTTTCAGAAAGTGTACCCTCATATAGAAATCAAAGCCGTAGTCCTACGTCAAAATAAAATAAAATTTGAAAAACATTCATTGTTGAAACAAATATTTAGAATATACTTAATATATATTATCAAAGTTACCCCGTTTTGCAGTATAAAATATTGTTAAGCTTAAAGTCGCTCGAAAACCGTCTTCTTAGTTCATGAACAGCCCCTTTTGTACTATTTCTGAAACTTACTGCACAATATACATCAAACCACTCCTAAAAAAAAACATAAACGACGATAACCCTAATGATAGAACTATTCTACAAATGGTTTGGATGATACCCCGAACACGACATTAAACAAAATAACCATCATAATTTTATTAGGGACGGTGGAAGATCTGAAGAGCGTCTAGGTAGTGTGTATCTGCTAATGAATATGTATTATGAATTTCAATTTTGATCTTATCTAGTCTTGAACCAATAAGTATTGCATACAAAGTTGCTATCGTTCAAAAAATGATTTAGTTCTCACAAGCCTTTAAAATACACACACCCAACAAGCAGCTCGTTTCGCGTGCTGCCTCCAATGGGAAAACAAAACCAACCACCAACCAGTCAGATACACCATTTCCTATCACAAACTTTGCTTTCCCATCTGAACATAATGCCTCGAAGAAAGCCAATGATAAAATCAAACATAAAATCTAATTATATTTGTTTACAATTAATTCCAAGATTTTGTTTGTCTGTTGGAACAACGTTGTTGCTTCTCGTTATTCTACTCTGTTCGCAAACTGTGGCTGCCCTATACAACAGACGAAAGAGTAAAAAGACAAACTTCACAACGCTCAAGTCGAGACGTATTTAGGTGTACAACTTTGATGCAGAGACACACTCTGCTGTTTACGTTTTGCAGCATCAACTAGCAGTATCAATGTGCTGTCTCTCCCTGGAGTGGCTTCTCCCAAGAGAACACTCCCGCACCACGACCACCACCAGCCTCTAACTGGCCGACAACCTTCAACAGGGGATAGTCAAGTGCTCTGATTTACTTGCGATGAGAATCATAACTAGCTTTAATTCGATGAACAGCAGACTGGCACTTTTTGTTGTGTGTGCTGAGATCCAGTTGTAAATGCCCATCAGCAGCCAGCCAGTGACCGAGTTTGAGCCAAGCCATGGACCCAGGTTTCATAATTGAAGTGATTCACCTTTTTTGCTGGATGCCACCGAAGAACACCTGTTCCTGAGGCCCGTTCAGACGTAATTTGATTAAAAGTTGATCAATTTTTCAGTACCTCAGTGAGAATATCTGGAGCATTGCCATACTCACTACTGCTGGAGGTCGAATTCTCCCGGGACGGCTGGTACGGGAATGATTTTGTGCAACGTAATCGATGGATGTCTATCAGAGAGTGGCTCCGATCGAATCCCCTCGTGAGAAGAACGGGATTTGGAGTACGATTGGACAGTGTACGCATGTGGATCGGATGGTGTGGATTGTTTAATTGAATCTTGCAAGCCTGGGTCTGCTGTCCATAATGATTATTGAGATTTGTTTGATGCTTTGGGAGTTTTCAGCTTGATTTTACTAAAAGCTGTCCGACTGAACCGGGGGCCCTGAGGGATTCCTGCACTCTCGGATGGAATCAGACAATTTTCGATCAATCGCTCTAAGTATCCGGGTGGAGCCAAATCCATGCTAAACTTTTCATTTGTCTCATTCGTTAAATTGATCGGCATATGAAACCAATTTAGCTGGTTGATTTATGAGAATCAGTAGTCTCTTAAATTATGGGCTAATTGAGGGAGTCGTTAATAGTTGTTTACTGATGACATGGACTTGATCCTACACAAGCACCGGGTACTCGACAATCTAAATGGATGTGTAGCCTAGATCCAACCAACGACCTCAAACCAATGAAAGGTTCAGGGACGAAAAGGTACGAAAAAGTTAATCCTCTTTAACTACACCGACCAACTTGCAGTTCACAGAGTCGCAATTCTTGCAGAAGGTCTTTTAATAATTCATTCGGCTAATATCAGAACGAACGAAACGCTTACTAATGGCTTCATTTTCCCTCTCACTCTCTGCGCACTGTCATAAAGTTGGAATTACTCCAACCAACATGAGATCGACAGTGGTGAATGAAATAGAAAGCAAAAATGACACACACAAAAAACGTTTGAAGTCAAGGAGAATTCGACTGGCGTCGAGACGGTCACTTTGGGATTAGCGAACCCTCGAACAGCGAAAGACAAAGTGAGTGAGGAAATATTTAGGATTAATGTTATTTATGGCAATCCATATTCATACTTTTAACTAATTCCACTTTTTAGTGTTTATTAATAACGCTTATGAATAATTCCTCCGGAGGGTAAGAGTTTACGATTGGAACAACTTGACGGAATACAACAACAGCAACAACCGCTTGGGGAGGGTTAGGCTCAGCTCCGGGAACGCCTTCTATATTTTTTTCTATAAATCGCTTGAATTATGGATGAAAACTTCCGACGCGTTAAGGTTGGCCGCCAACAGGTTTTGCTTCATTTTTTTTCACCATATCATAGTAGAGGAAAAATTTTATGACTTCATTTTCGCTGTGATAATTTTATCGTGTTGGATCAACACCTATCTGTCGGAAGGGTAATGTTGTGATTAGGATGGTTAATTGTTGATCGTAAATACGGTGCTCGAGAGAAAATTCGCATTGTTAGGGTTGGGAAACTACGTTTTATGATTTAGGTACACTAAATTTGCTAAAAAATATCGGGGCTCGTTAGAGATTATCCAATATCAAAATATAGCTAAATCCCGAAGTATAATAAAACTGACCAATGTTTTTTTTATTTCTCATTTTAGGTATGTATAACCAAAATATCAACCGAAAAAAGATGGGAATTCTTCAAACAAATGTGATTTATATGTACATGGCTAAAAAAGGATAAGTGAAAATTTAAACTACACTATACTGTACTATTCAACAACAAAATGTAAACATATACACCTTTTTAACCGATTCCAGTCTGGATTTTCAAGCAGTGCCGCACAAATCGCTGCCATATTTGCAATTGGAGATATGATAGATTATCGGATAGTTTTGTTTCAAGTCCACGTTCTCTACAGATTATTCTCTTGCAATTGGATGAACAAATTGCACGATGTTGTACATGTATATATATATATAGTTGCTGAGAACATCCTGTAATCCCTTACTAGTTGATCTAGTAGATGATAAAATCTTGAACTCTTTAACAATTTGGACAATTTTCAATGTCGAATGATTTAAAAAACTTCTAGCTTTCAAAATAATAAGGGTCTAACCATAGAGGTAACTCTAAGACCAGAAGGTCCCGAAGAAACATGTTCAACTTTTTGGCACAGCTCTGGTACTATCTTCGGTCCCAAGCGAATTGATGCAGTTTATAAGAGGATACAAACATTTTATATATTTGATACATTTGGCTTGAATGCCCTCAATGTGATCTTTAAAAGTTAATTTTTGGTCAAGTACTAACCCAAGATATATCACTTGGTTTGACCAGGAAATTGAAACTCCGTTCATAGTGACTATGTGACTACTACTAGGTTTCAAAAAGGAAGCTCTAGGGTTATGTGGAAATATTATAAGTTGAGTGTTGGAAGCGTTGGGAGAAATCTTCCATTTTTGTAAATAAGAAGAGAAAATACTTAAACTTTTCTGCAGTCTACGAGCTCAACACGAAGACTTCTTCCTTTAGCGGTAATGCCTGTGTCATCAGCGAACAAAGATTTGTAGCAACCCTGAGGCAAATCAGGGAGGTTCGAAGTGAAAATGTTATGCAATATAGACCCAAGAATGCTACCCTGAGAAACTTCTGCTCTAACAGGTAGTCGATTAGCTTTGGAATCAAGGTTGCAAAGACTCATTTCAGCTAAAATAATGTTTTTCGGAATAATAAAACCAAAAGATGGTATGATGGCATGTTTTACTTGTAACTTACAAGAAGAGGTTACAAAGTATGCGTTGGAAACATAAAACCTGTAAATTTTGCTTTCTATGAGTCACAATCAGCGATTTGCTGATCGCTGAGTGAGTGAGTGAGTGAGTGAGTGAGTTTGTGAAAAATCGCTGATTGTGACTCTCATGAAGTGAAATAAACAGGTTTAATATGTCAAACACATTCTTTGCAACCTCTTCTTGTATCCTACCAATTCAAAATTTGATCATGGCATCTAATTATTTCATAATTTAGAAAAAAAAGTGTTTTAGCGGAAATGAGTCTTTGCAACCTTGTTTGGAATTTTGATAATTTACCTGCAAAGTTCTGTCAGTTAAAAAAAATTGAACTAATTTCATAATATAATAAAAATAAAAATTTTCAATTTAGCAATCAAAACTTCATTCATAACACTGTCGAATGCTTTTTCTATGTCTAGAAGAGCAACTCCAGTTGAGTAGCCACAGATTTGTTTGAACGAATTAAATTGGTAACTCTTAAGAGTTGATGAGTAGTTGAATGCCCATGGTGAAATCCAAACTGCTCATCTGCAAAAATTGATTTCGTATTGATGTGAAGCATCATTCTATTTAAAATTATCTTTTCAAAAAGTTTACTAATTGAAGAAAGCAAACTTATTGGACGGTAGCTAGAAGCTTCAGCTGGATTTTTATCCGGTTGCAAAGTTGGAACAACTTTTGCATTTTTCCATTTATCAGCAAAGTATGCCAAATGGAAACATCTGTTAAATAATTTTACCAAGAAAGACAAGGTACTCTCTACGAGTTTTTTGATAAGGATATAGAAAATTCCATCATCACCTGGAGCTTTCATAATATGAAACTTTTTAGTTATAGACCTTACTTCGTCCAAATCAGTCCTCCAGGAATCATCAAAAATATTTTCCCGAGAGAAAATATTCAGATAATCCCTAGCAACCTGATTCTCAATAGGACTAGTAAGACCCAAACTGAAATTATGGGAACTCTCGAATTGCTTAGCAAGTTTCTTAGCTTTTTTTCCAAATTTGTGATCAAAATTTTACCACCTTTTACGCTGGAATAGGCTTTTAATCGCTGACCTCTTTGCGATTTCCAAGTACGAGGCGACCTTTCAACGGCTAGCAAACCCATCGACCTTGTCCGTAAGCAGTTTTCGAGTTTCTCCGGACACGAACAACCTGAGGATCAACCACGATATCACCTGGCAGGAGCTTCAGTTCGCGCTTAGTAGAAGCAACCGGAAATCAGCCGGCCCAGACGGGATCGGCTACCCGGTGCTCAAGCTTACCCCGGGTAAAGTAAAAATGCTGGAACTCTTCAACCAGCTTTGGCAGACACACTCGTATCCAGAACATTGGAGGGAGAGCTTGGTTGTCCCCATACCTAACGCAAACGAGCCGACACGGGACGTGGCAAAGTTCCGACCCATTGCTCTCACCTGCTGGAGCGTCTGGCCATGGTCTAGACCATCGCCAACACGCATTCCGACAGGGCCACGGTACATCCACGTATTTTGCGACGCTAGGAAAGCTCGTCAAGGATTTCAAGGATAACGGTCTCCATACGGAGTTGGTTTCCCTGGACATTGCGAAAGCCTTCAACCGTACATGGACGCCGCGGTGCTGAAGCAACTCGTCAGCTGGGGCCTTAGCGGCCATATCATCCATTTCGTCCAAAATTTCCTCACTGGCAGATCCTTCCGAGTCTCGGTAGGTAATACCAACTCCCGTACTTTCTGCGAGGAAACTGGCGTTCCTCAAGGTTCAGTGATCGCTGTCACCTTGTTCCTGGTAGCCATGAACAGAATCTTCGAGCGGTTACCGGTGAACATCTACATTTTCGTGTACGCAGACGACGTGCTAATCGTAGCTACAGGTCAAACTCCGGGACGAACGAGGATTAGAGCCCAAGCAGGGGTTTCCGCTGTAGCCAGATGGGCCGCTTCGAAAGGTTTTCAACTGTCTGCTGGAAAGAGCGCTAGGTACCACGTTTGCCGCGTCTGCGGACCTTCCATAAAGATCGGTAATCAAGCTATCCCATTGAAGAAAACTGTGAAACCGCTGGGGGTTGTCATTGACCGGTCACTGAGTTTTGACCAGCACCTTCTAGGGATCAAGGCCAGCGTTCGCAGCAGCATCAACCTCATCCGCACAATCTCCCGTCCCCACCGATCCAACAACAGAGAAGTACGTTTCCGTGTTGCTCGGGCCATCGTAGACAGCTGGCTGATCTATGAACTCGAGCGATGCAGGCCACCGACAAGGCAATACAAATACTCGCTCCGGTGTACAATAGCTACACGCGCATCATCTCCGGTCTTCTAGCCTCGACGCCAGTCGATGTCAGCTGTGTCGAAGCCGGCACTCTCCCTTTCCGGTACCGCATCTACGCAGCCATTGCCAACAAAGCCGCTGCATTTTCAGCAAATACCGCCGGAAACGACAGAATCTACCTACTCAGCGAGGGGGACAGAGTTCTCCGTACAATCGCCAACGCAGAGCTCCCCCCAGTGGCCAAGATTCACTGGTACGGAGATAAGAGTTGGCAATCTCCCGCACCAAACATCGATAGCCGGATAAAGGAGAATTTCAGAGCTGGGGACAAATCCGTAGCCCTTAGGAGATCGGTAGCAGAGCTGACCAAATTATAACCAAACTACATGCATCGTTACACGGACGGGTCAAGATCGAGAGCTAGAGTCGGAATGGGAATCGCTGGTGACATTTCCCCAACGAGTAGAAGTCTGCCAAAAAAATGTTCGGTGTTCTCGGAAGAAGCAGCGGCTATTCTCCATGCGGTCACGGTTCCTGCGGATCTCCCAATCCTGATCCTGTTGGAGTCCCACAGTGTTATTCAGGCCCTTTCGACGGAGGTCCCGGTCCACGCCTGGATCCAGGGCATACTGAAGGTTGCGCAACCACACACTACCTACGCATGGATTCCCGGACACTGCGGGATCCCATGGGGCCCATGTGTCAGGCCCATCTGGTCCTCAATACTCGCACAAGGTACCGTTGCATAACGTGGAGAGATGGATCACTTGCACGCACTGTGGCAGACTTCCGTTTATTAGAAAAATTAAATGCGACATCGGAAAGTGGACGGACCTTGCAAACCTGCGAGATCAGAGGATTTTTTCCAGACTCGACAGGAAACTCCCTAATCTCACGGGACTTCAGCGGAGGACCCTTCAGGAAGACCTGTGAATTCTGCCATATTCCTTCGACGGTGGAGCACGTGTTATGCGTATGTCCACAATTCGAGCACTTTCGTTGCCTCCACGGTCTGCCTGCCAGCGTACGGGACACGCTAGCAGACGTGCCCTCAACTCAAGCAGCTGTACTGCGATTTTTGAAGACGGTGAAGCTATACTGCAAGATTTAGCACCATCGATTTCGATCGGCCAACAGGACATCTCCGCTGGATGAGGCTAGGAGGTCCTTGGGAGCCCCATCCAGTGGTGATGTCATGTTTTGTTATTGGTTCTTTTTTGTGTACCTACACAGTTTGAAATTATTAATTTTGCACGAGACGTTATTCAGTTTTGACGTAAATCATGGAACGTAAACAAACATGGCATGTAAAATTAAGTGTCCTGAAACTGAAACACATGCAACTCGACGAAAAGTGCGTTTGATTGAATTTATTTTCTCGTCCTTTTTAACTGATTCTTATATCAAAAGGGCCGCTTGCATGTGTTGGTCTTAGGGTTATGAAATGTACATGTCTTTTTTGTAGTGTGTATGTTTTGTTATTGGTTCTTTTTTCATTTTATATTTTGTTCTTCTTAATTTGTATCTTTTTGTCTGTCTTTTTCGTATGCTTTTTACTGTGTTATTGTAGGGTTAACTACCCCATTTACGGCCTATTAAGCACAACTCGCACTTAGTTTGTCTTAATCTAGCGCAGTTTAGCACCAAACAGAATGTTATTATTCCTGATGACTTCCAAATTTATTTACCTTTGCGTACGTACCGTAATATTTGATAAAGAGAAACCAATCGTTGAGATATTGTCAAAAGTATAACACTGCTTCTTGACGCCAAACTCAGCCTACGGATTCTAAACTTCTTTTGTTTTTGGGAATAATGGGTGCAAACCTTCATATCACGCGTTCTCATTGACTTCGTTCGGTACCTTATTGACTAAAGTATCGTACCAAACGCATAATTGACTTGTTAACTCTGAAATCATGGATTTTTTTGAAGTTTCCTGCTTGATAGGCCCAAAATGGGCGATTAAGCCAAAGTAGTTCTCTACCCTACTAGCTGTTTATATTTTTAGCTAAGTAGATTATCAAAGGTTGAAGTAGCATGATACTCAAGCAATGTGGCTGGGGGACCTCTTTCTAAGGCTTCCCACCCTTTACGGAGCTAAACTAGCCTACGGCTAAAAATCTCCTACGTTAAAAAAAAAACTACTTCTGAACTTCTTCGCACTGCACAGTTTGTAAAAACTGACCCAGTATTGTTATGATGTAAATAACCTTTGAGGACAATTGGCCGAAATCAGCTACTTCCCGAGGTCTACACTATCCGATACTTGCTCCATCGATTCAATCGACCTTTTCACTTAAAAAAATATGTGTTTTACGTCTGAAATCCAGCGGCAGTTTTCAAAACTGTTATAAACATTTCACATAGTTTCAACAAGGTATGTCAAATTCATGTAAATTTCTGCGATATATAGCACACACGTTATTAACGCTAGATTCGGCGTAATTTTACATGATATGTCATGTAAACTTGAGCGCAATATCGCATAAATCTGCAATATTTTACGCGGTTAAAATTCAGATTTGAGAAGTAGGCTATACCCGTGAACTAATGTCACGTTCGTTTTTTTTCTGCTTTAATTTTTTTTTTTAATTGGCTGCTGATTTGGGAAAACAAGACTTTAGTAAAAAAAAAATCACCACGACCGAATTTTCAACAAATGCTGGAGCCACAACAGTAGATCAAGCATTTAGGAGGAAGCAATTCAAACAAGCTCTACCAGAAGCCGAAGCATTTTATATTCATTTTGATCTAGCTTAGGAAATACAAGAAGGCTGGCTAATAACAGGTCATTCAGAAGAGAGCCTTCGTTTTTATTTGTTTAAATTATTGTTTCAATCAGTATTTATAAGAAAAATCATCAAATAAGGTACCGTAAAACGGGGTATCTTTGATAATGCGGGTAACTTTGATAGTATAATAAAAAGAATAAATTTACTCGCTGTGCTTTTTCCAAATAAGAAACATTGGTTCCATATTGTAGCTTAGGGTAGTTCCGTATAAAGTTTTCAAATAGTATGTGCTACATATTTTACAAAAATATTAATAAAGCATTTTCGTGTTTTTCGCCTTTTTGAAAAAGCATTCAAACCATCACTTATGAAATGTATTTCCGATACAGTCATCACACATTCAATATTGTACTCTTATTGCTTATGAAGTTTCCTGATTATATCGACAGTGAGCATGCATAAGGGCCTATACGCGATGATCGATTCTCTTCATCGATTTTCTCTTTGCATTGCTACAGCTAAGCGCAACAATTTTGTAGAATTTATTCAATGTAGAGTTGTAACAGGTTGCATTGGCTATCAAAAGCAACAGCAAACGCACCGACAAACGTTAAATCTAGCGAGTTATTAACAAAAGAGAAAATCGATGAAGAGAATCGATCATCGCGTATACGCCCTTATGAATGCTCACTGTCGATATACTCATTCAAAGTTTTATATTTAAAGAACTAAATTGTTTGAGTTTCACTCATTTTTTTTTACATTCATCGAGCATTATCAAAGTAACCCCAAATCAAAATACTGAAGTTCGGTCACAAAACTAAAAAATAGTGCAAATGCATTTATTTTCGTTCAACATATTACTAACGAATTAACTCTTGGATCCTCAGTACTAGTTTTAAAAATATAAAATTTGAAAAACAGTCATTGCTGTAAAAAATATTTAGAATATACTTTAAAAAAAACTATCAATGTTACCCCGTTTTACGGTACTAAAATTTAAACCGAGGAGCTCGGCTAGCTTGGTTGCTGCCACTTTTGCTTACTTAATAGAAGATCGTGGGTTTACTCCCAAGCTTCTCCAAAATCAAAACAATTACTTTGGTCGCATCGCTTAGTTAACCGAATCCTGACCCATCTCCTACCCAACTGTCCAACTCCGTAGCATTTATGGGGGCGTCGATGAGCCGCTGGTCACTCATCAAGTAGGTGATACATCAACAATATCCTTCCTTTCACCGTAAAGGAGAAGATGGGCGTGGCCGGCAATGGTAATTGTCATGCTTTTCCTGTTCTGAACATTGATTAGAGCGCTATTCATTCCCAAATAGTTTTCCTTAAGCAATCAGAATAAGAAAGTTAAAGTAGCAATCTACGAATTACTCCGTTACAAACGCAGCGCAACGCAAAAATATTTTACGCAGTTAAAATTCAGATGTGTTCTATGTATTAATGATGTTTATCTGAATATCTCAAAACATAATATATTCTATGTGAGTAATAATATATATTTCATTGGATACAAAAGGTTCATGTGATTTAATAGTGCAATTTCTAATTATTGGATCACATGAAAGCTATGTGAAATTCACATGAGCATTTTCCATTGGTTATGTGATTTATTTTATGAATATAGATATTGCTGACGTTTATCGTACGCACACTACTTCACGTATACGTATACGCAAAATGTTTTCATCAGGAAAAAAAAACTTCATATCGTAAAATTTTCCTGATGAAAACAAATCACTGACACAATCACACTTTAGCTATCTCTATAGTGTTCCAAATCAGTGTCATATTATGTCCGTTTATAGCCCCGTTGTTTCGTCAGTTTGACCCTGAACGCACGTGCGCAACCACTTTGCAAACAGATGACTCTGATTTGAACGCTCATACACAAAACATTGCGGCTTGATCGGCGAAAATTCTATATTCAACCAAACAACCATA
Organism: Ochlerotatus camptorhynchus; assembly: GCF_037179485.1. NCBI lineage: Eukaryota > Metazoa > Arthropoda > Insecta > Diptera > Culicidae > Ochlerotatus > Ochlerotatus camptorhynchus. Next base: position 3,092,000 of record NW_027040867.1, read on the forward strand.
AAAATTCATTTTGTATTATTACAGTAACAAGATCGGTGCGGTTTTCCAAGGGTGCATGAAAAGAGCGCACATGAAATGACCCAAGCCAAGTCGCTGTTTCCCTTTAATCCTTCCGTCGCCGTCGGTCACAACAGCCCACAGGTGCTACCCCGCGGGCCTAAGGTTGGCACGATCGATGGTTTGCGGTCGCTCTCTCGTCCGATGAGCCGTGTAATGAGAAGTGATAAAATGGAATAACACCACGACCAAGTGTAAGAATCGGGAAATTTATACGATTTTTATTACTCTTTCTTTTCTGTCTCTCTCTGCCTCTTGGAGATTCCTGAAGCCGGTGCGATGTGCTGTGCGAGGAACAGAGACCAAAAGAATCGAGTGCACGCTTATAGGAACCGAAGTGCCGCGTCGCACCAGGGTTCTTACACTTTTCTGCCTTGGAAGAAGATTTATTTCAAAGCGGTTGCCTTTTTCCCGGATGGATGGTGGATACTATATTTTCCACTGTGCCATGTTGCTCGTTTTTTCCTCTTTCTATTACCCATCTGCTGCACTGCAATACAGCACCTCCTCAGCAGCGCTTCCGAGCCGTTAGAACCCGCTGAACGATGTTTAGTCGGTTCTAGAATGGTCTCTTCGGAAGGAGGACATTATTTATGCATCGTTCCGTCGCGCTTGGCCAGGCCTCACGAAAGTACATGAAGTTGGCAGCTTCTTCCGAGGCTGATGGATGGCTGTCAGAGCTGGACACAGACACCGTCTACCGGTGGATGCATGGTGGTACGTTATTTAGGATGCAACTGGGCAACTGGAGGCACCGCAGGCGCCCGTTAACCTGAACGACACTTCGTGCACATTAGTGGGACTCATTTTTAATTTGAGCTTCTAGTAACCCTATGAGCATCAGAAATCCGTGTTTCTGGTAGCCTTATTTGCTATTTTGTTTTGATTCCGCGTTCGATTTCGCTTTAATCCATTCCATATTCTGAATGACGTTTGAGCAAATTTTAGTTTGCATGATCTGCACCATATTAAAAAGTGTTCCGATTTAAAAAGGTCAGATTAACGGGGTTCTACGGTTTATTTCATCGATTTCTTAGTGGTTGTGCCGTCGAGGAAAAAATGTGCCAATTTCGAGGATCTGTGAATATTTTGGAAACTTTTTAAATAAGCTTGGGGATCCTCCTAGAGAGGCTTGAAGTTCTGATCTGAATCTTAAATTCCGAGAGTTTTAAAAACAGTTTTAGACATTACTTGCTCAACAGCTGTCAAATATAACAACGTAGTCAAATTATTTTAAATACACAGCCTAGAAGTCAAGTAGACCTCCACAGTTCAAAACTAAACCACTACAAACTAACAGTTGTAAATACTTCAACGATGCGGGTTACTCTCCCATAACAAATCTCGGCAGGTTTTCCGCTTGAAGCGCATGTTTAGAAAATAGGTCACAACACCTGTTTTTTTCCAGTGTAAGTAAAGTAGCAAGCTCACCCAAAGGGCATCCATTGTTAACCATGTTTACGGTACCCATTCGAAGGCGTGTTAATTTATGGAAAAAGAGACGTTAATCTGAAAAATAAACTCGATATTGTTTGCAAAACAGTAAAATCCGACTGGACCACACAGCAGCACAGATCCTGGGTGATGCGGAGACGGACCTTAACATCGAATCATTTCCTAGCTGTCCAATCGAACAAATTTTTTACTCTTCTGGTATGAAGCCACATTTTTTTTCCAAAGCACCAAAATCAATTTCTCTAAACTTTTTCATCAAAAAATTGTTCATTATGCTTATTCCGTATTGTTCATGCATTTACGAACGGTAGCAAAAAATGAAAGGCTTCTGATTGCGCTATACGCAAAATGCAGTTTGTCAGCGCTTGCTGCCAACAGATGAAGATGAATCGATTATTTTAGCACTGCCAACAATGAAGAAAAAAAACACTCCGCATCACCCAGCATAGATCTATCGTCGGTGACATATGACCGCTGGTGTGGTATGTCTGGTAGCTTGTTCGTTGCGACTAAGTGCGAAACTAACTAAGTGAGGACCTACATTCCTCACATACCTCAAGGTCATTCGCGTTGACAACCGTTCAAATATTCCGGGAATTTTTACAACTATCAAAATAAAACGGTCCATTCAAGGAACGGAATTAACCCGGAAACCTCGCCAAGCACCACTCGACTTTGATTTACGATCGATGAAAACCGGCGGGAGATAATTAAAAAATTTGTTTACTTTTTATAATGAGTTCTCCTGAGAAATTGTTTGTCAACCCAGTCAGAGGGCTCAAGAGGAGACGCAGAGGTATACGAAAGACGTAACCCTTTTTTCTCATCGAAAAGGACCGCTAGCAGAAAAAGCAGCAGCACAACACCTTGCCACCAAGCACCGGGCCAATGGAACAGGTTAAGCCTAATCTTCAGCGGGTTATTTCCCTCTTATTCTTATTCCCCAAGTCGCAGCAACCTGCCGCATCATCGTCATCTGGTGTACCCACCCCGCACCGCTCGGCCGCGCGTTTGCATACGTCTCGGTCCAGCGTTTATTACGTCTTTATGATCATTTTTTATAGTTTTGGTGTTTGTTTAAGACTTTTTGTTTATAGACTTGAAGCTGAACTCGGACGAGAACCAAAGAGGTATGGGCTCCAAAACAGAACAAGCGCGACGAGGACGTCGTCACCGGGCTGGTTAAACTGTTGTGTTTATCTACTTTATAGTAGACGCCCGTCGGCCGCCGTCGGGAGAACGAGGTGCCACCAAGTCACCAATCTCTACGCAACGACGCATACCCGGCCAACTCATAAATATGTTGTTTGGTCTTTCTCCAGAGCCGTGTGCTACAGGAGGCGCCGTTATGGTCATCTCCGACCGCCACCGCCGCGCCGGGTGATTGAAGGCAGCGACTCCTAGGCAGCCAGCGATGTGATGCATCATTGGTCACCTCGCTGTAGCGCAGCTTCCACGATGTTGAGTCAGCACCTAGACATCCCCGCCTCTGGTTGCCATCCGTGCATAGCCCGCATTCCCCCAGGTGACATCTACACAGCGGCATTCCCTTTATTCTTGACCGGTGTGTCTCGCCTCTGTCATTACTATTACGATAATCACCTCGTTTGGTATCTTCTTCTAAGCGGCAGCGATCGTAACCTTCTGGTGGCCGAAGGGACGGGAGGTGACACCCCGGGATGGGAAGGGAATCAAATAAAATCTCTGATTTGAAAGCATAAATCTTGTGGAAAACGATCCTCGGTCTGGTCACTGGAGGTGCTGACAACCTGCCACGCTGGACGAGCCTCACGCGGTGACATTGGATATGCTCGCTGCTGCCGGCTAATTTAGTATCGCTGATGATTTTTTGTCTTTTTTGGAGACCGCACCAGTTCTCCGGCGATCGAAAAAAAAACAAACGATCATCATGGACTGTGGTTAGACAAAATAGGTGTAAATGTTGCATTTTAAATAGTTTGTATTATAATAATTAATTATCGGCATCCTTTTACCCAAACACACTACATAGTCGCAGGGAATTTTCATCAGTATGAGGGAATTGATTGTGGTTTTTTTCAGCATATGACCGGGAAAAAGTTTTGATTAAAATCGATACAAAAATAATTATAGACTGTTTATAAGAGTGCTTCATTTTGAAAAAAAAAGTATTAAATTTATTTTAGGCCACCCTCCAGATCTATTCATAACCCCAAAACATGAGCCTGTGCAAAAGTTGGTAAAGATTAAAGTAGGTTAGAGGTTGCACAAATTGTTTGAAATTTCTGTGTAAACATTTCAAAGGGTCCTATCTGCATCGATAGATTCTCTTCATCGACTTTGTCTTTCGCTAATAAATCAGCTGCATAAACATTCCCTGTCCTGTTTGGTGTATTGGATGCTAGAGAAGAACCTGTTTTTATAACCGTAGTTATCAAAAGAGAAAGTTGATGAAGATAATCGATCAAAGCAGATAGGATCTTTTGAAATGTTTATCTAGATTTTTATGAGAATTACTATGGAAGAATTTTAAAAATCACTTATTAAACTGTGCCCAGTCTTCAATGGGATAGTCTTCCAGTACAAGCGACAGCGCTACGTCAGTACCATCGATATCTTCCAGCAGAAGGGCTGTTCATAAACTACGTAGACTGTTTTGAGAGATTTTTAGACAACCTAACTACCCCCACGTAGACAATGGGGCAGGGCGTGGAGTCGGAGTTAGATGCGAAGAGTCCGAGACGAGGAGTCGAAGTCGGACGAAATTTTAAAGTCTGAGTAATCAGAGTTGGATTCGGTGAAATTATGTCGACTCTGACTCCGACTCCTTGATCAATTTCTTCATTGTTCATTTCTTCAGCTAGAACCAGGCAGCATATTACAATCTTTTATTATTAGAATTTGAAATTTCTACGTTGCCTTCATCCTGTTGGCTAGGGGTATAAGATCGTGTTTCTTTGTTAGTGTTCCGATGAGCCTCTACTAGTGCAGATTAGAAATACTCAGAGGGAGAGATGGGCGGAGAGAATCTTTTGAGCCAAATGAACTGCCAAAATCTGAGTCAATCGAACATTCCTATTAGATTCTGTCAGAAGGTTTCTTATTCTTATTAGATTGAATTTGAGAGTATTGCAATCGAACATAAATTTAATAACCTTTATGTTTCGTGTGCTTCTCAAATTCAACTAGTTTTTGGAATCAAAAACAATATTCTAACTCTATTGATTAATTGATATTAGTTGGTTAATAATGGCACCAAGAAATGTGCAAAATCTTGCGATACAATCAATTATTATTTTGCACGTAAATCGAATCCAAAATAAACGTCATGTGAAATGCTAGCTTCTAGCAAGGGTTGCAAGATAATTTAGGTAGAAATCCCTTCTGCCGAATTGTATTTTGTTTTCTCCGCCTATCACTCCCTCTGAGTATTTCTAGTGCAGATAACTGTGAAGTTTTAGAAGTGATCATATAATCACAATTAAAATTATTAAACAATATGTTAAGATTTAGAGTCAATAATTTTCTGCTGAAGGTGATGATAATAGTGGTCTACCACCCATTGTAGCACGGGAACTAGTCCGATAGCTGTAGGCTCTCCTCACTGTTGAACTTGATCAAGCTTAATAACCTCTGGTTGTCATCAGCAAATCATTGTTTGAAGAGCCAAAAACGAATGGAAGGATTGATAGGCAATTCGCCTATTAATTTCCTTAGGACAGTTAAGAATCTCATTTCAACAACATGATCAGCCAATTGGTCAGAAAATGAGCCATCCAACAGGAAGATGCCCCAATGAATGGAGAGAAGAGCCCGCCCTTTATCCACGAAATGTTAGCAACAGGGAGTTTACATCTTCACTATCCCCATCCAAATTTCTTCAAGAGGGCGCCTTGATGGTCCCTCCTCATCCCGAATTTTTTAATATATTGTAATATGTAATAACCAGATAATCAATCATAACGCCTAAAAAATATGCGAGTCTATAGAAATCTGCCAAAAAATTAATGAAGGCTCAGTTGATTCTTAAGGGGAAGTTCACCACTCCGAAAAAAATAAATACGTTATGATTTTTCTAAAAATATTGAAAAAAGATATCAAAAATCTAAAAAAATCACATTTATTCTAATTTTTCAAAGAAAATTCACGTGTAAAAACATTTTTTATAAGTCCATTATGGCTTAAAGTTGGACTCAAAAAACTCCAAAACATCGACTTTTCGGTTTTGCTGAGAGTCCAAATTTAAAAGAAAAAATATGTTTACATGTAATTTTTTACAAAAATCTAAGGAAAAAACTGATTTTCTTAGCTTTTTGATAATTGGACACGTAAAATTAGAAGTCGTCGAGATTGAATACGCATGTTAAAATATCGTTGACCCAGTTAATTATCATATAAATTTGCATTTCATCTAGTTATGATTATTGTCAATAATACTAACATTTCGTTGAAGAAGGTGCTACCTAGTTTACCTTTTATGTGATACCAATCATACGACACGCGAACCTTGAATCGTAAACCAGGTCCATTAGAAGTGGTTCTCATGCTGTATAGTTATCTTCTTCTTCTTCTTCTTCTTCTTCTTCTTCTTCTTCTTCTTCTTCTTCTTCTTCTTCTTCTTCTTCTTCTTCTTCTTCTTCTTCTTCTTATTCTTCTGCTTCTTCTTCTTCTTCTTCATTTTCGGTCACCATCCGGAATGAACGCTCGGTGCATCACAGATTTGATATGACAAACGAAAAAGACATACCAGAGAATTCATTATAAAATCTCATCAAAATTCCTTTACTAAAAAAATATTTTATTAGTTCTTTAAAGTGAACTTATCCTAAAAATATCAGGGCTAGTAGCGAGTCACTTTTTTAAGGACGTGGTCACTATTTTCAAGCCAGTCACTAAAAATTCTCATTTTTTAAGGCCACTAAAGCTGCTTTTTCATGTAATCAGTCACTATTTTCAAGTTTTTTTTAGCGTGAATTTATTTTATCAATCTTCTTACAGTGTGTAGAATCTATGCCTACATTTTCGGACAATTCAAAGGTGTTGTGATTTTATAGAACTTTGACGGTCAATCGTCTTTCTCTATATCTACAAGGTGCCTACATTTTTTTAATAATTTATTTGATACGGCTCAACCGAATTAACTTTACAGAGCCGAGGATTCTTGTTCACTATAAAATACATCTTAAAACGATAGTCAAAAGGTACAACACAATAAGCATTTTATCTTCCGCTATCCAATAAGCCTCCTCCACTGCTTCCAGTGGATTCATTGTATGGCAAATTCGCCAACGGGAGTCAGAGCGTTTCTATTGTAGCAATGGACGCAAAACGTGGTCATCACTCACATCACGAAACGGTTGATTTTCTACGCATCGACCAAAAGAACTTCTGATGAAGAACAGTGAGGAGGATCACACAATGGTTGCTGCCGAGTAAACAGACGATCGCGTGACACACATTGAGAGTGGTCTGCTTCTGTCGACAGCCGAGTGAACACTGGTGCCTACTTTTGAAAGAAACACTTTTACAATCAAACCCAGTAAGGGTTGAAGTTTAACATGTACTTAATTTTAGTAAGACACAATAAGATTATTTTACCTTCAACACACTCACATAAGCAAGCAAAGTAACAACTGGTTAAAAACGAGCACATATGAGTGTCGTGATTGTCGGGAATGACCAGGTGATAGATCACCACCGAAAACGACATTCACCAGTTGCTTTCTACTTCTTTCGTCACCTTGATGGATGATCATGGAGAATGCTTCGACAAGCATATTGATAGGACAGTTGCGACCTATCACAATCCCGATCGTCAAACATCTGATGGTAGTAACGCTTGGTACGTTACTACCATCAGCTGTTTGACGATCGTGATTGTGATAGGTCGCAACTCTGATCAAGACATTTAATATTTGAGATCTTACACGCTTAGATTATTTTACCGAAATCTGTGACATTTAACCGAAATCTTAACAGCTGAACGTTCGGTAAACAGCTCGGTGATTTTTCACAGATTTCTTGTATTTTTTCACAGATATTCGAGTGAGCCCAACAGCTTCCGTTTAATTTTGCCAGCTTTGTTTGTAGCTCACACAGTCACGCGTGCCGAGACGAAGTTGGAGTTCGCAGGCATTGTTTTCATTTTCTTCTTTTCTCATCATCGCACTGCAGAAGTCCTCGCTGTTTTCGTTGTGCTTTACATCATCAGCAGCGAGTGTTACGTTTTGCCTGTGAGCAGCGACCATTACTGGTGATTGTTGTTTGCCTTGGCTCTACCTCTCACTGCGTGACGTTCTGTCAGCGATAGTCGGTTGATGCGTTGCCGAGTGTCGAGTGAGTGTCATGATATTTTGCATCACTGGGCTTGATGGTCCGTATTCCAATATGTTGAAAATTTACAAAGTGCCAGAATCAAGGAAAAAAAAAGAAATAATTTATTTCAAGTTTGTAACTAACTTTATGAAAGATTAGTGATCTTCAGTGACTTCCCATTAACATCACAACAATTGTAGGAACTTTACAGATGTTCTGAAGAATGTTAACGAAGTTACCATTCTGAAAATATGGGAAACTTACTGGAAGCTTCAAGAACCCCAAAGCGGTTCTACTAGCTACTGCAGGTACTTTCAAGGAGTTCTTAAAATTTCAGAGAACTTCAGTGTGGTCAAGAAAACTTCAAAAATATAGAGAACTTGAGGAACATTGTGGAAACTTTTAAAAAGTTCTATGTACATACCTCAGAAAAGCTAGGGATCATTAGAGAATTTCAGAGATATTAAGGGAACTTCCCGTAACTTTAGTCCATAATTTTGGAGCAGTTTAAAGATCTAAAACCGTGAGTCAGAACAGTTCCATGATATGCTGAAAAAAATCTAGAACCCTGGAGATGTTCCGAGAATTTCAGAAATCTTCAGAAATAATTCAGGAACTACACAGAAGTCCAGAGATTTTCAGGGTACTTTAAAGGTGTTCACAAGATTCCATTTATTTCAGATCTTCACTAAAATTAAGAGCTTCAGAGAAGACAGATCAGAGAATCAAAGGGCAGTTCAAATAATTTCGAGCAAATTGCAGAAAACTTAAAGAAATTTCGAAAAACTCAGGGAGTTTTGGGAAACTTCAGCAAGCTAGAGAATTTCTGGAACGCAATAACAATTATATGAACATCCAAAAAATGTGAGAGTTTTTTATGGTATTTGAAGAACTTCAAAAAATCGCGAAAATTTAATTAAGTTCAATAGAGCAGTTTTTCTCAATCTATGGGTCGCAACCCACCGTGGGAATATGATGTTTTTCAAGCCGTTTCAATATCAATCTCGTTTTTGGGCCAGGAAAGGATCTTATGAAGGTTCGAACCTCTCCCCCTCTGTAAGGGGGGCTCCCAAATAAATGAAACAGAAAAATTTATCATGCTTTTTTGGCCGCACGGCCGGGTACACTCAGCTAGTATTATACAAAATATAATTATCAGTATTCAATATTGAAATGTTGGGAGCCTTATTCAAGTTCAACATAAGGAAAAGAAGAAAAGGAAGATTAAGAAACGCGGGAATAGAGAACATAAAAGAAATTCCGTTAGTAAAAAAAACGAGAACTTTTAGCAAGTACCCATATTTTCAAAAAATTCCAGAGAACTTCTAAGAAATTTATATATGTTTAGATAGTTTCATGATATTTAGCGAAGTTCCAAGTACTTCGAGGTCGATCAGATAACTTCGGAACAATCCCATTAACTTAAGGAAATTGGCAGCGACTTACTAAGAGTTCCGTGGAATTATGGGATTCCGGTTATGGGATGATTAATCCGAAAGCTTCAAAAGCGTCAGGAAATTATGAATACGTATAAATCACAAAAATACACAGTAAAAAACAATAGAAAACTTCAAGTAAGTATTAAAAACTTCAGAAATGTCCAGATAAGTTCAGGGGAAATTAGTGATTTAAGACAAAGTTCCGTGAGCGTTTATATAGTTCATAAAACTTATGAAAAATAAAATTATAAAAAATTCAAGGCAATTCAATTAATCTCAGTAAAATTGCGGAATCTTAAAAAAATACTGATAAAATCAAAGCAGTGATGAGAACTTTAAGAAAATTCCGAAATCTTTAGGCAATATAAATAGCATCTAATCTTTGGCTGTTGAATAAGTTATGAATTAATCTCGATGATTTCAGTTTCATGAGCATCAGAAAATTTTTGAGAAATTCAGTAAAATCATAAACTTAAATTAATTATTTCTTTTAGATTCCAAGAAAATTGCGGGAGCTAAAAATAAATTGCAAAAATTTCAGATAAACTTCGAAAACATAACAGAAGTCACTGCTGCTCTTCGTATGTGCGTCTTATAGCAAAAATCAGCAAGCCAAGAAAACCGTATTTTAAGTTTGATTCGTATTATTGCTTCTTATGTGATGGGACAAACAAATTGGCTGTGTTACAAAACTTTTCAGAACAAACTTGTTGAGTTCATCCAGTATTATGATAATATGGGTGATTAGCTACCATTTGCATTGAAAAACTCAGTTTTGACTAAAACGATTATGGGACCGACATGCGAAAAGCGGCAGTACATAGATCTTAATGAACATTTCGAGAACTTCATAGAAGTCTACGGAACGTAAGGGAAGATTCGAGAACTTTCATGAAAATCATCAGAATGCGGCAGCATTTCAAAGAGGTTTAGTGAGCTCCAAAAATACGTGGAATTTCATGAGGAGTTCAGTTCCATTAGTTTCAGAAAAATAGGGGGAAATTTTGATAAGCTCCCAGATTTTCAGAGAACTTCAGAGATGCTAAGAAAATTATTGAGGTCTTCCCATAAGTTCAGAAGTTCACGGAAGCTTAAACATTTTTTAGGACAGTTCAATGAAATTCAGGGCTGTACAAAATGCTTCATGAGAACTGCAAAAAAAAACTTTATAGAAGTTTCGAGAACTTCAGGAACGAACAGAAAACCTATGAGCTGTTAACATTAGAGAAATGAAATAAATTTTAAAGAATTTTCGAGAACTTCGTCGAATTGTTAAAACTTTAGAGAAGATCCATGGTCGTTAGGAAAATTGAGGAAAATTTAGGAAGTCCGAAAAAGATCAGGGAAGTTTAAACATTTTATGAAAAGTATTGTGATCACCAGACTAATTTCTCTACTTACAAAAGAACTTCAATACAGTTTCGTTAACTTCAGGAAGGAAGTCAATAATTTTCTGTTGCCTAAAATGACCTCTTTTTGTTACATCAAAATTGTAAGAATGTGAAATTCAATCTAAATATTTATCAAAATTGCTCAAACTTCATACAGGCTCTGCCAATCAAGTCCAAAACAATACCAATAAATCTATTGGTGTTGCCAAAATTTCAGCAATCTATCTATTCAAAGTGTTTCAAAAAGTTGTCCATTCAAGGATGACATTAGGACTGCGCATTGTTGCTTACTAATTAATTAGATAAACAGAGAAAAACGTGATCGTGTACAAAAACGACAAGCATTTGGCTTTAGAATGCTTGTTTAATTTGAATTATGCCTAAAGCTATCCTGACTCTCAGGCTGGCGCCGCTGACTCTCTATATATTTCAAGTTCTTGTGGCTCTCAGCAGCACAAAAATGTCAACTGGTGCCTTTCAACAAGAAAATAAACATGGGGTTTAAGAAGCTACAGTATTTTTCGAACAAAATGATGACCCAACATTTTGAAGGTTAAGTTCGCAGACGGTTTATAAATTTTAACAAATTATCTTACGATCATCAACCACCAAACTTTCAGTTGAGTCACGTTTCCAGCGTTCCGAGAAGATCGCCGATCTATTCATTTCTAATTTTCATATTTATGAATTTCCAGTGGCATTTATGACCGACACTGACAACCACAACAACAACAACAATTTCGAGTCTGCGTGATGACGATGGCATTGTGTTCCACAATCCGGTCTCTGCAGGTGCCCGGTTTTTACACGGTTCCCCGGCCACAGACATAGTGGATTCCATTTTACGGTCACTGAACGAAGCTTGTAGCGATGTGTTAATTACTCGCAAATCTTAAGCGACACTATCTACATAAAAGTCCGTTACAATCAAACCTGAAGACGTTGTAGACGGATGACAGCCGCACGGTTGTGTCATAATATTGAACATCTTCCTATCTTTGCTTTAGCTTTTCTCCAAGATGCCCGTTCCAACGCGCCCCTCTATTATCCCAAGTGTGGAGAACGCATTTTCCAAGTTTTATAATTTACGGCCGGCCATAAAAAATGGACACAAAAGAGCTCAACCAATAAGCATAATTTATGTCAAATTATTAAACTATTATAGGAAAATTAGCGTCGCGTTCGTCGCACGCTAGAGATGCTTGGGATCGTAGTCGTTGTAAGTGAATTGGAATAAGCGTGAGCAGACCCATCCGGGCGCCACCGTTGCGTCGTTGGGATGCTCCTTAAGAAGCGTGAAGTGAGAAACAAGAAGAAGAGCCCGGTGCTTCCACAAAGGGGTGACTAATGACTCAATTTCCTTCAGCCAGCCAGCCAACCAGCCAGCTCAGCAGGTCGAGAAAAAAAAGAGAGTGGGACACTACCGGAGAGGATGCCATAAACCTTGGAATTCGAAGGAATGCGATACGAAAATACAACCCCAAGGAGGCAGGCAAGGAGACACTTTGTCCCGACTAGTTGTGCGCATGGATAAAATGGAATGTACACAGCAAAAATTGGTCGACGAAATAATTCGATTGAGGAGCCCGTCGATTCCAGTTACTTCCCGAGCAAAGTCTGAGATCAAATTGAAATCTAAATTTGATGTTGTGATTTCGCTGATAATGATTACTCAGGTTGCTGCCGTTTTGGTCGTTTCTAACGGTTAAAATATAACTATTGAGAGCAAACAAATCTTCCTGTGACATCATATTGAAAACTATTTCTGCTATCAGTGAGAGAAAACTGAACACTAAATTTGATATCCATTTTTCCTGTTGATAACAAAACAAGTATTCAATTTGATGTTATGCTAAGGCAATGAAAACAAACCCGCCACAACATATTTCTGAAGAGCAAATGTGCAGCAAAATGAAAACAAAATTAGGTATCAAATTTGTCAATTGCGTAAACTGAAATCAAATTATGATTTCAGTTTGATGTTGATATCAAAACATGATTTCAATTTTGATGCTGGACTTTGCTCGGGCTTACAGTCTAAACCAAGAGACCTTATGGGTCATCCCCAAATATCTCATGCGTCAACTTCAGTCTGCAATCGCCGAGGGCCCTTATCACCTCGTTCACCGACCGAACGACAAGTAGGAAGTCCCTTTACCTTGCGGCGAAAATTAAAAAAAAATGATGACGGATGTTCTGATTTGCGACAACATACACCAGTGCCAGCAAACTTCTTCCTCCGTATTAGGTTCCGACAATCTTCCGGTTGGTACTGGAATTTTGGGTCTCATATCTGCTCTCCTTCCGATTTCATTGCTGATGAACCTTTTTCCCACTTCGTCTACATATCAGCAATTGCGAATATTTGCATTGATCCGACCGCAGCCAGCTCATTATCGTTTGCGAATCAGTTCAGAGAATTCAACGGTTTATAGGAAACGAATGGTTAGTTTTGATCGATTGCAGCGTCCCTGCTAGACGGCCGTTTGAGTTCCGTTTAATCAACTTCGACTCAAATTTTAATTCCGTTTAATCAAATTCGCAAAAACGCAGGTCACTCATAGACTTAGTAAAGTGTTCACCAATTTTCCTTAAATATTTTCGAGATATATACAGAGACTGATTAAAAAATTTACAAAATGGCGTAAATCATAGATTTCTGGCCTCTACACGTCATTTTCATTCCAAAAATATCCACATTGTAGAGTATTTGACAGTTTTCAGTTTTCACAAAGTCAACATTTTGGATACACATCGTTTCGATCTTAAAACACCCCTATTGGAGGATATTTAACAGCAACATTTTGTCAAAAACCGACAGTTGCCATCTTGGCTTTTTGAAAATTGGAAGCCACCATATTCGATTTAAAAATTCAGAACTCTCTCACTACGCAGTGCTAGTGTGCACATGAACTTCCTGTGTAAGTTATAAAAGCTTTAAACGTGCCAAAAAACCCTCAATATGAATATTTTCGGAACGGGGACGGTCAGAAATAAATTATTGATGCCGATTGACGGTGACTTCCGGTTTGTGAAAAAGTGTCAAACACCCAACAATATTGGTATTTCCGGAACGGATAAGACGTGTAGCGGCTGGAAATAGATGACTTGGAATAAAAGCTGGCGACTTCTGGTTTGTGAAACAGTGTCAAATACCCTACATTATGTATGGCGGAAATTGATGATGATGCCATTTTAGAATCCAAGATGGCAGCTTCCGGTTTTTTATTATTCTGAAATGGCATCAATCATTTATTTCCGGACTCTACACGTCATCCACGCTCTGAAAATACCCATATTGTAGGGTTTTTGACACTTCTTCACAAACCGGAAATCGTCATCTTGGATTCCAAAATGACGCCAATTATCTATTCCCAGCTTCTACACGTTGTCTGCGTTCTGAAAACACCCATATTATAGGGTATTTGACAGGTGTCCACAAACTGGAAGTCAATATTTTAAATTCTATACTGTCGCCAATCCTATTTCCGGCCTCTACACGTCGTCGTCGTCCGAAAAATATCCATATTAAGGGATATTTTTCACTTTTACAGGCCTTAAAGCTTACATAGGAAGTTCATGTACACACTAGGGCCGCGTAGTGAGATAGTTTTGAACTAATATGGCCACCATCCAAAAGGACATGGTCCCCTGAACAACTTATCTGAAAACAATAACCTTCTATATGGCAAGAATCCCGAGATACAGCTATGCAAGAAGTTAACGTGTACACTAGCGCCACGCAGTGAAAAAGTTTTGAACATACATACAATACATACACGCCCCGTAACGTGGCTAGATCACCTTTTCGTGGTACATTACGAAATGTAAGATCTACCACCGATTCCTAGTCCCGACTACTTCAAACTAGGGGAACAGGATTTTTCAGTAATCAAAGGAATACATCTTAGTCCTTGTTACTTTTTATGCCTTGTTGATAGTGATAAGACTCGACTTTGCCCACCGAGGATGATCTTAAAACAAGGAAAAAATGAGTTAGTTAGTCTTCATCTATATGCTTCCTAATCTTCAATTCGTTGTTCTCTAGTTTGAAGTGGTTAAGACTAGGGTTCTGATGCATGGTCATTATCGATGTCATTGCATAATTTTGTTGCTTAGGAATACAATTTTGACTGACAAAGGGGCGCGCCTTTGGAGGGTATTCCCACACTCCGAAGGATATAAATAGCAGGGGCTTTCAATTGGAATCGGATCCTTGCGATAAATACAAGAATGACAACTTTAAAAAAATCGAATACTTCTTCATTTCTCAATAGTGATGGAGTAATACGACATGCACTAAACTAAGGGCACGGGATAAAGGGCGAACACGAAATTATTGCGACACCGAAAATGTCATGCCAATTTTCTTATAATGTTTAGAATCAAACCAACATTTTAGGGTAGTTTTATACATATATTTACTTCAAAAATCAAAAGAAAAGTTAATCGATGGAGTATTGAGTGTAAAATTGAACGCATTTTCGCTTGATGCCCTCCATCAAAGTCTTTACAGTGTCATCCGGTACCAGTTTCTCAGTTTTTTTTTTCCATTTTCTTAACATGTCCTTCTCGTCTTTGACTGTCTTCTTGCTCTTCCGAAGTTCCCGCTTCATTATTGCCCAGTACTGCTCCACCGGGCGCAGCTCCGGACAGTTTGGCGGATTCATGTCCTTTGGAACAAAATGGACAGAATTGGCCTCATACCACTCCAGGACACTTTTAGAATAGTGGCATGATGCCAAGTCTGGCCAAAATAGCGGAGCTTCGTCGTGCTGCTGCAAGAACGGCAAAAGGCGCTTCTCGAGGCACTCAGATTTGTAGATCTCACCATTTACTGTGCCCTTTGTCACGAAAGGCTCACTCCTCAGTCCGCAAGAGCAGATGGCCTGCCAAATGAGATATTTGGAGGTGAACTTCGACATTTTGTTCTTCTTAAATTTGTCGTCCACATTGAACTTGCTCTTGCCGGTGAAAAACTCCAACCCCGGAATTTGCTTAAAATCGGCTTTTATATACGTTTCGTCGTCCATCACACAGCAGCCATATTTTGTCAGCATCTTCTCGTAGAGCTTCCGTGCCCGAGTTTTAGCCGTCGATTGTTGCCGCTCATCGCGGTTTGGGAAGTTCTGTACCTTGTATGTATGTAGTCCAGCTCTCTTTTTTGCATTCTGGACATAGCTCTGCGACATGCCGATCTTTTTAGCCAAATCACGGCTTGAGACGTTGGGATTTGCTTTAATCATCCACTTCACCTTTCCCTCCGTCTTTTTGTTCTCCGGTCCCGGTTTTCTTCCAGCTCCTTTGCCGTGGTCCAACGTCAACCGCTCCTGGAACCGCTTCAACACTCTGGAGACGGTTGAATGGTGATTGTTCAACATTTTTCCCAACTGCCGGTGCGACAGGTCAGGAAATTCCAGGTGTTTGGAAAGAATTTGTTCTCTCAACTCACGTTGGTTCACCTCCATTTTCGTTGAATCGAAAAACACGACTTCGTGTTTGACAGCATGTACACAATACACATCAATGAGAAAGTGTGCAAAATTTGGTTGATTTTTACCCAATGGTAAAAAATTTATGCCCTGTTGAATGTGTCGCAATAATTTCGTGTTCGCCCTTTATACTACAATAAATCAAATTACTGGTCGCAGTGATTTTATGTCCCGAACAGAAGAAAAAAGGATCTCGAGATACAGCTTGTACAGGAAGTTCAAGTGCACACTAGAGCTGCGTAGTGAGAAAATTCTGAACTACTGTCCACCAACCTTGATCCACTGAACAACTGTACCCAAGACAAAAACCTTGTATATGTCCAGGATCACGTGATATTCCATTATGGAACCAATTCAGTCAAATCCCATATGCTACGTGGACTCCATATATGCGGTTTCCTTATATGGTCCGTATTATGCGCATATTTGGAGGGATAACTGTACATTAGTATGCACACAAGCGCTGCATAGTGAACTTAATCAAAATATCATTCTGAGGGCCTTTATCACCTGAACAACTTTCTCGAAGATAGCATCTTGTTACACAATCAGGATGTTAAGATAATGCAGCTCATGTAGAAAGATCATATGGACGCTAACAGACGGTAACATTCCATATGGCCAAGTTCAAGAGATATCCCGTACTGAAAATAGCAATGTATCAATTTCACTCGCAACGTTTTCTGGTTTTCGGTAAATTTTGTTTGCATTAAAAGTGGTACATTTTCATCAAGCACAATATTTTTCAAGTTTTTCAGCCAAATTTCGTTATTTTTGTTTTATCACATTTATTCAATTCCTCTGCAACACATTTATGCCATCTATGAATACATTTTGTATTTTGAAAAAGAGCGTCTTCTGTCAGATTTACTCCTTCTTTTTCTTCTTCTTCTTTTTATTCGCATTTCAAACTTATTACTTATCGCATATTAGCTTATTGCGTGCTCTCAACTTAGTGCACTTAGTGCACTTCCAGAGATATTAATTGAGAGCTTTCGATGCCTGGTAGCATTTTGGCATAAGTATAATTGCGTGGCAAGTACAATCATGCTCTATGCCCAGGGAAGTCGAGAAATTTTCCAACTCGAAAAATTCCTAGACCGGACAGGGAATTAATCATTTTGTACAACCATTTTCCACAGAGATGACGCTGTTCCGCTGGTAGGAAGTGATAAAAATCCCCATATAGAAATAGAGAGAAATAGGAATAATTCGCTTTCGGTGCATTTTCAGGTCAAAAAAGGGAACGACAACCTAAACAAATTAAGCAGGGACTTTGTCGTTCAGTTTTTTTTTCCCGGAACAAGCTACAATTAAATAAAAATGATTTTTCTCCATACAGTTTTACTTGCTTTACTACCAGTTACCAGAGAGCCAAAAATTCAAATTTGAGAGAGAAAATTTGCTCTCACGACCTCAATCTCTAAACATGCCATGTATTTTGTTGACACTCAATTTGTGATTTCCCTTTCACAGATTACAAAATAGAGTACCTGACACTACAAAACATGCCTGGTACCTCTATATATGCATTTACCTTAACATTTGAAGCACCACCTTTTTTACATATTCTGTGCAAAAGATACTTTATGCCCCGCCCCATACATAAAAATCGGCGGGAAATTCTGTGAGGGGTGAGCTATTTTATGTGCAGAATGTGTAAAAAAAGAAGAAACTTCGAATATTAATCTTAATGTATATATAGAGATACCAGACATGTTTTTCACTGCAGTGTCCTCTGTGAACAATTAAAGGAAAACAGATTGTGTGTAGTTTCCGATAGATGTCACCGCAAACAACAGCAGTGACATCTGATGGAACATGAATGCAGAAGCTTGACAAAATGATTAATTGAACCCAGCCACCTCCAGCATGGTATTGCTTTGTGGCTGCGCCTTTACCTTTACAGAGCTAAGGGAGGCCCCATTAGTACACTCTTCGGCTGAGTAAAATTTTGGTCGGTTTTCCTCATATTCATATAGTTTCTCCCGGAAAGTGAATAAATTTTTACTCACTCACTCATTCGAATCTCGGAAATATGTTGGGAATACTTTGCAGAACAACTTTGTCGAAGATTGCAAATTGATTATATATATATATATATATATACTTCTGAGAAAAAATATGTTATTATATTAATTTAGACCTATTTCTCCCCGCATACCATATATATGAGCTTAGCTTGGAACACTTGGTCTAAAGTGAAAGATTAGTAACTTTTTGTACAAAGATCAAATCGATTTGAAATCTCAGATAAAGTTGTTTTGTATAGTATTCTCAATCTAAGTCCGAGATTGGGTGAAATTTGAGCAATATTTGGATTTTTGGTAAGCAAATGAATAGGATTGTTCCGTTTCCCATACAAAATTTAAAAGTAATTCTTCCGCAAATTGAAATTATTCCAAATTCACTCCAATTTTTCACAGTTGTTGAGGACCTCAATACGTATTGAAAGAACAGTTGGGAACAAAGGGTTGAAAATATGCTAGCACAAGGACGATGATTGGCTGCCCTTAACAGACGCTGTTTTCAGCCGCCCCTAATATGGACGCTTCCTCCTTCCCTGTCTTTCCTAAGGTTACGAGTAAAGTGCGACCGGCCCAAGATAGATTAATATAGGTGGTACAGTACTCACGGTCCGCTAGTGTTTGTGAGTTATTTGCCGTTAATGTTCATGCAAAGTTCACTATTTTGCCATAAACGGTGCCAAAACAAAAACAAAATACGGGCAGATTTGGACAGATTTTGACCTGTTTCATACGACCGGAAGGTGTATGCTGGTCACAAATGCCTTACCAAATTGATTTCCTACCCAAGTGATCAATATTTGATGTGAATTTCACGAATAAACACGAGGAGGATTGATTATAGCACAACTTGCCATATACAACCATCCTAGTTACTACAGGTAGGGAGAGCGCTACTTCGTCGTAATCCCCCATTTCCGTTCTACCGATCAGAAAGATCAATAATATCAATGATTTCCCCGTTTATAAATCAATAATAGGTTGCATTAGTTCATTAGCTACAACATAAATCCTATTAGAGCGTATTGTATGAATATTTACGCTAATTGTTCTCAAAAAAAGGAGCGCTCCTAGTGAATCCCCTTTTTCTACGTTTATCCGTAGGACGAAGAAAATCTAATGGGGTTTCAATGTGTTAGAACGGAATTGAAACTCGTAGGACGAATTTAGAATCAAGAAGCAGTTTTAGATTTCAAACAATATCTCAACGATTTGTGACTCTGTATTAAATCCAACCGTACGTATGGAAAGGTGAATAAATTTAGAAGCCATCTTTAATAGAAATATTCCATTTTTTGTTCAAACATGAGAGGTAAAACCAAAATCATGTGGTGTTTAAATATACGCTGGTTCACTAGCACTAGTGTACTAGAACTGTACTAAATGTGACCAACATAATGTAAACAGTGCGTCAGCATCTACATGCATGAGATTTCAGTAAAAAACTAAAAGTCGGGCTAGTTGTTTGAGCTGGTGGAGCTAGCGAAATAGCTCCAGATAAGTGTAAACAGCCCATTACCAGTTGGCTTCGCATACTTCTCGTTTATCACTGTTCTCACTTCACGACAAGCCGGTCGGAAGTACAGTTGAAGCCCAGTGGTGTGAACAATTTATGTAGATCATTTTATGGTGTACAATCAATTAAAATTAATCGATTAATTGGATGTATCCCTTATTTCGATGTAGAGCCATTAGGTCGAAGGCCACTATATTCATTAAAACGAATGTCATTAGACCTAAATGGGTATAAGGCCGAATGGTAAATTAGGCCTAAAGCTAGTTGATTTTTCCCACAGTCAAGATAGTTACAGCATAGAGGTAACTCTAAGACAAGAAGGTCCCGAAATAACGTGCTCAACTTTTTGGCTCAGCTCTGGTACTCTCTTCGGTCCTAAGCTAATCGATTCACCTCTCGAAACATAGAAAAAACCAATAACCCAATAACCAATAGGCTAGTCAAGTAGTGAGCCAATTTAAAATCGTTAGTTTCGTATTGATTGTTGGTTACAGTATGTCCACAAACAAATACATAGCATCTCGGTGACCAGCTTTTGCTGTGTCCATTCCATTTAGGAGGAAGGAATTCACTGAAGAAAGGAAAAACAAACTCAGTGAAAAGATTTCAATTTCAGTTGATTTGAACCGTATAGAGCGCAAAGAAAGATAGAGAGAGAGAAAGCAAGCAAAGAGTGTCAGTCGAAGGAGTGCGATAAAGTCAACATTATTGAACCCTGAGACTAGAGAGTGTAGACACGGGGAAAGGAGACTTCGACGAGTTGTTATTTTACCGCAGATTGGTGATGGCGCCTCCGAGGAATAATGACTTATCTTGACGCGACAATTTTCAGGCACATAAACTTACTTGTCTTCCTTTTTTTTTCTCTCTCTCTCTCTGTTCGACGGAGCATGGACGGGTTCGGGGTAGACGAAGGGGACAAAATTAAAAACAAATCTTTCCCGGAGGATTGATGGCTAAGCCGGCGAGCACGAACATTCAGGATGGATACCGGGGGCTTAAGAAAAGGAAGAAACCGAAATGGTCCGGAACTGTGTGATAATCCGGTCCGGTGTGGTCAAGGAATTTGAATCAAATCACGGTTGAGAGCGTTTTGGGATGAGAAGAGGTGTATTTTTAAGGCTGGTGCCATTTGTTTTTGCGATATGGTCTAAAAACTTTGCGAGTTAATCCTTTGTTGTTATACGCCTTTCACAGATTGGGATTGTTCTTGCGGTTGACATTAGTGACGGTTAATCCCTTGATTTATGTAGGATGGTCATAAAACGGACAGAATGGTACAATTTGTCAACTGACAATGTGATACGTATAGCTAGAGATTTACGGACAATGCTGGGTCGAATTCTGAATTACTGAAATTACATGTTAAAAAGTTTGTCAACCTGGGTAATATGCCCAGATCTAAATACTGGGATCAGCGGGAACAAAAAACAATCAAAAAACCATTTAAAACGAAAATTATCCAACTTGACGAAAATACGGTTGATATTAATAGACATAAATGCACGCTTTTCATTCAGAAATAACCTTCACACACGATTCAATATAACCAATGGGGTGCTAAATGTTTACCAGGCCCCGTTAACTAATGCTAACTGAAAGTGTAAACATTGAGCTTCGCAATTCTTTGCGACACGAATCTAGTCTACTCCGTGTCGTCGTCGTCGCCGCCGTCGTCTTGACACGAGGTCCAATCCACGCATGGCTCGCTGGTCAAACATTTGACCAAGCATTCGCCATCACAATCATCCTCTGTTCAACCGTTAAACAATGACTCTTTTTCGTTTTTCTCGTTTTCAAGACACTTCCTGTCCCTACAAGTCACCAGATCAACAACAGCAACAATCCCAACCACAGCAACGCTTCGTGAGCAAAGAACAAACAGGTATAAAATTCAAATCTTTATTTATCCTACCCCGGTAGGTGTGAACTACCCCGTTGTTCATATTTTTACAATTTTATTATAATTTTATTGCACTCGCGACATGCCAAAGTTCCGCGTCTGTCACCATTATTGGGCGGAACGACCGCGGTCGCAAACTAAGACCGAAAGTTGCAACAATTTGTACACTCGCTTCTTTTGTCTTAAGCCGCCAAGCGTGCTCAACACAGCATTGGTACTTTCTGGAGGCGAAAAATTGCACTGCCAAATTGCATAATGTGTGTGTGTGTGTATGTACACATATGCATATCAGGGCTTTTTGCTGTTTCGAAACGAACGGAGTGTCATAAAATCAGTGATATTTTGACGTTAAATTATGGTAATTGAACGCCAGGTGAACGGAACAGAATGGAATTTTGAACTAATGCTCACGTTCCCACTCTAGCAAGCAGCAGTTCGCGCTTAGCTGACTCGAGCTATTGGAAGCACTGTTGACAGAATATTTTGAGAATGAGTGTCCGCACTGACAAGGTTGATTTTAAACAGGAACTCTCGTTGGTCCCGAAATTATGTAAGCCCTGCCCAACTAACAGTTTTAGCAGCAGATAAGCTTATACAGGCAACAAATGGCTTACGTAGCTATTTTTTTTCCTGTATACGCTAGTGCCAGCTAAAATTATTTGTGGGAACTTTACAAATGGCACATTAATGTATTTTCTGACATACAGAAATAAAACATTAATTTTACATGAAAGTATTTAATAATACATTCATTTGCATTGAATTTTACATGCATGTGTGATTTTACATAAAATTCAAAAGCTGAAACTGATTTAACTTTCAATGAACAATGATATAAATTTACATGAACTGCTTTAATCCGTTGAACTTCAAATCATTAAACGTGTAATTTTGTATTTAAAAACCTTCGCCAGTTGCTAGTTGAAAATTACAAAATATTTCTATCTGTGTATGAATTCCCATCTAGTCTCACATCACAAACCTGCCTTAAGCTAAGTTCAGAACAGAAAACCATACAATACGAAAAAGTAATGTAAATTTCGGTTCCCTGAGACCAACACATGTAAGCGGCCCTTTTGACATTAGAATCAGTTGAAAGAAACGAGAAAATCAATTCAATCAAACGGTCATTTCGTCGAGCTGCTAATGTTTTGGTTTGAGAACACTTAATTCTCGCGTCACTTTTAAAATAGACCTATGCAACATATCCACCATTTTGAGAAAATCGGAGTTGAAGTTCGACAGATTATTATTTTAACTGTTTAAAAACAATACATTTTGCAATACTATTTTTAATGTAGTCAGTGAATAATAACGTGGAAAATTCAGTAGAAACGGTAAAATCACATTTTTTTTTGCTTTGGATTTCATGCTACAATATAGAAAAAACCACATAGGACGTTTTGACTATTCAAGTTGTACATCGGACATGTTACATGGGACGATTTTTCTCAATGACATAATCAATGAGTGTTACATTGGACGTTTTGTTCTACATGATAATAGATTCCCTTTCACAGATTTCAGAGAAGAGTACTTAACTTTAGATTAGCCCCGCCTTTAGAAAATGAGCACCAATCATGTTAGGCAGTCCGAATGACCGAAGTAACACTCATGTACCCATCATTTAAAACTGTACATTGGACAATTTTCGACCTTTGATTATCTTAAAAAAATTAAAGTAAATTTGGATGGGTGTTTTTGCATCACATACAATTTTAGAAGAGCAATAGTTTGTATCGCTTAACTCGATTTGTTTACATTTGTTACTAATGACCTTTTGAAAAGTGACGCGAGAATTTTACATGAAATGTTTGTTTACGTTCCATGATTTACGTCCAATATGGTTTACGTCTGGTGTAAATGTAGCTATTTCTAAGTGTGTTTAACATGTTGCAAGGTTGATGACAGTTTTTTTTTTATGATAATTACTAGATAGAGCTGGAATTAGGGTGTAACAGCTTTTGTAAACAGTGACTTCTTTGGATGATTTCTAGTAAGTCATGGCTCGCCAACGCAAATCAACATCACTATCGGGTAGGGGAAGACTTCTACCCGACAATTTTGTTTGTTTGCGTGAATTCCAAAAAAATCATCGAGAGAAGTCATTGTTTACAAAAGCTGTTACGCCCTTATTCCAGCTCTATCTCTATAATTTAAATTTAAACATTAAATTTTCATTTGGCACATTGATGTATTTTCTGGCCTTAGTTGAAAAATGCAGCAATTCAAATTTTGTTTTACGTGAAAGTATTTAATAATCCATTTAAATGCATTTAAAAATCTTTGTTTTCCTTAAAAGTGAAAATTTCATTTGTAATTAATTGAATTTTCGCGAATAACTATATAAAATTTCATTAATGGCCGTTACACACGTAATTTTACATTCAAAAATCTGCTTCAGTTTGTAGAAATAACTCATTTTACAAGTGACAGAATCAATCTTTGACATAGAAGATGAGACGGAAACAAACATGTCATGTAAAATTAAGTACTTTAAAACGGGGTACACACTACGAAAATGTCATTTAAATTTAGGTTCCCTGAGACCGATACATGTAAGCGGCCCTTTTGACATAAGAATCAGTTGAAAGAAACAAGAAAATCAATTCAATGAAACGTTCTCTTCGTCGATTTGCTTATGTTTCGGTTTGAGAGCACTTAATATAGCTAAAATTTTCCGAATTGGAAACATTGGTTCCATATAGTAGATCAGGGCATTTCCGTTGATATAGTATATAGTTTTTATATTGTATGTGTTACATATTATACAAACATATTAAAATTAAATTTTCTTATTTATCGCCTGTTAGAAAAGCACTCAAATTATCACTTATAAAATGTATTTCTAATATAGCCATCATAAATTAAATGTTTTATTCATATTCCTGGTGATGTTTTCTGATTATATACTCATTCAATGTTGCATATCTCAAGAACTAAATTAATTGAGTTTCACGCCTTTTCTTCTACAATCCCGACAATTACGCAATCGAAACTTGTTCGAAGTAGATCGCCATCGGACCCATTACGCTAAATTTGGAACGGTAAATCACTGTTTATAAACATAATTGTGAAATGATTGTCCTAAATATGCCCTCAACAGAATTAAAAATGTACAGTCAGGTCTTTTTTTACACGGGGTATACGTACCGTGTAAAAAAAACCGTGTAAAAAAAACCTACAAGATTTTGATTTTTCGCATGTTTAAATGTTTTTGAAAAATCGGATTTTGATGCCATTTGTAATTAAAGCATGATATGGTCCATATAGACATATTTAAAAAAATTCTGTATTTACACCAAAAATTGTGATTTTTTTTTAAGTATGCCATTCGATTACCTATAGCTTGAAACGGATAATGTGATTGGAAGCAAGTCAATAGGTTGTATCGTTGTCGAGAAATCGTTAAAAACGTACCGTGTAAATCGTGGAAAACCGTGTAAAAAAAACCGTGTAAAAAGAACCGCGTAAAAAAAACCGTGTAAAAAAGACTTCAGTGTATTTCAGAACCCTGCGAAGTCTTAGAACATAAGTCCTAATAAAATAAATAAATAAATTACCAACGAATTGACTTAAGGATCATCAGTACTTGTTTAAAAAAATAAATTTGAATTGATGTTAAAAATATTTAGAATATACTTCAAAATCCTATCAATGTAACCCCGTTTTACGGTACTCCTCAATTGTGACTAAAAAGTTCGTAACTGGAATTTCGCGTCTGTTATGATTTCAATTTTATGTCAACATTGGCGCTAAATTTCATTCTCAGAGTACCTAAATTAATATGAGTTTTTTCACCCTAATTTGACAGTTAGACAATGAATAGATTTAGCTGTCACTTTGCCGAAACGCTTCAAATCCGGATCTTATGTGGGTGGCCCTTAAGTGTGTGTGACCAAAAATAACACATGATCTGGAAACCCAAGGGCTCACCCTCCAAATGATAGCGGTATGGAAGGCGGTATTTCCGAAAAACATGAATTAGAGATACCCCCGATGTTTGATAAAGGTTGATTTTTCATAGTCATAGCTGAACAAATATTTCTAAAGTTATAATGTTAATATGTAGTCTACGATTTGATTGATTGACTAATAAATAAATAAAAGCATCGAAATTCAGTATATCCCAACCCTTTTATATTTTCTACACATATCTTGGAGTCCCTTACATAAGAGAAACATTTGTCACAGCCTACTAGATGCTTAATGTTCAATGATTTTATTTTTATTTTCTGAAATCACGGTTTTTAGGAGAATAATAACATTTGATCATCAAAAAAGGGTATCAAAATAAGGCTTATTAGCAATTTCTTACAGCTCATAAGTAGGACTTTATGTTATGACTGAATAAAGTATTCGCCTATTGTTGACTGTTTAAAAGTTATTCCTGATTTTCTGGAGCAAGAATAGTGTTATTTTTGCAAATTTACATTAAAATCTTTAAATAATTGCTTGGTATGATTGATGAGATCTGATTTACTGGACCTTCATATCTGAAAATCTACAAGATCAATAAAGTCACGTTGGACATTATCCCATAGATGGGCAGCATCACAACCTGAAACCGTTTGTCAGAAAGGTAAATTTTAATCTATTTTAACATTGTAAGAATGATAAATGCTGTGTTTTGTCTAGCGTCGCGTGTTGTGAGTATCAATGAAGTCTTATACGAGATTTCCAGCCAGGTTCATAGGACTATGATAAATATTTAAGAAACAAGACAATATTAATAAGACGTCAAAGGTTCTTCAATCCAACTTGGCGCTCAGATCGTACTAAGTGCTCTATTTGAACAGTTAGGATAGTCTTAGCAACGTTACATGTTCGTTAAGTCTAAATTCACCATTCACCATAAGTTTCCTTTACCACAAATATCTAAGGTTCTCCAAATCGTTCAAGAATTAAGATTACATGATCTACTAGATCAACCAGCGCTTTCAAGATATTCTTAGCAGTGGCACCGGTGGTGTAGAGGTAAGCGTGATTACCTTTCACCCCAGCAGGCCTGGGTTCATTCCGAGTCTGCGCCGCCTTGATGTTCTGAGGCATAACATCTCTGATCACGCCTTCCTTCGGAAGGGAAGTAAAGCTGTTGGTCCTCGGTTCATGAGTTGATGGGTCGATAGGTAGGGTCCAGGTGTGAGAGCTGCCTCCCTGGCGTCGGTAGCATTGGTGCTCAGCACGGAAAACAAAATCGACGGAAAACAAATCAAGGAAAAATAGATGTCCTAAGCGAAGATACGCTTAATCTACGATCGATGTCTATATGTATAAAATGATCTTTGTTATCTAAATATTCCTGGACATCAAATCAAATGATCTACTAGGTCAACCACGACTTAGCAAATTACTTTAGCAGCGAAACATGTGCATGTAGTCTACGTTTTTTTTTTTGACGAATAAATGAATTTTTAGCACGCCCTTCGGTTCGGTGAACCCCTCGTATGTCTGCGGATCGTAGGGTGTGAACAAAGGCGGCTGTCATCGATCATGTCAGTACCCGATAATGAACAAATTACACGAAGAGACTATTTACATGCTATAGTGAAGTTATTCTATTATTAAAATCTAAATTTGTTTTAAAAATATAATGCTAAAACATATATTAACCTATCTAGTGCTTAAATCTTTATCATTAATAGTAAAATCAACATAAGGTTACAACTACGGCTAGAGACTAAGAAGAAATTAGTGCTATATTATACTACAAATTAATACTAGATCTACATATTACCCAAGTGAACGCTGAAGCTGCGAATCTATTACCTCCCTATTACTCCCGGTAATAAACATTCATTAATTCGGTTAATTCTGGCAACATCCGCAACTATTCTTAAAACATATATAAATAAATAAACCGATGCATAGAGTCTATGCGCATCATTTACGTAAACAAGTTTTCTTAGCTCTCCAAACCGTTCAGGATCTGAGATCGTTTGATTCACTGCTACTGAGACCATGTCCAAGCAGGTTCATCATTTACGACCGATTTACATGTATAATTATGTTCTAGGATCTGAAAATTGTCTTTGAGTTCAAATCAAATAATCTACACAATCTTGCACTACTGGGACAATGTCCTTAACAACGAAAGTTGTCCAAACAGATTTATGGATCGATTTCCAGGAATATAAGATATTCCAGGCTCTCCAAACCGTAATGGGAATCAGTTTACGGATTCACTGATCTCCAGGACGACTTGGCAAACTTAGAACATCTTGTATAAACGGATAGTCACTGATGCAAAATTTGAAATTTTCGCTCCACAGTGCTCAAAGGGTTTCAAATGGGGTCCTGATAAGCCTTCGAAAGTTTAAACTCATTTAATAAGAAACTGACTTGGCACAAACCATTTGAAGTTTATATGGAAATTACTATGGGAAATCCAAAATTTTTGTTCATTGTCTTCTGGCTTTTTTTCATATTGTACTGTTAACATGTTCTATTGCTATTCTTATAGGAATTTTTATCAGCTATAACTTTGCACAAAATTGTTTTTCAGCCAAACGTCAATTTAAATAGTTATTAATTGTTTAAGAGATTGATAATCTTACGGGAAGTTTAAGCAACTGTATTGTGGGCAACACTGTATTCTGCAGTGTGACATAGTAGCCATGATTTTTGTCCTCTATTCTACGCGCCATAAACACCAATGTTGCCTGCTTAACAGTTGATGGAGCATTATCATAAGACATCAGTGACTTGAATCATTAATAATGTTTGTTCCTTACATTTGATCGAAAAGTGATCTTCAACAATGTTGCAGCTGAGAAAGCTAAGCTATAATTTTTCAAAGTAGAGTGAGCTGGTGAATTTTGAGATAGATATGAACCGAAATTATGGTTTCCCCATAGTAATTTCCATATAAACTTCAAATTGTTTGTGCCAAGTCAGGTTCTTACTAAAGGAGTTCAAATTTTGGGAGGATAATCAGGACACAATTTGGAACCGTTTGAGCACTGTGGAGCGAAAATTTCAAATTTTGCGTCAGTCTAAATGCACATAGGCTCTATCAATTTGCTCCTGTGACCATTTCCTCAGTCGTTGGTGAAGTAGTGGATAAAACGAATTGAACTTCACGACAATATAGCGAACTTAGAATATATCTTATGCATGGAATTCGATCGTTATTGATGCATATCGTTGTAAGTTATATTCAAGTTGCTGCAGCTTTTCGTATTAAAAGTGCGCTACTCGGGATATGATTCGTTGCTATGGACATTGTACCAATCGTGGTAGACCTAATAGATCATTTTATAAGAACTGAAAACAATTTTAAGAACCTAGAGCATCTTATTTACATCTAAATTAATCGTAAATGATGCGAATATACTCCATGAAATTGGGTTGTTAGTGGAATACTAATCAGAGAAAAAAACAGGAATCCGGTAATTTCGGTAATCGGGTCGGTATTGGCTCCCAAATTCGAAACAGACATAGCTTACGTTATCTATCGCTCCCACTCCCACAGTTGGATGTGTGAGGCTTTTAAGAATTGATTTTAAAATACAAATACAAACAGTTGCGAAATTACCGGATGAAACCCCCAGATCCAGTCACAGTTGATCGAGTAGATATTTTTTTCTGAACTCGTAGACAATTTAGTGAACCTGGAACATGGAAATTGATCGTAAGAGAAGCGCATCGTCTCCATGAAATTGTTTGAACATGTCTCGCTACGAGTTGAAGAATCTAGAACATCTAATATAAATAGATCAGTGTTCACTCGGCTGTCCACAGAAGCAGACCACTCTCTATGTGTGTCACGTGATCATCTTTTTACTCGGCAGCAACCATCGTGTGGTCCTCCTCATTGTTCTTCATCAGCATTGTTCTTTCGGTAGATGCGTTGTCGACTTTTGAATGCAATCGTTTCGTGATGAGTGTGCGAGTGATGACCACGTTTTGCGTCCAATGCTGCAATGGAAGCGCTCTGGCCCCCGTTAGCGATACTGCCATACAATTAAACCAAAGCGGAAGATAAAGTGTTTATCGTGTTGTACCTTTTGACTGTAGTTTTAAGATGTTTTGTATAGTGAACAAGAAACCTCGACTCTGTAAGGTTAATTCGATTGAGTCTTATCAAATAAATTAATATACAATGATATAAAATAGGAGGCGACCCCGGCGTAGTGGTTAGCATTCATACCACTCACGCCAAAGTCACGAGTTCAAATCTCACCCCCGGACAAGTCACGAATCACCTAAGAGCGTTAAAATGACTATAATTAAAAAAAAAAATAAATAAATAAAAAAAAATGATATAAATAGAAGTTGGTCGTGAAAGATGCTCATTGACCCAGTCGTGGTTTATCTATTGGATCGAATAATATGAACTCCAACTATTATTCAAAGGAATTGATCCGTATAAACTCTATGCATTTGTTTTGATATGTTTTGTTACTAAAGAATTCGTGCTAGCTCAGGTTGATCTTGTTGATCAAATTATCTAAACTCTTGAATGATTGATGACTAAAAAATGGATCCAGAATGGTGAAACTTGATTGTATGAATATATTTTATTAAAATCTAATTTTAGCAGTATATTCTAGAAAGTTTTGAATATCATCAAAACACGCTTAGCGACACCGGTGGTGTAGTGGTAAGCGTGATTGCCTCTATCCCAGAGCCAGGGTTTAATCCCAGTCGGCGCCGTCGAGAGGCATAAAATATCTGATCACGCCTTCTCTTGGAAGTGAAGTAAACCCGTTGCTCCCCGATCCATGAGTTGATGGGCCAATAGGGTGGGGTCCAGGTGTGAGAGCTGGCGTCGGTAGCATTGGTACTCAGAACGGAAAACAAGATCGAAGGAAAACAAATCAAGGTTAAAAAAATAGTATGCGTTTTGAAACCGAAACGTTGATTTGTATACCGAAAATAAGTTCTAGTTACACTCTTTTTCTAGTAGTATATCGCTAAAAGATTCCCGAATGTTAATAGTGGTGTCTGTTTGAAAATATGAAATTAGGATAGTGAACATAATTTTATGTTGAGTGCTTTGAATAATGACTCCCGTATATGTATATTCATCTTCAAACTAAGGTTCCCGCTAAGCTAGCTCACATAACTACCTCTTGAAAAGTTATTAAACTTCTCATCGAAGTTTTCAACTGTTTTCTAAAAAAATGCGTTCTTTCCATTGATAGGTATTTTCCAAAATTCGAACTGTGATTGAATGACCCTTGAACATCTCTGATACTTCCATCCAATTTGTTTCTTGCCTTATTTCAGATTTTCAAATCTAGTGTCTAGTCTTCCATTTTTGCAACATCCCTAGTCCCCAAGTCGATATCTTTAAGGCATCCCTAACCTTTCTTCTTTTGATGAAACGGCTTATCCTCCACCGTTAATTACCTAGTTTGATGTGCACTTCAGATTAACGAAACGGTCATTAATCGTCTTGCGGAATTATAAAGATAATACATTTATAATTAGACGCACTTGAATGGAAAAAATATATTAAACATGTTTGTGCCACACCACAGTATAATATGTATATTATGCCTTGATGTCTCTATTTCAGATGCCTCCATACATTTCCAGCACGAAAATTTACCGCGAGCATATAGACTACTAGTAATATATTGTGAAAGTCATGCCGGTTCATAGTTCTGCCAATATCATTACAAGAACGTAGCCTTAAACATGATAACTCTACCATCATCGCACCAAAGCGTAATTAGACCTTGTACCACTGTCCATTCTTCCCTGCCGCTGGCCACTATCTAAAGAGTTTACCACCGCCGACTGGACCCGGCCAGCAACAATACCAAAGATGCGTTGGTCTTCACGCAATAATTAGCTGTCCATGGATGGATAATTAAACATTGCTCGGAATTTTTATCGGCAAACGCGAACTGATGTAATTTAAAAAAAAAACAGCAACAAACAGCTCACCCTTCTCGCAGCATGTACTTATGTGTGTGCTTGTTTATGGCCGAGAATCCACCAGAAAATATGTGAATGTTTATGCCGCGCTCGTATCGCGTATTTTCCGCAATCGCACCTTCCTGGCTCGCGTGCGCTCTCTCTCTCTCTCTTTCTCTGCCATCCCCCCCACACCTAGAAGGAAGGGGGATGGATGATTCCGTGAAATGACCGCAGCCACCAATGCCACAGGCGAGACCATATAGCCAGCAAACCAGCAACCACGGCGATCCGGGCCTCCTCATTTAAATTCATGCTTGTTTTGGATTCTGTTTGAAACACTTTTTCGACTCTACTTCCCGAATCCAAACTCACGGAGACTCGGATCCAGGGGCCCAGGGACCTGATGCTGACTGGTCGAGGCTGTTGGGGCAATTTCAATTTTTATAGGCCTCGAGCTTTAATCGCACACGCGCATACCATTAAAGCTCGTCAGCCCCGGTGGGAAGTGCGGTATGCGTGGTTCCCGGTTTTGCCTGTCATCAGCTGTTTGAACATCAAACTGGATCGTCGCGGATGGGAGAAGAGGTGGCCCACCGAGCCACGATTTTGTTTGATTGAATAATTAATGCCGTTGGGTTTGCGTTATTAATTTTATCGCACGATGCGGTTGTCCACTGTTGAGGAGATTTTTTTATGTTAATACATTTTTTTTTTCGTTAGCTTAGAACCGACGGGCACACTGGAACGTGGTCGATCATAAAACATGGTCATAAATAGCCTAATGATGGTTTTTTTCACGCGTCCAGCCAACGAAAGCGTGTGGAAAGGTCAATATGTAAAACAGGTTGAAATTGAAACATAACCAGCGCACCGGGGACCAGGTTCAAAGCCGCGATCTGGGTGAATGTTGTGGCATATCATGTTATGACTCGGTCCCATTGGCTGTGGTTCTTGGTTGGAGGTTAAATCATTTTTGAAACTTAGTTGGCGTGAAGCATACTGCGCTGCATAAAATGTTCGACACTCCACAATACCTACAACTAGATGGATTCTGGGGACGGCCCTGGCATAGTGGTTAACATCCATACCTCTCACGCCACTGTCACCAGTTCAAATATCATCCCCGGATAAGTCACAAATGACCTATAAATTAAAACAATAAAACATAAATAGATGGATTATCATGCTTTTATTTAACATCGCCATTTGAAGGCATTTTTTTTCGGTGTTGGGTGTATTCATCACTGCGACCATTACTTTGATCTATTGTGATATTCCCCGTTTTTATATTGCTTTATCAGTTATGTCGTATCACTATTTTGTGAAGCGACCGACATAGACTGAACAAAAGCATTTTCCCAGCCAGGTATTACATTTCGAATGAAATGTACTACTTTACTGGGACCTGCATTCCAAATATCAAAGGGTTCTGTCAGCCCCTTATCCAGAAAAATACGCCTTTTATTGAAGATTGCTGCACAAGAGCATAGCAGGTGTTCAGAGTCTTCCTTTTCTATACCACAGAATCGACAAATATCCTCTTGAATTTTTCCTATCAGCTTCAAATGATATTTACATGGACAATGTCCTGTCATCAAACCAGTATAGAACCTGAGATCTTTCTCTGATAATTCAAGAATTTTGCTAGTCATTGAAATGTTCGGAATTATGAACCGTTTCGACTGCCTAGCAATGGAAGTGTTGCTCCAATTGGTCTCCACTTTCATTTTTTTTCCATTTCTTGATCTCCATTTTAAGAGAACAAGTAGAAACTCCACAGAATGGTTCTGGTCCTATGAATTGCTGTGATGATCCTAGCCTGGCTAACGTATCGGCTTTTTCATTCCCTTCAATTCCACAGTGGCCAGGAACCCAATATAAGTTTACTTGGTTTTGACAGGCCAATTTCTGAAATGACATTGCACATTCCCATACGAGTTTGGAATTGCATGTTGCTGATTTTAAAGCATTTAATGCTGCTTGACTATCAGACATAATGCAGATATTCGAATGTTTACAATTCCTGCGCAAGCATATTACAGAGCATTCAAGAATTGCTTGAATTTATGCTTGGAACACGGTTGACCAGTAACCCATGGATATTGAGATATCAATCCCTGGACCAGTTACCCCTGCTCCCACACGGTTGTTCAATCTTGAACCGTCTGTATAAAAAACAGTTGAACCTGGACGGATGTTTGGTCCCCCACTTTCCCAAACATTACGATCAAATTCTGCTGCGTTGTATAAACGATCGAAATTATATTTTTCTCCATCCAGTCTTCATTTTTTAATACAAGAGAATCAATATCAAACATTTTTTAAATGCTAAGGTGTCCTGTAAGATCACCTTCAAGGAAGTACTTTGTTCGTTGAATCCTTAAAGCGCTCCTTTCAGCTTCTAATTGGATAAATTGATGCAACGGAATCAGATAAAGTAGAGCATCTAGTGAAATACTCGGTGTGCTGTTCATTGCACCAGTTATTGAGAGAGTAGCTAGTCTTTGCAGTCTCCCCAGCTTCTTCTGAGCCGATTTTTCATTAGTTTTCGGCCTTCAAACTAATGATGCGTAGGATATTCTGGGTCTTACAATCGTCAAATAAATCCAGTGGATCATTTTTGGTTTTAGGCCCCATTTCCTACCAAATGTTTTTTTTTTTACTTATCCAAAGAGCATTTATTGCCTTATTATTTCCATTTCGTCAAGCCAGTGTAGACTACATACAATGATTATTACAATGTTTAATTAAATACTATGCATTAATTCTATTCTGTTTTAGCTTAGTTTTTATTTGCTGCTTGGACATAGTGATGTCAATAGTTCCACAATGCAAATTATATAGGCGCATCATTCGATTGATTGGGCTATTTTTTGCATAGTTTGTTCTGTACGATGTTTCTGAAAATAAATTCCGTGTTCTAAGATATCGACAAGGTGTGTAAAAATTTAATTGTACGAGAATTTCTGCCGAATCTATGCGCATTGAAATAATGTCGTTGATGAAGAAAAGCTCTACTTAACAACCTGCTCTATATGTGAATTTCAGTTAAGTTTACTGTCAAGAATGACTCCCAGATACTTGACTGTTCGTGAAAGTTCTAAAAAGGTTTCTTTCAATTTTAAGTTATTTATAGAAAATTTCCTTTTCCGTGTGAACGGTACAATAGTGGTCTTAGAAGGGTTTATATTCAACCCTTCTTTAGCGCACCACGACGAAACATAATTTAAAGCAGTTTGCATTTTATTTGAAATGATATTATAAAATTTTCCTCGTACTATTATGACTATGTCATCAGCAAAGCCAATTATCTCGAAGCCCTTTGCTTCT
Source organism: Ochlerotatus camptorhynchus (assembly GCF_037179485.1). Taxonomy (NCBI): domain Eukaryota; kingdom Metazoa; phylum Arthropoda; class Insecta; order Diptera; family Culicidae; genus Ochlerotatus; species Ochlerotatus camptorhynchus. Next base: position 3,126,777 of record NW_027040867.1, read on the forward strand.
AAGTTTTTGAGAAGTTCGTCAACAATTAAAGACCATAAAAGAGGTGAAAGCACACCTCCTTGAGGACACCCTTTTACAGCTCTAACTGTTATGGATGAGCTTCCAAGATTTGCTGAGATTTCTCTTTTAGAAAGCATCTCATTAATCCACTTAACGATGCTTTTGTCGAATCCACGCTTCAACATATTGTTTTTTATGGAGTTATAAGATGCATTATCAAATGCTCCTTCAATATCAATGAATGCTGCTAGTGACATTTCTTTTGATTCAAAAGATTTTTCTAGTTTTGTAACAAGCGTGTGAAGAGCTGTTACTGTTGATTTACCAGCTTGATATGCAAATTGATATTTACTCAAAGGAATTGTAATCAAGTACGTTGATTTTATATGCTGATCTATTATTTTCTCCATTATTTTTAGCATAATGGATGATAAACTGATCGGCCTGAAGGATTTAGAAGAAGTTTGATCCTTTTTATTAGCCTTCGGAATAAATATAACCTTTACTTGACGCCAAGTTATCGGAATATAACTTAATCTTAAGCTTTCTCTAAACAAGCCTGTTAGAATGGGTGTCAAAGTTTCTTTTCCTTTCTGAAGTAGTGCTGGAAAAATTCCGTCCCTACCTGGTGATTTGAAAGGAGCAAAAGAATCAATCGCCCATTCGACTTGTTTTTCTGTAAAAATTCTATTGGCCTGATTACGAAGGCATACTTGGATTGCCTGTAATTTATATATTATTAACGAAAAATGTCGTTTGTATACGACGCCTAATGTAGCCATCATACTAAGAAATTATTACCGAACTTTCAACAGCTGAACTCTTTGTTAAAAATCAGGCATTTTAATTAATTAGCTTTAAGGTTTCAAAACAAGGAATATTTCACCACAATAGCAAGATTCGATTATTGATACAAGGCTGACCGTGTTTTGAAATTTAAATTCAGTGAAACAGCTTTTGAAATGAGGGTTAAAATTTTAACAAACGTTCAGTTGTTGAATGTTCGGTAAGGTATAGGAAAAATGTCACGTGACATAATTAGTGCATGGTCCCTTATCTAGAAACAAGCGTTCGTACACGCGAAGTTTTAAATTTGGGACGGACCGGAAGTACCAAGCCCGGTTCATGGCTTATGCGGAAAAAACCTTGGAACTTAGAACTTCTAAGAAAAGTTCACCAGATTTCTGGTAAATCACGGGACTTCTGAAATAAGTCGATTATACTTCTGGGAGATGTCGGAAAGGAGAGTTCATATGAATTCTGAAAAAGAAACACAAATGACCAGGGTCTCAACCATAGTCAAGCACATCCACAGTTTTTAATTGAGAGCTAGAGCGAAGTCTACAGCATTTTTGGAGGAGAAGTCCACAGGACTTCTGGAGGTTTACTAAAGGGGGATGTCCACAGGTCTGCAGAGAGATGTCCACATAACTTCTCGAAAGAATTCCCACGTGACTTTCGAGAAAACTATTCCACTGGACTTCTGGAAGTGAGTCCACAGAGTATCTGGAAATCTGAAGTCAAAGAGACTCGCAAGCCTATAGTTTCTATGAAAAGTCCATAGGAATTCTCGGAAACCAACAAGCCATCTGAGTGGCTTCTTGTTAAGAAGTCCGCAGGGCTCCTGGTATGATTCCATAAATTACCGCATTCGGTACTCGGGTTGATACTGGAGTCCATGACCTCCCGATTTCGAAGCAAATTAGATTCAATTAACAATTTTTACTGTATTTATCACTCTTACTCACTCGTTTTAAATCAGATTTGGATAAATAAAACTTTTTAAATTTTTTTTTTAAACATTTCTTGTTATCGAGTCACGATGAACATTCCTTCTGTCAAACATGGCTTGGCTACCGGTTATTTCGTTCGTCAAGTTCATCAGTTCATCTCATTTGAAGCAAATACTTGTTTCAATTGACGTAATGAATGATTCGAAAACTGTTTCCTATTTTCTCAATCCCCAAAAGTCGATTGAAAGATACTGGCCTGTAATAAAGCATGAACTCCGTAAACATCCTAAAGTTGTCACTACCGAGCAGGAAATGTTGAAATCATGGTTGAAAGCAGAAAAAATGTCGATTCAACCTTTGTACAAAACCTTATGGGTGGAATTAAGAAGAAAGTTCGGGCATTTGTGTTTGATGAAGAAATAGAGTGACATAAAGATACGTAAACCAAGCTTACATATAGTATTAAAACCACTGAAAATTTCATGACAATCGATTGACAGACTTATTTTTTGCGAGTACTTTTAAGTGATACAATTTACCGTATGCTTGATAATGTTTTCACCATTGAGCAATGTCAAAATTAAAAAAAAATCTCAAAAATTTCGTTTTCGAGTTTTTTATTTATTCAAAGGGGGGGGTGTTTCTCAGAGTCTTAAACTATGTAAATCATCGATCGAGTTTCCACTTGCTGCAATTACGGCCTCCACACGCTTCCGAAATGCACGGCAGGTTCTAATAATGTAGTCTGGATCCATTTCTCTCCAGGTACGGGTCAATGTTTGTCTAAAGCTTGCTGTACTCGGGTGGCGTTTAGAAGAGGCCTTGGCCTTCATGACGCGCCATATTGAGTAATCCAGCGGATTAAGATCGGGGCTGGATGGCGGCCACATATCCTTCGCCCAGAAAGGAAAATGTTCCTGCAACCACTTCTGAGTGCGGTTCGAGGTGTGGCACGGAGTCCCATCTTGTTGAAATACAACATTTGGCTTCGGACCGTACTGTTCTTTGATCCACGGAAGAACATACCTACTTAAAATCCCGATGTAGACCTCCGTGTTGACCTTGTCGCCTTCTGGAATGAACACCGGGTCCATTTTTTTGCCATCGGAAGCCACCAGTCCAAACACCATAACGCTAGCAGGATGCTTGGTCAGATACACGTTCTTGTGCTTGTCGGCCACGTCTTTTACCGGAAGAGAACTAATATACCGGTTGGTTCTGGAATTTGATACGGGATCGACGGTAAACATGCTCTCGTCGGTCAACAGGATTACCGGATTTTTTCGCTTAAGGAAATTCAAGATTTTCTGGCATCGTTCGACTCGTAGCTTCCGGATGCGGTTGGTAATCATGTCTGTTTTTTTCTCGGTCAAAAACCCTTTTGACGGACACTCCCACGGCGATTGAAATGTCTTTTTGCGACATTTGCGCGTGGGACAAATCACGAATACGCTGCCACTTCGTCATGGTGCAACTGTCAAACTAAGTAAATCATTTTCTTCTTCTTGTATACACAGCCTACTACTACTAGTATGAGCTATAGGGTACGTGCATGCAAAGAAAACCAAGGCGTTGTATGCACAGGTGAAAAGGGAACCTTATTTGTACGATGGTGCGCAGTGGCGATATCGTAACCAATGAGGTACAACCTATGTGCGATTATTGCTAATTGAAAACTAATAACAGGGTGTCCATGCAACCGGGAAATCCGGGAAAAAACCGGGAGTTTGGATTTGCCGGGAAAAACCGGGAAAAATGCGGGAAAACCCAAATCGCATCGGGAAAATCATATATATTCCTCCTAAGTAACAATTTTGTTTTTAGATATCATAGTCTTGTAGGCCATAATATGGTCTTGAAGAATCATTTAAACCTTTATAAAACATGCAATTTTATATGGAATCAATCAATTTTATATCATGTACATAATTATTTTTTGTTTACACATCTGTTTACAACTTTCATATTATGCTTTTCATTGTGTTAAAGTATAAAATCCTTAAATTACAAAAAACTTTATTATTTTCTTTCACTCGCCATCTGGTCGCGCACGGGGCAAACGGGGATTTTGCCGTTGTTCCTACAAAGATAGTCTGTAAACTAAATTTTTACAAAGCTACTTGAAGGCAGATAAGTAGATTAATACCAATAAAAGAATGCCTGATCTGATCGAAAACTCCCATGCATACAAATGTTTGAACCGGACAAAATGAACAAAATTATAAAATCATGAAATTATCGGTTCAGAAATAAATTAAAAATAATGTCTGCATTTGTGCTATACAGGTACAAAGATTAGTCAGGACATCGTAGAATACCTTGGTTAGTCTGCAAGCATAAAGATCTGAATTCATACCTCTCACGCCAAGGTCATATTACTTAATTATCTTAGAGATAAATCTTCCAGGTCAAACCTAGAGGGAATCATCATTATCCTGAGTTCAAATGTAACCGGGATGAGTCACGAATGATCCAAGAGTGTTAAAGTGACTATAATATAAAAAAAAAAGATTTGAACTGCAGGCATTTTAGAAAACCTAACAATCCAAACAAATGATATGATATTGCCCATTCTATCATTAAGTCGAATCATCGTATACCTTGTTGAGTCTGCAGAACTTCAAGAACAGATATCCGGGATGATTTGGATAATCCAATAATGTTGTTTTTTTTTACAAAATTCATAATTTTAAATGATGTTATGAACTCAAAATGCTCAAAATGGCTCAAAATGCTCAACTTTTAAAATACCTCCAAGACAATTTGGAGAATGATAAATACATTGGTAACACATCTTTGTATCCCACAAAATGTTGTTTGGCTTATAGAACTTCAAGATATAAACTCCAGGAAGGTTTTAGGAACTTTTAATGCTGCATTTCTCCTGCTCAGCTCTCTTGTATTGATATTATGCTTTTTTCGAACAAACAAAACCACATTTAAGCTCATTTTTTGCAGGAGACTCTTTGATTTTATACGAATTCATGATTCCATGAGATGTCGGAGATCTAGATCAGCAACATATTAATGCAAATCTCATCTCATATATTTTTTACAAAATAGACGTATTGTAGAGCAACTCTTGAGCAATTCCGCTGAAAAAATATATGATTATCTATAAACGGTTATTTTTGATCGCCTGTTCAGTTTAAGGCAGCGGTAATTTTTGTGTTCGGTTTTTTTTTTAAATAACCGGGAAAAACCGGGAATTGAAAAATTAGATTTGAATGGACACCCTGTAATAATGATAATTTGTAACTGTAAGTTCCAAGAAGTGGTTGTGAAGTATGTGTTTCACACATAAAACCTGTCTTTTCCGCATTCAGAGTGTCACAATCAGTGATATTACTATTTGCGAGCGTTCACTCAGAGTGTGCACTCACGATTTATAAAATCACTGATTGTGACTCTTTGAATGCAAAATTGACAGGTTTGATGTGTCCTCTTCTTGTAACTTACAAGTACAAAATATCATTATATCATCTAATGATTTCCTAATTCTGATAAACTTTATGTATAGCGAAGTGAGTCGAAGCAACCTTGCATCAACAAACAAACAACTAGAACCAACGATCGTTCATGCCTGAAGCAATACAAATGGAATCGGTTTGATAAGATACAAAAATTTATGTGACCCTCATAACTTCTTATTGTGAAGGCCCTTGGGATTAAACCCAATATTAAAATGAAAAACGGTTGCTACTAGGCCAGCAAGCAACTCATACCTTAATCTTGTGTTGATATAATATCATCGTTCAAATCCGGAGACTACACACTTAAACTTTTTCGCCGAGATTCCAACAGCCGAGCAGTTCTGCAATTTATTTTGCTGAGATTCAGTAACACAATTGCCGAGACTCAGCTAACAAATAACATTTTGCTGAGATATCAGCTAATAAACAGATATTTTGCAGAGATATCAGCAAAAGTAAATGCCGAGGTCATCGGCTGTTGGAGATTTTACCGAGCTAGATTAAATGTGTACGACGACGGATGTCACATAAAATTAAAAACTACTAAGAAACGAAAAAAACAAAGGAATTCACATAAAATTACCCCTTCAGAAGCATTCAGACATGGTTTCCGATCAGAATTGATATTATCGCTCATCTTTGCACCAGGCCTGACCGAACATTATTACGTTTTAAATCGGATTTCATAATTTGTCAGACCACCGCACAGTGGTCGGAGATGCCAATTTGGTGAACTTAATTGTTTTGTGGTCAAACCGTTGACTTAATCCAAAAACTGTCTTCAAATAATTGTTCACAAAAACATTGCGCATATTATGACAATTACCAGTATTTTTCATGACATACTATGGAAAAATTAAAAAAACTAACTTTTTTTTTCAAAAGAGATAGAAGGGTAGTTTTTTTCAGCAAAGTTGTAGTACTCACAAATATATGAAACTTTGCTCAAGACACCAAATTTGTATGACGAATAATTTTGAAGATATGAAGCGTTTTTGATAGAAACCCCCTTAAATTCAGTTTTTTATTTATAACTTTGTTTATAACAGTTTATAAAGTAAACAATGTTCTAGAGTTAAGCAACATACATGTTTTTGCTGAATGTGGCAAAAATCATCCCTTTCAAAGTAATAGTACTTTTTACATTTATATTTCCTTAATTTCAGCTGCATATAGGGGAGAAGGTGGCAAACCAGGACACAGCACCAAGTACTCTTTTTAAAGTTTAGACTCTGTACTACAAAGAAGTGAAAGTTTGGTTAGCGCCAATTCATAAGTGAGTGAATAGGGTCACGTGTTTGGCCTTTTTCTATATGAAAATAACCCTGTCTCCTCATTTATGACCGGTAAATTATGGATTATAGAAACAGATATTATCAAACTCATCCGTGAACAACAGAGAAATTTTATGTATCTATGCGTTAACAAAAAAATGATTAATTTAAACAAACAAAACATTTTCTAAGACAAGCACTTTGTGTGATTAGTTTACTACAGTTGTTAAAGTTTGACAAATTAAGGAAATATAAATGTAAAAAGTACTATAACTTTGAAAGGGATGATTTTTGCCACATACTATCTTGAGCAAAAACATGTATTTGTATGTTCCTTAAGTTTTTCTACAACATTGTTTACTTTATAAACTGTTATAAACAAAGTTATAATTAAAAACAAACTGAATTTAAGGGGGTTTCCATCAAAAACGCTTCATATCTTCAAAATTATTCGTCATACAAATTTGGTGTTTTCAGCAAAGTTTCATATTTTTGTAAGTACTACAACTTTGCTGAAAAACTACCCTTCTATCTCTTTTGCAAAAAAAGTTAGTTTTTTAAATTTTTCCATAGCATGTCATGACAAATATTGGTAGTTGTCATAATATGCGCAATGTTTTTGTGAACAATTTTTCTCAATACAGTTTTTGGATTAAGTCAACGGTTTGACCACAAAACAATTAAGTTCACCAAATTGGCATCTCCGACCACTGTGCACCGCAAGCATGCACTATTTTTCCGCCTACGCTGTTGAAAGATCCGGTAGCCATCTTGTCACATAGTAACAATAACAGCGGACCGAAAACATCATGCGAAATTTGTTGGCCCCGAGACATGGACGCTACTGCCGAACTTAGTTTACAGGGATTTCGATGGCCTGCTTCCTCCGCATCCATGGTCGACAAGCCCTGGTCAAGAAAATTCACTCAAAATGCTTCTGAGTAACATATATTGCCGTCAGTCGAACCAAAAGAGAAGTGTTCCGCTTTCGTATTATCCAATATAGACAATCGCATGCTCAACATGCTAGGTAAATTTTTAAACGGATAGATTTTTTTAAATAATCTCTTATCATGTATGGATACATTCAATCATGAAACGATGAACAAAACAAAATATGAAACCAGCATCGGACCCAAAATTTTTGAATGTATAGGCCAACTCGGAATCTACTAAACAAAATCAGGTTTTAAACGAAAATCGCTTTTACAAATCATAAATCCAGCCTGTTACCTAGCAATTTGGTTCAATTTAATTTTATTTTAAAAAAATCGATAGAATACATTGCATGGTCCTCCAGTTTGTTTTTTTTTTTTTTTTTTTTTTGTTTATTTAATAGGCTCAATTGTCCTGAAAGACTCTACCGAATCAAAAGACTAAATAACAAATCTAGCGTTCAGACTCATGCAAGTCCCCGACAAGGTGACAGATAACCTTAGTTTCACGTACCCACTTTCAAATAGTAGATGTCGCCACACGACGTAAACCAAGGGTATTGTCCTTCACCGCCGCAACGGTATTTCTCTATTGGCGTTGACGGCGACTCTGTAGCTCTTTACTCCTATGAGAAAATCCATAAGCAAACGTCAGACAGTGCGTGAAACATGGCGGACCTTGTACTATCCTTTCACTCCACCGAAAATTCCCACAAGAAACTGTCTGTATTTGCTGGAAGAGTAAATTTTTCGACGGTGCCGTCAACGCCATTGGAAACCCAACTTTTTGTTTCCCCATGTGTGGATGTCAAACAACAGACAAGAATGCCATATGAAAAGAGCTAATTTTTAGTGGTGAAATGAAACAAATCCATACAAATTGAATCGAGTTTCATCTTCTCATATCATCGATTGGCAATAAGGGTTGATGCATATATTATGTCACGCTCTAAGGGGGGAGGGGGGCCTAAGATTTTGTGATAAGCAATGCATTAGGTATAGGGAAAACGTCACGATAGGGGGGAGGGGGTATTTTTTTGCTCGATTTAGCGTGACATAATTAATGCATGGGCCCTAATAATACTTTGGTTTCTTCAGTTATTTTTTGCTCTTGATTATCCTTCCGATAATTGCTTTGAGCATAGTTGTACAATAAAGGCTTGTCCTGGGCCCGTAAAAAATGTTTCTCTTACGGGGTAAGTAAAGAAACTGCTGAAATTGAAAATAAATCAAATTACATGATATTATTTATATAGCTTAAATGCATTTAAGGCCTTCGAAAGACGTACAAAGTTCTCCACTGAACTCTTTTAAGCTAGTACCTCAAATTTTACATTTTGCAGTACTAGCTGCGTATACAGTATTTCCCCACTCTGGCTCTTCTTAATCCGACGTCACGGTCTCTTATGAAGCCTTTTTTTACATTGGTGACATTTATTTGTATGGACTTGACAGCCAGATTATCAAATTTGTCGGATTAGCGGGGGGCAAACTGTAATAAGTACGCTCTTACTCGCTGTAAAATTATTCTTTGTGTGTTCATCATCGACGGTATTAGCAATAAAGTCAAAATCACCGATAGTATCCTTGCTCAATTCTCATTTGTTTCGATTAATTCGATCATAATCACATATTTTTGTTTTACAAATCATATGTTTGAACTTTTGGTTCTGTTCTGCTCAAAGACACACGAGACTACAAAAAAAAAACAAGTTTCAAACAACTGATTATGAATTGTGCATACGACTAAAAATCAAAACGACATATCAAGCTGAACATTGCATTAGGTCCTAAGTAACATTGATCGATTCTCTTCATCGACTTTCTTTTTCGTTTATAAAGAAAGTCGACGAAGAGAATCTGTCAATGTTACTTAGGACCTAATGCAATGTTCAGCTTGATATCTTGCTGGCATCACTGGACTTGCTATGTCACTAATGTTAACTTTGACGTCGGACGCGCGTTCCGGTTTGGTGGGTGCGCAACAATGAGATGAATTTTAAGCTTGGATTTTATTTATTGTACATAATTTCCGCATTCGCCCTATTCAGATAAACCTTCTGTAACTTGTGAGTTTGACAAAACCATCAGCACCAAATTGTCGGGGTACATTGGCAGTATACTGGAGTTGTCAAGTTGCCTCCGGTTTGGACTTATGCGATGATCGATTCTCTTCACCGATTACATTACTACAGTGAAGTGAACCAATTTTCCAAAAAAAAATCCAGTTCAGTGTATTAAAAGGATATATCAGCTAGTAAAAGCAACATCATACGCACCAAAAAAATGTTAAACCGGCCGAGTTATTAACAAAAAAGAAAATAGTAGTTAGGTCTTTTTCATTCTGAACACTAGAAATATACTATTTTTTTGTGATAACAAAATTAATTGGAGTTGCAGCCAAACGAGGTGAATGTAGTCTCTGGTTCTTCCTGAGGGAAACGCTTCATTGGCAGACTGCTGTATCTGTCCTGCAAAGTAACGATACATTACAAAAAATAAATTTTGGCATTTTTCATTGAACAAAATTAGCGATTCTGAAGTAAAGTGTAATATTGGTATTCTCAAATCAAACGACGTTTGGACTTAGGTCACCTATATTATTTGAACTGCCCGTCTTTATTTATTTATCCAGCATAAATTTTCCAAACAAAACGCGTCATCTTTCTTCGAGGAACTACATCCCATAATTCATTCTAAAAAAAAACATTCAGTCTTCTCACAGCAAAGCAGCATAGTCTACAAATTCAAATCTTTCACCCGACAACCACGGCCGCTACGAATCATCGTATATCTTGTCCTCGGACTGGCAGCATTCGGCATCGTTTGTCAGTTGTACCCTTGTATCCTTACCACCTTCGAAGCCCCCGACAAGCTGCCCATAAGTCTCCGGCAGACCATAGCAGAACAACAACCATAGCAGAACAACAACCGAGCATCGGCGGAAGGCGAAAAAGGAACACGAGACAAACAACAAAAAAGCCGCCGCCTTCTTCTGTACAAATTCCAAGAAATCGTCCACCTTTTCTGAGAACTGAACTGGAGCATGGCACGGGAGAATCCCTACCCGGACCGTCCGAACCTACGCGGTGTAAGCCAACTTCTGCTTATTCTTGATGATGGCACACACACAACACTTGACTTTTGTCGGCTACTGGCCAGCATCATTCAGTGTGCGGCTATCGAGCCGCGCGCGTTTGTGAAATTTTATCTCACCAGACTCTCGTGTTCGCTGCTCCATTCAGAAACGGCGATCGTGAATCTTTTGTTGAACTGAAACCACTTCAAGCTCTTCTCATACCTTTGAGTGTACGATTCCCAGACCGGGGTGACTTTGGGGAGGAGTGCTTGGCAAAGCGAGGAAGCTAATAACGATGACGATCGGATTCCGCAGTCATTAGCGTGTCCAGTGCTCGATCTATGGGGGGTCCAGTCGACACGCATAGCTGAATCCCTAGAACTGTCCTTCTTACGCCAATGTCTGCGAAGTTGCAAGGGATGCCGGCATGCGATCAGCACTGTTCTTGAGTGTATAGTTTGTAGATCACGTTCCAATTTCCTCCGAGGATTCCGCCCGGTCATCTCCATCGTCCAAGAGTGCATTTTCAAGATCACGATCATGATGCGGCCGTCAAAACCAAAGTGGTGGCTACGCTGCCGTTTTTTTTCTGTTCGAAGGAGAAAAGGAAAACTCTTTCTTCTTTCCTGACCACCGGGAAGAAGAAACGTGCAATTATGGAGCACCAAAGTGGGAGGAATGTTTGACTCCCCATCCCCCGTTGTGCGGTTGGCCGAGCGATCGTCGCTGAACGTGAACATGTATGCGAGGCTGCTTATTTTCCGAAAACGTGTTGAGTGTTATGACGTTTAAATTACACGTTTTTAACTGGTTCGAGTTCGGAGCGCGGAGCAATTTCCCGCCTCTCGCAACAAGGGGGCTGGAAAGAGACCGCCTCGAAGGATGATCGTGGCCTTTCAACAGCAGCAACAGCCATGTCTGCCTACCTATGCTCGAGCGTCGATGATTATGATGGTGGAGATGATGTTAATGATGATGATGATGGTGATGGCGGTTCGGTCGGCAGCACCGAATAGCATAAAGGATCGCATAATATATACGACTGGTTTGCGCTGTTTATGGGCGTCTCGGGTTTCCTCCATCAACGAGCGAGAGAGGCTAATTGATTTTCTTGTTTTCTACTAGAGAAACATGTTAATCGGCCCGCGAGTACTCTCTGTAAGTGCTGCGCCAAGATTAGATTGGACCAGAGAGTATCGTTCCTAAGGTGTTAGAAGGCATGTAATGTGTTCAGATGTTGTGGGGATTTTGAGCGAATATGAAGCCCCAGAACAATATCTATCGTAGCGTGCAAATGACAGACAGTTCCCATCGTAAATAATCGATGCGCATATACCTAGTCGCGTGCAGTGCAGTCAGTTGCATTTTACTAAATTGCTTTGGATTAGACGCAATGTGTGCTTACGGGGAATGACAATCGCTATAATTGCTTGTACCTGCAATTAGATAGCAAAGTGCAATAAAAGTGAGTCAATTGCCTCGTCAGCTGCGGGAAGCTTTAAACCTAACTTCATTGCAAAATGAAGGGCGGCTTCCGGGTAATTTCATATGTATGACCCTCTTTGAACGAAGGCAATTGGTTTCAGTTGCAGTGTGTATCGTACTGAACAGTGTCTTCAATCAATCAACCTTGCCTTCATGGAAAATTGATTGATTTCCAATTTTCACTGACCTACAATGAAAAGTTTCATCAAATACTCATTTGAATATACCTATTAGGATATATCATAATAGTTTGAAAGACTCGAAGGCAAAGCTTGAATTAAACAAAGTTTTTTTTATTAGCAGTTTATTTGTCATGGACTCAAGTATTAAAATTTACGATTAACAATGTTTGTAAATCTAGTGCCCAGTACGAACTGCTACCAACTAAGGGTACAGGATTGTTTTATAATCAAAGGAACACATCTAAGTCCTTTTTAGTTTTTATTCCTTGTTTATAGTTACAAGTAGTGCTGCAAAATCTCAACAATGCACGACGATATTCAAAATTCTGCTTTGGTCACTCATTTGAGCCAACAGTCATCGTCTAAGCAAACCATGTCAGTTGTCAGTGAGAATATTGTCATTTACGAACATGTGCAAATTTTTTAATTAGCCTAATTTGAAACAAAATTAAATTACTTGAACAATTACATGGAGTCGTTAAAGTGAACAATCATCTACGTCTTGAACTACTTGGATAAGAATGTGACTCACGAAATTACACTTTTTGTTATGCGGTGAGTTTTTGTCACGAAAAAATGAATGAGATTTTGACAAAGATTTTTTTTTTTTGATGATCAAGTCTATCAGTGACTATGTAAAAACAAATTTTGTCAATATCGCGCGAAAGTCTGTCAATGAAAATTACAAATCTCAGCACTGGTTGCAAGACTCGGTTTTGTTCACCGAGGATCAGCTTGAAACAAGAGAAAAATGTGTTAGGTAGTTATTTTTCATCTACGTGGTTCCTATTCTTTTATTCGCTATTAGATGCACTAGCCAACTGGTTAAAAACCTCAATAATTAAGATTTAACAAAAAATCTTTAATTTTATTAAGATTCTGATGCATGGTCATTATCGGTGTTATTACTTGATTTTGTTGTGAACGAATCTGTTACTGTTTGACAAAGTGGGGCGCCTTTGGACGGTGTTCCAACACTTCGAAGGGTATAAAGAGCTAATAGATCATTTATTTATTGATTTGCTTCAACTCTTAACAGACTACATAGATATCGATTATTAACTCACTTACTATTTGGACGGAAGTCCTGGATGATTTGGAGATCCAAGAGCAGCATAATCCAGGGTAACCGAGAAACCTGTAAAACCAAGAAAAATCCAGGAATATCCATGAAAAATCGGGAAAAATCATTCTTCGACCTCTCTTCGAGTGTAAAAAAAAGGCCGGTCCTTGAATAAATTCATGACCCTTGCACTAAACTAGATTTTCAGGATAAATCAACTTTGAAGAACTATTAAAAGAATTTTAGAATGTTTATTCAAAGCAATCTTGATGACATTTTATAATGAATTCTAGGGATAACAGGTATTTCCGAGGATGTTTACAAGGGAGTTTCAGGAAGAACTCCACAAGAGTTTTGACTACAACTGCAAGTCAATTGTGTGAGTTCAGAGTATTTTTTTTTAAATAGTCCACACAATTCTATAACATGTTGGAGCATCTCCAACTATGCAAATCGTTAACTTCACGTATGAAGTAATACAAACATGATTAGTCAAAATGCTATAATAACGATTGTGAAGAGGGTCAGGATTCGTAAAAAGGGTTGCAATTCTACAATTTTAGGGTAAAATGCTACAGTGAATTCAGTGAAAAAACTTCAAAATTCAAAGAGAATCAAGCAACGATTCGCATATTTTTTTTAGTGTGAAGACCGTGCGACAGTTATTGTTTTCACTCTTAAAAAATACAATTGATTCCCAGAGAGAATCACACATTTATTTTAGAATAATTCTGAAAAGAGCTCTGTGAAGGGAAATGATTCTAAAGACAATGGTCAAGAATAATCCTGTGCGGAATTTTGGGCGAATTTTCAATGTTGTTAAAACATAAACAAATTGTGTAGACTTCGAACGCAGAACCAAATTCAAGATCCAGCTTTTATGTTTTATTTAAAGATAAAGCGCACAACCGGGGAAAAACCGGAAAATTGAGATTATGGTTTGTGGAACCAGCAAATACCAGCATATACATGAAAATAAATCGAAAATGATACCCAAAAACTCTATGAATCTGTTTGAAGATATTTGGTTCCTAGGGACATTCAACCAGTTGTGGTTGGGCCTCCCTCAGCTCAGTCGGTAAAGGCGCAGCTACAAAGCAAGACCACGCTGGAGGTGGCTGGGTTCGATTCGCGGTCCCGGAATTTTTCGGGTTGCGAATATGCGATATATGCAATAAGTTAGAAATATGAAGAAAAATAAGAAGAAGAAGAAGAAGCAATAAGAAGGTTTTTCTAACTCATTCCAAGCGTACCCGCATCGTCGCAACATCAACAGCTGACAGACTACCTATGGTTCATCTATAAATGGCTTCGCATATTTCAAAACATTTTTAGACCACCTGCTATAGAGCGATTCTCGACGAATTCGCAAATCCATTAATTTTCGTATTTTTTAATTTGGTTCCAAAATTTTCGGAAACGTTCTTCATGACCAAAAATGCAATTTTGCATCTTCATATCAAGGGCTTATAGTAAAAATTTTAGCTAGGTTTGGTACCTTGGGCAATTTTTGATTATTATTTTTTTATAGTCACTTTAACGCTTTTGGGTCATTTGTGACTTGTCCGGGTGAAATTTAAACTCGTGACTTTGGCGTGAGAGGTATGGATGCTTACCACTACGCTGGAGTCACCCCCTTTGAGCAATGTTGTAGGGAACATCTGGAATTATCTGAAAAAAAAATGCACTCAAAAACAAAATTTCACTAATTTATTTATTTTTTAATTTAAAATAAAAATTAAAAAATTGTTTTCCTCAAAAACATATTCTCTGAATTTTTTTAAAGTTTTTTGATATGATTTAAGGGACAATTAATGCCACCTATTGCACTATAGGTCAAAATGAAAAAATATGGTTTAAAAAAAAAACATTAGAAAAATATCAAAAACTTGTTTCATTTATTTTTTTTTTTTTGACAATACACTTAGTTAGTTTGCAAAATCGCACCGTTTTTTAGAACTAGCGGTTTTAACGTCGAATATTTAAATGTTGGTAGTTTTTAGGCTATTTTTAAATGTATTTCGCGGTTATCCAGTTCCAAAAATATTTTCCCGAAAGATCAGGAAATTTAAAATAAAAACGTAAGAGGTTGTATCTAAGACACTACCGTAGATTTGACGTATTATTACGTGCTCCGTATCAATATTCGGCGACTGTGTTAGGGAAACCACTCATCACGGAAACGTCTCGTTTCTTTTCTTTTCGATGACAAAATTACGTATTTTCGTGCACAAAAGGCATTTTTATTATTTAAATGATAATAAAAAAAATGATTGGAGGAATTTCTTGCTATAATTTTCCAATCACGAGATATTAACGATCAATCATATGAATTCGAGATTTTTTATTTTGCTTTTTTCTACCGTCCCAGATAAAACCTTATCTAAATTCGAAGTGTTTCTGGTTAATTGACAAGGTCATGTGGTATTCGGTCATTACTGTTACGCATTTGACCACAAACGTTTGGTTACTGGGTATATTATCAAAGAGCTTTAGGGGTGATGTAAATGGCAGCAAGGCGAGCGAACATTCAATGGAAAATAACTCTTTAGCAACAATAATTTAAACCGTTTTGTCGTGATGGTTAAGTAATGCTGAGCTATTATCATCAACACGGATGAGGCTGGCGAGCTGTATGTTGTTTGGAACTAGGGTGGGCACTTGGCATAGATGGCACACAGCAACTCACGAAGAGCTACTGAATTCGATCAGTAGCGGTGCGGCTTCTTCCTCCTTCTTCAGTGAATCGAGGGCTCTTGAGGGCAGCCTTTATAGCTAGCTGCCTGCGAGCAGCCGCTCTTTGTGTACTGGAGAACAATGCTGCTTCCGCTGATGACGATCGACCGCACACCACCACACACGGTGATTGAATAAGCACCGTTCGGTGAGACCGGATGGAATTCGACTTTGAAATTTATGTTAGTGAAAGTAATTTTCAATAGTGACCAATTGCTGTATATTGCTAAGCAAATCATGGTACCAAGTGGCATGGTTTTTTTTATGTCATTATTAAGGAGACTTCGTAGTGGCATGGTTTTAATTATCTATTTGAGCCAAGTCTGACACGGAATCAACATAAGAATATAATTCCCTGTGAGTCTGTGAAAGTGAGCTGCTTAAGTTCAGTAATTCCGAAGAGGAAGTAGTAGTTAAAATGAATATTTTATATCATAAGTGCATAAATGTGGTAAGTAAAAGTTGTTCGATATCCAGAAATTGATTGAGCTGGAGTCTTGCTAAAGAGAACCAACTTAACAGTAATTTGTGATTTTTGTCGTATACAACTTTCTAAATGTACCGAACTATCAAGTAGCGATGAACCAGATATCAACATGAATGTTCCTAGTCAAGAATCTTTAGCAACTGTACCATCAATAACATCAACAGGAACAATTGACTTAGCGTTGTTGGCCAATTATTTTATCAAAATTCGATGACAACGGGCCACAAAACAGCAACTTAAACTTTTTAGGTCAAAAAACTACAGGCACGTAAGCAATAGTGCAGTCCAAGTGGCAGAATTATTAACTTCAATATTGTCATCAAATGAAGGCCGAAGACCTAATTATCATCTTTGCTGAAGACAATACGTGTCTATAATGTAACAACGGGAAGTATTTATGTTTTAATACGAAAAGGTATTTCTTTGATCGCTGTTACCTGGGGATAGTTAACTGAATTTATTTATTTATTTGTCGTCAATCAGTGTAGACCGTTTTACAATTGTTGTCTTAAGAGCTATTTTTACAATATTTTCTTTGTTTATATTTTTTATTATGTGTCTTGAGAACAAGTTAAAAAAAAATTACTTCTAGCTGAGGAATTAAAATATTGCTTTAATTTGGTTTTTGTCATTGTAAAGTCAATGTATTCGCTCGCAGTGCTTATTATATGTGTCCATCATTTGGTTCAGGTGTCCAAATTTGGCATAATTCGTACGATGAAGATTTGTCGCAAATATATTTCTATTTCGTAAATGCCTAGATGGTGTATATACATTTAAGGATGACAATAGTTCTATTGAATCAATGCGATGTGATACGATATCGTTAACGAAAGAAATCATAGCAAATTCACGACGCTCTTTTAATGTTTGGATATTTATTCAACGATAAAATAAAATAAAAACGTTATAAAGTTTTATTTAAAAAAAAATCACTATTTTAATTGTTAACACGTAACGTCGTGTTAAAAATTACACCATTAAAACAGCCGCCAAAGCGATTTCATGAACCACGAATATTCAGCTACACTTCACATGTATGGGAGCTGTCAAGATGTCAGAGGGTTGTGTACAGCACATAAAGGATCTCGGTGTTATCCTGGATTGCGTAATCACATTCAAAATCCACTACAATGATATTATTGCCCGAGTTTATCGTCGATTGAGCATTATTTTCAAAACTCCCGACGAGTTCCATGATCCCCTATGCCTCGGGTCACTTTACGTTCTTTATTGAAGTCACGTTCTGTTGTATGGTGTCCTTTCCATGCCACCTGAATCCTAGGCGCCTTATATACAGGTGCCACAGAAGACAACAGTGTTAGTTTGTTTACTAAAATGAACTATGACGATTGAATATGGCAAGTTTTGTTATAAGCAATCCTCCTCGTGCTTATTCGTGAAAACATCACTTGCGTAGGAAATCAATTTGGCAAGGCATTTGTGACCAGCATATCCCAAGTAACCAAAAGTTCTGATAAAAGGCTATTTGTGGCTTAAGCAGCTTGGTTGGTGGTGGTCTAAAGAATTCTAAGCAGCCTCATTTTTAAGTCGTTATAAGAACTTGAAAGTTCCGGTATCATAATTGAAGAGCATTCTAAGCAGCTTCTGGCGGAACTTGAACGGAACTTTTAGAAAATAAATTATAAAAGGTTTTTGTCCTCTACACCACAATTCTATATTTAGTTCGTAGTACTTTTATGAAAGTTATTTCTTAAGGAAGGTATTAATGTGTATTGATTTATCAGCATTAGTAGTATAATTGGAGCTGTTTGAAAAATTAAACCCAGTCCTCTGCGTGAGAGCCCCAGCACGAACCGCTGCGTCATCTGATATATCATAAATTGAGTTGTTGTCTCGCCTACTGTTGGAGCTTTCAGTGCCAGCTGACTGACTTGAATACGAAACACAACACCTTGATGAATTTTAAATTGGTATTTACCCGCATGGTTATCCAACACATTTGTGGCACAGTGGTTAGCGTTCGTAGATCGCATGCCGAATAAACGGGCTCGAATCCAGGAAATTACTTTTTAATTTTTTTTTTTTTTTATGTTTGGATAGAATGTTGATGCACTGCATAAATATAAGAATTATGAATTATTCGGGCCACTGATCATTTCATATTTACGTATATTAAATTTATTTACTAATAAAGACTTGTGCAGATTATTGCTTCATGTGACTTGAAAGTTCTGTCGGAACTTTATTTGAACTTTATGAAACTTGAAAGTTCTGTCAGAACTTTATTCGAACTTTATGGTACTTGAAAGTTCTGTGGGAACTTTATTTGAACTTTATGGAACTTGAAAGTTCAGTCGGAACTTTATTTGAACTTTATGGAACTTGAAAGTTCAGTCGGAACTTTATTTGAACTTTACGGAACTTGGAAGTGATTTTAATCGTTGAATGCGGAACTTTTGGTTACTTGGGATACCTTCTGGTCGTATGAAACAGGTCTCTCCATTTTAAACTGAATCGCTAGAATTGAATCCTTTCAACGGAAGTTTGTAAGATACGCTCTTCGTTTACTCAGATGGCGTGACTCAACCAAACGTGCCACCGTACGACGAGCGCCGCCGTCTGCTAAGCATCGAACCACTAGAAGTGAGACGGACGGTCGCTCAAGCTATGTTTGCTGGAAAGCTGCTTATGGGTGACATCGACTGTCCAACATTGCTGGCACAGTTAAATCTGTGCGCCCCGAGGGACCCCTTCGTCAACGTGACTTTCTGTTTTTGGAACCTCGGAGCAGAAATCATGCCCTACATGAGAAAAATCAATCAATCAGCAGCAGTTCAATAACTTCTCAGTTGAATTATTAATAAACAAATAAACAAATACCTGGCACACATACCCTATGCTAAAAAGATGAGAACTGCTATACCAATTGCTTACAAAATCGTTTAAACTAGATTCTGCGTATTCTATAAAGTGAAATCATAGATAACGCTCTAAGCCCTCATAAACCAAAGCCCCATCAGTACAGCAGATTCGCCAATAACCATAGCAGTTAATGGGTTTTATCTCGAAGCAAAAAGGAGTTAAACTTCTCCCATACAGATTTCCGAACCGATTATACCACATTGTGTTCTGGAACGATAATCTTCCATTTACCTTCACCAATAACACCCGCCGTCCGGTATCTCCGCTCCAAATCTTACGCCTTGTTGTTTTGCTGAATCTCCTTTCAACCTCGGATTTCTACCAAAGCCATCAGAGCCGAAAAGAGATTGAGGATCGCGTACAATTTACATATCGTGTGTTCCTTTGCTAAGTTTGCGCGTAATCACGTTCCCCGCACGTCTTCTCTACTAGTGGCGATGGAAGCGCGGCGGCGGACGGAACGATTAACGAGATATCCCCGCCGTCGTCGTCAACACACGCGCTGCGCTGTCTTGAGAACGTATTCTGCATAAAGTTGCACACTTTATTGAGTTCTCGTAGTAAGATAAGCACAGTTGTGCATTATATTCACCAACTTTATTGGATAATTGACCAACCGTTCGGTTGACATGCACGGTCGAAGGAGGAGCAAAATGACCACTTGACAGTTGAAACTAACGGGGCACCGCAGCAAATGTCATCCTTATAGGTTATGAACAATGAGGATTATCCTAACGAGGCCATTTTGTAGCAACAAAGTTGTAGAATACAAAGTCGTCAGAGTCAGAGTCGTCACTCCATCAACAACGCTCGTCAGTGGCTTCTTGACCCACGCCGCCGGCCGGAGAGACAAACAACAGAATTAACGTGGTAATCGTTTAAACCGTAATTGATACAAATATAGGTTTATTATTCATAACCTTTTGCGTCCTATTGAAAACATTGTTAATTCACTCCCACTCATTTTCGTTGCTGGTTGCTACGCTTTGGCTCTCATATTTTCGCCGAACGCAGTTGGGTCTGTGTAAATAAACATGTGGAACATGCCAAGTAATTAAGTTTACGTCGGAACCCATAGGAAGAGAGCGGAGACCCTCTTAGTCATTGCCTTTCCCAGCCCAACCAGTTGAACCCGAGCTCGGTGGGTGAAGGCATAAAACATAATCTCGTGATGTCATGTCTGGTACTAATTATAAACTATTTTTCAGTCGCACATCCCAACTACTACCGCCACTCACCCTGGTTCTCTTTGAATCATTTTAATCAGGTAGATAAATCATACACCATTTATAACGCGTTCCCTCTCCGTCAGACTAGTTGTACCGATGCAGGAGTGAAGAGATTCAAAATAGAATCACGAAAGGGTTTTGAGAAAAAACTACCAATGCGGTAATAATCATGATGTTTGAAATATTCATAAATTCTGTTTCATTTCAATTTTTTACATGATCTCATGAATATATGCACCCATTCATGACCCGGTACAATGTGTGTGTTGGATGCGAACAAATTCTCAATTTACTGAATCGCGACACCCAGTCAGTGCCGGGAAGCGCCTTTCTTCTAGCGTTCTTGGGCGGTTGGAAAACATTGTGTTGGACAAAACAAAGATTAGAAAGTGTTGGAGAGTCCAAGCACTGCCTGCAAGTCAAGTTGCTCAACAAACATGGTAAGGTTTTTCTTCAAGTTTTAAGTGCTTTTTCCCATAAAGATAAAGCAGAGAATGTGTATGTGTGTGTGTGCGTCGTGCACTACGCAAAAGGAGGAAAATATGTTTCCACTGAAGTAAGAACAAATAGAGTGTATGATTTAGGCGTTGCCGATAATGATTTGACATCGGAAGGATTCTGTTTATTTTTATTTTGGTGGTGGGAAAACGTTGCAGTCATAGACCAGATTCGTTACAACTGAATATGAAAATTATAAATTAGAAATCTTTTTACAATTAAATATGCTGTATTTCGTATCACTATTTTGTGAAGCGACCGACATAGGCGAGCAAAAACAGTTTCCCAGCCAGGTATTACATTTCAAATGAAGCAAGCCCCTTATCCAATAAAATACGTCTTTTTATTGAAGATTGCTGTACAAGAGCATAGCAGGTGTTCAGAGTCTTACGGTACTAATATTTTTGAAAATTAAGTCGATTGCTGAATTTATGTATGGGCCCAAATTAGAGGCATTTAGGCCGACATTACATCAATGTACCCTATCTTCTTGAAACTTTCCGATTAATTTGAAGTGAAATTTACATGGACAAAGTCCTGTTATCAAACCAGTATAGACACTTTGATAATTCAAGAATTCTGCTAGTCATTGAAATGTTCGGAATTATAAACCGTTTCGAATACTTAGCGGAATGGAAGTGTTGTTCGAGTTGGTCTCCACATTAATTATTTTCTCATTTCTTGATTTCCATTCAAGAGAACGAGCAGAAACTCAGCATATTACAGAGCATTCGAGAATTGCGTGAATTTCTGCTTGGAACACGGTTGGCCAGTAGTTGGCCGATATTGAGCAGTGCTGTAAATTCTCAAAATCACTTGAACATTTTTGATGACAGTGAGAAAAGCCGCTATCAAAAGGGACCTCCTTCGAATGGGTGATATCAGTTGCTTAGTGACGAAGACATGGATCATTCTCATTTGAGAAACGCTTGATATCATTCAATTGAGTGTAACCAACACATAAACGGAGCTCTGGTCGACATTCCGGCGAAAAAGCTAAGCCAACCCGAAACCAACGTGACTTCTACCAAACCCCAACCCGATGTTAACCCGACATTGACCCGACATAAACCCCAAATTTACCCGACAACAACGTCAAAATCGACCTTAAATTGGACCTACATTGATCCGACATCGGGTCGAATTGTCTGTTCGGGACCATTTTGTTGGATTTCTTCCATACTTCACTGTCGTATTTCAAATGATAGTGAGTGACTAAATTGACAATGACGATGAGTTTCGTTCTCATTCGGCTCTTCAAATTATGGTCATGTGAGAATTCGTTTTCACAGAATTGATTGAATGGTTGTATTGGTTCATCTTCAATCGAATGTTATGAAAATTAACAGCACCTTTTGAGCTACTGGATCAGTTACCCCTATTCTCACACGGTTGTTCAATCTTGAGACAGTTGAACCTGGTCGGATGTTTGGTCCCCCACTTTCCCAAACATTACGATCAAATTCTGTTGCATTGTATAAACGATCGAAATGATATTTTTTTCTCCATCCAGACTTCTTTTTTTTATACAAGAGAATCAATATTAAACATGTTTAGAATACTAAGTTGTCCAGTAAGTCACCTTCAAGGAAGTGCTTTTTTCAGTTGAACCCTCAAAGCGCTCCTTTTAGCTTCTAATTGGATAAATTGATGCAACGTAAGTAGATAAAGTAGAGTATCTAGTGCCATATTCAATGTACTGTTCATTACACCAGGTTATGAGAGAGTAGCAAGTCTTTGCAGTTTCCCCAGTTTCTCCTTAGCCGATTTTTCATTAGTTTCCGGCCACCAAACCAATGATGCGTAGGATATTCTGGGTCTTACAATCGTCAAATAAATTCAGTTGGTCATTTTGAGTTTTAGGCCCCATTTCCTACCAAAAGTTGTTTCACTTATCCAAAGAGCATTTGTTGCCTTATTTAAAACTAGATACTTGACTGTGCGTGAAACTTCTAAAGACTGGAACGCGGAAAAATTAGTCGACAAAAAAATCGTTTCTTTCAGTCAAACTTCAGATCACAAAAATCTTCTTATTTTTCTTTTGGTAGTTCAATTCATATATTTAAAGGAAAAAAATGTTCGTTTATTCTTTTGGTTTGCCAAAACTGCCGTCCCTTCCGCTTAACCCCTTCCATTAAATTTTGCGACCTTATTTGCCGCCGATTTAAACTGCTGCTCGTTTTCCATGGATTTATTTGTGCTTTGAGATTCCGTTTGACCAAGGCCCAATACCGGTCGATAGGGCGGAGTTATGGCCTGTTGGGAGGGTTGTGATCTTTGGGTACCACAACCACGTTGTTCGCATCGTACCACTCGATTGCCTTTTTTTCCCATAGGGGCAACTCGCCAAGTCCGGCCAGAACAGCACAAGTCTATAATGCTGCTTAAGGAATGGTAGCAGCCGCTTTTCCAGGCACTTCTGGACGTAGATCTCTTGATTGATGGTTCCCGTAGTAATGAAAATGCCGCTTTTTAGACCACACGTGCATATGGCCTGCCAGACGAGATATTTTTTCGGGAACTTCGATAGTTTGATGGTTTTGAAAATATCAGCCACCTTCCCTTTTCCTGATGCGGTATAAAACTCCTGTCCCGGAAGCTGCTTGAAATCCGCCTTCACATAAGTTTCGAACTTTGTGAGCGGATTCATATACAGCTTTCGGGACCGCTGCTTTGCCGACGTATTTTGTTTGTAATCTCGGCTCGCTACCTTCAGCTTCTTAAACGTCGACCACCCGGCTCCTTTCTTGGTCCACTGGACGGTAGTATGGGAGACATTGAGCTTGCCAGCGACGTCCCGGATGGAGAGGTTAGAATTCCGCTTATATTTCACCGTCACCTTCTTCGTCGTCGCTGCCACGTCTGGATTACGATTGCCGCCGCTTTCAGGCTTCCTGGCGGTCGACAGACGCTCCCGAACACTTTAAAAACATTTGTCACGGTCAATTTTGGCCACATCCAGCAATTTTACCAACTTGGCGTGTAAGAACGGCGGATTATCTTGCTGCGCGAGCAAAATTTCAACACGCTGCTTCTCTTGCTTGGACGTCATTTTGAAAACTGGAGAGCAAACGGTGAAAACTTATCATAGCAACCATTGTATATACACTCAACTTCCAAATGCCGCATTTCAGGGTTTTTTTTTATGCATTTTTAACAGAAATACACCAATTTGAAGTTGACCAACTTTTGCGCGTTCCAGACTTTAAAGATGTTCCTTTCAATTTTAAGTTATTATTCGATGCTTTGGTCGAATCCATGCTTCAACATAGAGTATTTGATTGAGTTATAAGATGCATTATCAAATCCTTCTTCAATATCAATAAACGCTGCTAGTGAAATTTATTTACTCAACGAAATCAAGTACGTTGAATTTATATGCTGATCTATTATTTTCCTCATTAATTTGAGTATATTGGATGATTAACTGGGTGTCAAATGTCAAATTATTTCTAATGTTTCTTCCACAGACATAGTAAAACTGTCGTCCTCATTTTTAAGAGTTCCTAAGCCATTTGAATGATCTTTTGAAAGGACTTTTTGCAATATGGCAGCAATTAGATACTTTAGTTCAAAAGCTACCAAACAAAGTCTATAATGACTCATGGTTTGAATGTTTACACCCATGTTTCTCAAAAACGCAGGCAGTAGATTTGAAGAAATACTTCAAGTCCCCTCATTCATTTATGTATGAGCTAGGTAAAGGAGTGTGCGTTTGACTAGTACTGTCCCTTCGCTCATTTTCAACTTCTATTCAATTTTCAAACTGCCAACCAACCCTCTTCAGACCTTTCTCTAGCTAATAAATTATCACACGAAAGCTTTATGTTGATATAAGATAGCATTTCTAAGCAATTCTAATAATAATTTTTCAATAATATTTTATTAGAGGATTGTGGCAAGAGCGTTTTTCTCCGGATTTCTGCATTTAACATAAAATATCGTAACTTTTTTTTTTACTGGCATCAGTTACTGAAATAAATCATTCTTGTTTTCCTTTTTTACCATGTTTAGCTATTTAGTATATTACAGCCATTCCATAGCAAAACGATATAGTGGTTCTCAGAATTTCGTAGCAATTGGTAGTTTTGTTCCTTATCAGAAAATATTAGACCCGTATTTTTTATTTTCTCATTAGGGTGATTATTTCCATTTTAGAGTGGTCCAAAAATCGATTTTTTCTATTTTTTCCAAAAATTACATTTATTTTTAAAACATAACTTTTGAACCACTGGGCCGATTTGAATGATCAAAATATCAATTGAAAGGTTATTAAAAATACATCTCAGAAAAAAATATTAAAGTTTTAAAACGTGAGTTTTGTATAGACGAACTTTGATTGTATTTGTTTTATATGGTTTTCATGGTTTGTAGACAATGAGCGTAGCACGTTTTTATATTTTTCTTTGAAAATTTAGGCTTTTCTACACAACATATCAAAAACTCAGCGATTTTTTTGAAAGTATCATGTTTAGAAATTTCGTTCATTACTCCAATACGACTAGATTACCCTGCGTTTTCATTGATACATATCGAATGTAACACTTACTTACTTATTTCAATTTCTGATCCTAGACTACCATGAAATTCATAGAAACTTGAATCAAATTTATTGATTCGGGTTATGTGTTATATGACAATATTATAGTTTCCAACAATGCACATGGCTCAATAACCTTTCATTTGATATTTTGACCATTCAAATCGGCCTCAGTGGTTCAAAAGTTATGAATTTTTTTTAAATGTAATTTTTTGAAAAAAATCGTCACCTTAATGAGAAAATAAAAATAATATTTTTTGATACGGAACAAAACTACCAATTGTTAAGAAATTCTGAGAATCACTATATCGTTTTGCTATGGAATGGCAGTATATGAACCCGGAAAAAATACGATGGGCACCCGGTAAAAAACGGGCGATGCTTACGTTTGTTTTGTTTATTTTCTCAGCATCTTTCAGTTTACTGTGGGTATAATGCAACTCATAATTTACAAAATAGTTCAAACAAGAATCTTGTTTACAAAATTGTAGCCCCTATCGAGTAATCGTCCCTCGGTCCACTAACATTAGTTTTAATAAACCTTTGTTATAAAAAAAATTGAACTTCGACTCCGTGAAGCTCATGCGAATGATCCTTGACAAACGAGCTCAAGCTGAGTTGCCGCTTATATAGTAGTAACTACTCCATTATTGACAAAACCAGAAAAATTGCACCAAGGACCAAATGAATGTAGCTTAGGTTAAGCTGAACATTCTCACTGTACAAGTTTTGGAAGCTCATTACTTTATACTGTCAATAATAGCTCTGCCCAAGTAACATTACAAGTTTTATCGAGGTTTTAAACCATGCTACAAGTCTAAATCATAGTCTGCAGAACCCTAATAAAAACAATAAAATTACTTGGGCGGCTCCGTCCTTTCAATCATTGACGAAAGGAAGTAATGTTAGTTCGACCACCGTTGTTACTAGATACCGAGTTTACAATTGTGTAGGTCTCATCATTTTTGATTTATATTTTTTTTTTGTAGGAAACTTTAATGGTAGTCTATTTTTTTTTTTATTAAAGAGGCTTTCAGCCCTGGGCTGGTTCGTCTCTAATGGTAGTCTATATTTTTTCAATGAAAATAAGTATGCAATGTTGCTGAAGTATGTGGAATCTTTACAACCACAATGTTTCATTGGAATCTGAGAGGGTGCTGTCAACCACTGGTCAAGTTGGCGTAACAAAACGCTGAAATTAATTTTGAAAACATCCTGATCTCAAAATAGTCTCTTCAACGCCAAAATAGCCTTAAAAATGTCAAAATAATAAAAATGGTAAAATGGCCCATTTTGTTGATGAACTAGCCCAGAAGTGGCTAAATATCACCCTAAAAACTAAAAATGGCCTCAAAATAGCTAAACTAGCCTCCAATGCCCTGGGTTCTCCCTTAACTCAGCCTGTAAAGGGTATAACTGTACTTGCCACACAATTATACTAATGCAAAAATGGTACCGACATTGAAAGCACTCAATTAATAACTGTGGAAGTGCATCTAGAACACTAAGTTGAGAGCACGCAATAAGCTAATATTCAATATTAGCAATACAAACAATGCGAATAAGAAGAAGAAGAAGAAGAAGAAACCTCAAATGCCCAAATGACTTCAAAACATTAAAACGGCCTAGAATAGCTTTAGAAATATCCAAATGGGCTTATCGCTAAAACGACCAGATAACTCTTATAGTAATCTTTAAAACGACAACTGAAATATATTAATAATATAGCATGTAGCACATAGCGTTAATAATAGCATGCGCATGAGTATCAACATTGACGACCATACATTTCAGTAGTTGCTACTCCATGATTGACCAGATTTAGCGAAATTTGCACAATGAACCATATGAATGGGGCTTGGGACTAGCAATCCGGAGAATCCATATTTTTTAGGTCAATAACGGCGCCGGCCACGTCCTTACGGTCATCGAGGAGTGAAAGGATTGTTATTTAAACAACCGTTGCTACTAAAGACCGAGTATACCTCTGCATCTCCACGGTTGTCACGGGAAGGACGTTTCTGTTAGTGGGAAGGGTAAATTAGATCTGGATTCACATTGGAAAGTGATGCGATGTTTTAAAACCTGTTAAGCAAATGACGCGACCCTATCAACTCAGTAATGTAAAGAGGCTTGGGTTTTAACCCACGATCTTCTGCTCAGTAAGCAAAAATGGTCGCTCTAAGGCCACTGTGCCCCTTACATCACAACAAGCTACGACCGACGATCGTTCATTATCGGTTACAAGAAGCTATTACAATAAAATGAAAGCATCCAAAGTAGTTAACAATGTCTTCCGGACCGATTCAGGCGTACGTCACATTTGTCTAAATATACTTATTAATTTCTGAATCGTCCCTCCAATTTCTGTTATTAACGATTTTCTACAATAGAGGCCTGGATATATTAACTTATTAATGTAAAGAGGGTTGGGTTTTAACCCGCGATCTTCTACTCGTTAAGCAAAAACAGTTGCTCTATAGCCACCGTGCCCCTTACATTACCACAATCTACGACCGACTCAACAAAAAGTTATTCAAATGAAGCGACGTCACTGAAAGCAGCCAACAATGTCTTCCAAACTGGATCACGCATACACCCTTTGCGAAATTCATGGTTTCAACTATTCCACTTTTAGTTATTAACTGTGCTTTATGCTCTCGGAACCCAACGATGGTGGTTTATTCTGTTGTTGGAGAGCTTGGGATTAAACTCATGATATTCTACTCATTATGCAAAACCAATCCCTCCAGGGTTATCGAATGTCACAACCACAACACAAACACGACAAAATATGATAAAGTGTTCACTTGGTATGTAATGAACAGAAGAGATACGTGATAATTCATATAGTTTCAGCGGCTGATGGTTAATTTTAAATATACTAACGGTACTGCCTACGGCGACTACTGTAACCTACAATTTGTCTAGGATCAGGCATGGAAAATCATTTACATTCATTTCATACATTCATTTACATTCATTTGCTTTTAACTTTTTTCATCAACAGCATTCTGCAAAATGATGTATGGGGTCGTCCATTAATTATGTCACACATTTAGGGGGGAGGGGGGTTTTGAAAACTGTGACGAGCCATACAAAAAAAAATTAAGGTCCATACAAAAAATGTGACAAAGGGGGGAGGGGGGTTGAAAATGGGCCAAATTTGCGTGACATAATTAATGGACCATCCCTATTGAGTTTTTGTAGGTTTTGTTATTAGCTACAACTTTTTCTCATAACTCAAATCTGTATCTCTTATGCATCACGAACTAGAGCGGACAGAACTTGTTACTGTTTTTCAGTGAATGTAAAATACATTCACTGAAAAACAGTAGTGGCTTCTGTTCGCTCTGGTTCGTCATGCATCAGAGATACGGATTTGACTTGTTTAACAAAAGTTGTAGCTAATAACAAAACCTACAAAAGCTATCTACATCATTTTGCGGAATGCTGTTGATGAAAAAAGTTAGAGGCAAATGAATTTAAATGAATGCCCGAAATGAATGCAAATGATTTTCCATGCCTGTCTAGGATATAACACCTTTGCCCAGCACCTCCAAGATTTTTTCAATATAGGCTTGAATAGATCCACTCAGTAATATAGCCAGGCTTGGGCACGAATACACCCTTCCCGAAATTGCAAACTCAACACACGCATCTAATCGCAACAACCGAAAAAATCCAGCCACAACAAAGCTACGAAAAAGCGCTTATGCCTTCACTAAATTCTACTTTACGCCCTGTTCGTTGTTTCGATGTCCTTACGTAAGACGGGAACAGAATCCATAAAACTTTCACATTTTTGGGCTACCGTGCCCCTTACTTCACGCTTGCCGATTTTACCAGCGTACACATATTGCACATCTTTTATGGGGTGTTTAAATCTGTGTGGATTTACTCGCCAACTAGCACGAATTTCAGTTGCTTCCTGAAATGTCATGCTGGTAGACGCTGATGCCCTGTTTACATTATGCAGGTGAACGTTTTTCCTAGCAGTGAGCTCATTAGCGCTAGTGAACTAGCCTAAGTGTAAACACCACATTAAGCTATCTCGACCGACCTCTATTGCGTTTTCTCTTTCATATTTCGTCATCAAAACCACCAAACCCCACAATCAAACACGACCCACCGTGACTACCGTCAGTCTTAAACCACGGCCCTCATGATCATGTTAAGGACACACCTAACAACACAACTAAAACTAATCGGTCAAGTGCCAAACTTGCATGTTCGATCGCGTAAATGGTCTTTAGGCGTTAATAATAGCAAAAAAAAAAAGTCAAAACTGGCCAAGAATATCAACACTGGTAAAATGTCCTTAAAATTGACAAAATGGCTTGAAAAGGCCACCAAAACAGTCCTAAGAGCGCCCAAATAACCCCTTAATCACAAAAATGCATTAAAATTTCTGAATGATTTAAAATTTAAGAATTTAAGAAAATAATATTCCATGAATTTGGCTACATTTTTTTTATTTTCGCAAAATTTTGTTATTTTGCATATCAAGCCAATTTAACAAGGGTCTGTTCATAAACTACGTAGACAGTTTTTTTGGGATTCTTGACCCCCCCCCTCCCCTGCGTAGACAATTGTCCATACAAAAAATTTAAAATTTGTATGGGCCGTGGATAATTCTCTACCCCCCCCCCCCCCTCCTAAACTGTCTACGTAGTTTATGAACAGCCCCCAAGCAACAAATTAAAACCAATGTTACTGTTATTCAATATGGGTTATCCCAACATAATATTAAAGCCAGATGAATTTTGCTCGCAATATTAAAAACAATACCAAATTGTCTGAAATTCCTATAAGTACAGCAAGTTAATCCAAATCATTATGGTGAAATCAGGGTGGCCACATAACCGGGAAAACCGGGAAATAACCTATAATTGAAAAACTCGGGAATTCGATGGGAGAACCGGGAAAATCATGAAACTTTCTCCTTGATCTTTGATCTCATTATACTATATTTTGAACCATCCTAATTACCATCCCTATTCGTATGTACCGACGATCCTTCCCAGCAAACTTACTGCAGGCGCTACAATGCTGAACATGCAGACTGAACTGATGCAAAATTTGACATTTTTGCTCCACAGTGCTCAAGCGATTCCAAATCGGGTCTAGATTAGCCTCCCAAGGTTTGAACCGATTTGGTAAGAAACTGACTGGGCACAAACCATTTGAAGTTTATATGGGAATTACTATTAGGAAACTAAACTTTTTCTTCGTAGTCTTCTGTCCTTCTTCCATATTGCACCGTTAAAAATTTCTATAGCTATTCTTATGGAAAATTACCTCAGCTACATCTTTGGCGAATATTATTTTTCAGCCAAACATCAAATTAAATAGATATTAATTGTTTAAGAGATTGATAATCTTATGGCTTGATCCAGCAGCTGTTCTGTAAGCAACACTGTATTCTGCAGTGTAACATAGTAGCCATGATGTTTGAGCTCTATTCTACGCGCCAGAAACACCAATGTTGCCTGCTGAGCAGTTAATTGAGCATAATCATAAGACAATAGTGACTTGAATCATTCAGAACATTTGATCCTTACATTTTATCGAAAAATGGTATTGAACAAAGTTGTAGCTGTGAAAATTTACTACAAGTACAGTTATTAGAGCAGAGTAATACGGTGAATTATTAGATAGATATAAACACAAAATTAGGTTTTGCCATAGGAATTTCCATATAAACTTCAAATGGTTTGTGCCATGTTAGTTTCTTACTAAATGAGTTCAAATTTTGGAACGCTAATCTGAAACCAAATAGGAACCGTTTGAACACTGTGGAGCGAAAATTTCAAATTTTGCATCAGTCTAATGCAGACCCTCCAGAAAATGAGAGACTTACAGTTTCGATTTCAAAGTTTCAAAGGGCCTGCACCAACCTCCTATCTCGCCGGAGCGAGACGGTTTTATGACAGGTGGGCAGGAACTCACAGTCTCCCAGTGTTGGTGAGTTCTTTGCCGTTAATGTTCACGAAAAGTTCACTATTTTGCTATACAGAAATTCAAAACAAAAATTTTATCTGCGGATTTGAACAGTTTTTGACCTGTTTCATACTACCGGCAGGTGTATGCTGGTCACAAATGCCGTGCCAAACTGATTTCCTACTCAATTAATCAATCTTTGATGTGAAATTCGCTAATAAACACGAGGCGCATTTCTTATAGCAAACATGCCATAACAAAATGGGCATGGTTCATGTAAACAAACTAACACTTCTTCCGACTGTTACACCTATGTATTAGCCGTCTCGTCGCCGGAGGACCATCGTGCACAACACTGTTGATATTTCCACGCTAGCACGAGGACGATGATCAGCCACCCCTAACATGGAGAACAGACGCTCGGATAGGTTGGCTACCCGATCTTTCCTAGGGTTACTCGTACCCCAGCTAGTACCGCGGGGAGGTACTGGACAAAAGGCTAAATATCACGAATGTATACCTGCAAGTTCGCGTAATTCCAATGGTACGCATTGTCCAGCCATTTACCAGCCAAACGTTAGAATATGTATGCGAAACTATGCCTCAGAAAAATTCCACCTCTATACTTAATAGGACACCAAAAATAGCCCCCAGAAGAAATTTTCCATCTGTTGGCAATTAACAAGATTTGGATCTGCAATCGCCGGCTATTTTTCCACCCGAAATGTGTGAAAATTATTACCCGGCATAAAAAGATTCGAGTCAGAAGGCGTTACACGTGTGCATATTGTGTAACATTTTTCGTACCTACGTAGAATCTACGTCGTCTACGTCTATTGAATCAACCGTTTGAACGTGATGGTGACGATGCTAGGTTGAAGAGGGATGTTTTTTTCTTCAATGTTCGCAACAGTCGGTAATGTTCGTTGGATGCAGTAGAAGCTTTCGCATTTGTATTACCATTCCAATTCGCACCTCCACTAAAGTATTATGATTTGTTTTGAACATCGCGACATATTCTGCAGTAACTTCCATCTTTCCTAAGCGTCCATCTTATCGAACAAACCGCTTTTATCTCATCGCATCCGAAAACCGACAACGCAGCAGGAACGGCACCAGTATTTTTATGCTTTGTGTTATCCGTCTCTGGCCGCTCGCCACTCCAGTAGATACAATATTCCGCGGGCGCTGTGATTTAAGATCAACGAGGGCGATAAAGGCGACAGGGACCAAACCTCGCAGCAGAGAGACTCTGGTTGGGCGATGAGTTTTACCGCTGAGTCC
This sequence comes from Ochlerotatus camptorhynchus, assembly GCF_037179485.1. Taxonomy (NCBI): domain Eukaryota; kingdom Metazoa; phylum Arthropoda; class Insecta; order Diptera; family Culicidae; genus Ochlerotatus; species Ochlerotatus camptorhynchus. The sequence continues at coordinate 3,159,604 of NW_027040867.1, forward strand.
GTCGGAAAAAGGGCTACAAAAGGAAGCCGCAGTTGTTGTAATTTTATTTCTGCGCGTCATCTTCCCCTTCGGTTTTAGTTGTTCTGTTCTCTCTGAAGGCAGGCATAGGCACCGAAAATAAGCACGACGAACGACGTAACGATTCACCATCGCTATCCAGCAACAACGGCGGCATCGTCATCATCATCAGCATCAGGCATCGATGAAATCACGCATTTACAAAATGAAGTAAAACGAGCGCTTTCGATAATGCTGCCCGGGTCATGCGAGAACGTAGAAGACGGATTCAATGGAGTGGCGGAATCTGGCGAGTGCCGTCGGTGATTTGGTTTTTGCATGAAGCACATGATAATATCGGAAGACGACTTCGGTTTTCAGAATTTCGTTAGCTACGACCCACTTTTAGAAATTTTCATAAACTCGCGACCCCCCCAACATTGTAGAAAACATTGCATGGCCTATTAAAATCATCGTTGAACTTTAATTGAATCCATTTTTTTAGCTTAATGTTGAGAAGATAAGCTTAATTTCTCTAATTTATTTCTATGGGATTGATTACAAACCACGTAGACAGTTTAGGGGAAGTGGGGGGTTGTCCAGGGATCATTTATTTTTTAATGCGTCAGGAAGATTTCCCACTCAAGGAAAGCAGGTCTAAATTCACTCAAAAACTTTCCACGCGGTTTGTAAACAATATTTATATGGATGTTTCATCGCCAACGGGTAATTAAATGTTTCACGCTATGTCTAAAGGCACTTTTTTTGCAACTTTCATGTACCTCAATTTTTTCATCACATGAAAACAATCAAATCTGTGAAGGTTTTAAAATATTTCATCTTGGGTTTTTTTTGAGAAAAAGTGTTTTGACGTATACTTAGGCGTTTATGAAGGCGTAAATGGACTATTGACGATACAAAACTGTTAAGGATCGAAACAAATTCAGCAGAAAATGATTGAAAAGGAGATTAAAGTTGTCAAAATACTACGTTTCACTGGAACAGTAAGATTCTCTCTTCGGTACCGTAAGATATCGTAACTTTGTCATGTTTAAATAAATAAAATAAGTTGATAACAATAAGCGGCGCCGGTGGTGTAGTGGTAAGCGCGATTGTCTCTCACTCCAGCAAGCCTGTCGGCGCCGCCGGGATGTTCTGAGGCATCGGAAGGGAAGTAAAGTCGTTGGTCCCCGGTTCATGAGTTGATGGGTCGATAGGTAGGGTCCAGGTGTGGGAGCTGCCTTCCTGGCGTCGGTAGCATTGGTGCTCAGCACGGAAAACAAGATCGACGGAAAAACAAACCAAGGAAAAAAAGAAAAAAAATTGACAACAATGGTTTAGTCTCTAAATTTACTATTATTACGCTCGTTTACAGCATATTTGAACTTTGTCGCTGATGGTCATTTCCCATGTAAAATCGTGCGCTGAATCCAAAAATATTGTCAGAAAAAATGTCAGTAGGATAGTAGCATCCATATTGTCCAAAACCTTTAGCTGATGATCAAAATTGCATCCTTCTAAAACTACACGTTTATCAAGCACCTAGAATGGCGACCAGCGAATCCAAATTGCGCATGTTGAGTCGCATTTGCAGCAACCACCCAATTTGAAGCGTTATCGTCGATCACATTTCATAAGAGAAGCGTAAAAGCGAAAGCGATATCACAACAAATTCTCTCTATCATACCTGTTTTCTAAGACATGGAGTGTAAGTTGTTCCACCAGCGACCCAATGAGACAGCTTATTATTATCAAATTCAACTCCATGTTCATAAGTTTTTCCTTGATTTCGTTGAACTTCGGTGAAATTCTTCAAACTTTCCTGATGTTCTTGGAACTTCTTTGAAGTTCACAGAACGTCTCTGAGTTTAGCATTTTCTGGAATCCTCAGATATTTCTTTAGCTTCCCAGTATTTCACTAATGTTATTAAATTTTCCCTGTGGTTCACAGACCATCCTAAAGTTTACAAACAATTCCTGGCGTTTAAAGAACTTTTTGCAGAGTATCATTGAAATTCATATAATGTTGCTATAATTCCCAGAACTCTCTTGAAGTGCGTAGAACTTATTCTTCTGAAGCTCACAAAACGTCCCTGAAGTTGGCAGAATTATCCAAAAGTTTATAGAACTTCTCTGAAGATCGACGCATATCTTTAAAGTTTAAAGAATTTTAGTTTAAAAAAGTTACTAAAATTCACTACAGTTCCATATAGTTCGCAGAATTTCCTAGAAAGTCGCTGAACCTTCCTGAAAGTTCTCTTAGAGAAAATATGCGAACTGCAATGAAGCTCCAGCAGTTCTGTAGTAATTCAAGGTGAGGGCTACCTAAACTCAGTGGGCAAGAGTAGAGTAGCTAACCTCATGTGAGTTCAATTCCTGTATTATGGGCGTTATCGGTTAAACGATTTTCAAACAAATTCGTCATGGTTGCCAGAATTTATTTTCAATCTCGCCGTTGAGTCAAAAATGTCTATTTATTTTTAAAAATACAAGCAAATGTTTTGCCGCACATGATTGGAAATGCCACTTTCGCCACCTGCTGAGTACGGGACACAAAAAATGTCGGATACCTACTATCTCCTTTATTGAACTCCGATAAAAATCATTCAACGATCCTCGCTACTAAAGTGGAGTGAATTTTTCTCTTAACAGAGTCGCTTTTTCGAAGCACAACAAGTGAATGCTCTTCGTGATTTTTTTTTAATTTTCCAAATTTTCTACACGATATATCAATATAAAAACACTCGGAGCAGGACTAAAATCAATGCCTACTATGATTACGTGGCTGTCCTAGACTATCCTGCTCGTCATTTATCTTTTACTCTTATTAGGGAAGAGAAATTAAACAAGATGTTGCTCTAGCAACAAATATTAATTGATGTTGCGTAAACGGATCAATACGAATCTTACTTGAGAGTCAAAGAGAGCTCTTTAAAGCCATTTGGGTTAATTCAATCAACTTTTAAACCTTATTTGACTCCTAAGCTCAATTAGTAATAGTTTTGTATCGTCAATAGGGCCATATAATCCTTCATAATCGACTTTGTAAGCTTCATAACACTTTTTCTCAAAAAACCCTAGGTGAAATATTTTAAAACTATCACATATATGATTGTTAGGATCAATTTTAACATCCTGTGAAGAAAAATCTGAGGTACATGAAAGTTGCAAAAAAAAGTGCCTTCAGACATAGCAGTGCCTTAATAGCACTCGCTCCAACTCAAAATGCGTTGAATGTAAAGATATTAAGGGCAGTTTTTTTTTTACTCTTATGTGTAATTGGAAAAGTGATGATGAGAGCTGCTATCTGCATAAATTACGTATGCTAAATATAGATGTAATCGCAAAAGTAGCTCAAATGCCAACTTTTTTGTGTATAGCCCAAGACGGAGGTGTTTTCGGCAGAGTTGTTCATGATTACAGGAATACCTCGATATAACGTAACTGCCAATTTTGACCGTCATCATCCATATCTCTTAAATAACAATTCAATCATCTAAATCAACATTACCCATAGATGGAACTTTGTATCGATTTACCGATGGTATCATTACTTCGCTTGATTGAATGATTTTTTACGAGAAATCGGCAGTGGAAGTCGAAAGGGACAGTTACGTTATATCGAGGTATACATGTATAAAGGTTGCTATTTGTACAGTGTACGAGTGTGCCCCGTAACGTGGGTAGATAACCTTTTTCGTGGTACGTTACGGGATGTAAGATCTACCACCGATTCCTAGTCGTGACAACTTCAAACTAGGGGAACAGGATTTTTCAGTAATCCAAGGAACACATCTTAGTCCTTGTTACTTTTTATACCCTGTTGATAGGGACAAGACTCGGCTTTGTCCACCGAGGATGATCTTGAAACAAGGAAAAAATGAGTAAGTTAGTCTTCATCTATGTGATTCCTAATCTTCTATTCGTTGTTCCCTAGTTTGAAGTGGATAAGACTAGGGTTCTGATACATGCACACTAAGAAATTATTACTTTTACACAAGACGTAATCCATATTGGATGTAAATCATGGAACGTAAACAAATATTTCATGTAAAATTAAGTGTTCTCAAACCGAAACATAAGCAACTCGACGAAGAGAACGTTTGATTGAATTGATTTTCTCGTTTCTTTCAACTGATTCTTATGTCAAAAGGGCCGCTTACATGCACAGCAAAAAAATAATTTTGATATCACGTCAAAGTGGATGCACTACAATCATGTCGAAAATATGGTGTAATATTACTTGCTAAAAAGGACAAAATTATCATTAATACAATGCATGAACTGACATTACGCTGCTTTTACTACATTTGTTTATTTATATGGTCATAAAAATTACATGAAATTTTCGACATGATTGTAGTGCATCCACTTTGATGTGATATCAAAATTATTTTTTTGCTGTGTGTGTCGGTCTCAGGGAACCGAAATTTACATGTCTTTTTCGAAGTGTGTGGTCATTATCGGTGTCATTCCTTAATTGTGTTGCTAAGGAATCCACTTTTGACTGAAAAAGGGGCGCGGGAGGATGTTTCAACAATCCGAAGGGTATAAATAGCGGGACCTTTCAATTAGAGTCGGATCGAATACTTCATCATTTCTCAATAGTGATGGAGTAATACGACATGCACTAAACTAAGGACACGGGATATACTACAATAGATCAAATTACTGGTCGGAGTGGTGTTAGTTCCCGAACAGAGGAAAAAAATTGTACAGTGGAACCCTAGTAACACGCATGTCACAAACCGGATGCAGAATATTCTATACGACATATTTCAGTCATAAGCAAGTTGCTGCAACCTTTATTAATGGAAGTGTGTTGTTATATGATGTATGGAAGTGTGCTACTCAGGTATGATGTATATCGGTGTTTCGAATTCTGTGCAATACCTATTTATCCGAATTTTAGATTATGTCAGGATTTTTCAAGTCGAGCAACAATAACAACCAATTATTTTTGCTAGTTTAAACGACTTAAAATTATTAAAAAAAAACAGCGAAAACTAAAACAAATTTAAAACCAAATTGAAATCTTCAATTGGCAGTTAGGTGAATTCGCCTCCTTCGGTACAAAATGGACTCCATTCGCTTCATACTATTTATTACCATTTTCGTCAAATATTCGCGATACAATTTACAAGCTTTCGTTGCGTTCTTCTTCTTCTTCTTCTTCTTCTTCGCATTTCAAGCTTAATGCTTATCGCATATTAGCTTATTGCGTGCTCTCAACTTAGTGTTCAAGATGCACTTCAACAGTTATTAATTGAGAGCTTTCGATGCCTGTACCATTTTTGCATTAGTATAATTGTGTGGCAAGTACAATCACACTCTTATGCCCAGGGAAGTCGAGAAATTTTCCATACCCGAAAAATTCCTAGACCGAACCGGGAATCGAACCCAGCCACCTCCAGCATGGTCTTGCTTTGTACCTGCACCTTTACCGACTGAGCTAAGGGAGGCCCCTTTCATTGCGGTTCAGCACAGTTTTCACCTTGAATGACTTCATTCTTTGTCGATACTTCGAAGGATGCACGAAAATTGGCGATATTTTTATTTTACGAGCAACAGTACGTACCGAAAGATTTAGCCTCTTCCGTAATATTTGTTTTACCTTCATGTCCTTCTGGTGGTTCCTCAAATCCGGTTTTTGTTCCGCTTCCCATCTTCCTAGCTGTTGACAAACGAGTACCGAACGATTTTAAAACGCTGTGAGCAGTGCTTGAAGAAAAACCAAGCTGTTTGACAAGTTTTCTGATCGAGAGATCCGCACACAATTGCTCTTATTTCGAAGCCATTTTCGACTAAGCTCTTATATTTTCAGAAAGAACAGACATACGTCCACCACTCTGCGAAATATGGCCACTCGTTGATGATATATTTCAGGAGATGTATGTGTTCAGGGGTGTCCAGATTTTGTCGCGAACAAGGCTTATTCTGTTTTGGGTAATAGGTAATCATGCAGTTTGAATTGGAGACTTTTTTTTGCGTTTTAAACCCGATCTAGTTTCTGAGGTCATTAGGCCCTCAGGCCTTTGGGGTGAGAGGCAATCACGCTTTCCACTACACCACCGGCGCCGCTATTTATGGGATCTTTAAGCCATTTGTTTTAATTTCAAGAAGCATGAAAAGTGCGCATAAGTGCAGTGGCAATCGCAATCAACGGAAGATTGGAACAATATCTTTCCGTTCAATAAATATCACTATTGCCCAGACAACCAGAATGCACGTTTTTTCAAAGTTGTTTTCGTGATATACAAACATGTATACAAACAAACAATTCCTATATAATGCAAATAAATTGCTTATACGTACAAAAGTGCATATTTTAATTTAATTTTGAACGAGTTGATTTAACATCATATACGATTTTATCTGTAATAACAAATTCATTTTGAAAAGTTTCACGATGTAATCCGGTTTAATTTGTGATACAGTACGACGGAAAAATGAGTCAACATAGGTCGGAAATTTGCATTCTATACGATTTAACTTAAAAATAATGCTAGGTATACCATTATTATATGAGATTTTGACTTAAACTAATTTACGATACTGTCTGTACTTTGTTATACGACTTCTGGTTGTCTGGGTGGCCACTTTTTTATTGTCTTACAGTCACTATTTAGTCACTATTTTCGTTATTTGAGACACTATAGTCACTATTATTATATCACATACCCACAAACTGCCCTGGGAAGGAGACGCATAGATGGAGCACAGTGAGCATCCTGTACATTAGCCTTAGATTTCTTGTTAATCGGAGCAGGTTGATTGGTGGTACCCAACAAACAATGAAAGCTGAATTATTGCTGATTCAGGGAAATATATGTTTGTTCAGCTAAAATATGGCTTACTCAGCTTTTAATCAGCTTGAATTGTTTATTGGGTAGGTTCAATATCAATAATACATTGAACCTACTACCGGTTGGAACAGTCTGAGGTTTGAGGCTGATGTGCGGGATGCTCATTGTGCCCCATCTTTCACTATGCCCCTCCTACTCCTATACTGATTTTTCCGATAATAGTTCCGAAACAATGCAATGTGTCAAGGACAACAAATTGATGTTCTCGTCTGGTCTGCTGATTCTTCAGTCGGCAACCCCATAATACTATATTTGGGGAGCCCTCGTATGTCGAATATGTATTGAAAACAAACGAAACATAATCGACGTAATCAACATTGTTACCTCAAAACGGTCCTAATAAAAATAATTAAAAATCAAATCTGGAGTAAGCCCAACATAATCTACTTGGTAATATAAAATAATGAAGCTCCTATTAATGATTGTAGAGCTTCTGGCATAGTATTGAATTTGATTTCAAACGATATCGAGCACAAACTATTTAATAATCTTTATCGGTAATAGATTTAATCTGCATATTTCAGATTCATTAGCAGAAATACAACAATTGGAGTTGAATTATCTTAAACACAAATGTTTCTTAATTCTACTTGACGCAGTGTACTACTACACCCAACCGGGGGATGTAAGATTCGCTTACAATTATGTGGGATTCATCATCAGAGGATGTTAGTGGATACCGCATGAACCGAGGATGCGATATACCTAGCTGCGGTCCAATGCAAGAAAATTGGAGACCGAAAAATGTAGAGTGTATTAGTGAGGTAAATTAGTTATGTCGAAAAAAATAGGAAATAAATTGCCGACTAGACTCGAACCACGAACGTTGCGATTATCAGACCTGTGCTTTCTCCACTGCTCTCTCCATGCTTCTGAATATGTATAGCCTAAAAGCAAACATGAAACTCTCATTTTCTCGCATACTCGACTTCGTATGTTTTTTTATGCTGGAGAGATTCGAGGCAAGTGTGTGCGTCGTTCTACAATGTTCTACAATGTGCGTCGTTCTACAAGCTTACTGGTATAGTCGAAAGCGTAGATAGAATACGAAATAAAAAAGACAAAAAACCATTACATCGCCTGCATGGTCAATTTCTAACATTCGTTGCGATGTTCATGAACAGAGGATAATAGGAAACGGAACTAACATTCATTGTAATAGATTTTTGGTTTGCGTGTACATTTACAGTAGTTCCATTGTTTTTCGTCGTCCAAAAAAATGATCTCGGGCCGGTTTGAATCTTAGTTTTGCCATTTATCATTTAGCAAAATTTCAGGTAAGTTGGTTCATTGTACTTCAAGAAATATCAGTTTTTTAAAACGGGTAATGAAAATAGAGACGTTTTATTAAAATTGCTGAAACTTCTTATAGTCCAACAATTGCCACTACTTCCGAGCATTACCTACCGCAGTAATTTCAGACATTTAAAGCAGTTTTCAGAATTTTAAAGCTCCTTTCCAGAGACCATTTTCCACTGAAGTTGATTCCTTTCTCTAGCAAACTGGAAACCATTTTCCCGATTTCCCCCCAACAATTCCATGTGCATAGCCATGTTCGATGGTGCACCCAACCAACAGCAGGGGCAACCAGAAGGAAAACCGAGCAAAAAAGTTTTCCTCCCACTTCGGAAGGATAAAGAGAATTGATTTTTTTTTGTCGTTCCTTCGTTCCTCCAACGACGCCTATAAAGGTGTATTCAGATCTGAGCGTGCATGAGCGGAGCGGGCAGAGACAACTAGTGCTTTCCTCTTTCTCTCTTATCAACGCTAATCCCGCCCCGCTCGTGCCAATATCGGTCAGGTCTGAATACAGTTTAAAACTGCCGAAATGATTGACGCAAGCAGGCATAGCAGGCAGGGATGAAAGTAAATGCTCGCAACAAAGCAGAAGTGTAGGTGTTTTCCAACTCCCTCCTCTTTCTTCATCCTTCACCACCGATGCGATGACGACGTTGTTGCTTTTTGCTTTGGCAACAACATTTTCCATGACTAACTGCGTTTCCCGATACTCGATTTCAGGTAGTGCACTAACACTACCACACTTGGGCTGAAAGAGAGGGACTCCGGCCGGGCGGATGTATTTAAATCCCGCACACTTTAATGTGCTTAAATTTGGGGGCTTGCGAATGATCCGGTCGTACTTTAATGTCGGAAGTCTGGTGGCATTTTTGTCTGCCGAAGGGGACGATTGCAGTAAGCGGATTGTAGTTGGCGTGGTTTTCGAGTCGTTTAAGATATATTAAATTTGCTTTTCTTTTCGATTTGATGCAAATAACTATACTCTTCTCGTGTTTATTTCCTACAAGATAACATTCATCGGAGAAACAAGTAATTTTGATGATCTCTTACTTTCCCGGTAGGAGATTTATCTTTCCAACTTAGATTAATGTTTGATTAACTCCCATCAAGCTCCGCCGGGGCCGTTTATCGCCAACGAACATGATGAGTTATTATGAGACTAATTCGGAAGGCGCGCACAGCTCTCATCAGCCCGCGTAAAATTTAACAAATTTAGTACCATTTGTGTGATATTCTTCCATCATAGCCGAAAGGCAGAACTTCGAGCCGTGTTCGCTCTTCTCACCTAATTTATTCAAGCTGAACAATTAATTCCAAAAGTTGAACCAAAGTTCCGCAGGCCGAAAGCATGAGCCGAAAAAATACGCAGAATTTATGAAAAGAAATATCTTGAACAATCTTAAAACGACATGAATAATTTATATAGGCGGAGTCAGAGCGTGTTCTTTTCCTCGCTAGCTACCCCTCCCTCCCTTTGCCTCCTTGATGATCCACCCGAACACATAGCGTAAACGTTGCAGAAAGCGAGGCCATAAAAGCGGAGTGCTCTATTCGTTCTGGCTGAAGTGCGTCGCCATGTGTTCTGTCTCTGTTGCTCCCGTAGATCGACGGTTGCGGTACGACCCAAAACAACATGCTTCTCCGTAACTCCCCAGTTGGTGCTCTGCGTGCTTACACGTCCAACACATACTCGCGCACAAACACACCTTGTATAGCTACGAACATATACAGACCTGTGTAGAGTGGCGGCAGCCCCCCCAGGAGATTCTTGTTGCGCGTTTTCGCGTCATCGTAGTCGTCTCCGTCGCAGTCCTCGTCGTCGTCGTCGTAATACAGATAGACTTTGCCAACGAAAACAGCTGCAGTATGCTGTGTTGGTTCATGGAGCACCACTACTACCTTCCTTCCAGTAGGTACCGGTCGGTACCAGTCATGGAATATTTGTCGTATATCTGGGTATTTGTGAAGCCAATATAACGTTTGTTCGTAAATTCAAGCCAGTAGTGTAGTGCATAGAAGAGGAAAATGTGCACATTGGGAATACACGCCTCACAGCAGTGGAAATACCATGTCTACACCTCTACTCTGCTGGGCTGCAGCTCCGACTCTTACCAAGCCTTCAGGCGAAGGAAGGTGGATGGCTTCGTTGTCCTCTCGTGCTGTGCGAATCTCCGCTCCGTCCGTCGGACATACAGTGTGTGGGTTGGTGGGATAGAGTGTGACATTTTATTCATTGATTTTCCCGGATGATTACTACGAATTTCCGCAGAACCAAAAGCTTCTTCTTCTTTATATTTGGCTTTATTACGTCCGCATTGGAACTTAACACCGGCTCTCAACTTAGTGATATTTAAACGCTTCCGCAGTTGTTAATTAAGAGCTTTCTACGCCTGTACCATTTTTGAATTAGTATAATTGTGTGGCAAGACAATCATGCTCTATGCCCAGGGAAGTAGATAAATTTTCCAACCCGAAAAAATACTAGACCGGACCGGAAATCGAACCCTGCCGCCTCCAGTATGGTCTTGCTTTATGGGTGTCCTTTTACCGGCAGAGCTTAGGCAGGCCCCTAGATACAAAAGCTATTACTCTTGAATACATGGTAATGGTAGTGAATGTACAAGTATATCACACCCCCGACTTCCTTGAAATTTATGTAGAATTTTACAAACAAGTTTACCTTGCTTACAAACTTTATTGTGATAGGTACGTCAATCCCTTAAAGCACAAATGGGTGATTGCAGTTATGCCTGCGTCTTTAACGAATAGAACGCGTTCCACAGAATTTTAATTATATTAAAAAGCAAGAAGAGTTTGAATATTAGATTGAACTGCACCATAGAAATCACATTTATAAACCTGGACAAAACATATCTTGACTGTTAAACTTAATCACTGGCGCAGCGTGGGGGCGGGGGTGCGGGGTTAGGATTAAAAGCCCACCCACTAAATATAAAATTGTTTTTTTTTTTGCAAATTAATTTATTTGCACAGGCTTAATCGACTAAATTAACAGAGCCAAGTTATCATTTGCGTTATACATAATTAATGTCTTAAATCTAGAGTTAAAGGAATTGAACCGAATACTCGCGGTCGTCTCGAGATTAGTGGAGATTTGCAATTTTATGGATGGGGAGAGGGAGAAGATAGTTTGAAATATGATTTACGAAACCAATATTTCATTATTCCTAAAACATGAAATTATTCCTATTCAACTTGATATCAGCAGCGTAATTATACAATTATTAGAAAAACAAACATTTAAATAAAAACCCACACACACAAAATACAAACTAAACACAAGTATATGAGTAATATAAAATTGTCTTTTTATACAAATTGTGAGTCAACCTATACACTTTTTCATATGCACAGAATGGGAATCGATTTTAGCGATTTTTGCTATGGACCACTTTTCGTTCAATTCTATTGTATGAAAAATATCAGTGACATGTTTAAAAAAAAGTATCAAAATGTAGGGAAAAGTGTTTTCTTTTAAATCGTGGAGGATTCTTAATTTATTTATTTTTGTATATCATTCGTTATAACAAGCACCTTAGGCAGGGTGGAAAGCAAACCAGAAAAAAGGGATATACCGGGAAATATCAGGGAATTTGAAAAGTAACCGCGAAAATCTCGGGAATTCGACGAGAGAACCTGGAAAAATAAATTGATCATACCATAGGAACAATTTTTTACACCAGAATTTCAGAATAAACCATTAAAACAGAGTGATCCTTTACCAAATGAATGTCTTGCTCTATTTGTTGCATAATTTTCTTCAGTTTCTCGTCTTAATGTTTTGTTCCCATCTTAATTTAATCACTCAGCAATATTGCAAATTGATTTTTGTCGTTTTAATTTCAGATGTAAAGTGCATGGTCCTTAAAAGAAAATATTGGAGATGCTGGACTTTGAAAACAAATATTTGTTAAAACCGATGCTGTATTATTCTTTTCCGGATTTTAATTTTTCGTTGTTCAAAATTCTCATGATATGAATTCCAGAATTAACTTGGAAGTCTGCTCTGAATTATCATGGAAATCTTCTAAAATTAACCAGAAAACACTCCGCGTAATAATTACTGTTGAATTCTTTTTTGGTATTTCCTTGAAACCCCTTCTAAGAATTTTATTGGAATCCTTCTTAGAATTCCCTTGAACCTACTTGGAGACTTTGATTCCTTTGAAAACCTTCTCAAAAAAATTCTTTTAACTCTATTCAAAACAGCAGAAATCTTTTGAAATTTTATTTAGAAACCCCTTGGAGTATTTTAAAGAATTTCTTTCTAAATATCAGCAAATTTTTTGCAATCAATTTTGTTGGAGCTCTGTGATGAATCTTTCGCACTAGGGTTGAAATTATTGCCAGAATACTCTTAGAACTCTGTTTCTTGTAGAATTCTGATCATAATTCTCTTGGAATTCGTCTTAAGATTCATCTGTCATTTTCCTCAAGATCATACAAATCTCCTCAGAATCACGGAGGAATTTTTCTTAAAGTTTTGTTTTTCACAACTCCTTTTGAAATCTTCTAAAATTACCTGACAATTTAATTTAGAGCTGGCATTCTTCTCCACAGAAATCCCTCTAAATTCATCTAACAATTTCTAAGGACTTCATGTCAGAATAATTCTGGAATTCTGCTCAGAACTTCTCCTTCAAAAACTGTGTGGGAATCCTTCTCAATATTTGTTTGAAATCAACACTTTGAATTCTTTTAAATTGAACTAAAAAATCCAAGGTTTGTCCACTAGATTCTAAAGATTGTTCTGTAATTTGTTATAACCCTTAAAATGCTTCCAAGTCTCTGACTCAACGACTCACAAGTATTATTTTTATTTTTCAAACCTGTGATCTTGAAAAATTTTCAAAATCTCACATTTTAATTATTTTTTCTCCAAATCTTGCATCACGAAAATTGTTATTAATGACAAGTTTTAAAGAAAAGGTCTAGTTTCAGACCCTACACAAATTTCAAAATCCCAGAATTTTGGGAATCTTCTTAAATCACATTTTTTTTTAATACTTTTAATAAATTCCTTTCAGCACGTTTTTAAAAATGCGTTCAATTTTGTTTTTTGTTGAATATTTACAACCGAGATTTTTTTAAGATTTTAACCGGGAAAACCACGAAAAAACCGGGAATTTCAAAATGAAAATTCACTGGCCACCCTGCATGGGATTCCTTGATTTGTTTTCGGTCGATCTTGTTTTCCGTACTGAGTGCCAACGTGTTACTGGCGTCAGGGGGACCACACCTGGACCCTACCTATCGACCCATCAACTCATGAACCGGGGACCAACGGCTTTACTTCCCTGACTTTACAATCTTTTCTTGTTACTTACACATACAAAATATTATCATAATATCTTATTATTCCATAATTTCATAAAACATGTTTTTCGCCAAAATGAATGGAAGGCACACTGCTTCCCTCCATGATCAGAGATGTTATGCCTCAGAACATTCCGGTGGTGCCGACTGGGATTGAACCCAGGCTTGCTGGGGTGAGAGATAATCACGCTTACCACTACACCACCGGCGCCGCTTGCACCTCAAGGGATGATTTTAGCCGAATTTTCCTTATCCAATCATGAACTTCTGTAGAAATTTTTTCTTAAGTCCTAAATAAATTTAACAATTTTATTTTAATATTATAATTTACCCTGGAAGACCAATTCAATTCATCCCCCCCCCCCTCCCACCATAGATTCCTCCGACTTCTCTGAAAATCGACTTGTTCCAGGAACTGTTATCCGACTTCTCCAGAATTTGTTTTCTAAATTTCTCCACATTCATCGGAAGATTTTTTTTTCGCTCTTGATGATTGTTCTAACTTATCCTGATAGTTTATTTTCTATATTCCCTTAAAAGGATGTTAAGGCCACTCCTGGAAATTCATTCTAGTTTTCTTGGAATGTTTACCTCAACTTTGTTCCATCTTTTCGCGTAAACTTGTTCCAGTTTTATTAGAATATTTTTTTATGACTGCTTTTTTCTAAACTTGATCTGGAAGTTTCTTCTGGCTGACATTGACCAATTCTAACGATTTATTTTGAAAGCTCCTTTCGAATTCCTTCAAAAATCCAGCTGACATGCCCCGGGAATGTCTGCTGACTTCTTTTGGAAGTCTCTTTAAACTTTTTCTGAAAGTTTCTTCCGATTTGCCCCGGAAATTTCTTTCGTCTTGGATGTCGGGCGCCTGTCTGCTTCCTCTGGAAGTTTCTTCTAACTTTCTCCTGAAGTTTTTTTTTCAGACTACTCTGGAAGCTCTTTCCAAAAAGTTTCCATTTTACCCAAGGGGTGGTCACTCTACACACTTAGTTTTGTGCCATCATTTTTTTCAGTGTACCTCAGTGTGCCGCAGCTGTACCGGCAGTGCCAAGAAGTCATTGAAATGACTTTTGTTTGCTTTGAATAATGCCTTGTTTGGAAACCCGGTATTTTAACAGCTCTTGTTTTTGTTTTGTTTTTCAATGTTTTCAAAAACGACACGGACTCCAGTTGGGACTACACATTGGATGTATCCGTTTCCAAGGATGCCTGCAACGGACGAGCTCCGTTGCTACACGATCCTTCCATCTTCGGCGGAAGGTCGACCCCGCGCAACGAACGTCAATCATTAGTCAACCAGCCCTTCTGGGAGCCGGCGGAGGAAACGGATTTGCACCGAATTTTTCACCACCCGAGTATCATCCGTCGGAAAACTAGAAACCAACACCGGCCCGAACACACGTCGGACTGATGAAGGACGCACCGCTGATCCGAAACGGACTAGCCAACTTCATTCAACCAGCACAGGAACAGGGCGCAGTGATGATGGTCTACGGACTCGATAACAACACAGCCAACACCGATAAGCTGTTCAATCTGTTTTGCCTGTATGGAAATATTGTCAGGATAAAGTACCTGAAGACCAGATGGGAGACGCCATCGCAGTCGAACCAGTCGAATGCAGCATCCAGCACTTGAACAACATTGAATGAATGGAAATGATGGTAGCAAAATTCAAATTGCATTTTCCAAGCAGAACTACTTGTCAGAGACCACCAACCCGTACACCCTGCCGGACAATTCGATCAGCTTCAAAATCTACAGCGCCTCCAAGAACAATCGCTTCCCAGGCCAGCAAAAATCACATTCTCCATTTCTTCAATACCCCACACGTATGCCATCCGAAGATCTGCTGCTAACTGCATTCACCACCAAGGACTGGCACCCGTCGCAAGTGCGAATGTTCCCGCTGAAATCGGAAAGTTCCTCCTCCGGATTGGTCGAGTTCCCGAGCGTAGCCCTGGCGGTGACCGCCATCATGAAGTGCAACAACAGCGCGATCGATCACAAATGCACCAAATTTCCGTTCATTATGAAGCTGTGATTCTCCTCCTCCAAGAAGACCCCCTTTTAACTTTGAAAGAGCGGAAGCTTCTTTTTCTCAGAAAAGAAAGGATTTTCCTTTGTCTGTGTAGTTAATGTTATGATTCGTAATTATTATTTCTTACTGTGTTAGTTGGAAGTGCAAAAAGGCAGAAGAGTAAAAATAAGTTGTTGAACTATTTGAGATTTTGCCAAGACGGTCCACCAACATTATATGTTGGACGATGGAATGGTTGGTGTAGCAGCCACCGCACAGAAAAAAAACTGAATTTTAACTATCGCGTAAAATCTCCCCTCGTTTAATTTTGAGCTACAGTTGGCATAAACAATGAAATTATTTACAAGCTTGCATGCAATATTGCTCATTTAAGCGATATTGCGCTTAAATTTACTCGAAATATCGTGTAAATTTATGCCAAATCTAGCGTTAATTTTATGGTATATCCTGATGAATGTGGGCGTCTTAGTGGAATACCTGTATAATGAGAGAGAGAAGGATTAGTATTTTCCATTTAATTCCACTACTTTATTTGCTTATCCTTGACAGATACGCGTATTTCGTCTACAATGTGCAGACTTCTTCAGTGTCTTGTACTAATACTCGACTCGAGTATTAGTACAAGACACTGAAGAAGTCTGCACATTGTAGACGAAATACGCGTATCTGTCAAGGATAAGCAAATAAAGTAGTGGAATTAAATGGAAAATACTAATCCTTCTCTCTCTCATTATATTTATGGTATAGTTTTTGTTTGGTTGTTGACTTTCCGATTAAAACTCAAGCACCGCTTGTCGTGACCGGCCCGAGATTTCCAGTGTCGGCTACGGCTACACGAATTAGCGATACAACTCCCACGGCTGCGGCTGCTTCCAATGCTGCTTAAGTTGCTGCTGCTGCTGTTCCTTCTGCTGGTCCGTCTCCTCTAAAATTCGTAAAAAAAAACGACGGACCAGCAGCAGCATTGGAAGCAGCCGCAGCCGCTAGTCCGTGTAGCCATGGCCGGAAACCTCGGTCAGGTCAAGATACCGCTGTCAGCTGTTCTTCGTCTGAGAGGAAACGTGGATGCGACTGCCATCACGGGTGTAACGATTTTGAGAATCTATGGCGAGACTTGGTGGAGATTTCCACGATGGGAAGTCAGTCGAGGTACGCATGTCGTCTGCTCGAGGCACCGTTCAATACGTGAGAGTGTACGACCTCCCACCAGAAGTCCCGGATAGCGATTTAGGGAAATACGGTTATGTGAAGCGTGTTGTTTGGGAGAAATTTCCAGCCAGATTCCCAACTCGCTGCATTTCCTCAATCTGTTTCCTTTGTAAGATGGAGGGGCATCGAATGAATTCCTGTCCCAAGCGGAAGGATCGAAAGCAGCCAGCAAAATAGCGTGCATTACTATTACAAATTCGGGATAGTGGACTATGCCGAGAAGGAGAGGATAAAGAATGAAGATGAGGCCAAGCAGCAGGCGCAGGAAGAGGCAAGCTAAACTCAAATCGCCTCCAAGAAAGAGTAAGAAGAACTTATAAACAATGTCCCTCATTAATATTGTTTTGTGATTATGAAATTATTTATTGATTCTCTGCTCCTAGAAGTCCTTTTTAGACATTTGAGCCCAACAAATAAACTATTGGAAAAAATGGGACACTGGGGCTTAATTTTGAAAATTACTACAGTTTTATTCAAAACTCAAAAAAAAATGAGCCTGTGCAAAAAATTAAAAAGATTGATGGAGGTTATATGCCCTACAAATGGTTTGATTTTTGTTCATGGGATTCATATTCGTAATGTCAACTTAAATGTCATTTGCCGTCACTATAAAATCTATACTTACCTTCCAGAAAACTGGTTGAAATATGCAATAATAGCCAAATATCTTTTCCTTCTCAACTTTCAGAAAAGGAACGGCTCTCGCTCTGCGTCGGCTGTGGTGGTCAGATTCACGACCAGTACATCCTGCGAGTTGCACCGGATCTCGAGTGGCACGCGGCCTGCCTCAAGTGCCAAGAATGCCGACAATTCCTAGACGAAAGTTGTACCTGCTTCGTGAGGGACGGCAAAACGTACTGTAAACGAGATTATGTTAGGTTGGGAGCACTATTTTGGTTATAATAAAGACGTAAATTATATCAAATGTCCCTTCTATTCCTTCTCAATATAGGTTATTTGGTACCAAATGTGATAAATGTGGAAGCTCCTTTAGTAAAAACGACTTTGTGATGCGGGCCAAAACGAAAATCTACCACATAGAATGCTTTCGATGTTCCGCCTGCACGAGACAGTTGATACCGGGTAAGATATAAACTTTTTTTTTTCTACAGACGACAGGTTTCATAACCAATCGAAAAATTCTTACAATTCCGTAGGTGACGAATTTGCGTTACGAGACGGAGGTGCCCTGTACTGTAAGGAGGATCACGACCACCTAGAAAAGTCCAACCAAACCAGTCTGATACAGAGTGTAGAACCAAACAACAACATTAGCAGTAATACCAATCAGAACAGCAACAGTAATAATAACAACAACACTAGTATAAGCAATAACAACAACTCGAGTGAGCTGGGGTCGATGTCGGGTAAGTTTGATCTTATAACTCAATTACCTGCTGCCATCCGCGGCGCTTCTTCCAAGTATAGTTCTTTCGCAAAACAACGTCTTTCCTTTAGACATCCGCTTCTCTCTCTTGAAAACAACCATGCGACGACGAGCTGCAATCAGTGTCGTCCGCTTATCGAACGCTGTTTGACCTGATAATTAATAAAATGTAATCGATTTTGTCGCTTGTTCGACACGCCGACAAAGACCATATCCCGCTCTGCCATAATGCCGCCAACCCATTCTAGGAAGCATTCTCCAGTTTTGCTACAAAAGTGCTCCAACCAAAATTCATCAAAACCGACAACCGAACAATTACCTGCAAATATTGTCTTTTAGTTCTTACCAGCGTCGTCGAAGATTCCCTCCCCCTCTTGCCACAGCTCTCTAGAATCGCGGTTCTTCATGTTCAGTGTCACATTGTACACCTAGCGTCTAGCGGAGATCCAACTTCAAACCGAGCCGAACCCTTGTCACCGCCCGTTGTTGGACATAATGTTCGCACACTGCCGACTACATCAAAAGGGTTTTCCTCTCGATACGACGACAACGCACGGTCCTCCGGCGGTTCGAGTGCGACATAAATCACACTCGAACGCGTTAGAACTGTCACCACAAATACCTACTCTCTCTGTATTTCCTCACTGCGCTCTGCTCACCACACCGGGTTGAAGTTGTGCTCTATCGGCGGCGTCACTCGCATCTACGGGTAATGAGTGTGGGTGTGGGTGGATGGTACCTAATTCCCGGAAGATCTCATCGCTCCTGATAACGCACACGTTAGCAGTGCTCGATAGCGAGTGGCATCGAGTCTGACCGGTTTCTAAAGGGAATTTTATGTGTCATCAAGATAACCTTGGTGAGCGTTTATGGCTCAAAATTGGAACATGCAAATCTGTGAGTTCGATGCAATAAGCCAAGCGATAGAATTTGAGGGCAGGGAAATTGGCTACCTTGTATAATGAAATTTGCATTGGAAAGCTTACTAATTAGGCATGAATAGTTAAAATTTAATTGTGTCAATATGTTCAACCTACAAATGACATCATTGGGTTCGAACGGTTTGTAGAATATTCACGCATTATGAGATTGGTTGATTAAAGCTGTCCGTTCACAAACGCTGCTAACTGTTGTGTATTTAGATACAAATTATCTGTACGTCACTGATGACTCACGATGTAACTAGCAGCAATGCAAAGGAGCTGTCAACAACAACAACAACTAAAATGTGAAATTCATAATTTCCATAAATATCGGAAGTAGGTTCGGAAGTCAGACTTCCGAACTTTAACTTGTTGCTGGCGCCACAAAAAGAAGTGCAGTGCCTACCCAAGCAAAGTCGGTTAACAAAATGGAACCAAATCGACATTGCAGTTCTTTTAATGGCCCTCCACTAGCCCCACCCCAAAAAGCTCAATTGAGTCCCCTGGTAGTGGACTCATCTTATCCTAAAAAACAAAACATAAATACAATATAAACAAATAAACACATACATCATTAGTGATGAACACTAAACAAAAACTAATTTAGCAAAGGATGCCCAGTGGAACTCAATTCCTTTGATGTGATCCCAGAAAAACAAAAAAAAAACAATTTTGAACGGTTTGCTGTTCCTATCACAACGAAAACTCATTTTGATTTAAATTGTCGCGGAATAAGTCTCATGCCATATTAAGCATTCATTATGCAGTCAAGAATTTTCAAAAAGATTTGGACACTGAAACAATTTAACTTCAATTTTGCTGTTAACATATTGTTTAAAATTGAATTTAATTTTACCTGTGCTGAACTACCGATTATTGTTTGTTTGTTTTGTTTAGCACATTTGAGTTCATTCGAGACTTGTCCAGGGTGATATTTGAACTGAAGTCTTTCAGCGTGAGACGCATGAATGCTAAACATTTACGACCAAGATTCAACTGGTAACAAAATTTGTAATTTCGTGCAATTTATTCTGCTTAATTCATTAATTTCGTTACAAATTTAGATGATAAAGGGTGTCCCACATCAAATTGCATCATGGAAAAAACGCTGTAGAAAATTACCTAGTTGACCGATCCTTTTCAAACTTTCAGACAATAAAATATAACTCATTAGTACACTTTTTGCATACTTATTTCATTCTGTACAACATGTGGCTGCAGCTTCTTCTGTACGGAAACCCACTTTTTTTTTCATGTCTTCCTCAGATTTGACCTCATTGGGATGCTTTCGAGGTGCCTGCTTCATAATAGCCCAGTATTTTTCGATGGGCGTTGGGTGTGTTTATGTCCTTGGGTACGAAAGTGACCTCGTTGGCTGCGTATCACTCCAGGACAACATTTGAATAGTGGCACGAAGCTAGATTTGGCCAGAAGATCGTAGGGCCCTCGTGTTGCTTCAACAAAAGAAGCAGACGCTTCTATAGACACTCCTTGAGATAGATCTCCACGTTTACAGTCCCGGTAGTCACGAACGGTGCACTCCGTTTGCCACATGAGCAGATCGTTTGCCAAATCATGTATTTCTTGGCAAATTTTGATAGTTTCTGCTTCCTTACTTCCTCCAGAACATCAAACTTGTGCTGGCCGATGAAGCTACCGGAAGTCCGTCTTGACGTAAGTCTCATCATGCATGATGAGACAATGAGGCTTCGTCAGCATCTGGGGGTGCAGGTTCCGGGCCCCTGACTTTCCCACCGTATTTTGCCGTTCGTCACGATTTGGAGCCTTCTGCACTTTGTACGTATGCAGTCCCTCCCGGTCCTTGGCTCTCTAAACGAAAGGCTTGGACAAATTCAACTTTTTGGCCACATCCCTGACCGAAGCATTGGGATTCCGCTTAAATGCTTTCACGACACGCTTGTGATCCTGATCACTAATAGAACATCCATTCTTACCTCATTTCTCCTTCCGTTCGATGCTCAAAGTTTCTTAGTTACGTTTAATCACACGACTCACCGTTGACTGTGTGATTCCGAGTTGTTTTCCGATGTCCCGATGAGAGAGTTGAGGATTTTCCAGGTGCTTGCGCAAAATCAACGTTGCTTCTCTGGTGACGCCCTTTTTTCAACTTTCGAAAAACTGACATCGATAAAAATACAGTGTAAACAATACACTCTAAACGACTTTTATCCAAATTTTCAAGAGAAAACACCCAATGGGTAATTTTCTACAGCGTTTTTTTTCGTGATGCAATTTAATGTGGGACACCCTTTAACAAAAACTGCCCATGTTCGTCACTGACTACGTGAGTGACGAACGCGGTTTTGCAAATTTTGGCGTGTATGGTCAATATTTTGCAAAACTGATTATGAATGCAAAATCAGTAATCAAATTGATTTCATTGATAGTATGATTAGTTTTCCGTTTGATTCAACAATGTAAAATTATGCTTTCAGTTTTGCTGTGTTTGCCTCAATGTTTGAGATTTTTAACCGTAGACTAGTCTGGAGAGTCAACTGGAGTAAAAAGAAAGTTACATCATAACAGTAAATTATGATTTAAATTGGATCTACAGCTTTGCTCGGGTAGTTACTCGTTTCATGAGAACTCTTTTGTGTTAATACTGTGTAAAACTTCTATAATGTAAGTACATAATAGAAGTCCATCCCTTATTAACACAACAAAAGCTCGTGTGTAAAGTTCTCTATAATAAAGCATTAAAAAAAAATCGTGGGTAAAGTACTTTGACTATATGTTTTAGTATTACTTCTGCGTGAAGTCAACGATTTACATAGTTGAAGTGCTAATTTCAAATAAAAGACTAAAGTGGTAATTTTTATACGATAGATGAGGAGATGAAACTATAGAATTGATAGTTCCGTTTAGAGTACGGCAGTGTGAAAATTGCATATAGAGAGTAGAAAGCGAGCTAGGACAACTTTTAGGAAGGTACAAATCGGGAAAACACCGTGCCCTCAAACGTAAGTCTCAGGTTACTTTGATGCATTTAAAAAAAATAAAAGCAGTTTTTTTCGATGCATCATTTCAGTTTGAAAAAAACTTGCGTCATTGGATTCTTTTAGCTATTTTACAAAAAATGACCCAAGATTTTTTTAAATCTCGACACGGTTCGAAAAAGCAGTGTAAATTTCTGTTCAATATGATGCACATAAATGGAGCGTCACATATCATATACGTTTACATTATATATCATGTAAAGTTCTGACACATTTCATGCAATGTAGCAAATTTTGTATACAAAAGCCCATATTTTTATACAACATTGTTTGCAAGTGGCTCGGTTGTGTGAAATGAAATACAAGTCTACGTGAATGAATGTTTACATCACAATTAAAATTCAGTATTTTTAATTGTGTATGTATTTGTGTTTTTTTTCACTTGTGTTGTGGTTTTGCTATGGATTATACAACGGTGAAAGGAATGACGATATTAAATTCAATGGCTTTACCTCCCTTGACATATTCGGCAAAGGCGCAGCTATCAAGCAAAACCATGCTGGAGTTGTCTGGGTTCGATTCCCGAGCAAAGTCGGACATCAAAATACTATCAAAATTATATCAAATTACGATTTCATGTTGATAACATTTTTTGAAATGCTATTTTTTAAATTTCGGTTGAATTCATATTTGATATTATTTTGATATGATGTGATGTGATGTGAATGGAACCCACCATCAGTGCAAGGATTACCAATGTCTGCAGATACTTTAACGGTTGTAAAGTTCTGCCTAATGGTTTGTTGCAGCAGCCACGTTGATGGCCAGCGACTAGCAAATCCACGAACCCTCGTCCAGTCAACAAATCCTTTGATTCCCTTAGGCTGCCCCCCCCCCCCCCCTACCCAGTATATAATATATATGAATTACAGTAATGTTCCACCACATGTTCAAAAATGTGCAGACATTTGGCGTTCAATGATGATTTCAAATACACAAAAAATGGGATGTGTGGAGAAAACTCCATTAAGAATTCGCCAAATTTAAGAGAATCATGTAAATTTAGTTTAAATTGATAAAATCAGACACGATCTCACCAAGTTAGTCCAAGATTGAATATAATTCCACTGGAATTTGTCATGAAACCTAAACTTTATATTTAACAAATAATCGCGATAAGCAAGATTACTTTTCATTGCAAGTTTTTTTTTAAATTAATTACTCACTAATGTTAGTTTTAACGTTCTGAGAATGTTTATAAAATCATGAAAATCAAATATCATGCTTCGATTTGAGACTAAAAATAATATTAATATTAATATTCTAATATTCCATTTAGATCTCATTTTTGTTATGATTACCGTTAACTCGACCACAAGATAGGCAAAATATGTGTTCACAAACGCTTATATCAAAATATCAAATTTAGTTTTCATTTTGTTTTCGGGATGGAAAATGTCTCGACTTTCCTGGGCATAGAGTAGGATTGTACTTGTCACACAAAATTGTACTAATGCAAAAATGGTACAGGCATCGAAAGCTCCCAATTAATAACTGAGGAAGTACATCTAGAACACTAAGTTGAGAGCAATAAGCTTGAAATGCGAGGAGGAAGAAGATTTTTTTATAGTTAGTTTAACGCTCTTGGGTCATTCATGACTTGTCTGGGGGTGATATTTCAACTCGTGCCTTAGGCGTGAGAGGTATGGATTCGAACCACTACGCCAGGGTCGCTCCCAAGGAAGAAGAAGAAGTAGATACATAGCTAAAAAAGTAGTGTAAATTTCCGTTTCCATTAAAGATCGTGTAGATTTATGAGACATGTCTTGCAATATTTCATATGGACAGTTGCCACCTTTGTTTGCAACATTTCTTGCAAGCTGCTAGTTTACGTGAAAAGGAAGTTTACATGCATAAATGTTTGAATGCATGGATGTTTACATCACCAGTAAAACTCAGAATTTTTCTGTGTGGTATTCATAAAGAAGATAACACCAAAGACAACCTAGGGTTAACTACTCCATTTCCGGCCTATCAAGCACAACCCACACTAAGTCTTTCTTAATCTAGTGCAGTTAAGCACCAAAAATGTTATTATTACTGATGGCCTTTATTTATTTACCTTTCCGTACGTACCGTAAGATTTGATAAAGAGAAACCAATCGTTGAGATATTGTCAAAAGTCTAACACTACTGCTTGACGCCAAACTTGGCCTACGGATTCTAAACTCGGCCTAACGCATTGAAACGCCATTGAAACGCCAATGAATTCACTTCGGCCTATCGGATGAAGATAAAAATTTATTCGGTCGGAGCGCTTCTTTTGTTTTTAGGAATAATGGGTACAAACGTTCATATCACGCGTTCTCGTTGACTTCGTTCCATAGCTTATTAACAAAAGTATCGTACCAAACGCATAATTGACTTGTTAACTCTGAAATCATGGATTTATTTGAAGTTTTCTGCTCGATAGACCCAAAATGGGCGATTAGGCCGAAGTAGTTCTCTACCCTATCAAGAATAAATACTGGCAACTCCTCCAAGGGACAAAACCTGGGTGATGCAGTGTGGCTTCTTTTCAATGTTGACTCTGTTATTCTTCGCCATTGGCTGGCTGCCAAACAGTATTATGCGTGAAGCTCAATCGTGAATCTTCGATTGTTTGTTTACGTTCGTAAATTCGTGAATGATTAGAGAGAAACAAAATTAACTAATTTTTGATACAAAAAGTTTAAAAGTTATTATAATATTTCTAAAAAAATGTGGCTTACATTATCATTACATCCCACTATTATTAGAATGATTTTGGATAATCTTGGACATTTTTAATATTGATGGACTGCAATACATATACTAATTTCGCTACACCGGGAGAGTAAAAAATTGGTCCAATTTGTCAGCTCTAAATTGGTTCGCATCACCCAGGACAAAAACAGTGGCGATATTCTTGAAGAAAGGTAGAAGCATAGAATAGAAAAGTGAGCTAATAAACAAAACGCTCTCACATCGGTATCCTCGCTATCAAATTTGTTTGGAGCTTTTACTTTTGAGCGGTATGGTTGTGTGCAAGGTTGTGTCTGTCTCATATGTGGGCAATCTTCATGAAATGTTGTCTTCGATGAAGCACCTCTATTTAGCTACTTATTGAATATTAACAGACAAAACAATCCTGATGTATAGTGATTTTGGATTGGCGCAACTTTAGAATGTCAGTGGTGTGTTTACACAAGCACGCCCATGAAATTGGAGATGATTAAAAATTTCTAATGTGCAGCACGCAAAATAAATGACATTATAGGGTAGACGTACCAGTTATGACTATACGTTCCCATTATGGTGTGTTCCAATTATGGCCTATGGAATTCCATAGGCCATAATTGGAACATACCATAATGGGAAAGTATAGCCATAACTGGTACGTCTACCCTACATGGAGTACAAGAGTAAATTTCTTACATACTCTCTATAGTACAACTTTGTAAAGAGATAACCGAGAACTTGGATCAGCAGCCATTTTAACTATCAAAAAGAGCAGCCCATCGAACAGAAGACCTATCAGTGGATTGATTATGGAAAATTTGTTATATATGAACGAACATTCGCGAACGGTTTGTCGGTTAGCTACTGCATTCATCCCTGCAACCAACTTCTGCTATACGATAAAAACATAACAAAAGTGTTGATCGACAAATTTCAATTTCAATGTTTGAAAACCCTGTTAAATTTAAAAAATAGCACAAGTTCTACTTCAAGATTTGCACACTAAGGTCTGGGTGAAATTCAGCATGTATCGATGTAAACCACATACGCAAAAATTGGAATACTCATTTTTTTCAGATTTGTGATCTGCAGTTACCCACAAACATAAAAGTAACATAGGTTAAAAGTTACCCATTTGTGGGTAAAAAAATATGTCCCATCTAGTGCATATGTTCCAATTTTCAAACAGATGGGTACGTTGTACGTAAGATAAATGATAAGCAAAATTGCCTCTCACCCCAAAGGGCTTGGGTTCAATCCCAGTCGGCGCTGCCGGAATTTTCTGAGGCATAAAATCTTTGATCACGCCTTCGGAAGGGAAGTAACGCCGTTGATCCCCGGTCCATGGTAGGGTCCAGCTGTGGGAGCTGCCTTCCTGGTGTCAGTACTCAGTACGAAAAACAAGATAGACGAAAAACAAATCAAGGGAAAAAATAAAAACCAATTCAAATTAGTAACATTGTTCTATACCCGTATTTCTACTGAGCAAATCCACGGTAAATAGCGAAAAAATAAACTAATTTCGGATTTTGCTTCTCAGAATTCCATGAAACTTCACATAATTATTCGCTAGGGACAATGAACAAAGCATGTGCTCGAATTCAACTATTTTTACTCTGGTCTAATTTTCCAAAATGACGAATGCAATATTTTTCGATAAATCATAACACGAAAACGACTCATCTAATCGAAATTACGTCAGAGACAAAGTTGTAGGAAACTGGATTGCTTGTTCAGAAAAAAATACCAAAAAATTAAAAAAAAAACTATAAAAATCCTGAATAACAAAAAAAAAAGTACAGTTGGGTTCTTTAATTTTAAGAAAATATATCGGTTATTATACATCTTCTGAAAGGGCTTCGTTTCTTAATTCAAAATCTCTCTGATTACAAATAGCATTCAGTTGACAGTTGGATGACTGATCCATGATTATTATTTGCTCGTTTTCAATTGCGCGTCAACATATGTAATAGATCAAAATCTTACTCGTCTTACTCGGATGCGATTCCAGGACAAGTCAATCAAATAAAATGGCAGAATTAGAATAGATAATTGTGCGAGGTGTTTATATGGACGAGAAGAAGGAAAGTCTATCGACACACTATGAGCAACAATGGGTCCAAAATTACACAAAATTCAATATCTTAAAAGGGCGCTGATTTTCTGCAATTAATAATGACTTTTCCCAAGGGAAAAGTTTCGAGGAATAGGGTTTCTATATTTTGGAGGACATTCTGTTTTCACAGATTATTTTTTCGTAAAATATTAGTATTTTCTATATGTTTTTCGAATATAATGCCTTTACACAACAGTTCATAAAGTATGCACCCAACCAATTATGTGGGATTCATGCGAATGCAAGAAAATTGGAAACTGAAAAATGAGGAGTGTATAAGTGAGTGAAATTAATCATGGCGACAAAACTCGAACCACGAACGTTGCGATTATCAGACTGCTTCGGAAAAAGGATAGGCTAAAAGCGGACAAGATACGCTCATAGTGCGATAGTTTGATTTCGCATGCTTTTTCTGCTGAATGAGAATTGGAGAGAATCGAAGCAGGTGTGTGCGTCGTTCTACAATGTTATGAATATAAAGCGTGGTGGTATAGTCGAAAGCGTAGATAGAACACGAAATAAAAAAAGATAAAAAAAAATCATTGCATCGTCTGCATGGCCAACTTATATCATTCTCTGCAGTATTCGCTGCGGAGGATGATAGAAAATGCAACTAACATTGAATGTAAAATAAAATTGATTTGTGTGTCGGGTTTGTAGGGTTATAGGGGATTAAGGGCTAAAGTGAATCCATGGTTCGTATTTTTTAAATTACTTAACCTGACGAACGGTGAGTTTTTTTTTGTGGACTAATAAATTGCTCGCAGAATAGACAAAACAATTTAAGGAATTCTATGCTATTTTGGGGCAAATTTTATCTTATTTTAAAGTCACATACTCTACGAATTTCATATCTTCATATATTGAGTGAGCTTCAATCCACAAAAAAAGTTAAGACTACACTGCTCATTGAGCCCATTACTTTATATATTAGGGAATTGTTTGGTAGAAAACTCACGTTTTACGAAAAATAAAGAAAAACATTTCTTCCCAAAATAAGGTACACACTAAGATTTTTTTAAAGGAGTCAGTATTTTTTTACTGGGTTTTTGAATTGCTGAAAAAGTCAGTAAAAATTCAAATGACCGTTATCCGTAAGGAATCAATGAAATCGACCAATTTTATTTTCTATCTTTAAATGGGGTTAACAGAACTAAGTATGTACAAGTTCAGAACAAATATTCTCATTAATAAATTTTCCACAAATTTTTAAACTTTTACCGAACAGTTCCGCAATTCAAAAACTCGGTAAAACCGTACTGACTCGATTAGTGTGTAACACTGGGTAAAATCGCCCAAAACACATATTTCTAAAGCTCTGTGGCGTTTGACACATTGATTCCCTAGACTTTTTCCCTTGGCAAAACCAATGTTCATGACCGGAATTAGAGCGCTTTTTTGAGATATAGAATTTTGTGTAATTTTGAACCCTTTTGCCCATAGTGTGACGCTTCGTGTCCTGAATCGAAAAGGGGACATTCTCTACGACGGGATCAAGAAAAAGTGTTTCTTACGTTAAAGACTCAAAGAGGACACCGTCGAAAACTTCATCTTAATATTCAAAAGGAATCCATAATACAAGAAAACAGATATTTACAGCAACATTGCTACATAGGAAATATCAGGTCGAGACCCCCTTCATGACATTGTGATCTTATGCAATCACTCTTAAAATTCCAAGTAAGATGAATAATTGGGTAGTTTATGGCAAGAGAAATTTACCGCAATACTGTAATTTACCATAGAATTTCACATTACCTCTATGTAACCGACTAACAAGGAATTCATCTAATTGAAACGGTTATCATTTCCAATATGACAATCCATTCAGTACCGCATTTCGATCACACCTCGAGGTTTACAGTGCACCGTATGCTTAGTCTTTTGAAAGAAGCTACGAGGCGCTTTGAATCTACGATCCCGCATTATTGGCGGTCATCACAACAGAAGCAATGCCGGAGAAAATAGAATCGCCCAGTGAAGCATAAAATATCGACAATTAGGCATCGTTTCTGGAACTGTATCATCATCATCACCATCATCTCCATCAGCTCAGCACGCATTCAACAATTATGGAAATCAGTTAATCGGTCAGTGTCGGCAAAGCTGACCGTCAAAATGCCCTCTCCCTCTCTCTGTCTTTCTTCTGCGCTCGTTGAGTAAAAGGAGGGAAAACGAAAACAAAGCATCCGTCCGACCGAGGGCAAACGTCTATACATACCTACTCTTCGCAACATTCGAGCCCGCGCACGAGAGCATAGATGGATCCATTTCCAATGGCATTTCCTACTGTGCAGTTCAGTGTGTGCTGGGCTGCCCGGGTGGGGTGAGAGTGGGTGGAAAGCTCGCAGCATAACTTGGTTTGCTCGCCGCGTGCACCCACTCTTCCACTAGCCGGTTGGCTGACGGGCGGCAGCGACAGCGGCGTAAAGATAAAGAAATGGAGTTAGTAGAATAAGAAGGATAAACAAGTTCTCTCCGGTTTTTCGCTCTCGTTCCAGTATCTGCGCCGGCATGGCCGAATAATGAACTGCCCTGACGCAGCAGCGCATGCCAAATTTGGACCCAGGTCATCCCTTTGTCCCCGGCCATTTACAACCCCCAACGGGATTTGTTGCGACGAAGACAACGATGGGGAGTGTCGTATGGAGTTGTAAGCTGCTCATCTAGGCACCGATCCGGAACTGGCCGCGCGCGGGAACGTACGCGGTTAACTTATCATTTTCTTTTGTTTTCCGTTTATACAAGTTTT
Organism: Ochlerotatus camptorhynchus; assembly: GCF_037179485.1. Taxonomy (NCBI): domain Eukaryota; kingdom Metazoa; phylum Arthropoda; class Insecta; order Diptera; family Culicidae; genus Ochlerotatus; species Ochlerotatus camptorhynchus. Next base: position 3,189,248 of record NW_027040867.1, read on the forward strand.
GTTATTCTATATTGGAGATAATTATGCTTGTTCGTGGAGCGGAGTTTTTATCTCCTGCTGGCCGAGTAGCGCAAACGGCAAAGTGAGCGGGATTTGGGCCATAGTGTGGTGTTGCGGTCAGTTCCAAAAGCGCATATGGGAAAAGCACAGTCAAAGCCAGCTGCTCGCTCGGAGGCAAAAAAAAAGCACACGGTACCGCACTCTCACTCCAATAAGGTCGGTGTTTTTGTTTTTCGAAGTTTGCTTGCGTTGCAATGTTTTGCTCTAATGGGATCTTTGAGCAGTGGACAAGGGGCAGGAGCCGGAGGAATCTGATGGTGATGGGCATAATGGAGCAGTGCTGGTATAGACCGGTAGCGCTTGTACTATCATCAGACCAAAACATCGATGGGTAAAAGTTTTGTAGCTTTTGCACCGTCGTCAGGTCAGATACTTCGAGCAGTTAGACGTTATTACTCGTCGTGCTTGTGTATTGTACAAAGTTTTATGAATTGATACTCAACAGACAGAAGGAAAAACAACTCCTGGAGCAGCTGTCCTCACGTTTGAAGCGGGCCCCCTGCATATACAACTCTCAATGGGTCCAACAGTAACAACTATGACAAAGACCGTATCAAGACCAGGTATGAAATGAAACTACAACCTGCAGAATCAATAAACTTCTACCCAACTCATCACAACAGATTTTTACAAAAAGGTAAATCAAAACACATCTTTTACAAGAGGATTGAATACGGTAAATTTTTACTTTTAAGCTCTTATGAGTATTCCGCTAACACGCCAATTAATTTTTATATTAATTTTAATTTCATGGGCTCTCATGCCAAGTTCGTCCCATACACCGAACCTGAAACTGTAAGATTTTATGTGGTGTAATGTGGTCGCCGGAAGATTTTCAAAATAATTTTGTAATTTTTATGTTAGTTTAATTTTCGAACAAAGTTTGTTTCCCCAAATGCATCGAGTCTGCCATTAAATTTGTTACATGGAACATATGCAGAAGATGTAATAAATCCAACCTTACATTGGATGTAAGAGAAATTTGTTTTGTGTGTAGAAATACGCGTTTTAAGTTTCCTTCGTTCCATTGCTTCTTAAGAATGGGACAACTTTTTTTACTGTTCGGACATACTTTTTAAGAACAAAGCTGGTGATACCAAAATTAATTAAGTGGAATTAAATGGAAGATAAACCCTTTTGCTGTTTTATTTAGCATTCCGCTAACAACCCAATTTCATTACTTCATAACAACCCAATTTCATTACTTCAAAGCTGGTGAGTTCATCTATTATTATCACACATTGGGTGAATAGGTACCATTTACATTTAACACTCAGTATTGAAAGCAATTTAAATGGGACCGACTTGCGACGAACGGCAGTATTGCTTTAGTGAACTTCAAAGGTTTTATGTATCAACTACAGAGACCTCAACGGTTGAGTTCAGTTTCAGGCTATGTTTAGGCGTCAATCACATATGTCCCTTAACTTGGATCATTTTCAGAGGTCTTATGAATTAGGTTCAGGTATCCTTGGATTAACTTCATAGATCTAATCATTGCTCCCAGAAGCCAACGTGAAAAATTCCCATCCTGGGCAACTGCTTGCTATAGCCTTCATCTGAGTCCAGGTCAAATTTTAGTTGAATTGATTAATATCTTTGTTGAGGCTCCAGCGTCATAAGCCATTCTAGTGCGATGTACTGCCGGACTCTAATTCAACACTTGACTAGCCAGTTTCTCAGTAAAAACTTGCACAGTTTATCTGGCATCTAATGTAATCGGTTAACAGTAGACTGAAGACAGTCAAAATAAAGCTTGAGTCATTTAGGCTGTGTTCCATTTGGTGAATTTTCACTTAAATTTGACGCTTCGAAAATAAATTAAAATGTTTGAAAATCCCTCTGTTGTTGATCATCCGATTTTCGAAAAGGTGTTTGTCAAAATTGATTCCTTGTCTGCAGTGACGAAAAAAAAGTTTGCAAAATAGGTATAATACAGCAATCCAATCCAATATACGTATTCAGGTGGAAATTGAAAAATCGGTAAATTTGAAATGGCAGCGCCCCTGGTAGACAAGGGAAAAATTATCAAAATCGTAAAATTTGAAATGGCTTGCGACATGCACATTCAGGGAAAAAAATAAAAAGGTTATATTTGAAATGGTTTGCGCCCCTGGTAAGCATGTTTAAAATGATTAAAATAGTTCAATTTAAAGTGGCTAGAATATAAATTTAAAATATGTAGTCTGGTAGAAATGTTCAGGAAAAAAAGGACTTACGCCCCTAGTAGACAAATAAGTTAACTTTGAAATGGCTAGCGCACCTGGTAAACATGGTCAGGATAAAACAGACAAAAATCCTAAATCAGAAAAAAAGTAAAAATTAAAAATTTGAAATAGTCTGCGCCTCTAACATAACAACATGATCATTGAATATTGATATGATTTGCGCCCTTGGAAGACAACTTCTGGAAAAAAAATTAAAAATATGTAAAATTTAAAATGGCTTGCGCCCCCGATAAACATGTTCAGGTTAAAATTGATCAAAATAGTTAAATTTTGAGTGGCTTGCACCCCTGGTAAACATGATCAGAGAAACATTTAAAAAATGTCCGAATTATAAATGGCAATAGTAACCTTGGTAGACAAGTTTACGGAAAAAATAAAAACAAATTTAATGTAATATGTCGTGCGCTCCTGGCAAACATGATGTAGGAAAAATTTATAAATAATGTTGAATTTTAAATAGTTGCGTCCCTGGAAAATATGACCAGTGAAAAAAAATAAGATACTAGTGCCTCTGGTAAACCATTTCAGCATTATCTTTCATTTAATTCCACTTAAATAATGTTGGTATCTATTCCATTCATGACTGTCATGAATACCAAAATTATTTAAGTGGAAATAAATGGAAGATAACCCTTTTTGCTGTTTTATTTAAGCATTCCTTTAACTACCTAAATAATCTTTAAATTTGAAGTGTCTGGCCCTGATGTACACGGTCAGGGAAAAATTAAAAACAAACAAAATTAAACATTTTCAGGGAAAAAATATCATAATCGTAAAATTTGAAGTGGCTAGCGTCCCTTATATACACGTTCAAGAAGAAAGGAGGAAGGAACGGATCAAGTTCACGATCTCCAGAGATACCCCTCACCATCCCTCAAAATTGACCATTGCTCGCTTTCTACTCTCTATATACAATTTCTACTCTGACGGAATTATCAATTCTATACATTTATCTCCTCATCTATCGTATAAAACGACAACTTTAAGTCTGATATTTGACGTGCAGCATCCAACTATCAAAAAAGTTAAATAGTACCACTGAGCTGTTAAGAAACTCATCCGGTTGAGGTTAACCACTAACGGGGCAAATCCATATTGGCGGTAAGATATAAATTTTGACATGATGATGCTTTCAAAATTCTTTCACGGTGAGGTATTTGGTTTTGGAATCATATAAAAAGCTCGAAATCACTTCTGAAAGTACTGAATCACTAGAGAATCATTCGCAATCACTTAGAAAAGTAGTTAATCACTTCATAAAAGTTCAGAATCACTTCGGAAAGTGCTGAATCATTTCAGAGAGCAGTGAATAACTTCTGGAAAGTTCGAAAACTTCAGAAAGTACTTAATCACTTCAGAATTGTTTGGAATCACTCCGGAAAGTACTGAATTATTCCAGATAGTTTGTAATCACTTCCGAAAGTACTAACAATCACTTCGGAAAGAACAGAAACACTTTTGAAAAGTTTGAAATCATTTCTGAAAGTACTGAATCATTTAAGAAAAGTTCGAAAATTCTTCGGATAGTATTGAATGACTTAAGAAAATTTCTGAATCTCTTTGTAAAATACTTAACCTATCTAGAAAATTTGTAGTCGCTTCCGTAAGAACTGAATAATTCCGGAAAGGACTGAATCACGTGATATACGCTGTAATGTGAACGGGGTATTATATTTTAAGGGCGCAAGTCAATATTGGGTGCGACTACTTAGCTTAAATTTTAAGATCACAGCACTGCTTGTCTGTCAGAAATAAGTCTAGTAGAATAGCAGGTTTATTTCAAAAGTTTCCATCTGTAAAATTTAAGTAAAAATTCACCAAATGGAACACAGCCTCAATATCTGGACGCACTGTTTATTTTACTGGAGTGCTCCTAGCGGTCGGATCTGGAATGTTTTGACAGTAGTTTGTTTTGAAATGTTTCCTTTTTCAGTGCTGAAAAGTTCGCCACGATTCATTTTATTTAAAAGAAATTATACTTGATGGAAGCCGCAAACCGAAAATTAATGTTGGACACTCACTTGGAAAATATGACGTGGTCAGGTTCAAAAATCGCGAGGTCGTTGAAATTGGCTAAATCGACCGTGTGCATACTATCGATCGGTTCGATCATTGCAAGCGTCGTAGTGGAACTAAGGATCGGAAGCTGAGAATTTGAAGGTGTTGAGAACGGTTAGGGCAAACCCAGGGCTGTCGGATTATGATATCGCCAAAAAATGCAATGCCAGCCAAAGCAACGTCAGAAGGATTCGTCAGCGGAAAGGATTTCGATCTTTACGAGCCAGTAAGCAACCAAACAGGACACTGAAGCAGAATCTAGTGGTCAAAAGACGTGCCCAGAAGTTGTACAATAAGGTTCTTACAAAGTACGAAAAATGGATCCTCATGGACGACGAAGCGTATGTAAAGATGGATTTATTTTTAAAGAGACCTTACAAAGATGGATTACGGGTCTATGAAGCCACTGGTCGAGGTGATGTCCCTAGCAAGTTCAAATTCGTTTTTGCCGATAAATTTCTGACAAGTTGAAAAATGACACAGATGTCAAAATGGCCGAATTTTTGTAAAAATGGAAATGATTTCCCATAACACAATTATGAAAAGTTTTATGCAAATTAGAGAAGGTCCGAGTTTTTCCTATTCGTAATTTGGCGTGGATTTGCTCTCCATATGATCTTTTGTCCCTTTAGATGCCATTCAACCTTTTGTCCTCGATCATTTTTCTTTCGATATTTTGTCGCTAAACCTTTTGTTTTTCGACCTTTTGTCGTACAACCGATAATCTCATGTAGGTTTCAGAATTTTGAAAACGCTAAAATCGAAACTCAATTTTTTGCCTGGATCTCAAGTTAACAATCCTTAATTTCCAAAACAATGTTTAAGATCATTTCATCACTTTTTCACATTCGGGATTATGGCGTTCCTGGTGTTCGGCCTGATTACCCAATATCATTTGTCTTCTAAGTACAGTGATTCTTCAATGCAATGGTTGTTTAGGTACACAAGGTTATAGGGCAAAAAGTCGTAATCCTTTTCCCTTTGTCCTTCTCCTTTTTCTTTCCCTCTTCTCTTTTCAGAAAGCGAGTAATGGCGCTATAGCCATAAGTCATAAAAGGCTAGGACAAGAGTTAGTGCTCATGCCCCAACCGTCAGAAGAAAATGGAGCATCACTTAACCTTTCTAGTTTTGATGCTTCCAACGACCAACCAATCATACAATTACCAAAATCGGAACGTACGGTACGAGATGTCCACGTTTCATCCATTTATTGGATTCTGAAGCATCGTGAGCACCAGATTTAAACAGGCCCGATGTTTTCTGAATCATCTTGCCCCTTAAATGCTGCACAGTAGGCCGTTTTGATATGTGTGACGCATCTTTGATGTGAAACATATATCAAATAGACAAGAAAAATGATGGAGGTATATCCATCATTTTCCAGGATGATTTCAAGAACTGGCTGTGTTGGTGTTAGATTAGATTAGACAAGGTTATAGGGCAAAAAAGTCGAATTACAGGCTTACAAACAGTTACGAATTCTAGACTCAAAAACATTCTTTAAGATTCTAAATCCCGAAAAAGTCAACATTTTTAGATTGCAAAAAATTGCAAAATTTTAGGCTAAGGAAAATGTTCAATATCTTCTTCTTTGTTGTAGCGGTATTTTAAATAATTTCTTGCATAATTTTCTGTCAGAAAAACAAAGGTCCTTCAATTTAGCTCAACTGACAACTTCTAGAATTACCGTATGCGTGATAATGTTTGCACCATTGAGCAATGTCAAAATTAAAAAAATTCTCAAAAATTTCGCTTTTGAGTTTTTTTATTTATTCAAAGGGGGATGTTTCTCAGAGTCTTAAACTATTTTAATCATCGATCGAGTTTCCACTTGCTGCAATTACGGACTCCACACGCTTCCGGAATCCACGGCAGGTTCTAATAATGTAGTCTTAATCCATTTCTCTCCAGGTACGGGTCAATGTTTGTCTGAGGCTTGCTGTACTCGGGTGGCGTTTAGGACAGGCCTTGGCCTTCATGACGCGCCATATTGAGTAATCCAGCGGATTAAGATCGGGGCTGGATGGCGGCCACATATCCTTCGCCCAGAACGGAAGATGTTACTGCAACCACTTTTGAGTGCGGTTCGAGGTCTGGCACGGAGCCCCATCTTGTTTAAATACAACATTTGGCTTCGGACCGTACTGTGCTTTGATCCACGAAAAAACATACTTACTTAAAATCCCGATGTAGACCTCCGTGTTGTCCTTGTCGCCTTCTGGAATGAACACCGGGTCAATTTTTTATGCCATCGGAAGCCACCAATCCAAACACCATAACGCTAGCAGGATGCTTGGTCAGATACACGTTCTTGTGCTCGTCGGCCACGTCTTTTACCGGAAGAGAACTAATATACCGGTCGGTTCTGGAATTTGATACGGGATCGACGGTAAACATGCTCTCGTCGGTGAACAGGATTACCGGATTTTTTCGCTTAAGGAAGTTCAAGATTTTCTTGCATCGTTCGACTCGTAGCTCCCGGATGCGGTTGGTAATCATGTGAGATTTGTTCTGTGCCCTCGACTTCGCCCCGCAATCTTCCTTTACGATCTTCCGTGCCATAAAGTCACTGATCCCGTGTTTCTTTGCCATTTTCCTTATTGAACGCACTGGATTCACCCGAATCTTCCTTTTGATAGCAGCGATAACCCTCGGAACCCGAGCTGACCTCGGACGACCTGTGGCCACCTTCGCGGATAGTTGTCCTTTCTTTTCTCAGTCTAAAACCCTTTTGACGGTCCACCAGGACACTCCCACGGCGATTGAAATGTCTTTACGACATTTGCGCGTGGGACAAATCACGAATACGCTGCCACTTCGTCATGGTGCAACTGTCAAACTAAGTAAATCATTTTCTTTTATACACAGCCTACTACGGTATGAGCTATAGGTTACGTGCATGCAAAGAAAACCAAGGCATTGTATGCACAGGTGAAACGGGAACCTTTGGTGGTGCAAACATTATCACGCATACGGTAGCTACATGTGCTTACCCCAAGGTTCATGTTTAAGTCCCGTACTTTATAATTTATTTGTCAAAGATATTGATAACTGCTTAGATAATCGATGCGCGCTTAGACTGCTTGCAGATGATGCCGTGGTTTCCACGTGCGGAAATCTTGCAAAGACCATTGCAAATTCCCTAAATAGTCTGTCTTTCTGGGCAAGAAATTTAGGGATCGAGTTCTCACAGCAAAAAAAAAACTGAACTGGTAGTGTTTACAAGGAAGCGGTTTCCAGCACAACTGCGTCTAAAACTTTTGGGCAGAGACATTACCCAATCTTTAACCTTGAAATACCTTGGAGTCTGGTTTGATTCAAAATGCACTTGGGGTACCCACATTTTTGGGTATTTGAAACAAAAGTGTCAACAAAGGATCAACTTTCTACGATCAATTTCCGGGACATGGTGGGGTGCTCACCCGGAAGACCTAATTAAACTGTATAAAACGACTATTCTTTCAGTTCTTGAGTATGACTCTTTTTGCTCAGCCTTCAGTTCAAATTGTTTGTTGGGATTTCTTGTTTTAAGTTATGCCCCTATCTGTACACGTCAGTGTCGCGTGGTTGTGGTGTGGTTCTTTCTTACCCGCGTAAACTGACTCTATCGAGCCAATGCCCAAGAAAACTATTGATTTGATTTGAAAATACGTTTTCCCAAATATTTCCAGATGATTGCTTCCCCTTTGTATCCTCCCCAGCCATCCCGCTTCCCTTTGTGTTCGCATTCCCGCATCCCGCATTTGCTCCTACATGAACTTCATCGGTTTGTGCTCCGCTAATTGTGCCTACAATCAATTTGATGTGTTTAATACCAATGAAAGGAGAAAATGATTCTTCATTTCAAAACCTTTCTAGCCTCAACAGAGCCGCATAGCCGAATCGTACTGCGCGCGTTGCTGGTTTGCTACATATTCGATGATCATTATCGGAGGGGCGGCTTTTGGGGGCCTTTGTTTTTTTCCGGTACGTATTGTTTTGCTTTCCGCCTGTATCAATTACCACGGAACTCCATCAGCTCCTTCCCCAACTCCCCTTCCGTGTCTGGCTGGAAAGGCGGGTATTTATCAAATATATACATGTTCGATGTGGTGCGGCATTCAGTATTTCAGTTTCGAATGCATGACGTGACCTACCGAACCGGACCAGACTCCGTGGACCCCGAACTGCGTAAAGTCAGTGGGTTAAGTAAAACTCTTTTCACTTTTCCGCGTGGAATGATGCGGTGTCTGATGGATGCGGATGCGATCACTTTCGATCACTGCTATAACCACACATTGCTGGAGGACCTTGAACTTGGACGTGACGCGAAGAACGGTAGTCGTCATTGGAATTTCGTCACCCATGTGCGAGGTGTCAATTGTTTTATGAGTTGCGGCTTGTTTACGGTTTCCCTAAACAGGAATTCCAACGCTGCTTCGAGGCTCGATGTTTGCTTTTACATAAAGGTGATTCCGAAAAACTGCCGGATTGGGTACAAGGGTAGATTGATAACTTTTAAGTTATTAAAAATGTCGGACAACATTCACTGAAGATCGTAATTAAAACCCAAAATACACACTGCCAAGGGGAAGGGATGCTATCGCCCATGCCGTTCTTCGAATAAAAGCAACATATTAAGCGGGACTTCCCTGCTGCAGGATGATGTTCCGTCAAGAGGAGGACGGAAAAGGAGCGGCCAATTGAGTGAGTGAGGCCGCGCGGTATGGAATATGTATTATGGTAATTACGACCGGTCTGACCGCAGAAGGATAGACAATATATACGGTGCTACGTTCGTGTATGTTCCGTACGGCACTGCGACCGGCGGAACATACGTTACGTACGTACATACGTCCATCCATCGGTACAGCTCTATGCTGCGAGAAGAGAGAAGAAGCAATTGTACTTAATCACGCGACGGCAAAGATGAAAAGATGCCTCTTCGTGGCATCGGGGAATTTTGCCATTTTGTAGTATATGTTTCGCGTGCCTGTCTTGTGTATGGCGATGACGACGACGACGACGACGACTGTGTATGAGACGAAGATCTATGAGGTTCGTGTGTTGTCCGAATCCAGCAAGAGACAAAGTCTTTTTCGAATCCGGATGGAACTATGTACGCGCTTCACTGGATCCGAAACGGACTCTGGTGGCACAAATTGGTTGAATTGGTATTGCTACAATTATCATCATACGTCTGAGAAATTTAGTCTCCCGACGAAATTGCTCTCGGAAATTTGATTTAGACTATCGAACTTTGCAATTAAACCATGAACTAGCACAATCTTTGTATTACTAATTTTCAATAGAACCACTTCAGCCGTATAACTCTAACACATCCTTCATTTCAGATTCCGGCAGCGAGTCGGGCTCGCACAAAAGTATGCGCGGTAAAGGACCCTCCGGGCCGTCGGACGGCAAGCCAACCCGGGTGCGGACGGTGCTCAACGAGAAACAACTGCACACCTTAAGGTACGTACACCCTAAAGAGACTAAAATATACAAAGAGACGCCATCTGATCCCTGTGAAAACAAGTAATCTAGCAGCCATGGTAGCCGATACGCGCAACACTGTCATTGCTCAAAACTTCGCTTGACTTTTGTTTTGGTCACGTTTGTTGTTATTCGAGGAAAATTATTCATTGCTGTTTTTCGTGGTGAATCGATTTAGAGTTGGAAATCAATTTAAATCTTTGCGCTTGGGTTTAGGGATTATACCTGTTAATAGCTGAAAAACTTGTTGAAGCAAATAACAATACTTCTCCAATCACCTGTTATTGGGGGTTTGACAGGTCTCGTGCTCGATTTGAATGACACTGACAGATAAATTGGAATCCCAATCGGAACATGGCGTCTCTTTGTATATTCTAGTCTCTTTAGTACACCCGCAACAAAGCCAAGCCAGCATCCACTGACTGTCCGTTGCTCGACTCTGCTCGATGGTTATAAATTTTTTTATTACGCTCACGGAGCGGCGGGTCCGCATACAGACGAACGTGCTGATCACACCTTTTTGTCCTACCAGCAATCTCAATCTCCGCGAACGATAAATTGTATAGACCTATACCTAGACTTAGACAACAACGAAAACCTGTCAAAAGTCACGCGAAAGCACCCAGATTCGGACAAATCGGACTTTTAAAAAGTGTAGGGGGTGTTTGTAGTAGATCGACCTGTACGTGCCGCCGGAATCGAGCGGCTTCTGCTTTCATCTCACCTGATAAGAATCGCTCTCCTCCCATATTGGTACCTATCGACTGTTGTTGTTGCTGGTGCGATGAGTGCATTCGTTTCATGAAACCGCCACCTTTTTTTAGGATCTAGCCATCAGCAGTAGTAGATGGGTGGAGGTGGTTTGATCGATATTGAATCGAATTTCTGGTTTGTCACTTCTTTTGGAAAATTTCTTGACTTCCATAAATGGTGATGGGACCTAATTCCACTACGTCAAATACCATGAGGCCCAATGGGTCATTAGGCCGAAATATTAATATTCGTTCTTCTTCTGTCATACAGATCTGCATTGATCCGATTAAATAAAGGAATGAGCAGCAAACAAAGAAGACAGAATCATCTTGATGCAAAGTTATTCCAAAATATCAAAAATCGTTGCTGTAAAACGGGGGGAAGTTAGTCACTTTTTACCGATAAACCTGAATATTTATCCATATGTATGGCACACAAACTTAAATCTTTCAAACTTGTACTGCTTTTCTAATGTATGTACTTAGTTGTTAAATTGCATGTTTAGTTTATTTTTTAGAATTTAAATAAGTTTCAAAACGCAAATTTTCAATTCTAGTGTAAAGTTGATCATGTAGGTTTTCATACAATGCAACATTCAGAAGTTGGCTTTCATGCTAGATTTGTTATTCGCTGAAGAAGAATATGGTGTTAAAATATCTACAATAGTTGCCGTTTGCGATAAAACTGCATATTTTTTACACAAAATAGTTAAACAATGTAGGCAAATCGTATCAGTTTTTCACATAAAATCATTTTGTATGATACTAAATAGTTTATTTTCACAAAATCTGATTTCAAATTCGGAATAAGCGTCCTAAACTTAAGTAAAATAAGCAGCACCAGAATAAATGCTGATCACGATCGGATTTTGAAGTACTGTTAAAAGTTGCCTATTTCATCACTTTCTCAAAATGGTACATTTAGAGCGGTAGAATGCATCGTTTGTTAGGGAAAACTTTGCAAAAGTACTATTTTATACTACCTAATGAAATTACAAACAAGCTATTTCGTAACAGACTGACTAAAAGTAAATTGGTACGCACAAAAAGACCTGTAATTCATGATTCAATAAGTTTAAAAACTCTATTAATGGTTGCTTTACAGTACTTTTAGTAAAACTTCAAAGTTACAGCATTAGATGGTAGCATTTCTCCAGTTCGAACGAAATCTCGAACCTTCCTCTTGATGGAGCCCATCAGCGCCCGCTCTGTGAAAAATGACACGGAATCAGCGTATTTCTTGTATTTTGCTCGCATTTGCTGGATGGATCATTAGATTGGAGACAAAATCGATCTTGTTGGCAGCATACCACTACAGAACCACCTTGGAGTAGTGGCAGCTGGCCAAATCGGGCCAAAAGATGACTTTGCTCCTATACTTGCGGATAAACAGGAAATACACGCTTTTGCAGGCATTCTTCGATGTAAACTTGGCATGCCACCATCGAGGATGTGACGAATGGTTCCGTTTTCAGGCTACAACTGCAAATCATGGCCTTCTTCGCGAACTTGTCGGCAAACACGAACTTGAATCTTCCCGGCACATCCCCACGTCAAGTCGCGATGTAAACCTTTTGACCGGGAAGCTCCTTAAAATCGAGTTTGACATATGTTTCGTCATCGATCAAAGTGCAGCCCTAGTGTTTCGTCAAAACACGGTCGTACAAGAGCCTTGCACGCTTTTTGGCCACGGAATTCTGCTGGTTAGGATGTTTAGTGGCTTTGTACGACCTGTGTCCTTCCCTGGTAAGGATGTTCCGCACCGTTTGAAAGTTGGCGTTGTACCTTCTAGCCGCATCTCGGATCGAAAGACCGGGGTTGGCTTTAATGCACCTCAACACCTTGCTATACAGCTGACGGTTCCAGTTTTTTTGAAGGTCCGTTGATTCCTTTCCACACTCAGGGTTTCCTTGTAGGTTTTGAGCACTCGACAAACTGTTGTTTTCGGCATCTCCAGCACTTTAGCCAGCTTGGAACCGGACCACTCTGGATTTTCCAGGTGTTTGTGCACGATATTTTTTCTTCTTTCGAGTTCCATTTGACGTTATTTCTGAACGCGATCGACTACTTTGATCAAACTTGCATCATTTCAGTGTCAACATTTCAAAGGGGCGTAATTGCTTTTGTAAACAATGGCTTTAACCGTCGATTTCTTGCGAATTAAAGCTCACCCCTCCAAATTAACAATGCTAGCTGGTAGAGGAAACATTCCTCTACTTGATGGTTTTATTATTTTTTTGGAGGCGAACCAGCCCAAGGCTGAAAGCCTCCCTAATAAAGATAAATTAATAAATTATTAATTTTTATGTGTGAGCTTTTATTCGCGAGAAATCGACGGCTAAAGCCATTGTTTACAAAAGCAATTACGCCCCTTTGAAATGTTGACACTGAGTTGTTCTCTGTAGAAGTGCGCAATGGGTGTACCAATTTACTTTTAGTCAGCCTTTATAGAATTCCCATAGTGCCCTTATGCGGTTAGATCACCTCATAGTGGTGCGATACGATTTCAGATCCACGACCGATCCCTAGTACTGACTACTTCAACTAGACGAATAGGATTTTTCAGTAACAAAGGAACACATCGTAGCCCAGCCCTTGTTACGTTTTACGCCTTGTTGATTGTGATAAGACTCTTGAACGAGGATGATCTTGAAACAAGGAAAAACGGGTTAGTCTTCTGAGCAGTTCCAGGAAAAATAGAGAAAAAATAGCGATTTGTATTAAACTTTGCATAATTGTGTGTAATGGGCAATGATTCCCATTTAAGCTTAAATTCAGCCATTTTGGAACTTGTAAAATCTTCAAAAAAGCGTCCTAGATTTTTTCAAAAAATTGTAGCACGGAAACGGCATTTCTGAGCGAAAACTGAAAACTGACAGAAAGCACAAATATCAAAGTTATTTCTGAAATTTTCAATCACATGTAATTAAAAACAAACAAATCAATTCAAACAATGCATTAGGTCCTAAGCTTGATTTGGCAAAGACGTAATGATTTTCCAACCAATTTGAACTGGTAAAATCGAACCAGTTTACTGTTGTTTTAAGAAGGAAACATATTGAAGGTGTGAAGAGTCAAACGTTTTTTTTTTGGAAATAGCTTCGTGTGGTTTTTTTTATTTAGTTATTTTAAATTATCTAATCAAAACAAACAAAATGAATGAATTGATCACCTTAGATTGCATATCATGACATGCAGGCAAACCGATTCAGCATCGCATTTCAACTGCTTACAAGAAACGAAAAAACGAACAAAAGGTACTGCCGTTACAAGAGAGCCATGCACAGCTCATGCACTGATTTGTTTTGTTTACTGAATTGACACCAACGGGTGACTACGATGTAGCCGGCGCCGGTGGTGTAGTGGTAACCGTGACTGCTTTCTCACCCCAATGGGTCTGGGTTCAATCCCAGCCGTGATCGGTGGGATTTTTCTGAGGCATAAAAATCTCTGGTCACGTCTTCCTTCGGAAGAGAAGTAAAGCCGTTGGTCCCGGCCCATGTGTGTTGTTGAATGGGTGCGATATCCTACACAGGTGAGGAAGCTGTCTTCCTGCACATTCGATTGCCGTCAATGGATGGCGATCGATGTCCGTCGGTGATTGGCACTAGATTGTGGAACAAAGACCGACGTTAAATAAAGGCAAGAAGAAGAAGATGTATCTTTGCCAGACCCAGATAACATTCATTGATCGATTCCTTTCCCCAACTTTCTCTTTCGTTAATAACTGGGCTACAAAATCGTTTCTTGCCGTGTTTGCCGTATAAGATGCTATGTAATAGCTTCTTTTATCGAACTATGTGTTGAAAATAGCTGGAAAAGGTCTATACATGGCCATGGGCGATGGCCACCAAAGAGAAAATCGATAAAGAGAATCTGTGAATGTTACTTAGGACTTAATGCATTGTTCAGCTTGAAATCGTCTGGGCCCTCTGTAATGCTACTTAGATTTTTTTTCAGAATTTCCTCCTCCTGACAATTTCTATAGAACCAAATCGAAAATTTCTTGTAATTTCCTAATATTTCATAAATATTTTCCTCACTTGGAAATAGCTTCAACATTAGCCTGTAATTGTACAAATTATTGTTTTGGCAAGTCCTTAGAATTCGATTATCTTGGAATTCTTGCGCAACACGAGAAAAGGCCCTATCATTGTTGATCGATTCTCTCCATCGATTTTCTATTTGGAGAATAAGCCGTCTGCAAATGAATTTTCCATTGAAATTGTTGTTTCAGGCGCAAGATAACATCGTCTTCTGTTGAACTGTGCTGCGAGCTAAGCGAGAAATTCGTTTATGTAGCCGTGGTAAACCAAAGAGAAAGTCGATGAACAGAATCTATCAACGAGGATAGGCCCTTTTCAAATGTTACGCGAGAATTGTTATCGATATTCCCTTTGAGCTCTTCTCAGAATTCCCATCGGTGGATTGATTCATTGATTGCATAATATTTACGATATGATCAGCCGTAGGATGATTCGTTCACATGAAAATCACACACGGAGTTAAATAGTCCTCGAAATTGACCACTTTGTCAAGCAGTTTTGGCGTGACTTTCTACCAGCGATTTCACAAAACTGGACTAACTAATTTCTATTTTTTTAATAAACGCACAAATGTTGGCTACTTTTGTCGAGGTTCTAGAAGAAAATATCTCAAAATAATGTTTTATTTCAAAGTTCGAGTGGTAGTAAACGTCATTTTAACTGCTCGAATGAAGTGGTTAATTCCCAAAATATTTTCTTCACATCATTCGAGTAGTTTAAAATGAGGGGGTTAGAAGGAAAGGGGTGTAAGCGACTTTGATCGATTCTCTTCATCGACTTTCTCTTTCGTTAATAATTCCTTGATTCGTGTGCCATTCTGGATGCTAGATGAGAACCTCCTTTATCAAACTATGTGGCAGAAATAGCGCAAAATCTGTATATAAAGCTGTGGCTATCAAAAGAGAAAGTCGATGAAGAGAATCGATCAAAGTCACTTACACCCCTTTCCTTCTAACCCCCTCAAATAACGTTTCCTACCACTCAAACTTTGTCGTGGAACAATATTTTGCTAATTTTTCATCTAGAGCCTCGAGAAAATAGAGTCTCATATGATTGATACACCTTCAGTTCTTCTCATAATTTTCTTTAAATATTTCTTAAAACTATCCACCGTATGAACAGTTTTAAACTTTTGCGCCAGTCCCTTCATCGGCGGCGGCGGTGTGGGAACCGTTTTTGCCTCGGCGGCGGCGGCGTGCATCGGCGTATTACCAACCGGTGGAAACTAACGATTTTAAATTGGCTCACTACTTTAGTAGCCTATTGGTCCCAAGCAAACGATTAACGTACCCTATTCTAGTTGAAATTCTATTACTACACTATGTTTGTTTTGATTCGCTATGAAAGTTTGACAGATAACATCAGGGGTGTGTGGATTCATGCAGAACATGCAAGGGTGAGTGAAATAGCTTGGGACTGCTTGGGACCGTTGTTCTGGTACTGAGTGAGCCAAAAATAATAATGATTTTCTTCGGGACCCAGTGGTCTTAGAGTTACCTCTATGGTATTACCAACAATCAATACGAAACTAACGATTTTAAATTGGCTCACCACTTTAGTAGCCTATTGGTCCCAAGCAAACGATTAACGTACCCTATTCTAGTCGAAATTCTATTACTACACAATGTTTGTTTTGATTCGCTATGAAAGTTTGACAGATAAAATGAGGGGTTATTGGTTTTTCCTATGTTTCGAGGGGTGATTCGACAAGCTTGGGACCGAAGATAGTACCAGAGGTGAGCCAAAAAGTTGAGCACGTTTCTTCGGGACCTACTTGTCTTAGAGTTACCTCTATAGTATTACCATAGAGGTAACTCTAAGACCACTGGGTCCCGAAGAAAATCATTATTATTTTTGGCTCACTCAGTACCAGAACAACGGTCCCAAGTAGTCCCAAGCTATTTCACTCACCCCTGCATGTTCTGCATGAATCCACACACCCCTGATGTTATCTGTCAAACTTTCATAGCGAATCAAAACAAACATTTACTACACTATGTTTGTATATGTTTGAATTTCAACTAGAATAGGGTACGTTAATCGTTTGCTTGGGACCAATAGGCTACTAAAGTGGTGAGCCAATTTAAAATCGTTAGTTTCGTATTGATTGTTGGTATTACTATGGTGGCTGTCAAAATGTCACATTTCAAAGTTGAATTTAAACCAAAATATTGTATTACTGTATGTGTAACTTGTTGTAGATAACTCCATTTTGAATTCGTTACCGAAAACACTATCAAAACATTTCGGAACAGTAACGGAACTATTTCCTAAGATGTTTTTTTTCTGTAATTAAAATCACCCCGAATTAACAAGCCTATTTAGAAAAGATCGTCAGGTACAGACATTTTTACCCGAAACCTGACCCGTACCTCAACAGGTTCGGTTGGGTACGGATATGTAAATAATGGGTTCGGGTCGGGCGGAACAGCTTTTGTAAACAATGACTTCTATCGATGATTTCTAGAAAGCCAAGGCTCGCCCACGCAAACCAACATAACTATCGGGCAGGGGAAGTCGTACACTTGTTGGTGTGCCTTGAATCATAGAAATCATCGAGAGAAGTAATTGTTTACAAAAGTTGTTACGCCCTAATTCCAGCTCTATCTAGCTATGTCCTTTTGTGTGCCGTGGAACCAGGGTTACTTCCACTCACTTCGCTATAAAAAATATTTTTCGAAATTATGGAATTATTGGATGCTATAATGATATGTTGTACTTGTCAGATACAAGAAGAGGTTGGAAAGTATGTATTTGACACATAAAACCTGTCAATTAAGCTTCCAGTGCGTCACAAGCAGCGAATTTATGACTCGTGAGCGTTCAGTCAGAGTGAGCGCTCACGAATCGTAAAATTGCTGATTGTGACGCAATGAAAGCAATAATGACAGGTTTTCTGTGTCAAACACATGGTTTACAACCTTTTCTTGTAACTTAAAAGTACTAATTATCATTATAAAACCTAATGATTTCATAATTCACAAAAACCATTTATTATAGCAAGTGAGTGGAAGCAACCCTGCGTGGAACGACATTAACGACACTTCGTGCATATTATTGATGAATTTACGCAAAGGTAAAACTCAGAGACGTTGAATAGAGACACGCATAGACTGAAGCAAGAACAACCAAACGAACCGTCAAAAGCTAAACCAAACGAGCTAACTAAATAAACATTACTGTTCGCTCAATTCGTCCGAAAGGAGTATTGTTCTGAATGATGAAAAAAGTGTTTAATTATTTTCACGAAATATTTGATATCTGTAATTTATTTTTTTATTGTTGATTCAAGTAAATACAACATTTATTAGTTTTATTTAGTTTTATGGTAATACAAATAATTGCGCTGCAAGTAAAACAGTAAAATATGACAAAAGTTATACTGTCATTGAGCGACTGCCATCTCTCGTCTTCGCTTTATTTTTGCAAAATGTTGCCGCGCACTTCATTTTTATTCAAGACATGAACTAGCCTATGGCTAAAAATCTCTTTAATAAAGAAAAAAAAAATCATTTTTATTCAGTTCCGGTCGAACGTTCAAATTTTCTCAACAGCATTGCGGCACTGTATAAAAGTCATTTGAAGCCACTAGAAGAAACATGGTTGCCAGTGACATTGTCAAAAGATCCCTCAAAAAGCGTGCTGCTGTTTTGACAGAAATTTTCCTTGCGCGTCTCTATCAACGTATCTGGTATGCGACACCTAGTTTTCAGATTTTCAATTACAAAACTGTAGATGTACTTAAAAACTATTCCATACGATTTGACAGGTAGCAAAACTTCATTATCATTTTAACATCATTTCCATCTGCTGGTCGCCCGTAACGTAAATTCATCAATAGGAGATCATTTTTAATTTGAAGTTCTAGTAATCCTATGACAATCGGAAAAGGGAGTTTCTGATAGACTTATTTGCTGTTTTGTTTTGATTCTGAGTTCGTTTCGTATGGTTCCATTTCGCTTTTCTCCATTCCATCTGCTAAATGTCGTTCGAGCAATAATTTGCACGGCGTGTCAGTTTATCGGGAGTCCACGGTATTGTTTTTTTTTTTTTAATTTTGAACTGGTTTGTGTTTTATAATGTGCAATGGTTGACGGGAAACGCGTTTTTCAAAATTTATAAGTATAAAAAAGACGGCGTATCCAAAATTTTAACGGTGGCGTATCAAAACTTATCACGGCGGCGCGCTGACTCAAAATCGTCGGCGGCGTCAGCGTGTGAAAAAGTGCCGGCGGCGGCGGCGTACAACCCAAGTAACATTGCAGGTTTTATCAAGTTATAGCATTCTACAAATCTAAATCATGGTCTACAGAACCCTCATAAAACCAAAATTGTTACTTGGAAAGACTAGTCCAAGCCAAATAACGAATCGGAAAAGCTCGACCTTCTCAGATTTGCATCAAACTTTACATAATTGTTTGTTGCGGACATTTTGGATCTGATAAAATTTTCAACATGACTTTGAAATTTTCTAAAAATTGTAGCACGGGAACGGCACTTCTGATCTAAATGACGTTTGAGACAAAATTGTAGAGAAAAATAATGTCTTTCTGGAAAAAAAAAATATTTAAAAAAATGTTTTTAGTACTTTCAAGTAAAAATTCAAAAATAAATGTTAAAAACCTTAATTTCTTAAAATTTGCTGGCCCAATTTTTTAAATTTTTATTTTATATTAAAGCTTATACAAACTTTCGAAATGTTAAAAATTATGGACACTCCAAAATTGTCAAAAATTGAACAACAAGAACTTTTGATCAAATTTCTTAACCTTTTGTTAAACGTTTTTTTATGCTCAGAAAACAATGTTTGAGACATTTTTAATAATTTTCTGTTAAAAAAATACACACGTTGACAAAAAAGTTCAAAAATGTATCCAAAAGTTCTTGTTCTACGATTTTTGTCAGTTTTCGAGTGTTAAAATAAATTAAATACACATTTTTTGTTCACTTATCCCAGAAAGTGTTATTTTCTACAACATTGTCTCAGACGTCATTTCGATAAGAGATGCCGCTTCCGTGCTTCAATGTTTTGATAAATTTCAAAGACGCCATTATGAGATTTTTACAAGATCCAAAATGGCCGAATTTTATCAAAAATGAGAATCACTGTCCATAACAAATAATTAAACAAAGTTTCATACCTTCAATTTCATAGCAGGTCTATTCAAAAATTCAATTTGTTATTGCTATTTCTGCTGGAACTTCTCACATCATAAAATTTCCTCAATTGGTGATGCCGCATTTTTCTAAGTCAAAAATTGTTAAACAATTTTTGAAGTTACAGAATTATCAAGGTCAGTCAGAGATATGGGCAAATGTGGGCAGGGCCCAGAGTTTTGAAGTTTTTGTATCCAAGAATCTCCATGATTTCTAATTGGTTTGGATCATGCACAAATATCGAATTTTAAGATCTTGAGGTATAGAGAAATCTCCATGATCCCAATATATTGATAAGCAAATTAAATTTTCTAACACATCTTGAAAACATTTTCATAAAATGAATATTATCCAAAACATCAATAAGTCGTGAACTAGAAGAATCTTATAAATATTAATCAATTTCGGGATTTTGAAGAATAATATTGGATTGAAATGTTCCCAAAATTTTAATAACTTTTCATTCAACGGAATATTTAAAATTTCATGGAAGAGATTTCAAATCCGTTTTATGTCCTGGATGATTTTTTAAGTTCCAAAATCACTAAAATAATATTGTAAATAGGCCCTGTGTTGATCTAGCGTTCAGAATCATAAGGGCCTAACTGCGATGATGGATTATCTTCATCGATTTTCTCTTTGTGTTACTACGCTTAAGTGAAGCAATTTTCCGAAATTGTTGTTTTCGCTACTAGAAGCCGATACGAGCGAGTTAGTAACAAAAGAGCAAATCGATTAAGAGAATCGATCATCGCAGTTAGGCCCTTATGATTCAGTTCCAACCTGGATTGGGTATCAAGATTATAGTCGCTATATTCATAGTCTGGCGGATAGAATTTCAATCTATCAAAAAGCGGAACCAATTCAATATATTGTAGACCAACAAGGTACTATCAACTTTTAAAAACAAAACGTTGATTATTCTTTCCTCGTCAATCGAACGCAAATTACCAGCATCATCCGTTAGGGGAAGCTTTCCTCAACCCAAAGATGGTGTTAGTTTGCGTAGGCGAGCCTTGAGTCACGAGAAAGGGTTTCCGAAGTTTTGTTCAAAATAGCTGATGTGCTCTTTTCTGTTGTTGGTCGTGATTTGCTCGATTGGTTCCGCTATTTGACAGCGCAATTGGTTTCCGAGATTCTATCCGCCAGACTATGAATATAGCGACTATAATCAAGATTGGGTTGTTGCCTGTCAAACGTCAGTGTTAATAGCAATAATAAGCTCGGGTTCGCACGGGTTGGAACTGGTTCCAACCTGGATAATAAACAAATTCACTATAAGAAAACCTCCCATCATCCCTCTTCCATCCTTTCTTTCTTGAAACCTCCCCCATCAAAACCATCCAACGATTCATCGGACACTCCGGATGAAGAGGACAATCACAATTGTATCCATTCGACCAAACAATCCCTTCATCCATGACGGTGTTTGTCGATAGCATTATCGCTTACAGGCTTACACTCCACGTCCACAAAATACACACACTCCACCTAAACGGCATATCCTCCAACCTCGCGCCATTCCCCCGCCTATATGTATTCACTTTTGAAGCATGAGTCGCGTCGCCTTTAAGATTGCATACAATTTGCCGACTGGCGCTAACCGGTCAGTTGCTGCACCGCGAAAAATCATGGTCAGAGCTTAACATGCTTCGGTCGCAGACATTTTTGCCCAAGTGTTTCAACTGTGCATTATTAGATGCGGTCAATAGGTATCACCCAGCCGTGGCCAGCGGAGAACCCTAATGAATGCATCTCGCTATCTAGCCCCAAAGTGCATTGACTGTTTGACTTTTGCCATCGGAGGGCTGCTACCGTGCTGCGGCTATGTAGTACCTGACTGCAAAATCTCTTACAATTAATAAATAAATATATACAATTTATTCATCTATTCAACACGCGGCGGACCCTTCTGCAACTAGCGGCAGCGGCAGCCAGATGTGAGCAAACATAGAAAACGCGACAAGACGCTGCTGCGCACGACTATCATCCCGTCATCGTTGTCGTCGTCGTCGTCGGGCACTCGTCTCTGCGCGACTAATTATAATTATTCAAATAACTTACTACGAACGAAGTGTTACTCATCGTTGTTTTCCATATCGGGAAATTTTAACATAGTGATAATTGAATCAACCGGTGCTAACATCTTCCTTGTCGCACTTTTTTTTCCGCAGAACCTGCTACAATGCCAACCCACGGCCGGATGCACTGATGAAGGAACAGCTGGTGGAGATGACCAACCTGTCGCCACGTGTCATTCGAGTGTGGTTCCAGAACAAGCGGTGTAAAGACAAGAAGAAGACGATCCAGATGAAACTGCAGATGCAACAGGAGAAGGTAATGGACAATTACTTTTACTAATTATTATGTAACCTATTGGCAGCGTTTGAATAAGGCAAATTATTGCATGATTTACATTTACTTAAACTCCCTAGCACTATGTCTCTTGATAGTAGTCGTAACTTGTGGTTGTAGAGCATATCAATTGATTTTGTTTTTTTCTTTATACTTTCCCAAGCAATCTTTTCACCTATATAATGTAAATGTTACAAAGACATTATTACTGGAAAATTAAAGAAGCTAACATAATAGGACATGATCCAATGCAACATATAGCTCGGGCCTAACAAAACATCCCGACTAAAAATGTATGCATCGATATTAATATTTCTAGATAGAACTGGAATTAGGGCGTAACAGCTTTTGTAAACAATGACTTCTTTCGATGATTTCTAAAAAGTGAAGGCTAGCCAACGCAAATCAACATCACCATCGGGTAGGAGAAGATTTCCCCTACTCGATGGTTATGTTGCTTTGCGTGGGCATGCCTTGAATTCCTAGAAATCATCGAGAGAAGTCATTGTTTACAAAAGCTGTTACGCCCTAATTCCAGCTCTATCTAGATTTGTTCTCACTACGCATTTTATGTTCATTGCTTTTTCATTAATGCAACACAATTTTTTTTTTTTTTTTTTTTTTTGCAACGTACAAGGCGAATGAGAACGACTCAAATTTGATTTTAGTTCGCTCATAATCGCCAAAAGTGCAGGAACTCAGCGATGAGTAAAATTTGTCTCACGGTTTCCTGTGGAAAACCTAAAAAATCTGCCGGAAAATGAGGAAATTGACGAAAATTTTATTCAGTCTCGGAGTAGTACCAATAGACTGAGTGAATCCAATCTTTACTTTTCTCAAATTCGGGAATTTTTCCCTGGAAAATCCTGGAAAAACCTGGAAAAACCTGGGAAAACCTGGGAAAACATTAGGCAAATTTACTCATCGCTAAGTTCCTGCACTTTTGGCGATTATGAGTGAACTAAACTCAAAGTTGAGTCGTTCTCATTTGCCGTGTACTGTTAAATTTGATAAAGAATCACAAATTAACCATTAAAGCCTAGTATACAGATCAAAGCGAAACAAAAATTGAAGCTCGCGAAAAAAAAATGAAATTTCGTGAAAAAATGTTTGTGGAACATTTTCCAGCTTCCTTTTTTCGCAGTTTACAATTCATGTGAAACGAAATCGATCTGTTTACACCTCCGGTGAAGTGAAAATCTGACAGATACGCTCTTTCTCGAAACGTCAACTTTTCGCTTAGCTGCTGCTCTTTTCGCTAGCGCTGCATGCGCGAAAAAAAATAAACGTAAGCGAAAAAGATACGATCCACAAAATTAGATTTCGCTGGATCGTATCTGTTTTTAACGCAGGTGAAAAATGTAGTATTTTGTATGAGATTTTCGCTTCGCTTCGATCTCTATACAGGCCTTAAGATGGTTAGACTATCTGATTTGTTGGTCTGATTCGAACGGACTGCTCGATAATGTTGTCGGATGAAATGTTTGGATGCGTTCACACTTTTTCGACATGATGATTAGATTTGTCGTTTGATTCGTCGTTTAGTTTTCATTCGACTCATTCAGCAAAATACCCGCAAGTGTGGTGAAAATATTTTGTTTTCTAAAATTTCACGAATTTGAACCGCTAAAGAACGCTTGATTTGTGTTTTGATAACATCCAGCAGCAAGGTAAACCGATTTCCTAGCCGGTTTCACTATTCAATATTGTTCTGTGTATGATGTTACTGATTTTTATTTTCCAGTGTGATTGGCAGAAAGATGTCGTAATGGCTTTGATCATGGCTTGCTCAATAAAACATTGTTTATATAATACGTAGCATGTATTATATAAGAATAAGCATGCCAAACAGCAGGTCTGAGAGCCTACCTAGGGGAATTACAACTTGATCTGAAGTAATATTTGGTGTAAAAATTGCTGAAATTGGTAGTTATTATAATTTTTAGCTGTCAAGCGGAAAGCTTCAAAGTAAAAAAAATAACAGTGTAACTTTAACGCATATACTCAATAGGTCGTATGAATAAAAGCGTTTACTTTACTTTTCCCGTAAGAAAAGCACGGGAAAGTAAAGTAAACTCTTTTTATTCATACGGCCCAATGACATTTCACCGTTGTTGTTTATGTTTACTACAGCTTTTTTTTGGTTATCATTTTTGCCAAGATTTTTGTTTTCGATAGCTCTGATCGATTTTGACTTCGGCTTTTCATGAAAAAAAACGGTACTGGACGTTCCCCCAGCAGCAAATCTCTCCAAGTTGCAGGCTCATTGCGAATCGAGCATAATACGATCATGGAACCATCACTCTGGGACTCCGCTTACAGGGGTGGCGTAGTCAGCCGATTCCCGTTCAATCGGAGGACAGCACATTGGTTCGCAGACGATGAAAAATTCGTGGAAATTAATGACTATTTCCTGGGAACGGAAGTGCGGCAGATTATGTGCACTGAAATCAGCTACCAAATTATGCCAAAATTATTAGAAAAGGAGCGGATTTTGGTGGCGGTGGCCAGCAAGATCATCAAGGAATGAATTACCTCTCGTGTGAAATCCATTTTTGATTAAACGAATGTCAAATGTACACTTTAAACCAAAAATAGCCAAAAACAAAACAAAAAACAACTGTCAGACTAAGTATAAGATTCGCAAATATCACACATATTAGAATATTTTTATATTTCCACCATCGGTATTGATGCTGATACTTGGAGCTGTCTTTCCCCTAGGAGTCTACTAAGAAATTTTAAGAGCTTCAGAGAGGTTCGGAGATTTACGGAGAAATTTTTTGAACTTCAGGGTAGTTCGTATATCTTGAGAACAGAACTATGTCTATAGAAAATTTTACATAAATTAAAAGAAATTTGCATAAATTCAGAAATCACAAGAGAGATCGTAGATCTTCAAAAAGAAAGAAATTTTCAAATGTTCAAGTAAGTTAAAGTATTTTCAAATCAATTTGTAAAACTATAAGGGGAATTTTGCAAATCTACAGGGAAATTCGCAGAACTTCAGACAAAAATCTACAGTGAAAAGTAAAGAATTTCACAGAAGTTTAGAGATCTACTGAAAAATTGTTGAACATCAGAAAAGTTCGTAGATCTTCAGAAAAAAAGCTACAGAACTTTGAAAAAATGTACAGAACTTCTGAAAAAATAGCAAGAATGGTCCTAGATCTTCATGAAAGTGTGATTGTATAATACATTTTAGAATCTCAGAAATTTTAATGGATCTTCAGTGGAACTTCAGGGAAGTTTGGTGATTTTAAATAAAGTATTCATATGATTTCAGGAAAATTTGTAAATCTTCAGAGAAACTTTTAAAACTTTAATGTAGCTCAACTATTTTAATATAAACTTGGAGAACTTTAGATAATTTAGAAGATCTTCAGGGAAATTTAAAGATGTTCAAGGTAGCCCGAGAGCGTACAGAGGAGTTTACAAAACTTCAGACAAGTTTACAGATCTACTGAGACATTTATTGAGCCTCAAGGTAATAGGTAGATCTTGAGAATAAAACAACTTTACATAACTTTAAAGATATTTGCAGAACTTCAGAAGAGTAGATATCAAGAGGAATCTGTAGAACTGCAAGGAATTTTGCAGATCTTCAGAGACATTCAGTAGTTTAGAAAACTTGACAGTTTCAGAAAAAAAATTGAGATCTTCAGAAAAATTCGTAAAATTTCAGGAAACAGATCTCAGCGAAGTACAACTTTTAGAACTTTATGGAAGTTCAAGAATCCACAAAGAAATTTTAGTTCTGAGATCTACTGAGAAATTTATTGAACTTCAGGGCAGTTCGTAGATCTTCAGAGCAGAAATACAGTACTTCAGAAATTTTAGGAACTTCAGAAAAGTTTAGAGGGATGATAGCAAATCTACTGAAGAATGTGCAGATGTTTAAATAAATTTTCAGAATTTTATTTTTGTAAGATTTTAAGGTAAGATTTTAATAAAAATTTACAAAACTTCAGGGAAGTTCGCTGATCTTTAGAGATATTTTCACAACTTCAGAAAAATCAGTAAATCTTCAGAGAACTTCCTTGAAATATTTTTTGAATTATGAAAATCTACAGAGAAAATTACAGAACTTTTAAGGAGTTTGTAGATTATAAGAAATTTAGTGAACATCAGAGATAATTGTTGAAATTTAAAGATTTTAAATCTGCATGGATTCAGGAACTTTGTAGATTTTTAGAGAAATTTACAGAACTTCTGAAGAACACACAGGACTTCTAAGAAATCTGCAGAACAACCGAGAAATTTGCAGACCTTCAGGAAAGTTTGTTGATCTTCAAAGATATTTTACCAGAGAACAGAAACAAAACTTTAGGGACGTCCGAAGGTCTTCAGAGAAATATGCAGAATTAAGATCATAACAGAAATTTTCAGAACTCAAGGAACCATGTGGATTTATAGAGAACTTTTCCCACTAGCTTTTTCCTGGCGAAGTTTTGAAATCCTTTTTTGTCTTCAAATCGCAGTTCTTGAAGGACAAGATGAGCCAGATCCCTGCCGGTGTTCCTCCTGAGCAACCATTTACAACTCTTCATCTTCTCCTTCTCATTTTATTTAAAATAATTAAAGCAAATGCGCCTGTGCGGTAGTATTTACTTTTGATTCCTTATGCATTTTTTTAAATTTAAATTAACAGTTCTTTCGACATGTGCAAGCATCACCAACAAACAGGGAAGTTCGCCAAAGCGTGTTGAAAGTAAAATCGAGCAGATTTTTCACTATGGCGGCAATCAAAATCAGATAGTCTAAACGGACCTTTAGTTGTTCATAGAGGACAGCGTAGTCAAGAAGCCTATACATCTCTTTCACAGACTACAACATAGAGTACCTGACCCTGCAAAACATGTCTGGTGCCTCTATATATGCATTTAGATTAACTTCCTTTTTTGCATCCTCGGTACAAAAAATACTTTACATGGCATATTGAGAGATCGAGCTCGTGAGAGAGAATTTTTGGCTCCAATTTCGTCATACGAGTTTCAATTCCGTCTAAACACATTGAAATGTCCCTTGATTCTTTTCGGCATACGACTGTCACCACAGAACTGAAAAAAGCTGTTCCAATCGAGCAAAGTGGTGCATTTTGACGGTTCGATTGGAACAACTTTTGACAGACGTCCATACTTTTACTGTAAGCTTTAAGATAAAATGGATTTGCTAGGAGCACTCCTCTTGTTTTTGAGAAGAATGGATTTAAATATTCATATTATGCGTTCTTATAAACTTTGTTTTGTAGCTTTTGAACTTAACTATCGTACCAAACATATAATATATTCGTTTACGTTGAAATCATTGATATAATAATAATATTTCTGCTTAGCAGCGCCGGTGGTGTAGTGGTAAGCGTGATTACCTGTCACCCCAGCAGGCCTGGGTTTAATCCCAGTCGGCGCAAATGGGATGTTCTGATGCATAACATCTCTGATCACGCAAGAGTTGTGCCTTTATGTGCACTTTATGGAACTTGAAAGTGGGTTTTTATCGTTGAATGCGGAACTTTTGGTCGCTTGGGAAGAAAGTTCTGTCGGAACTTTTTTTAAACTTATGGAACTTGAATGCGGAACTTTTGGTTACTTGGGTAGAGTCTTAAAAACCCTAGTTTTTTTTTAATACTTAAAAAAAATCTTTGCTCAAGAACTTTGCTATAATCTAATACACGGGAACAAATCCAATTTCCGAAATAAGAAAAATGGCTCATGATTTCATGAACATAGCGTATTTTTATGTTATGAAAATACACCATAATTAATATTCATGATATCATGAGCTATGTTTGCGTAACGCACCCAAGATTCCCTAAATCATGAATCATTCGAGTTAAAATCAGGAACTAAATTCATAAATTTAACATTTAGCTTTAGAGTAAAAATGTAAAAAAAAAAAACAAAATAAAGCATCAGACTAGATTCGAGCCAGGAACTTTACGATCATTAAACCCATACTTTGACCACTAGACTATCAGTACTTGTATAAGGGAAGGCAAAAGGCGTATAAGAGATACCTATGTAGTGCGGTGAACACGGTTTACCAGGTAACGCTTGTAGCGGTCATGATTCCGCTGCATTATGAAATCATGAATTTCCATCCCGAAATCATGAATCATTTTAATGATTTCATGGGATGGAAAGTTTTCTCATTTCTTGATTTTTTATTCATGAAAATGGAATCGGATTTTTACCCGTGTAGGGGTCCAATTTTGATGTACAATAGTACTGGCGAGTTTGGCTCCAAAATTTGCTACTAAAAATGTGTAAATAAAATAAAGATATCATCTTTTTGTGAACTGATAAAATGAGTTCAATGTAAGATTCTTTAAATTTTCTTAACGAGATGGTTAAAATTTAGAAAGAATTTTTAACGTTGATTTATCACGAATAACAATTAATGGTCTCCAAGTAAAGAGACGGGTTTAACCTTAATTTGTTTTACCTACAACAGCTACAACAAATTGGAAACCAGTTAGAATTCTAAGATACCGATAAGTTTGAAAACAATCCGGCTGGTGTGCTTAATGTTACGATCAGAGATAGAAATTATCGCTGATGTGAGAAGAGAAACGGTACTTTTCTTGCGTACAGAGAATTTTGTTTGTTAATTAACTTTTTTGATAAGGCTCAATCGAATTAACTTTACAGAGCCGATGATTCTTCTTCACTATACACAACATCGTAAAACTATGGTCAAAAGATATAGCTCAATAAACACTATATCTTCCGCTATCCAATAACCCTCCTCCATCAGAACGGAATCCGCTTCCAGTGGTTTCGTTGTATGGTAGTATCGCCAACGGGGGGCAGAACGCTTCCATTGCAACAATGGACGTAAAACATGGTCATCACTCACACTCTCATCACGAAACGGTTGCTTTCCAAAGTCGACGGAGCATCGACCGAAAGAACTGCTGATGAATAACAATGTGGAGGACCACACAAGTCGAAGTGACTTTTGTCACTAGTGAAGTGAGAAAAGTCACGTCGTGGTGACGTGACTATTCATTTGATTTACACAGAGAGCCACGTCACCACGACGTGACTGATTTCACTTTAAAAGCCACTTCGACTCTCGGAATAACTCCCAATGGTTGCTGCTAAGTAAACAGACGATCGCTTGACACACATCGAGAGTGGCCTGCTTCTGTCGACAGCCGAGTGAACACTGGTCCGTACAGAGAATGAAAAGTTAAAGCAAGAGTGAGAGAACTTTGTTCAAGCAATGCAAATCTCTCGAAAAAAAAGTAGCCATGATATTTTCTTCTCACTCGGTAGTGACAGTCGGTAATTCCGTTTCCTTTTCGGTATTTTTTCTGTGATTATGATTTTTCACCCTTCCAGAGAACCCGATTTTAAACTGATTCCCGACAAAACCGAGCTTGTGTCGTCCTGAATGGATTTGCGGCGGTATGAGAGAGACAACTAGTACTCAGTGATGCCAAATATACATATACATATGTTCCGAGTATCATCCAATCCATTTGTGGAACAGTTCTACCATTTGGGTTATCGTTCCTTTATGTTTTTTAAGGGACTTCTTTTTTATCCCGTTTTGGTCCTTAGTTGGCTCAAACCAATAGGGAGCTGCACCGGGGGATGTAGCTCATCGATTCTTCCGGTTCGCCTCCTAGCATCGTGCTATAAGGTACCAGGCGATAACCAGGGTAGTTGATCGATAGCTCGATGACATCATTTCATTGGCGTCTGCAATGGGAAATTCTCATAGCAGGCGTTGACGATGGGACGTTGCGAGTTGTTGAATAGCGACTATCGTGGTAACTCACCGATTACCTGTCGATCTGCCAAATTTGGAAAGACGTCTGCATTGAATTGTCTCTTATAATAATATTCCGCCCACTATATCACAAGAAATTGCGAGTAGCTGAGTGTAATGGAGATAAGTTAAGCATTGGGTACAGAACCAAGTCTCCCCTGGGTGGTGCCAGAAGATGAGCGCAATCGAATCATCAAGTTGCCATAAGGCACGGAATGAGACTATTGCATGGCTGGGTAGTCAAAGTCTTCCATTCGTTAGTCATTTCAGGTGGATTAGAACAGGTTTAGGTGGGCGTTGGCCAGATTTGGATTTTTTAGATGTAATCCTGGATAGGACCCTGTCATTGAACGTCGCGTGAAAGTGGAACTTAATGAAGGCCTAAGTACTTTTTCGTAGTTTTTAGTTTTCGGATTTGAAAGATCGTCGGTTACAGTGGCCTGCTTACTGAGCAGAAAAACGCGGTCCCAGGTCCTTACATATCAAAGAGATTTATGGTAAAATCGCTTGTGTATCGTGTATTTTGCGAAACTCGTTGTTGTCGTTGGTTCCGGGTTTGAATGGATACAAAAAGTTGAGCAACGGTATTATGTGATATGAGGGGCTCGGTGGCCTTAGAGCAACCGTTTTTGCTTACTGAGCAGAACATCATGAGTCTAATCTCAAGCCCATCCACATTCAAGATTCGTCAATCGTTTTATTTGTTAATATGGTAATGGTAATAACAGCAACTCGGTGATTAAAAAGGTGCTCGTCTGCCTAGTGGCAAACGTTTTTGCTTACTGAGCAGAAGACCGTGGGTTTAGTCCCAAGCTCCTTCGCGTTATATGATCGTTAGGAAATCAATTCAGCTTATCGTTTACCAAAACGAACCCTGCTGCAAACCCAACCCTCTTATCCAACATCCCAGTGATTCCTCGTGGAAGTGCAGAGGTGTTCTCGGCTTCCATCAAAGCGAGTGTCATGTCAACACAATCCTTCCCATTCCTTTCTTGACCTGTGTTCGGGCGCGGCCGGCGCTGGTATTGCCTAATTTAAGATCACCAGTTTTTACACATTGAGGATGATTGCTAGTCCCAAGCATCGTCTATTGGTTCTCTGTGTAATTACAGCTGATCTGGCAATAACAGAGTAGCAACCGTGGGCGGTCAATCAAGCTCAAGCTCAAGCTCAAGCTCAAACCAATAGGGAGCTGCACCGTCGGGTTAACCTCACTTTTTTGACATCTGGCAGTGATGTGTTTAAAGATTAAGCATCACTGCTTTATAAAGGAGTCTGCACCAGTATTGTAAGCGGTCACCGTAGTCGACACATTTTCTGTGATAATCGACTGCCTTTGCAAACCAAGCTATCAAATTACAGTACCAAACTAAAATGTCATATGACAGACTCTGTCATACGACACTGCCACCGAAGGCTGTCGCGAATGTATGTATTTTATTTTTTCTCATAATAAGAGCTGCTGCTGTTGTGCTTGTGTGAATTCCGAAAATAGCAAACAACGGTGTCCTAGTAATAAAATTTCTGATCAGAAATGGTTAAATTTTCACCAAATTGAGGAATTAAAACGAATTTTCTTTTTGCTCGAATGTTGTTCTACCGTTTGTGTTATGTAAGAGAGACGACGGTAGAGCATGAGAGTACGAATACAAACAGACTGTCGCGCACGACAACGAGGCGAGTGTAGTAAAAAACGTCGACCGTTTCAACCCCTGGTCTCCACACACAACCGGGCTAGTAAAGTACTATTTTCCTGTCAAATCCCGACCCGTACGGGACGAGCTCGGAACCTTTTCAAAGATGATTTTGCTTAATGTTGCCCTAATGCTGGATTTAAAAAGATAGCCATCATTGGGGTTGTATTGCTCCTGTTGATATTGACAAACAAATAAATTAATAAATGTACTAGCTAAACCAACTTTCCCTACCTTACCCTTTTATGTGCCTTTTAACCTTTTTAAAACATTGTTATGGTTGCTCTATTTTGAGCTTTTGTTGGAGTTTGTACTTCACTTCGGTTATCTCATTTGAATTTTTCTTTTATTATATTATTGTGAAAATTTCCTGCAACATATTCTAGTTACGACCTACACTCTTGAACCAATATAGAAATTTTCTTCCGATTGCAAGATTCCCTTCACTAGCTAATCGATTTCCTCCCCATCTCCACCCCACACAGGAAGGTCGTAAACTCGGTTACGGTATGCAGGGAATCCCAATGGTTGCCAGTTCCCCGGTACGGCATGATTCTCCGCTGAACATGCATGGACTGGAAGTAACCGCCTATCAGCCACCGTGGAAGGCCCTTTCGGACTTTGCGCTGCACTCGGACCTGGACAGCAACGGTGCAATCAACACCCACACACCTGCGTTCCAGCACCTAGTCAATCAGGTACGTTGTACGACACCATAATTTTCATAATCCGCAGGAAAGAACTGAAAACGCCAAATTCAATAATACAGACGAACGGCGAAAGACCAATATGGAAACATGTAAAAAGTGCAAATTTATTCGTCTCCATTCAACCGCAGCGAGACCACGCTGCAATCCAGCGGCTATGGAGTTTTTTTTTTGGGATCATATTCATGAAGAATGCGAGTAGCAGGAGAAGGGGACAAACTAAACTCAGCGCTATATGGCTTTACATAAATAATATAAATATAATGTTTGTGGATCTGTCTCCTTCTGGCTTGGAGCGACTCACCTGTGCGGCTATCTCCGTTGCACGACTGCTGATGATAGTATGGAAACATGATGGCATCGCATCGTATTCAGTGTAGGTACCTACCAGCAGCCATTCCTTTTCCAGTGCCTATATCTGAAAGTCCTACTGAGGCTGAAGGCGAAATACGTAAAATTCCGTATTTTTTGCAGTTGTCAGTGCAGAGTTGACGACGAAGCGATTGCTGCAAGGGAGGATAGGACACCGCAGCCATATTAAACCATGAAATATTTAAAACGAACGCATTCCTTCTTCTAGCGAACGAAGTGATGATATCTGAAAAAGCAACATAGCGTTTGAAATTAAGTTGGGGTGTGCAAGTTTTGAAAACTTTTGATTTCGGAGTTGGAAAAGTTGCAGAACCTAGTTTAGAACCACTTATTAGGTTGTAGCAAAATATTCAAACACTTCTACGTTTTGTGTGAATTGAAATTTATATTATTTTTTTCATTCCATCGCAAAATTAAACTGTTAAGCACAACAGCTAACAATTTCCATTTCTTTTGTCCACAGATGCACGGCTACGACGTCAGTGGCGGTGGTGGGATGCAGCAGATGCCCCAGCAAGGCCAGGGTCCACCGATTACCTCCCACATGGACATTAGTGGCCACCACCCGGACAGTACCGATTCGTACGTGACATATCTGGAAAGCGACGACAGCATGCACGATAGCCCGTAGGCTCATTTTCCTCCTCCATCAAAAACAGAAATTGCTTTCAACCTGTTGTCGAAGGTTGTTGTACCTTAAGGATTCAGTTCAGTTTCTCGCTCGCGGTTCCTAAAAGACCATCGCAATTTTTTTTCAGTGCAGATATAGGGTGGCAACACTTAAGTTTCGGTTACGATTTCTAATCCTAAGTTCCACATGCATGCAAAGATATTATTTTAATTTATTTGAAACAGAGAGATTGTTTTCTGTTGGTAGCCTCACAAATCTAGCCAATCGTACTTTATCGTTTTAATTTGTTTTAACGAATCTTATAATTTTCCCTGTAAATAGTGTATCATAGCAGAAAAATGGTGAAATTGACGAAACAAGCACATCAGTTGGGCATTTTCCTCTCACTGACAGTTAGCATAATCAAATTCAAAGTTACAATGGTCTCCTTAAGTGTTAAGGTTTTAATTTGTAAATCAATTCACCTCCTGTGTAAATAACTTTTATAATTTATTAGACTTATATGGAGCATACAAGAATGATACAACCTACAAATAGAAAGAGCGAAAAGAAATAGTAGAGTTAAAAGAATCAAACTTATTTAAGTTTTATCAAGCAACCAATATTGAAATGTAGGGAAATTGATTGTAAAATAGAAATGGATCACTTTTGAGATTTAATAACGCAAGATTCGCAACCCAAAAATGAAAAGCAAAAAAAAAATGTAAACAGAAGCAAAATTGTATGATATAATACTACGATTGAATGGAAGAATAAACTAGACCGATTAAAAAGCATCAATTTTAACCCGACAAATGCGTTTAATTGTTAGAGAAATGGGCTTGACCTAAGATTGCTCAACTCAGACAATCACATCAACCCCTGTGATCAGCAAGTTTATTGGGTAACAGAGATTCTTGGCCTGAGGTTTCAGCGAAATGAAAGGCCAAGTTTTCAATGGTAATTAAGGAAATACAATGTGTCGTGCAAGATCGACCGGACGTTGTGTTGTTGAATTGGCGAAGTTCCTCGGACCGTGGACAAAATAAATAACGCACGAGTATTCTGTCCTCCGGAGGCATCGGGCGAGCTCGGAGCTTCTATTTTTACTGATAAATTAATTAGGCCGGAACAAATTTCAAGTTTTTCTTTTGCATCCCCTTCAAAAGCTTGGAATATCACAAAGGGGGGGAAAACAAATTTCAGTGCATATTTATTTTTCGAGTGTCGCTCATTCGTTTGGGTGTGGATACTCGCTTTACTAGATTTTATTATGTTGTAGAATATCACCTTGTCCTTTTACAGATTTTTTACATAAATTGGTACAGTCAGGAATCCTTATTGCCGGGGTAACGGGGGCGTGAATAAGGAACCGCGAATAAGGATACCCACAGCTTATGGGATTTTCACTAATGGGGGCTGTAGTGGATTATCTCATTTGTTTCAATACATAAAGCTATACTGTTTTCGACAAAGTTGCTGTACTGGGTTAGACCAACAAGCCTGTGCCATTGGATTTGGGTTAAATTGAGAACTACACCGCTAGAGGCGCTTCACTTTTATGTTACTTATGACGGGCGCTATAATATATGGATCATATTTCCAACATAGAATATTTCGTGATTCTGACCTTATAGAAAGTTACTGTCTTGAGCAAAGTTGTTCAGGTGACCAAGTCCTTTCGGATGGTGGCCATATTAGTTAAGAACTCTCTCACTACGCAGCGCTAGTGTGCATGTGCAACTTGCACAACTTTGCTGAAAACAGCAACTTTCTATATGGCCAGGCTCTCGAGATACAGTTTATATAAGAATTGCAACATGCACACTAGCGCTGCGTAGTGAGAGAGTTCTGAACTAATATGGCCACCATCCAAAAGGACTTGATCACCTGCACACCTTTGCTGAAAACAGCAACTTTCTATATGGCCAGGCTCTCGAGATACAGTTTATATAGGAATTGCTACATGCACACTAGCGCTGCGTAGTGAGAGAGTTCTGAACTAATATGGCCACCATCCAAAAGGACTTGATCACCTGCACACCTTTGCTGAAAACAGCAACTTTCTATATGGCCAGGCTCTCGAGATACAGTTTATATAGGAATTGCACATGCACACTAGCGCTGCGTAGTGAGAGAGTTCTGAACTAATATGGCCACCATCCAAAAGGACTTGATCACCTGCCCAACTTTGCTGAAAACAGCAACTTTCTATATGGCCAGGCTCTCGAGATACAGTTTATATAGGAATTGCTACATGCACACTAGCGCTGCGTAGTGAGAGAGTTCTGAACTAATATGGCCACCATCCAAAAGGACTTGATCACCTGCACAACTTTGCTGAAAACAGCAACTTTCTATATGGCCAGGCTCTCGAGATACAGTTTATATAGGAATTGCACATGCACACTAGCGCTGCGTAGTGAGAGAGTTCTGAACTAATATGGCCACCATCCGAAAGGACTTGGTCACCTGAACAACTTTGCTCGAGACAGTAACTTTCTATATGGTCAGGATCAGGAAATATTCTATGTTGGAAATATGATCCATATATTATAGCGCCCGTCATAAGTAACATAAAAGTGAAGCGCCTCTAGCGGCGTAGTTCCGAATTTAACCTGAATCCAATGGCACAGGCTTGTTGGTCTAACCCAGTACAGCAACTTTGTCGAAGACAGTATAGCTTTATGTATTGAAACAAATGAGATAATCCACTACAGCCCCCATTAGTGAAAATCCCATAAGCCTTAATCGCGGATAGCCCGGCAATAAGGATCCGGCAATAAGGATTCCTGACTGTACTAGACCAGTACGGCATGTCAGGCCCTTAAAATCGGATCAGCCGGTTTCAGTTGTTCAAAACGGGTTTCATCGAACATCATTCCTAATCTTGTTTGGTAACTCATTAAATTAACCCGCTTTCAATCTGATCGATTCGCTGCGCACATCTTCGTCTCGTTCCAGTCGAGTCGCTACCAAGAACCATTTTCATTGGGTCGTTATCCGACATTGTTACGATGTGCCCAGCCCACCGTAGTCGCCCGATTTTTACATTCGATCTAAATTTCTTAACTTACAAACCTGCTGCAATGCTACTTAATGATATAATTCCTCCGGAGATGAACCAGCGTCTGGCTGAAAATCTCCTTAATAAAGACAACCAACCCAACCATATAATTCCTTTCTACAGTGATTCAACAATTTCCGAGCTAAATCCAATCTTTTCAAACAATCTTTCAAACGAGCTAAATCCAATCTTCTCAAACTCTTAACATTTTTAGAAGTGAGACCAAATCAGAAACGATTCAGGGAATTCTTAACTGTGGTGACACTTTTCAAAGCAGATTCAAAACTGAGTCTGAACTTTTTTGAAGTTAGTTCAAACTTTCGAATAAGTCATCAACATTTTTCTATCTGAGTCTACACTTTTCTGTTATGTTATTCATTCCTTTTTAAGTTGTCAAAGCTTTCCTGGAGTGATCAAACATATTCCAAACCCAAGCTTTAAAGAATTGGTTTCGCATTTTCTGGAGTGAGGCCACATTAGCTGATTTAATCCCTTTCCTAAATGAATTCTTCCTGCAATGATTCAACTTTTTCCGAACTGAAACCAAACTTGTCAGAACGGGTTTGACATTTTCCTAAGTGAGCTCCAGATATTTGTTAACTAGCTTTCCAAAAAGTGTAGAAAGTTTTCCGAAGTGAACCGACACTTTTTTGAGCTTAAATTTTCCAAACAGAGTTCAACATTTTCTGAAGTGGTTCAATACCTTCCTTAGGAAGTCCAAACTTTTCTGTTGAGTGATTTAATTATGTTTAGTGTTAGTCTGAGCTTTCCTAAAGTGATTTACCTAACTTTTAACTAAGCGCTTCCCTAGACCCCTTCCTCGTTCTTGTGAGATTCACATCCTTTCAAAATTAGGCTGAGATTTTGAAGAATGGACCCTCGCGTGTTCATACCTGATGGTAGATTGTTTTAAGCAAGCACAATTGTTAAGAAAACTGAGGTTTAAAACAGTACGTATTTTTATAGAAATTTGGAGGCAAGTTGGATTTTGGCTCCGTCCTTTGAAAAACATGCTTGGATTTTATAGAATAGACCTTTTTGAGTTCACTCGCGATGGTAGATTTTTTTGAAGCCAGGTTGGATTGCGGTTCTATCGCTTGAAATGTGTGCTTTGATTTTATAGAATGGAACTGCAGTTATCGCTCAGCTTCTGAGAAGTGCAGACGTTTTTCTCGAGTGCGCTTATCACTAGTGAAGCATTTACGTTTTGGATACCCTTCTATCCGCTGCGCCGCGTCGCGTGCAAAAGTGTTTCGCGATGA
Organism: Ochlerotatus camptorhynchus; assembly: GCF_037179485.1. Classification (NCBI taxonomy): domain Eukaryota; kingdom Metazoa; phylum Arthropoda; class Insecta; order Diptera; family Culicidae; genus Ochlerotatus; species Ochlerotatus camptorhynchus. The sequence continues at coordinate 3,226,870 of NW_027040867.1, forward strand.
GGCGAGAAAACACTTTTAAGATTGACTATTCGCAGTTCTCCGTCAAACCGTCGGTCGAAAAACTCTATGGTTTTTGTCGTTCGATTCTCGGTCTAAATAGGGAAGACATTAAAAGACTTCAGTGCCACAGAGGTGGAGCATGTGCCTTCGTCAAAGTCAGTGACTTGACGCTGGCACAAAAAGTCGTTGACGAACACGACGGGTAGCATGAAGTGGAGTGTGAGGGGAAGAAACACAAACTTCGTGTTGAAGTGCGGGTTTACGACCTTCCCGAATATGTGCCTGAAGAGAAAGTCTTTAGTTTCCTAAGTGCGTTCGGGGAAGTGATCTCAGTTCACGAGGTATCGTGGGGTGAGAGCAACGAATGTGAAGGCATACCGCTCGGTATATGGTCTGCTCGTATGCTAGTGAAGCGGAACATTGACTCGTGGGTCACCGTCGATGGAGAGCAAGCGTTCGTTGTTTACAAGGGACAGCTGCAATCCTGCCGCCACTGCAAAGAGCAAGCGCACACTGGCATATCATGTGTCCAGAACAAAAAGCTACTGTACCAGAAAAGCTACGCGAACGTCACGAAGCATACTGGACGGGCCAATAGGTCAACAACCGGTCAGCAACCCAAAAAAGCTGGTGCGAAACCACCAAGCACGAAACTAGTCGGTCAAAAATCCACTACTCCGCCATCGTTAGAGTCAGACGTTTTCCCCGAACTGCCGAAGAGCCAGAGTGAATTATCAGGAACGAAAACAAGCACACGCAGCCAGCCTGCAGCAGGTTCTGTGCAAATAAAACGAGCGCACAATCCGTCAAGTTCGTTCCTAACACCACCACAAGTTATCGTGGTTTTGGATGACGTGTTCAAAATGCCAGAAAATGCGCTGCGATTGCAGAGAAGAAGCAGCAACGGGAACGAAACCGATGAATCCTCCGCTTCCACGAGTAGTAGACGAAGTCGAGGAAAACCAGCCAGTAAAAAACCCCGCCGGGATGACGACGACGACGACGAGAGGGACGAGCACAATCGCTTATAAATGGGTCTCACGTCATACAACATCCCGTCCACCAACATCGGCACCATCACGATCCCCACGAAACTGAACGCGCTCCGAAGCTTCATAAACAGCCATACAGAGTTGGTAACGGTCAGTTTGGTCAGTGACGTTTGACGAAAACCAAAAATAAATTGTCGCGGTACAAAAACCATCATTTCCATACATCCTTCGTCATTGACGAAGAGAAGCCGACAGTAATCCCTGTGAACAAATCCTATCGCATCTTTTACCTTCACTTCTCTTTTTTGTATCATGCATGGACAAAAAAATAGTAACCACACTATGAGCGCTTCTTGTTTTCCTTTAGCCTTTCCATTCTCCTAAGCGCTGATAGACCAGTGGTGAAGACACAAGCCTGTTAATCTCAACGTTGGTGGTTCGGATCCGTTTTGTACCCATTTTAACTTTTTTGTGTTGCTTCCAACGATCATCATTTTTTGTCAAACAATACGGAAAGGCTGACTAAAACGTGCAGTTTTTAATCCTCTCCGAGTAACCGACCGATCTAAGAGAGAGAGACCGTACTGAGCTAGTTTTTTTTCACGACGTAAATGAAAGAGGACTGTCTTCATACGGAATTTGTCATGCGCTGCTTGGAGTGCGACGAAGATAGTAATACAATATTTTTCATCAGTGACATTGCTCTCTCTACGTTGATGCAAGACAGCCCTGGATAGCCTCGATATCGTGTGTCTGCAAGAAGTAGAGAACGAGCAACTCTCCTTGCCTGGCTACGTCGTTTTCTTCAATGTGGACCATACGAAAAGGGGAACAGCTATTGCCCTGAAGGAACACATCCAGGCCACTCACATCGAGAGAAGCTTGGACGGCCGACTGCTTGCGCTGAGAGTGCAGGACACAACGATCTGTAACGTTTACGCTCCCTCCGGCTCTTCGCTACGTGCAGCTCGGGAGAACTTCTTCAATGGGACGCTTGCCTACTATCTCCGCCATCGTACCGGGCATGTCATTCTGGCCGGCGATTTCAATTGCCTGCTTCGAACAAGTGATTCTAGCAGCCCAAACACTAGTCCCGCCCTCAAAACAGCCGTCCAGCAACTGCAGCTTCGTACGTACGTCTGCCGTAACGCACAGTCGCGACTCGATCGCATTTACGTCAGCAGTGATTTTTGCGATCACCTGCGAGCAGCACATGCACACGTCTGCTAATTTACCGACCACAAAGCGCTGGTACTCCGACTTTGCCTCCCCCATCTTGGTCAAGAGCATGGCCGTGGGTTTTGGTCCCTTCGGCCCTATCTTCTGAGTGACGAGAACGTTGCCGAGTTCCAATACCAGTGGCAATATTGGACCCGGCAGCGCAGAAACTATGGCTCCTGGATCGAATGGTGGATTTTGTTCGCTAAGCCCAAGATCAAAAGCTTTTTCAAGTGGAAATCTCGAGCCGTCTTCGATGAATTCCACAGTGAACATCAGTATCTCTACAGCGAGCATCGGCTAGCCTACGACGGGTACTACCAGCACCCTGAAATAATACCACCATAAAAAGGTGAAATGCTAGTGCTTCAACGGAGATGTCAATATTCCAATTGGGGGAAAGGTGAAGGAAGAGAACCGTAATCACGCAGCTGCAGACAGAGCAAGACGAAACGGTAGCAGAGCCATGAGCGATCGAGACGCACATGATGGACTACTTCTCGACGCTGTACTCGGAGGAGGCAATAGAAGAGACAGTTTTGTCTGCGAAAGTGTTATCCCACCCAACGACCCATCGAATGAAGCCTGCACGGACGACATCACGACGGCAGAAATCTGGTCTGCAATAACAGCGAGCGCCCCACGAAAATCTCCCGGCTGCGATGGTATTCCGAGGGAGTTCTACCACCGCATGTTCGATGTCATCCACCGAGAGTTGAATCTGTTGCTGAATGAGGCACTCAGCGGTAATCTTCCTCCAGCGTTTGTCAATGGCATCATCGTGCTGGTTAAGAAGAGAGACGGCGACGACACAGCCCGTTCATATCGTCCGATCTCGCTGCTCAACAGCGACTACAAGCTCTTCTCCCGCATGCTCAAAACCAGACTCGAGCAAGTGATGAGAGAGCACCACGTCTTGAGCGACGGGCAGAAATGCTCCAACTCAGAGCACAATATCTTTCAAGCCACTCTTGCTCTCAAGGACCGGATAGCACATCTCCGCCACCATCGCCGTGCCGGGAAGCTAATCAGCTTTGATCTCGATCACGCTTTCGATCGAGTCCGGCACTCTTTTCTCTTGCAAACCATGCGCTCGCTCGGCTTCAACCAGGATCTCATCGCTCTACTCTCGCGAATCGCCAGCCGGTCCACCTCTCGGCTGTTGATCAATGGGCACCTTTCTCGTCCGTTCGAAATTCAACGCTCTGTACGGCAAGGGGATCCGCTATCCATGCACCTCTTCGTTCTCTACCTGCTTCCACTAGTGTGCAGACTCGAAAGAGTGTGCGGGAATGATCTGCTGGTGGCGTATGCGGACGACATCAGTGTGATCGTCACATCGACCAGGCAAATCGATGAGATAAATAGGCTATTCACTCGTTTCGAGAGAGCTGCTGGCGCAAAATTAAATTTGCGCAAAACTGTTGCCGTCGATGTTGGGCTTTGCGAAGGCAACACAATCAACACTCAGTGGCTACAAACAGTCAATGTAGTTAATATTCTGGGTGTTGTTTTCGCAAATTCAATACGACTGATGACAACGATGAACTGGAATGCGCTAGTGGGGAAGTTCGCGCAACAAATGTGGCTGCATTCTCTGCGCACGCTGACGCTGCACCAAAGGGTCGTCATGCTCAACACGTTCGGAACGTCCAGGATATGGTACCTCGCGTCCATACTACCGCCGTTGGGAGTGCATACGGCAAAAATAACATCAGCAATGGGTACGTTCCTCTGGAGAGGGACTGTCGCCCGTGTCCCAATGATGCAGCTGGCACGCAGCAGAGAGAATGGAGGCCTGAAGCTGCAATTACCAGCTTTGAAATGTAAGTCACTCGCAATCAACCGACACCTACAAGAGATCCCTTCTTTTCCACGATAATCCTCGCCCAGCCATCTCAATAGATCTTCCCGACCTTAGACAAATCCTATCAAACTTATCTCAAATTCCCCACCAAATCCAACAGAACCCCTCCACCGATCAAATTCACCAGCACTTCGTCCAGCAAACTGAGCTACCAAGGGTGGAACCAAAGATATCTAATTAACAAGATATCCCACTAATCAATTCTTCATACAAGGCATATAATGACTACCCTTATGTGATCGCAGTGCCATCTGTTAAGTGCACATTGCAACTGTTGGAAGTTCCCCGCCAACTTCACCACTAGGGCTCAATAACTGACAGGTGTCAGCATGACAGATGTCAACGCGGACGAGGAAAGAGGACGATATCATCCTCGAAGTCATCATCATTTTATTGCGATAGCAAGATTCTTACTTGTTTGTGATTGCTCCGATTGTCAATCATTACCACTTTATACGCAACAGAAACACTTGAGAAAACAATCACACATCCAAGCGCGCATCATGCTTGTAATATTTTTTTGCTTTCGAGTGAAAGAGTTTCCAATATACCACCGGTATCAGTAAGATGCAAATCTCTAATAGTAATTGATGATTTGCGGAGCTGGTGCTCATAATCCTAAGTATATATAATAATCATAAGTATAGAACATAGAAGTAAACATGGGAAAAACATTCACTGGAAATGCAACGTATCGAAATCATTGCTAAACGCAATAAAATGTGCCGTCTTCTTTGGCCAATGCAGCACAATGTAATTCAAGCCAATAATTACTTTCCTATTTTATAATGTAGGAAGTATTTGTCAACGCCGGTGAAAGCAAACGCAAACGGAAGTAGCCGAAGCTGAATAATGACGATGAGTGAAGACACCGCTTCGTGTTTTGATTTGCGCTGTACTTTCCACTCAGTTGTGTGGGTTCGTATATGTTTAGATGTTGGTGTGAGTGTTTTCTTCCAACGCTGCAGTTCAACGTTGACTCGTCACAAACCGTTTGGCGCTGTTATCTGTCTCTTTAAATTCCAAAGAGTGAAGGGGGTCTGGTGGAACGTAACAGTCCAGCAAATGACTGATCACGCACATAGCGAAACATTGCATCGAGGCAAGCTTACTTCAGCGCAGAGGACAAAGCTTTAGGCCGACAACATAGTAGAAGCGATTCGAAGCGATTCGATTCGTTGGCAATAAGCGGAGCGCTTGCGTGAAAGCACCCTCTATGAGCGTTCTATGGGAATCGCCCAAACCAGCCATAGTGAAAGCGATGCGAAGAGGTGTAAAGCGTTCAGCAAAGCGACAGAGCTGTTCGTGTTGTGTTTTGACGCCTTCGAACGCAAGTGGACTGATTCTAGTGAGGAAAAATGGACACCGAAAATTTGAACAAATATTTTGCACTGCGCGCGCGACTGTAATGTTTTCAAAAACGCTTTCACTATGTCATAGGTTGCTTCGCTTGCCGCTGCATTTCGCTTTGCCAATTGCTATCGCATCGAATCGCTTCGAATCGCTTCTACTATGTTGTCGGCCTTACTTGTTGGTGAACGAGAAGATAAAGCATCGCAAACTGCTATTCGTGATGCGGCGAGTAGATGACAAAATCTGTACGCATTGTGGCAACCATACCGCAAAAACTCTCTCCTACAAATTTTGCGCTTGTGCTCGCGTCGGCCCGGCTTGGAGCAGAGAATAGCAGTCATCTTGGGTGGATGGAGGCGACTGGAGTTCGAAGACATGCTAAGACCTGCCCTATTAGGAATAAACGGCAGACAGAGAGTGGCAATTCTGAATATGTGTATTACATATATCTGCTTCGTTAACGATTGTAACGGTATAATTGATATACCTAGCTGAATTGAAGCAAATTGACGGTAAAACAAAAAAAAACTTTGTATAATAAAATGACAAATAAAACTTCACTTTTACAAAAAAAAATGGAACGACGAACCTGGTTAAAATTTACAAAAGAAGGTTAGGTTAGGTTTTTTTTTATTAAGGAGGCTTTCAGCCTGGGGCTGGTTCGCCTCCAGTTTCACAAACGTAGATATTTTCATAGAAATATGATTTTTCTGTTTTGTTGAACTGAATTTTTGCTCCCATCTTTGAAAAATAGGCTTGTATTTTATAGAATGGAACTTGCTCAATCCATACGTGATGATACATTGTTTAAAGCATGCACATTTTTTAGAAAACTGAGTTTAAATTCTCAAAAGTACGTATTTTTAAAGAACTTTTCTTGTTCAGCCAAGTTGAATTTCGGCTCTTTCTTTTGAAAAATTTTGCTGAATCCATACGTATTTTCATAGAAATTTGATTTTTCTGTTCTGCCGAACTGATTTTCGGCTCTTATCTTTGAAAAAATAGGCTTGTATTTTATAGAATGGACCTTGCTGAATCCATACGTGATGATTATTTGTTTAAGCATACACAAAGTCAGGTTTAAAATGACAAAGTACGTATTTTTTATTAAAATTTGGTTCTTTGTTCAGTCAAGATTGAGTTTGGCCCTGCGCTTTGGTGAGATAGCGTATAGGGCATCGTTGTGCCAATTTGGTCGTGGCACATTTCGAGTATGAGAGAGTGATTGCAGTTTGCTCAAAAGTGCCTGAGTAAAATGCAAGGACTTTCGATGATTACCCGTAGTTGTTACAGTGAAGATATACACCCATATTCTCGTTTATGCCTGGACGTGTTTGTCATACAGAAACATTTTTATTTGATTTTGTGTGGTGGATGGGTTTCGGGCGTGGACGGGCGTATGGGTGATAATATTAAGTTTACATTAGGATAACGTTGAAAAATTGAGAAATGTATCGCTTCAGTTTGAGAAGCACTTCACTTCGCAACCGATGAACCATTCTGACAGCCCACATTACCGTGCAGGCGCCGTGTGTTGACAGGGTCCAATATTGGACAGTTTGATGTTTATAAAGTACCATCAGTTAAAACTGTATTTTGAGCTTTATCTCTATACATTCTTAGGTGTTTATTAGAAGATTATCATGTTGGTGTACGCTGATTCAAAGAGTAAATGGTATTAACATTGAGCTGTTCATAGTTGGGCGTTGTTGCACAACATTTCATGTGAGTACCTACCAAAGTAGCCATATAATCACAAAATTACTTTAAATGTAGGTTCAGAGTGAGACAATGTCACTGAGATATGGTTAGTTGGGTATTCAGATGACTATTACTTTAAAAAAAAACTAATCCTGGTTGTATCTCTTTTTCGTTTGCATGAAACACTGTTTGATATTATTAACCGCACCGTGCCTTCATTCCGGGTGGTGAGCGAACCTGAAGAAGAAGAAGAGGATTACCATGAGCCCTTTCTCGGAACGGGTGTGTTGTTGATGGACCTGGTCTACGATTAAAGGTTGGATTCTGTGGTGATGAGTATCACAAAAAAGGTAAAATAAGTAGCACGATATTCATCGAAATGTAAGTATTATTGACAATAATCATAACAATCAACTCGTATATACATTGAAATACATATATAAAAGGGAACTCATTTTTAAGTCGTTATAAGAACTTGAAAGTTCCGGTACCATAATTGAAGAGCATTCTAAGCAGCCTCTGGCGGAACTTGAACGGAACTTTTAGAAAATAAATTAAAAAAGGTTTTTGTCCACTACACCAAATTCTATACTTAGTTCGCACTTTTATGAAAGTTAATTCTAAAGGCAGGTATTAATGTGAATTGATTTATCAGCATTAGTAGTATAATTGGGGCTGTTTGAAGAATTAAACCCAGTCCTTCTGCGTGATAGCCCCAGCACGAACCGCTACGTCATCTGAGATATATTAAAGTGAGCTGTTGTCCCGCCTACTGTTGGAGTTTTCAGTGCCAGCTGACTGACTTGAATACGAAACACAACACCTTGATGACTTGGTGTTTGCCCGCATGGTATTCCAAATTCCAACAATGCAATCGTAGATTGCATGCCGAATACACGGGTTCGAACCCAGGAAATTACTCTTTAATTATTTGTTTTGATAGAATGTTGATGCACTGCATAAATATAAGAATTATGATTTATTCGGGCCACTGATCAGTTCATATTTACATACATTAAATTTTGTTACTAATAAAGACTTGTGCGGATTGCTTCATGTGGATGAAAGTTCTATTTGAACTTTATGAAACTTGAAAGTTCTGTCAGAACTTAATTCGAACTTTATGGAACTTGAAAGTTCTTTCGGAACTTTATTTTAACTTTATGGAACTTGAAAGTTCTGTCGGAACTTTATTTGAACTTTATGGAACGTGAAAGTTCTGTCGGAACTTTATTTGTACTTTATGGAACTTGAAGGTTCGATCAGAAATTTATTTGAACTTTATGGAACTTGGAAGTGATTTTAATCGTTGAATGCGGAACTGTTGGTTACTTGTGGAGACGGTCCAACAGGGCCCCCGATTGAAGCGATTTGGATGGGGAGAGTGGGAATGCCAATTCCCTGTTGATTACATTTCGTTGATAAAGGGCGGGCTCCTCTCCCCACTTATTGGGGCATCTTCCTGTTTGGGGGCTTGTCTTTTTGACTTATTGGCTGATCAAGTTGCTGGAAGGAGATTCTTTATTGTTCCGTAGATGCGTATAGGCGACTTTGCCTATCGATCTACCCAATCCGTTTTTGGTCCTTCATACAGCAACATGTTGAGGACAATCAGAGGTTATAAAGCTTGATCAAGACAAACAAAGAAGAGAGCCCACTGCTGTCGGACTTAGTTTCCGTGCTACAATGGGTGGTAAACCAATATCATCATATCATCATCATCAGTCAAGATTGATTTTGGCTCCTTCCTTTGAATATTGGGCTTAGATTGTGTTGAATAAACCTTCCTGAATCTATATGTTTAGTTAGATTTTTTGAAGCACACACAATTGTTGAGGAAACTGGGCTTACATTTACATAGTATGTATTTTCATATCAATTGGAGTTTCCTGTTCTGACAATGTTATATTTGAATAAGGAGGAAGTATCGAAAACAGAACGTTTTTTACACACCATCTTCGGAAGATCAAGGCGACCACCTCCACCGGAACCTGGAAGGATCGACCAAACCTACGAGAACAGCGAGTGGTGTCAAGGCTGCGCACCGGGCACAGCAGAGTCTCCCACAACTTCGGAGGAACACCGTTCCGGAGGACCTGCGAAATCTGCGGAGTGCCAGCCACCGTGGAGCACATCCTCGTGAACTGCGCGGAGTTGGAAGACCTTCGGGCTGCCTTCGGCTTGGAGTCAATCAGCATTCGGAACCTGTTGGGCGACGAGGCCCCGGCAGCAGCCGCCCTCATCACCTTCCTAAAGGAGGCGAACCTTTATCACAATATCTGAGTGTTCCTTGTTTGTATTTCCGTTTTGTTGGCCCTTTTGGCAGTTTTCTACACCTTTTCATTATAGCAAGATAAATGTACCACAGCCAACATTGGGAATCTCCTTCTGAGAACCCAATATTTTTTCTCTTAAGAGATGAACTAGCCATATGGCTACAAATCTCTATAATAAAGGAAAAAAAAGAACGTTTTTTATAAGAACTATTACGTTTGTGGTATTTCGCTTAATGGTTTACCTGGAATTTATCAAAACCCAAAAATCAGTTGCTTTGATCTACATTATTACCAATGTTCTTCCTTGAAAGGATACAAAAACTTATGCGCGAAATGTCTTGTTGATAACGCGAGTGTTACACATAATAAAGTCAACATTTGCGGCTCCTGTTATGCATTAGTGTCAAAAATCACGGCTTAAAAAAATTATAAAGCGAAGGCTAAGAAAAATTGTTAACGTTTGAAATATAAGGGTTAGATGTGAAGAAAAACAAATATTTTTTTTTTGTTTATCTGAGTGCGGAAATACCATAATCTTTATTTTAGCTGCATTGATACAAATCTTCTAGCTTTTGAAATAGTCCTGGCCTGATTGGAGTTTTCTCGCCAGAGCACGGATACCTAGACCCTTGATGGCAGTGTCATCCACATTGACAAAATACCACCACCCAGATGGGGAGGAACATCTGACGTAAAGATGTTGAAAAGGATAGGACCAAGGAAGCTAGCCTGGAAAATCCCAGCCACGTTTCAGAAGGTGAATTATTCAAGAAGACCTGGAATAATCTGCCCGATAAGTAGTTTTGACGTAGGATTGCGTCTTTCGGCAACATATTGGGGGTGCAATTTCAAAAATCCAAAATCGACCGCATTACGAAAAGAGGTTAGGTTTTGATCACATATAACTCTGTCAATAGCTGATGGATTTTAATTGTAAACAAGCCAAACGATTGGAAATTTATCTACCAATCTGCTAAAATGAACACTTTATTAATTTTCAATAGGTCACTATTGAAAAATACACATATGTCACACTGTTGCAATGGTGATCAACATTATCACCGATTGTCTGCAAAAAGCGATTTCCCTAAAACAGACTTAAAAATCGAATTCCATCCGGTCTCACTGTACGGTGTTCATTCAATCACCGTGTGTGGTGGTGTCCTGTCGTCAGTGTCATCAGCAGCAGCAGTACTTTCGGCGTGTGGCGTTGAATATTGTTCTCCTGTACACAACGAAAGGCAGCCTGCAAGCAGCGAGCTGCAGAGCCCTCATGAGCATCCATAGAAGGAGGAAGAAGCCACACCGCTATGGATCGGAATAAGTTTCTTCGTGAGTCGCTGCGGGTCATCTATGCCAAGCGCGTCACCCTTGCTCCAAACAACATATAGCTCGCCAGCCTCATGCGTGTTGAACACCCTCAGCATTACTCAACCATCACGACAAAACGGTCCTTTTCAGGACCACCATGAATTTGTTAAAGAGTATGTTTTGAACATTTGTCAAGGTCATCAATCGGATGTCAGTTCCCGCAAGCAGCTACCCTAATAAAATTTGTATGGTTATTTTGCTTAACGACGGTTTTGGGGTATCATCAAAACCATTTGTGGAATAGTTCTATAATTTGGGTTATCGTTTGTTTATGGTATTTTTATTAGGGTAGCTATCAAGGCTAATCCAACCGGTGGGAACTAACGATTTTAAATTGGCTCACTACTTGACTAGCCTATTGGTCCCAAACAAATCGATTAACGTGCCCCATTCTAGTATAAATTCTAGTACTACACTATGTTTGTTTTGATTTGCTATGAAAGTTTGACAGATAAAATGAGGGGTTCGTGGATTTTCCTATGTTTCGAGGGGTGCATCGACTAGCTTGGGACCGAAGATAATACCAGAGCTGAGCCAAAAAGTTGAGCACGTTTCTTCGCGATCTACTAGTCTTAGAGTTACCTCTATGGCTCAACCTGGTCTATAGAAGGTGTGAAATTGTATGCCTGAATGTATTGGTGCAATTCGTTTTGCACTCGGCTTTCATTCCGCTTCGCACGATTCGTTTCTTTCGTTTACTCAATCACCCTTGTAGTGACGTCATAACGTTTGTTTCGATCGGCATAGGAAATTTAATATGAATTATAGAATTTTTGTATGTTACCCAAATTTATGAATGGCCTGCCACTAAATGTTGAGATAATTAATTGATTATTGAATTTCACACTGTGTATATCATGAAAAAGCAGTCCGTTTGTGAGTTCACATTAGCGTCCATTCACCGAAGAAGGAGGAAGAAGCCTCACCGCTACTGATCGGGATCTATTTTCGTGAGTCTCTGTGGGTCATCTATGCCAAGCGCGTCACCCTCGTTCCAAACAACATACAGGTCGCCAGCCTCATCCGTGTTGCACACTCTAATAGCTCAGCATTACTCAACCGTAGGTACCGTCCGGTAGGCTCAGATTCTGTGATTGATGTGTTTTCCCTAATACATATTTCATTTCCGCACCGCTATCATCTCCAAGAACATCGAGGAAAAATTTCCACAGTATTGTTCTTAACTAGCTTCCAAGCTTCCAACCCATCGGTCCTTTTCAGGACCACAAATGACCGATAAAAGAGTTAACCAAAGAGTAAGAGCTTAAATCCAAGAAATATCGTCCAGGATTGGCTTGTACAACATGGACATCGACAGAGCACCTGAAAAACAGAACTCTCAAATTGCACGAAATTTTTCACTGATAAAGAGTTAAGAAATCTTTTTAATATTTACTTTACTTTAGCTGTGACATCATAACTACCTTTCGTAATCCTACGTCAAATCTACGGTCGTGTCTTGGATACAATCTCTTACTTTTTTGGTGATCTTAACAAGAAAGATCGGGAAGTTGTATCGATGCAGCTTGTACACGGCAAAAAATCCGATCTACGAAATGAGAAAAATGACTCATGATTTCATGAACAAAGCGTATTTTCATGTTATGAAAATACACCATGAATAATATTCATGATATCATGAACAACTTTTGCTTAACGCAGCAAACATTCCCAAAATCATGAATCATCCGAGTTGAAATCATGAGCTATATTCATGGGTTTAACTTTTAATCAAAAAATGTAAAAAGAATAAAATAAAGCATGAAACTGGATTCGAACCAAGAACCTTGAGATCACTAAACTCATACTTTGACCACTAGACTATCAGTACTTATGTAAGATGGAAGGCAAAAGACGTATAATAGATACCTATGTAGTGCGGTTTATGAACACGGTTTGCAAAGTACGTATAGTAACGCTTTTAGCGGTCTTGATTCCTCTGCATTATGAAATCATGAATTTCCATCCCGAAATCATGAATCATTGCTACGATTTCATGGGATGGCAAGTTTTTTCATTTCATGATTTTTTATTCATGAAAATGGAATCGGATTTGTTTCCGTGATTTCCAGATTTATCTGGCACAGCCAGAGAAATTTTTGCTCTGCCAGACAAACTTTTTGAGAAATCTGGCAGCTTCCTATGTTAATTTGCTGTGCCAGATTTTCGCCAGACATTTTTTTCGGGTTTTGCCAGATTTTTTCTAAATAAGCCTGGCATCTCTGCTAGACCATCATGCCATACATTGTCGAAATTCTTCTCAACGTCCAACAATGCCATGGCAGTTGTTCCGCTTGATGATGTTAGTAACCCGTGCGAGTTGGTGGATGGTAGAGCGGCCTTTCCTAAACCCGAATTGCTCTTTGAGAAAGATGTTATTTTCATTTGAAAATACCAGCAGACGGCTGAGTATCAACTTTTCGACTAGCTTCGAGATGGAGGACAAAAGGTTGATGGGGCGATAGCTCTTGGCACTGGTAGGGTTCGCTTGTGGATTATAATGACTTTGACTAGCTTCCAGCATGCAGGGAAGTAGCCAAGCACCCAACACTTATTCAAGACCGCTGCAAGGTGCTCGAAGAAGTCAACACTCAAGTTTTTCAACTCGAGGTCGACCACTCCTCCTTCATGTTATCTCTCGCACAGAAAAAAAAATCTCTCGCACAGACATCATTTTCCAGCTCGTGCGCAAATTTGCCTTCCATAGCGCTTTCTGACAAGACGGTCGATCTGATCGGAGCTCGGTGAAAACTGATTACAGCTTACGCCGAGACAAAGTGGTGGGTGCAACTCAGTGGGTAACGCGTTCTTCGGGGGATAGCTGTACGTTAGTATAGTGGAAGAGGAAGAGCAGCCGAAATCTTCTTCATGCCTTTATTTAACGTCGGTCTCTGTTTCACAATCTAGTGCCAATCACGGACGGACATCGATTGCCATCCATTGCCGGCAATCGAATGTGCAGGAAGGCAGCTTTCACACCTTGTAGGGGGCATGAAGTAGTTCGCCTCCTCGTGGTGTGCCCTGGAAACGCTACCCAACCCAAGGGAGAGATATTGCGGCTAAACGAACTACCGCAGAGTAAGGACGCTGGAACCCCATCCAGCTCGTCCCAGGAGGTCGATAAGCCCTGCACAAACCCTCGTTGTGCAAAGGCAGGAGTGACACCGGGTTCTTAGAGTGCTTAGCACACGCAGCTGGTAAGCGGTCACATCTATCCTGTTTGGCCCTGGACAGTTGGCTGGCTATCACGTCTGCTCTAGAACTCAGGCGAACAACTAACAGCGAACAAGAAGCGGAAGGCCCTGCACAGCTGCTCACTGTGCAGTAGCGAGTGTCACGTCTAGTGATGCGCCGTAGCGCAACCGGCCCCCTCCCATGACGTAATGCTTTCGGGCGGTTCCGGGGAAGGCAAGGGCCTAGAGCACAGGGTAAGGTTTAGTGGGTCGGGAGTGCTACTTCTCCCATCCCCACACCCTGAGTTATCTTCTCAGATGTCTGGAAGCAGATTCCCCCCTGTAAAAAAAAAAAAAAAATCACCTGCGTACGGTATCGAACCCATTAAAACACACATGGGCCGGGACCAACGGCTTTACTTCCCTTCCGAAGGAAGACGTGACCAGAGATTTTTATGCCTCAGAAAAATCCCACCGACCTCGGCTGGGATTGAACCCAGAACCATTGGAGTGAGAAAGCAGTCACGCTTACCACTACACCACTGGCGCTGGCAGAGCAGCCGAAATGTTCGTCTACAAAAGGGTCTGCTAAATCGCTTCCACTATCAGCTTCACCAATCACCAGCTAGTACGGGTGATAAATAATATCCGAAGTATCAAAACTGTATCCAAGTCTACAGCCATGGCCCTGCTAGACGTTGAAAAGGCATTTAACAATGTCTGGCATGACGGACTTGTGTACAAGCTTTGTAACTTCAACTTCCCATTACAACTGGTTAAAATCATCCGTAACTACCTCTCCAGCAAAGGTCGTTTAAGGTATCGACATTCGACCTCCGACATTCCTCCCCTCGAAAACCTTTTTTTTTTTTTGTTTGTCATCTCAAAACTTTTTTGAAACTGCAATGAGGTAAGAGTGCCAACCCCTAATACCCCGTACAGACTATGGCTTATATCATGTAATATAGGTTGTCTTGCAATGAGCACTCATACATCTAGTTTTCACTGGAAATCCTATGTATGAGCGCTCATTGCAAGACAGCCTATCACCCCTATTCTGTATTGGGGTGTATATTACATGATATAAGCCTTAGTCTCTACGGGGTATTACCGAAGACTTAAATGCGCAATGAAGCAATTTCTTTGATATTTTTGTATAATTTTATTCATAAATATAGGGGTGGAACTCTTGTCCCGTGAAAGGTTCATTTTTAAAAAGATGATTTCGACCAATGGCCAGTATTTTACTAAATTTAGTCTTGGATGTGATATTAAAAAAGGACAACAACAAAAGATATTATTTGCATTTTTTTTTGTATTACATTAAACGATACATAAGAAAGTGTACTGTTTGACACTAGTCTGATTATTTAAAATATATGAGTAAAAACAGCCTTCAAATTAACACAAATTCCAATGGTTGTTAAAAAAGAATTTGATTCATTACAGTGCTCAAAACATAGGGTTTAAAAAAATATATGTTTGTGTTTCAAATCCTTATTCTCTACCTGCAATCACCATTTCATTATAATCACTAGTAATTATTTTGTATCAATATAACACCACATGTGAATGTGGCAATAGCCAATCTTTGTTAGTTTTTATTGCTACTATTCTTCCCTTATCTCTCTAAGATTAAGCAGATGTAACATGTAAAACTACTGAATAGTATAGAATATAAAGATCATATAGAAGAACAGTTAGTAATTCTTCAGGGATTAATCCTATGCGGTGTCAGAAGATCGAGCGCCCTCGGGATGTCCCCATTGACAGAATCAAGCAGCTGAGTGAGCCAAGCTCCCTCGTTGCTGAAGCCCATGGCCATCATGGCATGAACGGCGTGATTAACGTGAGGCTCTGAAAAAGAAAGTCGATTACAAACAGCTCCCGACTAGTATTGGTGTGATGTAGGTTGACTTACTGTGACTGTAGATGGCATTCACGATGGGTGTAGCTTGAACAGTCGGAACCATAACTGCTGGAAGAGGGGATGGTGTTACTTCTTTCGGAGCGGAAGCGGGAGTAGGTGGAGTCGAAGTGGCTTTGGTCGATGCAGCTGCTTGTTGTTCGGCTTCGAGATGTTGCTTCAATGCCTTACCCAACTGCTCGTAATCTATTGGTTTGGAGGTGCTTCCATTGTTGGAAGATGAAGCGGAACCTGCCTCTGGATAACTCCCAGCCGCAGTTGCAGCTGGAGTAGCCGGCATAGAAGATGCGGAGGCAATCGGCTCTACTATATGCACATTAGTAGCTTCCCCAGCGACTTCTACGCTCTCTGTCGACTTTGGTGACGTTTCCTCTATATCCACAGGGATATCTACCAGGGTCCATCTCTTTTCCGATCGAGCGGCGGCTCCAATGGAATCATCATTGTCACTTAACAACGAGACACTGCTGACCGAAGAGCAATCATCATCGTCGCTGGTCGTCAAGCTAGCATCCATTTTTCCCAACTTCTTCTTCAACTGTGGCTCCGCCATCAAAACAGCTTCCAACTTCCTTTCTAGTTCAACGATAGGATCCATCTCAGTTGCCTTGCTGCTAGTTCCAGCCCCACCTGGAGGAGTTTGACTGGGAGTGCTCATTGTAGGCGTATTGGCCGTTTCCGTGGTTTTATCCTTCTTTTCCTCCGTCGGAGTTTGCGTCTGGGCTGGTTTCGGTGCTGCGCTATTGGCACGGATTTCGATGTTCATTCCAAGTGGATCCAAAATCTTTGAAAATGTTTGATTAATTTTCTGAATGCTCTCAGGGGTTGGAGCTAGCCAGGAAAGATCGATCATGTCGATTTGTTTGGGGCTACTCGAGGAAGCAGCGCTTGATGTTGCGGTTTTTTTCGGCTGCGGCTCCTCGTTCGCGGGCGAAGATGCTGAAGCTTCTTGATGTGGTGCATCACCAGAAGTAGTTTTAGCCTCCGGTTGTTGAGTCGGAGCCGAAGCCGATGCTGATGCTGAGGCCGAAGCTGAAGTGGAAGTCGTAGCAGAGCGACTCGTTGACATGGTCGCAAACAGAGGACAGTTGGCCACTGATGCACGGGCAGCTTCCTCCGCGGATTCCGCAGCGGCAGCGGCGGCAGCAGCTGCGGCATCGGCAGAAATGAATGCCGACTGGATGTTGGCCGGATCGATGACCTGATTGATCAGATGTGAAAAGTTAAACCCATGCCCAAAACGGTAACGATGACCACCGCGGCGTTCTTCCGATGACTTGGCGCACCGCTCGCGGCGTTGCTTACGTTCCTTGCGTTCCTTTTCTTCGCGACATTCCTTGGATTCGTCTCGGTCCCGGCTGCGGGTGGAAAATGAGTGTTGATTAATAATATGCAATTCTCGCTGAAACCGGTTCACCGGTTTTTCGAGGTTTTAAAATATTGGATGATTTTAATTAATATAATAGGTATATTATTATAGTAGGGTAGAGAACTACTTCGTCCTAATCGCCCATTTTGGGCCCATCGAGCAAAAAACTTCAAATAAATCCATGATTTCAGAGTTAACAAGTCAATTATGCATTTGGTACGATACTACCGAGCGAAGTCAATGAGAACGCGTGATATGAAGGTTTGCACCAATTATTCCCAAAAAACAAAAGAAGCGCTCCGACTGAATCAATTTTTATCTTCATCCGATAGACCGAAGTTAATTAATTGGCGTTTCAATGGCGTTGCAATGCGTTAGGCCGAGTTTAGAATCCGTAGGCTGAGTTTGGCCTCAAGAAGCAGTGTTAGACTTTTGATAATATCTCAACGATTGGTTTCTCTTTATCAAATCTTACGGTACGTACGGAAAGGTAAATGAATTTGGAAGTCATCAGTAATAATAACATTCCGTTTGGTGCTAAACTGTGCTAGATTAAGAAAGACTAAGTAGGGGTTTTGCTTGATAGGCCGGAAATAGGGTAGTTAACCCTATCTAAATTATTGCATAAAACCATAATGATACCATTAGAAAGGAAATCGTCCGGGTTTTCATTCGGCATGTTTAGACATTTTGGCGGTTTTATTGTTTTATTGTTGTTTTACATCAACAGGCTGGATGAAGTCCCAATGATGTTAAGCTTATCAACTATAGCAAAAAAAATACATTCAAGCATGGTCATAACATAAAAAAAAACATTAAAAAACATATATCTTATAGTCAGTTACTCCTGCCGGTGAAAAACAGAAGAAAACTTTCGACGAAGCGCATCACGGGAGAGATGAAAGTCGAAAACAGATGCAACTCTGTTGAATGTTCTCTGCAGTCCGCAAATCGCACCGTATGCTCCATAATTTGCGCGACGTAGAGGCAGTCTTAACATAAGGCTATTACGAAGCGGTCGGGGTTGAACATTCAGGTCAATTTGCCTCAGGATAGTCTCGCAATCTGTCCTTCTAGTCCGGAGAAGTTCTAGGTCGATAAGTTGACAACGACTTTCGTAACTGGGTAATCGAAACGGATAATTCCAAGGCAATCTATGCAACGGAAAACGAAGAAAGCGACGTTGAACAGATTCAATTCTCTCGGCACCGTTGTTGTAGTTTTGGTTCCAAACTGCTGAACAATACTCAAGCGTCGATCGAACAAGCGAACAATAGAGAGATTTTAGACAGTAGATATCAGTGAAGTTTTTAACTATCCTAAAAATGAACCCTAAAGTTCTTGACGCCTTATCGACAACATATGCAATGTGTTGCTTGAATGAAAGCTGCGAATCCAAGATCACACCCAAGTCTTTCACCTGATTCATGCGTTCGATTGTCGAGCCAAGCAGGTCATAGCTAAATATTATCGGTTGTTGTTTTCGTGATAACGCATAATAGCGGAGCACTACCATTCTGTTTAACCTGCACCAACTAGCGAATACATTCAGCTGACGTTGAAGAAAGTGACAGTCAGCAATCGAATGGATTTGTATTCGTAGGAAGATTTTGAGGACATCTGCATATGATAACCGAGGAGCTTCGATGACCAGATGCACGTCGTTGAAGTACAGTATAAAAATACGGTCCCATCCCATGTGGCTTCCCTGAGGTATACCTGATGTGGCGAAGAAGCTAGCTGATCTGCAATCTCCTATGGCAACCTTTAGTTGGCGACCGGTAAAATATGATCGAAACCAACTCAGAAGATTACCGCATACACCGAGCCTGCCGAGTTTAGCAATCGCAATAGCGTGGTTCAACTTGTCGAATGCTGCGGATAGGTCTGAATAAATAACGTCCGTTTGAAAGCGATCCGACATGCTTTCGGTTATATACGATGTGAGACACAGCAGATTGGTGGTTGTAGAGCGGCCGACAGTAAACCCATGTTGATCAGCACTCAAATACTGCTTGCAATGGGACAGCAACGGTTCCATGATGACTAGCTCGAATAGCTTCGAAACGGCATTTAACGATGTAATTCCTCGATAGTTATCCACAGCTTGTTTCCTTCCTTTTTTGTGGACGGGAAACATGTGCGCAAATTTCCAGCAAGATGGAAATATGCCACTGGAGAGAGACATTCGGAACAGGCGAAGAAGCGGAATTAACAAGCTAGCAATATGTCTCTTCAAAAATACAGATGGAACTCCATCAGGTCCTGGATTGAAGGATGACTTGAGCAGAGTCGCGGCCTTAGAAATCATCTCAGCATTGACATCAATTGCACCCAGCGTTTGGTCATTTACTGGAACGTTCCTGCACGGTAAGAAAAAAGTACACAAAAGGAAGTTCTTTTCACTCATCTCGGCACTTTAGTGCAGGAACCTAAAAGTAGGTAAAGCGGGTCAAAGTAGTTTTCATTTACTTGTGTGCAATTCGTATGGAATTTTCCACTCGCTTTCTACCCAAAAGTAAGTTAGTTGTACCCAAAGGTAGGTAAATATGACTATACTCAACGTTGGGTTCCCACACTTTACTACCCTTGTTGGGTGGTTTTGCTTCTCCGTCTTTGACAACATTAGAAGGAGGAAAGGAGACAAACTAGTCAAAAGTAGGTAAAAGTGAACTGGCCGTTGGGTACTTTTTTCTGACCGTGTGGCAGCCAGGTTAATATGGTCGTCAGTTAGTATCTCATTAGTCAATACACTGGCAAACTTTTCGGAAAAAAAGGTGGCATATATCCTGAACGGTGCCAGCAACTTCTCCGTTGAATTCCATAGACGATGGGAGGCCGGATTCCCTGCGTTGCTAGTTCACGTAGTTCCAAAAGAATTTCGGGAGTAGCTTAAGTTTGCGCTGGATGCCTCGTTGGAAACTTGAAAAGCATTCACGACTGACTCGCTGGTACATGTGATTCAGCCTCACATAATGTAGTTTCAGAGGAAGCGTGCGATACTTCGTAAATCTTCTCAATGCTGCTCTCTTGATTGACTTCAACCTACGTAGCTCTCTCGTTTGCCAGGGTCATATTTAAATTAGCCGCTAAATTGGATTTTTTTCTTAAGCCAACCTCCCACCAATTGAAAAACTTAGCATGTCATTTAAAAGCTGAGACTTTTTCCTATAAGAAATACTATTTTTTTTAAATCCAATATTTCTGATAAATTTAAAACATGCCAAATGAAAGCCCTGACGAAAGGTATGCAAACATTAGGGCTTTCTGGAAGAACTTTTAGAGATATATAGATGTAATTCATTCAAAAAAAATATATTTCTTAAACTGCTTGAGCCTAAGTTTACGAGGGAATCTCATCATTACTTAAGGAATTTTATAATTTTCTTAGTAAGGATATTTAAAAAAAAAATACATTTTAAAATACATAGGATTAACTACCCCATTTCCGGCCTATTAGGCACAACCCGCGCTTAGTCTTTCTCAATCTAGTGTAGTTTAGCACAAAACGGAATATTATTATTACTGATGGCTTCCAAATTTATTTACCTTTCCGTACAGATTAGAGCAACCAATTGTTGAGATATTGTTAAAAGTCAAACACTGCTTCTTGACGCCAAACTCGGCCTACGGATTCTAAACTCGACCTAATGCATTGAAACGTCAATGAATTCACTTCGGCCTATCGGATGAAGATAAAAACTACAATGGACAGCCGGTTGTTACTAGAGACCGAGAATACCTCTTCATCTCCACGGCTGTCTCGGGAAGGATAGTTGTGTGAGTGAGAAAGGTTATTTTTAGATTAGGATTCACTGTGGTAAGTGATGCGATCGGTTAAAGCAGAATTTGTTTTTTTTTATTTAAATCTAGTGGAGATAGAATAAGGCAAAGTGAAAAACTGCAAGGAGGGGACAGGCCTGGGATTGAACTCCCTACCTTCTGCTCAGTAAGCAGAAACGGTAACCACTGAACTACCAAACCTCGTCGTAATGCTACATCGACATGTTTTGTCTAGGAATGATTCTCTGATGACTGTGTTGGGGAAGCAGCATATGCATGTACGTAATTGGTGGATTTGTTAGTTTATTTGACGCTTTTGGACAATGCTGGACATTTACCACTGTTTCAATAGTTTCTTGTAGAAAATCAACATTCGGAAGCATTGTTATCGTTGCGTAGCCATATTTCTGATCGATTGGTGATAAAATTATTGAAATTGGTCCAGCGGCAGCTGAGTTATTAACGTTCAAAATCTTTCATAATTTGTTACATGTTCCATTTTCGGTTTTCACAAAGTGTACCCCCATATAGAAATCAAAGACGTAGTCCTACGTCAAAATTGATTCGGTCGGAGCGCTTCATTTGTATTTGAGAATATTGGGTGCAAACATTCATATCACGCGTTCTTATTGACTTCGTTCGGTAGCATTGTTTGCTCTATTAATGATTAGAAGAAAAGCAGCTTGTGTTTCAATAAATAGCAGCCAAGTTCCAGGAATATGAATCAGTTCGATTGTTTGTATTTGAATATTGCGGGGTTGTCAACAAACTACGTAGCATTACGTCAGATTGTTGAGGAAAAACGTCCTCTTTTAGTTTTATTATCTGAAACTCATATTGTAGAAACTGAAGCTTTTGATCAGTATAGTATTCCGGGATATATTGTTGCTGCTTGTTTATCACATTCTAGACACACTGGTGGTGTTTCTATTTATGTCAAAGAATCAGTTCAATTCAACCTTCGTACCAACGAAGTTATTGATGGCAACTGGTTCTTGGGGATTTTAACATTAATTGACGTGATAACAATTATTCGAATCATTTGAAGCGTTTAGCTGAGTTTTTTTAATTTTAAGCAAACGGGAAATGAGTAGAACTTGACCACGTTTATTCCAATTTTGATTCCTTTTGTTCAGTTACGGATACTGATTTGAAAATAACCGATCATGAGACCTTAGTGATTATTGTCTTAGACCATGTTAACGATAACGATAATTTTGTAAAATTGAAGTGCTGGAGGAAATATTCGAAGCAAGCTGTTTCGAATCTTGTTGCGAGGAGCGTGGATTTTCCATTCGCGGCCGGTAACTTAGATGAATCTACAGCTGTTCTTAATAACGCTTTGAAAACGTGTACTAATCAACTAGTTGAGCAAAAGCTGGTACAATTTGGATCTCTTGCGTCTTAAACGGAAAAGGGACAAATGGCACAAAAAGTTTTGTAGATCAAATAATGACAATCATTGGGCTAGGTACACAATCGCGCGTAATAAGTATTCACAATCGATAAAGAAACCTTTGTTGTGAGTATGTTCAAAGGAAGATTGATCAGCATCAAAACAACAGCAAAGAGTTATGGAAAATTTTGAAATCTTTATTAAAACCTAGTAATTGCAAACCGCGGTCCATAACTTTTAATGGCACATTAGAACAGTCAGAACAAGTAATTGCAGCTAAGTTTAATGATTATTTTGTAGACAGTGTTTCATTGGTTAATCAATCAATTAAATTGGTCGATGAACCTGACGAAATAAAACAGTCAGTTAATAGTAGTTGTAGATATGAAGTATTTCACCCAATTGCATTAGATGAACTTAGAGTTATTTGTTTTTCATTAGGAAAATCGCCTGGACAATGCGAAAGTCGATTGAACATGTTACGAATTATTACCAGCAAGCACACCAACAATAACCGAGACGTTGGGCTGCGTAACCGATAAACTCGCACCAACTTTCAACGATGCATCCGCCGTGTGTCCGGCCTTCTTCCTTGCACTCCCGCAGCATCCACGTGTGTCGAGGCTGGAATCCTCTCCTTTCGATAGATATTCGCAAAAGCCGTATGTTCCAAAGCCTTCCTGGAGAAGACGACCGGTGATGACGAGGGAGTGTTCCTCCTCAAAGAGGCAAACAAGCTCCTTCAAGTTTTCACCCACCAGAACCTCCCCCAGTGTCCAGGGTCCACTGGGTCGGAGACGAAGCGTGGGACTACTCTCCACCTAAGATCATATGAGCATTAAATAAACCAACCAAAGAAAATCTGAGCCCCCACACTGTGGTCCCGCGCTTCAACGAGCTCATTAGAACAACGCTGAATGAATACGAGCTCATTTATACGGATGGTTCAATAACAGCGAGCGAAGTCGGCTATGGCGTTTTCGGCCCCAACCTAGATACCAGCAGAGACCTTCCTAAGCCTACGTCGATCTTCTCGGCTGAGGCAGCTGCCATCTTCTCAGCCATTACGGAGTCCAGTTTTTCCTGGAAGGCCATCATTACCGATTCGGCCAGTGTGCTGAAGGCCCTTGAGAGTCCGAAGAACCGACATCCGTTGGTGCAAGCAATCAGAATGGCTTCGAACAGTAACACCGTATATGTCTGGGTTCCCAGACACTGCAATATCAGTGGAACGAGGCTGCGGACAAGCTGGCAGCGATCGGCAGATCGAAAACCCCAGTGGAACCGGAAGTCCCTGGATCAAAACGACCATCGCTTCGGCATAGGACAAGGAATGGGCTAATACCCGAGACCCTTTCTTACGGAAAATAAAAGGAGATACGAAATGCTGGTCCGACACCAAAAACTGGAAGGACCAGAGAGTACTGTCCAAATTACGCTGCGGCTACACCAGATTCTCACACGATCTCGGATCCCGTGATGGATTCCACAAACAATGTATGGGGTGCTCAACCAAAATAAATAATAAATTGCCCTGCACATCAAAACCAATACGGTATCGGTCTCAGCATCAGAGACACATTATCCAATAACCCAGACAGGGAAAGATCACTTCTCGACTTCCTTAAAGACACAAGCTATTATCAATCTACGTAGAACCCCACAACGAACAATGACACGACAACGAACGAACGACGGCACTTGGACATCACCAGCTCTCTAAACGACATGTCAAACGGAAGAACAACGATGACAACCCCACAGGCTACGGATATTGACTCTCTCTCTCGGAAATTAACCACAACTTCGTTCACCTTCCTTACTGTTACAACAATCGACACAGAACTCTGAGATCCTTAAACTCTGCAACAAACACTATGTAATTTATTTATTTTCTCTCTCGGGGACCCCTTCAGGAGCCCCTTACCTTCAAAGAGACGAACCAGCTAAAGGCTGACAGTCTCTATAATAAAGCAAAAAAAAATATCGGCTGGAGTAGTTAATGTTAATGCTAGAGTTATTCAAGATTGCTTTCATGTCATATTGCTGGTCCTTATTAATGAATCATTACAAACTGGACATGTGCCACAAATTTGGAAGGAATCCTTAGTGGTCCCTATTCAAAAAGTTGCAGGAACGATTAAAGCCGAAGAGTTTCGTCCCATCAACTTGTTGCACACATTAGAGAAAATCTTAGAACTTGTTGTTAAAGGCCAGCTGTTGGAGTATTTAAATAGTAATAGTTTGTTGATAACAGAACAATTGGGATGTTGGGAAGGTCATTCTTGTGAAACCGCGTTGAATTTGGTATTAGCGAAGTGGAAAAATAACTTGGAGTGTAAAGATACGATTGTTGCTGTTTTTTGGATCTTAAACGCGCTTTTGAAACAATTTCTAGGCCCTTATTGTTAAGATCAATCAAGCGATTTGGAATTACGAGTACTGCATATAAATGGTTTGAAAGCTATTTGTCTGACAGAACTCAACGGACTGTTTTTAATGATTCTGTTTCCAGTCCCGTGGGGAATACCCTTGGAGTGCCCCAGGGAAGTGTATTAGGGCCCCTGTTATTTATTATGTATATTAATGACTTGCGACGTGTTTTACGATTTTGCGACATTAATCTTTTTGCAGATGCTACTGTGTTATGCATTGCAGCTAAGGATTTAGATGATGCCGTTTTACACTTGAATGAAGATTTGCGTTCTCTAAGTAGATGGTTGAAGTATAAGCAGTTGAAATTGAATACAAGTAAAACTAAATGTATGGTAATTTCGCGGAATCGAGTAAATGAGAGCGTCTCTGTTTTAATTGATGATGAGACTATTTGTATTTAAAATAATTCATCTGACAATTTAGTCTTAATGAATAAAATTCGAGCTAATTTAACACAGACCTAATCCGATTTACAAAACGTTCGGTTGGTTCATTGAACTCGAAAAACTCTTCGACAGTCGTAAACGCACGAATACACGCTGAGATTGGTTCGTTGTTCCCAAACATGGTTCGGTGAAAACTTGGTTGCAGTAGCGTTGTATTCCGAAGAGATCTGCTCGACACACGAAAGTTCAACATCGCAAGCAGGTCGGGGGCATCAGTTTCACCATTCAACAGCTTAGCAATAAGCAACGATTGCTGTACTTTCCGTCGTTGTTCCAGTGCGTCTAAGCCCAACAGTCGGCATCTATCAGGATACGGCGGCAAATTGTCAGGTTCACTCCAAGACAAGTTTCTCAGTGCCAGACGAATGAACCGTTTCTGAACCCGTTCGATCCTTAGGCACCACGTGAAATGCTGAGGATGCCAAACGACGGACACATTTTCCAAAATTGGACGGACAAGTGCACAGTACAATGACTTCCAACAATGTGGATCCGAAAAATCCTTCGCAACTTTGGAAATAAAGCCCAACTGTCGCGTTACTTTCGATATGATCGCTGAACGGTGTAAATCAAAAGTCATTTTTGTGTCTAGTTGAACCTCTAGATCAGTCACACTGGTAACTCTGGTAAGAGTATCGCCGTCGATATGATAGTCAAAAAAATGGATGTACCATGCGGTGAAACGTGATTATCTGACATTTTTCCACGCTAATAGTCAGTTCCAGAACAACTTGTGAAAAGGGCATACAAGCTTTTTGTAAACAAACCTTTGTAGGCCCTTTTCTCACCAACCGAAGGTCGCCCACGCAAACCAGCAATATCATCGGGAAGGGGAAAGTGTCCCCTACCCGGTGATGTTAAAGGTTTGCGTTGGGTGGCGAGAAAAGGGCATAAGAAGGTTTGTTTACAAAAAGCTTATATGCCCTTTTCACATGTTGTTCTGGAGTTTGTTTCTCTGGCACCAATCGGCAAACAAAGTCAGCGAGTTTTGCGAGCCAACAATCTTCTTGTGTGCGCACCACAATGTTTAGCTTTAAATTATCTGCCTAGACCAGTTTGAATCCTTCGCCCAGAACCAAAGCAGCATCGTTGAAGAACAGAATAAACAGCAACGGTTCGAGATTACCACCTTGTGGAACTCCAGAGTTGTTTGAAAACGGCGAAGATACACAACCCTCAACCTTCACTCGAAGTACACGCTCTGAAAGGTAGGATTCCAACCAAAAAACCAATTGCATAGAAACTCCAAGACAACTTGTGTAACAGTATGTTATGATCAATTTTATCGAACGCCGCCTTCAGGTCGGTATAAATTACATCGACTTGCGCTTTTTCCTCTATACTTGTTATGCACTTCAACGTAAAATTCAACAAATTGGTGGTAACCGATCGTCCGGGCATGAATCCGTGTTGATCAGTGGATATGTAGCTTTTTGTTGCATCGAGAATAACTCCTCCCACTATAATCTCAAACAATTTTGAGACAGCTGAGAGACTCGTGATTCCCCGATAGTTAACAACATTGTAACGATCACCACGTTTGAAAATGGGTGTCATAAACGATATGCGAGGGAATTTTGCTTGCTGAAGTGAGCGATTGAAGATATCACACAACGGTTGTGCTAAAGCGGCAATACAACGGCATGTTATAACTGCAGGCAAACCATCAGGACCAGGGACAAACGAACGTTTCAGTTTATTTGCAGCCAATGAGACCATTTATGGATTTACAGCAAATAGTCCAAACTCAACAAAATCAGCGGGAACATCACTGGTGGCTGCACATTGTAGTCGAAATACGTATCTGTCATGGATACAAAAATTAATTAAGTGGAATTAAATGGAAGATAAACCCTTTTGCTGTTTTATTTAGCATTCCGCTAACAACCCAATTTCATTACTTCATTATGATGGCTACCAAGCCTTTGGGGATTTTCCTTATTAGAGATTTGTATAGATTTTTCTCCTTTAGCTTACTTAAATCTTTGGTTTTTATTAGTTAGGTAGGTTCCGATTCAACACATTGTAGTTTCATTTTTATACCTATGATCTTGACTTTTTTACCTAGGGGATGAGTACTTAAGGGGGTTAGATTTTGATAAGTTCTTTAGTGGGAATGACACTGATGAAGACTGCACATTGTAGTCGAAATACGTATCTGTCATGGATACAAAAATTAATTAAGTGGAATTAAATGGAAGATAAACCCTTTTGCTGTTTTATTTAGCATTCCGCTAACAACCCAATTTCATTACTTCATTATGATGGCTACCAAGCCTTTGGGGATTTTCCTTATAAGAGATTTGTATAGATTTTTCTCCTTTAGCTTACTTAAATCTTTGGTTTTTATTAGTTAGGTAGGTTCCGATTCAACACATTGTAGTTTCATTTTTATACCTATGATCTTGACTTTTTTACCTAGGGGATGAGTACTTAAGGGGGTTAGATTTTGATAAGTTCTTTAGTGGGAATGACACTGATGAAGACTGCACATTGTAGTCGAAATACGTATCTGTCATGGATACAAAAATTAATTAAGTGGAATTAAATGGAAGATAAACCCTTTTGCTGTTTTATTTAGCATTCCGCTAACAACCCAATTTCATTACTTCATTATGATGGCTACCAAGCCTTTGGGGATTTTCCTTATAAGAGATTTGTATAGATTTTTCTCCTTTAGCTTACTTAAATCTTTGGTTTTTATTAGTTAGGTAGGTTCCGATTCAACACATTGTAGTTTCATTTTTATACCTATGATCTTGACTTTTTTACCTAGGGGATGAGTACTTAAGGGGGTTAGATTTTGATAAGTTCTTTAGTGGGAATGACACTGATGAAGACTGCACATTGTAGTCGAAATACGTATCTGTCATGGATACAAAAATTAATTAAGTGGAATTAAATGGAAGATAAACCCTTTTGCTGTTTTATTTAGCATTCCGCTAACAACCCAATTTCATTACTTCAATATCAACTCTATACTTTTATCTCCTCATCTATCGTAGGTATAAAAATTATCACTTTAGTCTGTTAATTGAAATTAGCATCTTCAACTATGTATATCGTTGACTTCACGCAGAAGTAATACACCGAATTTTTATTGATTTTTTAGCAATTCAAAAACCCAGTAAATGAATCTAAGTGTGTAAAGAATTTCGTGTATGTTCAGGAAATTCTGGAGCAGTTAAAAAAGTCTCATCTTTAAAATGTATCGTAAATCAATAAATTAATTAGAATTCATCTTAGATATCATTTGATCTCAATAAAAAAAATTGAACAATCGTGCTGATTTGACGCGGTTTTAATACATGGTTGGCGCGGATTTGGCGCGAATTTTATTTTAAACGTTATCCTAGATGAAGGAAAAATAAAGAATTGTAATTTTTTTTTCAACAAAAAAAATATTTAGGATCCCAGATTTAAAAAAAAAAATCATTATTACAGGCCCTGAAAAATATTCAGGGTTCTTACAATTTAAAGAATTTTCTATAAAATTCTGACGAGAATACCGAGAATTTGAAGTAGAATTAAAAAAAGAAATTAAGTTTTGAGGATGAACAAAATAAATTTTCAGAAATTCCAACCGAAATCCCAAGATAATTCTAAAATAAAGAAGAATTCTGAGATAAATTTCAAGATATTTCTGAGGAGAAGAAAATTATTCCTAGATTATTCTTAGAAGAATTTCATAGGAATTGTGGGAAAACTTTAAGCTGAATTGCTAGCTGCTTCTGAAAAGAATTGTACGATTGTGAGGAGAATAGCAGATGAATTTTAATTAACATTCCGAGAGTTCTGATGAGAATTCAAAGAGGATTACAAACAGAATTTAAAGAGTATTCAGAAGATAATTTCAAAAGAATACCATGACAGAATTTAAAGAAATTCAAAGGAAAGTTTCAAATAAACTCAGAAGTTTATGATTTATGATGGAAGTTCTAGGCGATTTTTGAGGAGATGTCAGTGTTTGAAGTTTTCACTGTTCACTGAATAATTCACGTGTATTTCCGCAACCGTTGAACCCCCATGTGTCAGTAAACTAAACTGATTTCATTGTATCGGCGGGACAACGAATCATGGCACATAAAGAAACAGAGAAAAATAAATCTTGCTGCGTCGATGATCAAATACGTTCACACAAACGATTTACTACTGACGGTATCATCGAAAGAATCTTTATATTCGTGTGTACCATTCGGCATGGATTGTGTTCGTTAGTTTCTGTTCATGATACATCTGCGTATCGCAGTATAACACTGGCGAATGGTTCATGTTCAGCAACATGTAATGACACTGAATATGAATGGTCAAAAGCTGTTGCATAAAGTGAACATTAACTTTTCACATCGAATTACGTGGGTTATTAGGGGAGATTTTGTATTGTCAGGTTCCTAATTTTGCGTATATATTCTTAAGAAGTTTAACCATTGAAATACTATATTCCTAAAAACTTTTTCAGAGGATTTCCAACAAAATTTAATCGCTAGTAACCATCATGTTCTTCACTGAATTTTCTTTATTGGTCGCGATGTTAAGGTGTCGTCCACTGTTGTGGTGATGTGGCATGTGCTAGCAAGTCAAAACATCATGACAACATTCCTCTCATTCCACAAAACATGCATGCAACCTCGATTAATGTCAGACACCCACTGCCCCACTACTGTGGCGGCGATGTGGCATGTCAAAACATTATGCTGAAACATTGCATGTGGCGAACGTCAACATGATGTTAGTCAAGTTAGTTTCTGATATGGCGGCGGAGTGGCATCTGTTAGCATGGTAAAAAAGCTTGTCGAGGCTTGCCTTAAGCAAACCCCACACGTATCAATATATTGACGCGAAGGGGAATTATTGACATTAATATTGATGATGTAAATACAGAAATATTGTCAATACCGATGCATTGACGTCAATATTGAATGTATTGACAATACGATTATTGTCAATAAAAGCAATCGTGTACGGTCCACATTAAGCCACACTTCATCCACATGATCTTTTGGCATGTTGTATGATGCCGCACCGTCGCCACAACAGTGGGCGCCTCGTCTCGTGTCCGCAGTACGTTGTTCTAGAGTTTTTTTTTCGATTACACGAGTGAATCCCGTAAATTTAATACACGTATCATGTGGGATTTGATTTAATTGGTTCAAAAATGGAATACCCCGTGATCCCGGCGATATAGCAAGTTACTGTGTTCGGCAAACATTTTCAGGTGACTAAGATCTTTCGGATGGTGGACATATAAGTTCAGAGTTCAGACACTAGGTAGCGTAAGTGTATATATGAGATTTTTTTATGTGCTATTTATATCTCATGAACCTGGAAAATACAGTCCTCAATTTTTTTTTCCCCGGTGGACAAGGCCTTCTACATGAAGAACAGGTTAGTTGCGAATGCTCTTGTTACGCGACTCTATCCCAAGTAACAATTCTGCAATCATTTGGCATCTCCTCTGTTTACAAATTGAACTTTAAGGATGGATCCTCATAGTGAATAAAAACCAAATTTATAACAAGGATATCTCGAAGGATAAACGAAGTTGGAGGAAAAATTCAAGCGATGCTAACGACCGAAGGGAAGTCGATTTCAGTAAAATTTAGAACCAGCACGTCCGGCGGAACGGGTACCATCAAGCAAAATGGCTTTAGATAAATACAATTCAGTCTGCAAGTTTTCTTCAAAAAAGCCATTTCAAAACCTTATGAATTTGTTAAGGATTTCTTGAAAGCAAAATAACTTTTTCACAAATGGCTCATGAAAATCAACTTTTATGCCTCCACCATATTACAATTATTTTGTTTGATTTTTTCGAGGGGGACGAAAGTCCCAGATTTATTCAAATGTTGCCAAAACTAACTCTACAA
Organism: Ochlerotatus camptorhynchus; assembly: GCF_037179485.1. NCBI lineage: Eukaryota > Metazoa > Arthropoda > Insecta > Diptera > Culicidae > Ochlerotatus > Ochlerotatus camptorhynchus. The sequence goes on from NW_027040867.1 coordinate 3,258,045, forward strand.
TTCGATGAATCGATTCATAGTCGAACAAATCCATTTTATCGATTATATCGGATATAATCTAGCTTAAATCTCTAAACACGGATAGTATCTGTTTGTATCGTTCACATCTCTGTTATCGGATCACATCTTTATAATTATCATGACAAGTAACGGTGACACCCGTTTGTTTATAAGAAAGGAACATCGTGGAATCTCGACCAACAATACAAAAAGGTGAATTAGCTTTTGTAATCAAAATTTTAATGCTTTTTCCTCGTGAACCGAAGCTTGCCTGGCATCCGGTGAACATAAGCATCGATATGGCATCTATGGTTTGGTCATGTTTGGCCATCAATGCCGGTAGTAAATTTGGTCACCAACTCTCCATGCAGATATTTTCGTTGCTTCCAGAGTTGGTACTTGTAGCTTGAAGGGTTTGAAACAATCACAAAAGCAAGTGACAGGTCACATCACGCTACACACTAAAAATAATATCAGCATAATGCTGCTAACACATTGAAGATTATCGATGAATAGTGGATGAAATCGGATAATATCGAAATGCGCGCGTTAATTCAAAACGAATCGATTTTATCCAAAACAAATTTGAGAAAATCAAGCAAATTTTATTGAAATTCGTTAAAAGAAATGTTGAAAAGATTACTTTCGTCCCCTTGGTTTTTTTACAATCTTAGATTTTCAATCTATATTTCTTTGGATATAACTTTATTTTAATTAATTTAGCAATGAGAAAATATTTAGAATGCAAAAATCATGAGAAACAAAAATCTTGGCTAAGCTTAATGATCGATCTGAAGAATATATTTTTTCTTAATGTAAAATAACGTACATTTCACATCAAATTTTATATGGCACCTAAAACTAGGCCACTTCATGAGAACTATTTTATAGTTTTGGAAATTCACCAGGATTTTTTTACGATCAGTTTTTATTGAATTATTTTGATAAGATCGGATGGTATTTATGAATCCTTTTTTTCTTGGTTGTTGTTTTTCTAGTGAACTTAGCAAGCAGCTAGGGTAAATGGCTCGGATAATGGTTTTAATTGTTGCCAAATAGCTTTTATTGTAGCTTAAATACGGTTTTGAAATGGATCTCAATGCGTTTATCGTACAACCATTTTGCAGTAAATCAATCTTGAAGAGCTTCAAAAATAGACCCTTCAGAACCTTCTCCAGAGTGGGCCAACTAGACAGATTCTAGCATCAATGAGGTTTTGGTTGATGCATCAATGGCAAAGCTTTCTTGACCAGGGTTTTATGAATTTTGTTTTATAGTATTTTATAAAACTTAAAATGTTGCTTGGGATTGCATATGTGCTTTATCACAAGATCCTGACTTACTTGGAATATACAGGCTTCTACATACATAGTTGCTAAACTAGCCAAGTCCTTTCAAATGATGGACAATACACTCTTAGAAATTATCGCCGACTTCGGTAATTTTTACCGAAATACGAACAGCTGAACTTTTCGGTAAAATTTATGCAATTCAATTCAATTGCTTTTCAGCTACTTTGAAACTAAATCTCCACTAAAATGACAAGATTTGATAATTTAAACAAGGTTGAAAATGTTTTGATATTATTTTCAAATTCAATAGCCTTTAAAATAAAGGTCAAAGTTTTACAGAACGTTCAGCTTTTCTGATTTCGGTAAAATTTACCGAACACGAAAACAACATCTTAGTGAGTAAGTGTGTATGATACATGCACAAGCTCTTACGTACACTGCGCTAGTGTACGTAAGAGCTTGTGCATGTATCATATCTCAAGATTTTGGCATTCTGAGAAATAACTGTTCACTGCAAAGTTGTTCTTATGACCAAGGTCACTGCAAAGTTGTCCAAAAAATATATGAAAACTTTCCTGAAGACACCCATTCACGGATTTTTCATACGTTGTAGCAAGCTTGATTGACCATTTTATAGATAATCCGGATCATCTAAACAACTTGTTTGTGGCCTCCAGTGTGCATAATTTGGCCTCAATGCCAAATTCAGTCAGATAACACATCAACAAGTGCTTGCGCAAAAAAACCATGGGGCTCTAGGACCAGTTTAATTTATTTACCTCTTCTTGATCATCAATATTCTGGCCACAATATGAAATTAATTCGAAAAACACATCAACAAGAGTGTTCGCAAAAAAAAAATGGAGCTCTAGAAACAGTTTAATGAATTGACCACTTTTACGCATGTTCCGGATCTTTTAATGGAACAGCCTTAGCCCTCCAGGGTACATATTTGGACCAAAACCCCATATTTTTTCTCCAAACTCACCAATAAGTGCTTCCACTAATAACTGCGCAGCTCTAACTCCAATTTCATGAATTTACCACTTTTACGGATGTTACGGTGTCCCCGCTGGAAGACACATTGTACCAAAAGAAGGACAGTTAACAATTTCCCCGAAGATACCAGGAAGTTATCTATTCATATAACTTTAATTTCAGAGTTTTCTTGACAGTATATGAATTTAGTTTCATTCATTTAAAACCGACCATGACATTGATCCGTGTTCATAATAAATCAAAACTAACTAACTTATCCGCGTTCAATTTCTTCGATTATTTCTACCCTTATTCGCTCGTAAGGTACCGCAGGACGAAGGAATGTTTCTTGTGTACCTAGCTGCGCTGTGCTACTGCCAGAGTTGGTGCGGCAGAAAGATGACGTTTGCGATTCCTTATGTATCATCCACTGCTTTGTATGGATCTGTACGGCAATGTTGTGCGGTAGACACGAAGAGAAGATATGTGCAGTTCAAAGTTGTATACAATCATTGAACGCGTTATTCGGTGAACTGTTGAGATCGTTTTTTTTTTGTGCAACCATCGTTCTTCGTTTTGTTCATTCATTTGGTGCTACAAAACTGAATACTCTTATTCGGCAAAGGTGTCTGACACTTCACTCATTTGTGAATATCTATTCATGACCAGTTACGAACCTGACACACGGTAGTTCAATGGCATGTTGACAGATTTCCAAACACTGGGAGATGTTCAAAGGGTTTCTGAGAAAAGTTTTGACTACAGTTCAAAATAAAATTAAAAAAATAAAAATTCAAAGAAATCGAATTTTCAGGATGGTTTTAACGGATTCCGAAGAAATCATTAGAAGGAATTTCAAGAAGAATTTTAAGGTAATTACGAGGAAAGTTTTCAGGTAATTATATAAAGAATTCCATGATAATAATGAGCAGAAAACCAAGGTAATTTTTTGATTAATACCATGGAAATTATGATGAAAATTTCACCTAGCTTTGATTTCGAATCGTACAAAATTCAACGATAATTTATGCATGGTCATGTTATGTACAACATTGCTATATTACCCAGAAACGCATAACAGTCCCATTTGAATATGAATCCAAGCAAAGATGTGATTGTTATGCCTTTATGTGCAGTGTAGTATTTTTTAATTGTTCATCTATCTCACATTCTAACGCAAACAGCCATAATTCTTTGCAGCACCTAATCACACGCATTTCGTCAAAATTTTGTAGTATATTACAATTTTATCTAAATGTATACTTTTCCCATACAGCAGTAGTTAATACCTACCTTCATGTACAATTAAATTCAAATTATATACACATTTGCAGCAGGAAACCATTTTGGTTAAAATTGTTTTGGTTTTCTACTTGATACGTGTCTCTTCTTTCATTGGAACATCTAACAGCGAGAAAAAAAAATGAATTTGTCTGCTGCTACTGTGTAATCAAAACCTAGCCATGAATCACAGTATTTGTCAGCTTCACTCAAGTATGAAACAAAAAGAAAATGCCTTCGATTGGAGCATTTTTGATTTGGGACTTTTCTGCGATATCTTATCAATATCTCCGCATTTTCAAGCTTTTATCAGCAAACCAAGCATTCACCTATATCTGACTAACTCACCTGTGTCGACGGTGGTGGCGTTTGGACCGTTTGGAGTTTTCGTAATCATCCTCACGGACATCGTAGGCAGCCGCGAATCCCGGCTGCGCTCCCACCTCGGCGGCAAAACTTCGGAGCTTCTCAAACAGGCGAAACGGTGCTCTCCGGTTGAGTTCCGGAGTCGGGATACGGACCATCATGTGGTCCTTATGACGGAATCGGCTCTCGCAGCGCATACACAAATCGTAGTTGAAACATTGCATGCACTTGTACCGATGGCCATGGATCGTTTCGTCACAAACGTCACAAACGATGTTGGTATGCACCGGAAGGTCTTCTTTCGGAACGGATTCTTGCCTGGAAACGGAATCCTGTTCCATAGGTGCTTCCTGATGTTCAGAAGCCTTAGGTTGCTGCTGCTGTTCCAACTTGTTAATGCCTCTGACATAGATACGACGCTTCTGCATTGATCCACTGCATGCGTCCAAATTCATATAGTCAACATAATCGAGATGGTTCAGAATGATGATCTCATCGCCGTCATCATCTGCGTGAAAATAGAACAAATTATATAGAACGTATTTAATACGATTTGTCAACTATTGAGCAACACTTTCATCATCTATATATTTTCAAAACAAAACATTAACTAAAATTATTCCGGCAGCACTGCGACCATTTATGACGAAAACGAATTTTTTTTTTTCTCTTGCAGAACCACAAGAAAAACAGAAAATGCGCAGTTACGAAACAACGGGGAAAATCCCTTCCTTTCCTAGTCCAGCAGCTAATTCCCGTAAATTACTTACCTATCCAAGCGAATCGAATGTCCTCGTACTGCAGCAACTCCGGGTAGCGGCCCACGATTTCATTCTTGAGATCGTCGAATTGTTGGCACACCAGCTTATACCGACCGACGGACAGAAGAAAGTTTTCCTGCTCTCCAGACTCCCTTAGGACGGTAACTTTCAGTACTTTGGGAAACACCATTTTGTTTTCACTGCAGCAACTCGTCTTCTCTTTGTTGGTAATTTTTCAAGTGCACTACTTTCCGCGTTAAAAATAAAACCAATAATTATTTCCGCTTTTCAAATACCTGTTCAATCGACAAACGAATTGAATAAATCGTCCTTGAAGTTATGTAGGTAGGTAAACAGTTGACCAACTTTCCAAAATTAACTCCTGCTGATCGATACAGGCAAACACCAAGTGAGTTCGGTAGGCTTCGAAAACCAACTTTTTATAAGATCGAATTTCACAAGCAGACGCACTTCTTACACGTCTAGCTCACTTTGCTGAGTATAGCCCAATGACTCCTCTTTTCGATGATCTGGCAATATTAGAACCAGCAAAACTGCATGTCAGCACAAAATACGGATCACTTCCAGACGCTTCCAGCACTAGCTAAAGAATGAATCACTGTCCCAAGGCTCCTTCGTCTAGTTTAGTTCAAGACGTAAATAAAAAACAACAACAAGAGTCAGCACTCAGCAGCAGTCGAAAACGCATAATCAACTCTCATTCAGTGTTGCCACATTTCTTCCCAATTTCAATCTGTATTTCCACCGTAAAAATATAATAATATTATATTTGTTATGTGTATCTGGCTGACAGTAATATGTATAATAATCTGTATTTTTCGTAATTTTCCAGGGAAAAATTCCCGAATTTGAGAAAAATAAAGATTGGATTCACTCAGTCTATTGGTACACAGCAAAAAAAAATGTAATATCGATCAACGTAATTCAAGCTGATGTATGAAATAATGATGTAATAGCAAAAAGCAGATACAATATTACATCAATGGATGTAATTTTGTTCGCAAAATCGATGTACATCGTACAATGTGATATTACACAACCGATGGATTGACCTGGTTGCAGCAGTTTCGATGTAATATTCAACAACTTTTTTTGCTGTGTACTACTCCGAGACTGAATAAAATTTTCGGCAATTTCCTCATTTTCCGGCAGATTTTTTAGGTTTTCCATAGGAAACCATGAGACAAATTTTACTCATCGCTGAGTTCCTGCACTTTTGGCGATTATGAGTGAATTAAACTCAAATTTGGGTCGTTCTCATTCGCCGTGTACGTATGTATAGTGAAAAATGCTATTTGCACGGTTAGAAAAAAGTACACAAAAGTAAGTTCTTTTCACTCATCTCGGCACTTTAGTGCAGGAACCCAAAAGTAGATAAAGCGGGTCAAAGTAATTTTCTTTTACTTGTGTGCAGTTCGTATGGAATTTTCCGCTGGCTTTTTAACCAAAAGTAAGTTAGTTGTACCCAACAGTAGGTGAATAGGATTATACTCAACGTTGGGTTCCCACACTTTACTACCCCTGTTGGGTGGTTTTGCTCCTCCGTTTTTGACAACATTAGTAGGAGAAAAGGAGACAAACTAGTCAAAAGTAGGTAAAAGTGAACTGGCTGTTGTGTACTTTTTTCTTATCGTGTAGGTTCGGTGCGCGTATCAGAATGAATAAATATAATCCAGAGTTAAAAATATATTTCGCTTATTTGAAAAAATCTGTATATTTTTTCCCTGAATCTGTCATCTGTATAAACAGATATCTATATCAACATATTAAGAAAAATCTGTGACAACAGATAAATCTGTATATGTGGCATCGCTGCTCTCATTCTCTCAAGCCCATTTAAACACTGTCCATTTCTTGAACTATGACAATGTCCAAAAACTGGTCGAAGTCGACTACTAGCACATTTATGTCAAGTCAAATGAAAGACGACCGAGAAGACTACCTGTTCAAAAGTTTAATGAATCAAATAACCTTGAACTGGGCCTCGAGGTTGTTTTATTTACAAATTCTCTCTTTTCTCTCTCTATTTTTCGTTTCTTGTTTTGATTATCGTTGATGGCGTGCTATTTCAAAACTACCCTAATTTTGGTAGAATCCGAGCGATCAAAACTGAAACAACCCAAAAATGGGTAAACATGTATTCGCCAAAATGTGGGTAAAACGCTGTACAGACTGGAGAGCTATCCAGCTTTCCATCCTCGGTAATGGCGGCCTGTTTGTATGAATAAATGTATCCTTCACTGTGCTTTTTGACACTAACTGGAGGTAAAGCCCTACAGTAAAAGCATGGACGTCTGTCAAAAGTTGTTCCAATCGAACCGTCAAAATGCACCGCTTTGCTCGATTGGAACAGCTTTTTTCAGTTTTGTGGTGACAGTCGTCCATACTTTTACTGTAGGGCTTTAACTGGAGGGCGTATGTTGTTCCATTTTCTTCTGTTCCTGGGAGAGGGAAAGGGAAGGGGTTGAAATTCGAACATCTAGATAGTGTCAAAAAGCACAGTGAAGGATACATTTATTCATACAAACAGGCCGCCATTACCGAGCATGGAAAGCTGGATAACAACAATCAATTGACAAATCCATGTTTCAATCGACCACCGTGACGCTGCAATCGCAGTGGTGATAAGTTCGAAATAATGTGTCAAACTGAATACATTTTTGAAATTTCAACCAAAAAACTATTATTTTCTATTTATTCTAGCGAGTTTCTGTGGAAGTCAAAACATGATCCGAGCAAAAAAGTAGTACTCGTAATAATGGTATATAATGCTGAATTTTATCGTGCTTTGTTTCGAAAATATCTTCCAAATAAACAAACATCATCCAAATCACCCAAATCGTCCACCGACTAAATCTATTGTCACTTAAAAATTAATTTCAGTCGGTGTATTAATCAGCAGATTAAATCGTTTTTCGTCTGGTTTTTTTTTTTTTTTTATATCTTTATTAAGGAGACTTTCAGCCGTTGGCTGGCTCGTCTCCGTTTTCGTCTGGTGCTACACCGAGCAATCGGCATATTTAATAGTTTTTCGTCGATTGATTTAGTCGGCCAACTTTGTCTGTTGTTTAATCGGCAGATGATTTCAAATCTTAACATGTTTTCAGTAATTTATTAGTCTTGAAGTAGCTGTTTATTTAAGAACAATTAATGCATTACAAAATAGTTTTATGCAATTTGTACAAGATTCATCCATGCTGACAAGAAATTTTCATGAAATTACATTGAAATTAAATAATTTTGCAAACAATCAATGGAATTTTCAAGGGCTGTCACAGACTTATCACCCTCGGTTAGTGCTTATTCCTGCCACCAGGCGCGCATGAGTTTTGGTTGGATTTCTCAATTCGAAACTAGCGATTTTAAATTGGCTAACTACTTGACTAGCCTATTGGTACCAAGCAAATCGATTAACGAACCCCATTCTAGTCAAAATTCTAGTACTATACAATGTTTGTTTTGATTCGCTATGAAAGTTTGACAGATAAAATGAGGGGTTAGTGGATTTTGCTATGTTTCGAGGGGTGAATCGATTAGCTTGGGACCGAAGATAGTACCAGAGCTGAGCCAAAAAGTTGAGCACGTTTTTTCGGAACGTTCTGATCTTATAGTACGTTCAGACTAGAGAGTTATAACAACAATCAATATGAAACTAACGATTTTAAATTGGCTCACCACTTTAGTAGCCTATTGGTCCCAAGCAAACGATTAACGTACCCTATTCTAGTCGAAATTCTAGTACTACGCAATGTTTGTTTTGATTCGCTATGAAAGTTTGACAGATAAAATGAGGGGTTATTGGTTTTTCCTATGTTTCGAGGGGTGATTCGACAAGCTTGGGACCGAAGATAGTACCAGAGGTGAGCCAAAAAGTTGAGCACGTTTCTTCGGGACCTACTTGTCTTAGAGTTACCTCTATGGTTATAACATGTTATAGCGCTATCTTGATGGTGGTTTCAGTGTTGCAATTATTTGACAACCGTTATAACATATTATAACTCTGCAGTCTGGACAGCGTTTTAGAGTTACCTCTATGGTTATAACATGTTATAACCACAAACGAAGTTACAGACGACTAACTGGCGAAGAAATCCATTAAAATAATGTGGTTCACTGTAATAGAATTTTCTTGGAAGCTTGTGCCATCATCCACCAGATGGGTTAGTCTTTTTGTTTTGATTTGAACAAATTTGATTTTGTGTACAATGATTCTTTGACAGTGTGCAAAGAGTGCGTATCATTTTGTCATTTTTTATGCATTTCAGTTTTGAGTAGAGTGAATGAGATAGAACCAAAACATTCTAGTACATTTGGTGAAAATGCTAGTTCAATCTAATAGTAGTGTTCCCATGTGGTACAATCCAGTAGTAGTGGTGTTGCCATGTGGTACACTGAAAAATTGCAATAGCAGGTTAGTCACCAAAGTTTTCGAGCCGCTCCGTCTGTCACTTCGTTTGTGTTATAACGGTTGTCAAAGAATTGCAACACAGAAACCACCATCAAGATAGCGCTGTAACCTAGGCTGTAACATGTTATAACCTGAGTACTGCGAACTCAGCCGATTTTATTTTTCAAGTGAGCTAGAAAACATCTTGAAAATCTTCCGAAGTTTCTAATTGTTTTGCTGAAACAGCTCACGAAATTGTATTTACATGCTGTCAAATGAACTCTTGGCTCCTCCTCCTCTGCTCCAGAAATAACGTATACATGGTGATGGGAGTGCACCTGCCCACAAAGCTCACATGACTCTTATAAAGTTTGATTACATTCTTGTTTCAGCAACCCAGTTTTTTCATTATTAATATCAAATAAAAACACTTTTTCGAGCATCACGCTCGATGATTTACATTATCCGCCTACTAAGGTTGATGTTTCGACAGTTTCATAATTATAATTCTTAATTTGTTTTCAGTAGGTGGCAACACCTTTACTTGTGGTTCAAACAGTAACTACCTACCCGCATAATCGTAAACAATAAAGGGATGATTCACAGTATCATTATGTACCATAAATAAGTATATATGTACGATTCTAGTCAGCGTGTATAAAAATGATAAGCATACAATACCATAAATTGTCCTTAGGATACCATATATTGTATTATGCAAAACAACTATATGGGATAAAGGCGGTTAAGTATAATTACCATTCAATAAGGTTGATATTTCAGAACAAAATTTCAGGTGTAATACAAGACATATAGCTCTTGTATAATCAATTTTAAAATCATAAAACTATATGTCATAACATTCTGGAATATTTGGATTATTAAATTTGGTTTTAAAAAGGAAAGTAAACGTTATACTGTGTTAATAGTTCATTTAGGTAATTTAACATTATGGTGTATTTTCGTGTTATATTCAAACAATTAAATTCGATAAGCACTTACTATATTCCATATAGTTCGTATTTATTCCTTTTTCTTGGATCAGGGATTATGACTGACCTTAATCTTACAACTACTGACAGCATGATACCATTATTTAAGTGAACTGCTAGTATAGTGGTACCATGTTGACAGTAAATGTGAGATCGAATTCAGCCTTAGGCTAACGATTCAGTTTTGTGTAAAAACTAATTTATTCTTAAGAAAAATCCACCTTCAATAAAACAAAACAAAAGTAAAAAAACTACCGCTTTACATTAAACGTAACAACCAATAGCAATTCATTTTCATATAACATATCAAATGGCACTATTGTGCACAGAACACGATGTATAAAACATAACATAACATAAGTATACTCGGTCCGTGCCGATCTTAACGGACCATCGCTAGTGGTTTCACACCGGTATTACCGGGTCACGGCCGCAACTGCGTAATCCACCACATCATAACACTCGTCAATCAGCTGCAAGCACTTTCAGTACTATTTACTCAACTTGAAACGGCCACCACAAAAAAAAAACGAGTAAGGTCCCAAGAAGTCGCCGAACAGCGCCAAACGGGTGCCGAATATCTCACGGTTGCCATCCAGCAGCAGTAGCTGCCACCGATGAGGTCTTCCGGTAAAGAAATTCACAGTAACTGCAAAGGATCAATTTTGCGTAAGAAAAATGTAAGCTTATGATAGAATAGCTTTTTACCTTGTACATTTATTCACCAGCCTTGGTTGATCTTCCCGGGAGTCACTTCATACTGAAGACAACATAATTTATTGAAGACAACAATTTGTACATAATTGAATTAAGTAAAACACTTTTGTTTTACACTCTAGATTTTCAAATCAACATGGCGTGAAGCAACTGGAGCAAAACTAAAATAGGGTAAACTTGTTCACTAATACAAGTACATAAATTATTCCACTTATCATTTTATCATCATATTAGGATTCAGTAGATCCCAGTGTGCGTGTAATTTCGATCTATTGTGATTAATGGAGGATGATTAATGATAGTATTTGGATTATATACCGTATCATAACCATGCCTGTGACAGTTCAGTTAGAATATTATAGCATTTTTTGAATGAGGGTTTTCTCAAAGGGAAAATAAATACTTATCGTTGGATGGTATACCATATTTTAAGAATATGTAGTATTGACAACATAAAATGTTTTACCATACGTTACCGATAAGAGCGTACAGTAAAAGTATAAATGAATGATAACTCAAGAAGTAACGGCACGACTTAAATCATTTCTATAGTATGAACCACTTCATAAATAGTTTTTGATTATGCGGGTAGGTGACTTCTGAGCTCTTTTGAATGTTTGGCTCCCGTTTGACAGTTTGACTCGGCTCCCAGATGACAAGCATTTTGAGTTAGTTCGCAGTACTCAGGTTATAACCAACAATCAATACGAAACTAACGATTTTAAATTGGCTCACCACTTTAGTAGCCTATTGGTCCCAAGCAAACGATTAACGTACCCTATTCTAGTTGAAATTCTATTACTACATTATGTTTGTTTTGATTCGCTATGAAAATTTGACAGATAACATCAGGGGTGTGTGGATTCATGCAGAACATGCAGGGGTGAGTGAAATAGCTTGGGACTGCTTGGGACCGTTGTTCTGGTACTGAGTGAGCCAAAAATAATAATGATTTTCTTCGGGACCCAGTGGTCTTAGAGTTACCTCTATGTTATAACTGTGTACACTCAAAGAAAATCAATTATTTTGTTCATAAGAATAGATTTATACTTCTCATTACCTTATACTAAATGTTATTCATTATTTCACTCACATTAAATTCATGCAGGCACACATAGTAACCAAGAGATATTTTATTGAAAAGCATTAATCATATGTTATGACCAAAAACTATAAATATTCACTTATACTTTTTACATAGCACTGCTTTGAAAAATAACAGTTGTTTTTGACTGAATCGGAAAAGGATGTCAACTACGTGAGTAGAAAATTTACAGCTTATATAAAAATCATCATTCCATGAATAGATTTTAAATCATCAACGCAGAGATACTCGGTACGACAGGTGCTCTCGGTATGCAGAAGGATCAACCCAAGTAACAATTTCCAGTTGAAGAAACGCTTTCGTTTTGATTTTGTTCAGCTGCATGTTGAATAATAATTGCACAATGTGTTCACCACAACTTTTATAAAACCCTTGTTTACACTGGTTTGGAGAACCTATACAACTGCAACACAAAGGTGTTGTCTAACGTATTCAGTAAAACGTTTACCCAAAATCAATTTCTTGTTGAAGAAACGCTTCCATTGTGATTTTATTCAACTGCATGCTGAATAATAACTGTACAATTTGTTTATTACAACTTCTGTAAAACTCTTGTTTACACTGGTTTGGAGAACCTGTTCAACTACAGCATTATATGTATACGCGGTATAGGAGCAGAAGCAACTTTTATATAACGTTTATAGATACATATTTAAACTCAAGCTTTATTATTTTGGTGAAAGCTCTTATACAACGTTTGTAGACACCTCCTAACAGCTGCTTCGAAATGTATTAGAGATTGAACCTGAGAGGCGTTTGTTACACTCTTTTATGACTCCTAAATAATTACTATACAGCAAGCGGTGAAAAGCGTTTATAGCACTTTTTAATGACTCCTTAATAACCGTTGTGTAAGTACTCACAATATTCACAGATTAAAATTAGTTTAACAATTGTCGTGGTACGCCAAAATAATTGCTTGTACAGTTTTTATTAATTTAATTTATTTGTGCACATTGAAAAAATATGTAATTATGCCATAATTCACATTCTGTGATCATGGAGGAAGTACTAACAAGCATCTGTTTAATCTTTGATTGATATTCTTTCAATTAATCTCTCTAATCATTAATTGAGAGAATTTATCTAGAAATGTTATCGTTGATTATATGATATATGTCTTAAATTAATGTTTGTATTTATTAATAACACCTATATATAATTAACCTCTACTCCACCAAAGGTTTCTCGAAGCAAGATTCGAACTCATGATCCCGGATTGCCAGCCGCTTCTGTTTCCATCTGCTCTATTCTTGAATACATATTTTGATCATATGAGAGAAGTATATCAAGCTCATCTTGAGTAACTTCTCTTGCAGTCGAAATAATCATTGCCTTATGGTTATATAAACATGCCTATCACTTGTGCTATTTTTAGCAACAAAATTGTGGTTGGTCGAACGTAAACAATCATTTAAGAGTGCTCCACACAGAAAAACAAAACTACCCACCGCTTGGGTTTTTTAAACTCAAATTTGAGTTATTTGACCTCTGCCCGTTTCATTTCCTCTCGCTATTGTTGTCAAAAATAGAACGAAAGATTCGACTCAACCGTCTAGTTCCGTACGAGAAGCCAAAATTGAGTAATATGCGATATACCCAAATTTGAGTTAATTGAACTTAATTTTGGGTAGAAAAAATTGAAAATAACTTAGCGATGGGTAATTTTTTTTTGCCGTGCTTAAATGCAAACTACTTTGAGCCGGTTTACCCAAATTTGGCTTATCGTACGGAACATGGGAGATGAGTGAAAAGAACTTAATTTTGGGTTGTTTTGAATTTCTGTGCAAGCAGCTTTTGAAGCTTTTAACCAAATGGCAATACAACTACATTCTTGTACAACTCTGGAAGCTATTATTCAACGTTTGATCAACTCAGGTGTTGTAAAAGAGCTCCCAATGGTTTGTTTTGATGCGTTTATTTCACGTTCTATATAGCTCTTGTCAATCAGTTTAACAAAGGTGCTATAAAAGTTATCGTAGGTCTTATAAAGCATATAGTTAAACCGAACGTAAACAATCATTTAAGAGTGCTCCAAGCAGCTTTTGAAGCTTCTAACCAAAAAGGCAATATAACTACATTCTTGTTCAACTCTGGAAGCTATTATTCAACGTTTGATCAACTCAGGTGTTTTATAAGAGCTCCCAATGGTTTGTTTTGATGCGTTTATTCCACATCCTATATGGCTCCTGTCAAACAGTTTAACCGAACGTAAACAATCATTTAAGAGTGCTCCAAGCAGTTTTTGAAGCTTTTAACCAAATGGCAATACAACTACATTCTTGTACAACTCTGGAAGCTATTATTCAACGTTTGATCAACTCAGGTGTTGTAAAAGAGCTCCCAATGGTTTGTTTTGATGCGTTTATTCCACATCCTATATGGCTCCTGTCAAACAGTTTGATCAACTCAGGTGTTGTATAAGAGATCCCAATGGTTTGTTTTGATGCGTTTATTTCACGTTCTATATAGCTCTTGTCAATCAGTTTAACAAAGGTGCTATAAAAGTTATCGTAGGTCTTATAAAGCATATAGTTAAACCGAACGTAAACAATCATTTAAGAGTGCTCCAAGCAGCTTTTGAAGCTTCTAACCAAAAAGGCAATATAACTACATTCTTGTTCAACTCTGGAAGCTATTATTCAACGTTTGATCAACTCAGGTGTTTTATAAGAGCTCCCAATTGTTTGTTTTGATGCGTTTATTCCACATCCTATATGGCTCCTGTCAAACAGTTTAACCGAACGTAAACAATCATTTAAGAGTGCTCCAAGCAGTTTTTGAAGCTTTTAACCAAATGGCAATACAACTACATTCTTGTACAACTCTGGAAGCTATTATTCAACGTTTGATCAACTCAGGTGTTGTATAAGAGCTCCCAATTGTTTGTTTTGATGCGTTTATTCCACGTTCTGTATAACTCTTGTTGTGCGCACCGCCGAGCACTGGTCACATACCTTGCGCCGTGCCGTACCTGTGGAGCGCAATGAACGTTGCGCCTAAACGTCAATGATGGAACGGGTGGAAACAAAGCGAATGAGAGTGTGAGAGAGTAACATAAATAAAAACAAACAGTGACTAGCAAATCGATTGTAAGCAGTGTAATTAAATTAATCAAATATTTGGAACAGTTTTTGAGTTCTTCGTTCGAGGGATAGTTTGATCCGTGGTGCAAATATTTGTCTTGCTAAATAAACATTCGGATGTAAGTAAAACAAATTCATCAATAGGAAATAAATAAACATTTAGGTTTATTTCGTAGTGGACCGTGGAAAGATTATACTGCGGTGAACGTTACCTGCAAAGATAGAAGTGAAATCAGGAAACAATAAATGTAAGGTGAATTTAATTATAAAAATGAACTAAAACTAATAACAATAAATTTAGTTTCAAGCTGCTGTAAGATACAACACTGCTGTGGAAATTTGTTTCAAAAATTGGTCCGAACCCAGTGCGAATACTTGTGAATCAGTTTAACTAAGGTGCTATAAAAGTTATCGTAGGTCTTATAAAGCATATAGTTAAACCGAACGTAAACAATCATTTAAGAGTGCTCCAACAGCTTTTAAAACTTTTAATCAAATGGCAATACAACTACATTCTTGTTCAACTCTGGAAGCTATTATTCAACGTTTGATCAACTCAGGTGTTTTATAAGAGCTCTCAATTGTTTGTTGGGCTACCTCCAAGCCGCCAAGAATCGGCCACTATCAACGGGTTCAAGGATGGAAACACTATGAAAAGACAGTTAGAGAAAAGTTATTAATGCAAACATTGTCATTTGAGTATAAATAAGTTGTTTATACCTACCATAATCATTAAACGGAATGATTCCCTGTGGCCGCCATCAGTTCCAATTCGTGACTGCTCCGGACAGACTCGGTTGTCTGTTCCTCGGTCTGTTAACTTTTCGGGATAATTATCCCTTATCAACAAATAGTTGAAAATCTTGGCATTTGCACCATCTGGTTTTTCTACACTCACGTTATTATTAACCTACCCAGAAATGTGTAGAAATATCTCCACGAAGAAGGTGTTTTGACCGAAGTTTTGACAGTTGCACAATTTTCGAATTGAAAATTTGCACTTTTAAAACTACAAGTTAAAAACAAAATTTGTACTTTTGGTTTGAAAAAAACCTTGTTGCATTAAATATTTTCGTAGTTAGAATAACACATTTTTGGATACTTTTAAATTGAAAGTTCAATATTTTCACTTATACAATTTTCCTTTTTTGTGTGTATGGTTACTTGGGTAGTACTCGTCAAAAAATGTGTATTTATATACTCATTAATGGGTAAAAAAAACTTGCTGCATCTAGTGCTGCATCCTGCTTATTTGACGCACGCCATCAGTGAAGAACAGCAGGAAAATTGAGGAACTACGGTCCAAACTGGACAGTACGCAACGATATGGACGAGTGACGAGTGACGAGTCAACGTTGAACTTCAGCGTTGGAAGAAATCACTCACACCAACGTCTAAACATATACGAACCCACACAACTGAGTGGACAGTACAGCGCAAATCAAAACACGAAGCGGTGTCTTCACTCATCGTCATCATTCAGCTTCGGCTACTTCCGTTTGCGTTTGCTTTCACCGGCGTTGACAAATACCTCCTACGTTATAAAATAGGAAAGTAATGATTTGCATGAATTGCATTGTGCTGCATTGGCCAAAGAAGACGACACATTTTATCATTTTTATTGCGTTTAGCAATGATTTCGATACGTTGCATTTCCAGTGAATGTTTTTCCCATGTTTACTTCTATGTTCTATACTTATGATTATTATATATACTTAAGATTATGAGCACCAGCTCCGCAAATCATCAATTACTATTAGAGATTTGCATCTTACTGATACCGGTGGTATATTGGAAACCTTTCACTCGAAAGCAAAAAAATATTACAAGCATGATGCGCGCTTGGATGTGTGATTGTTTTCTCAAGTGTTGCTGTTGCGTATAAAGTGGTAATGATTGACAATCGGAGCAATCACAAACAAGTAAGAATCTTGCTATCGCAATATAATGATGATGACTTCGAGGACGGTATCGTCCTCTTTCCTCGTCCGCGCCTGTCAGTTTTGAGCCCTGGTGGTGAAGTTGGCGGGGAACTTCCAACAGTTTCAATGTGCACTCAACAGATGGCACTGCGATCACATAAGGGTAGTCATTATATGCCTTGTATGAAGAATTGATTAGTGGGATATCTTGTTAATTAGATATCTTTGCTTATACATTTGATGGATAATCAGTAATAGAAATTTTCCAAAAGGTATAAGGAGATTTCTATCCGTGTAGTCGGTATTTTTTGACAGTTGAGTTTACATTGCAAGTAAACCAAACTTTTCCCGAACTGATTACCGAATGTTCAGCTGTTTGAAAGTCAGTAAAATGTTTACCGACAACTTTAAAAAACAACTTGGTGTGTGCAATCCGTTTTACTGATATTGAAAACTTTAATTTGGTTTGGTTTTGTTTGTTCTGATACGTTGCTTTGTCTCTGTGTACCCGTCTGAAAACAACATCCGTGGAATGCTCGATTTAGCAACCCGCCGCCTTCCAGTATCGATCATCTCTCTCGCAGAAAATGACGTTTGAATTTCCAATAAAATTTTTAGTCGCTGACAGGGAGAGAGTCAGAAAAGTTTCAGTAGGAAAAATTTCTCGCGTAAAGACGGCCGATCCAGTGAGTCGCATCCGTGAAAATTCCTTGATTATGCAGTAATAAAATACAAGGAACTGAGTTTTCTTTTGCCATTCCGGAACCGAAAAGTTGATTCTTCGGGGGAAGATTGCTTCCGTGAACGAAAAGTGTCGTGTGAAATTTGTGTTGAAATGTAAAATCGGGAGCGTTGAAAAATCCAATGATAAAGGATAAGGCAAAGTTCCACTCCTCGCTGGAAATAATCGATAATTTTACTGTGTGTGACCTATTAGCACATCTAGGAGCAGTGCAAGGAATTCCATCAGAGTGAAAAATCGTAAATTTTCTCATAATTGCATAGGAAAACAAACGATTTTAGGATTTCTCACAAGTGCAAGTGATCAGCAGATCGCCAGGAAAGGAAAGTGAAAACAAGAGGAAAACACCCACTTTGCAGATCGAAAGAGAGTGAAATCATAATTTCTGATAACGGGCATAGCGTTTATCGAATCATTCCCGGAGAAGTGGTTGCAGCGAGAAAGTCGAAAGAAGTTTCTTTTGCGTGAAAAAATTATGAATGCAGCCGATCCGTTCGTTATCACGTCCCGCGAGAGGGCAAAGTATGGGGAGCAGTTCAGGTCTCTGCAACCGGTCAACGGGGTTGTGACCGGGGCGCAGGCCAAGGGATTCTTCCTGCAGAGTCAACTGCCGCCATTGATGTTGGGACAAATTTGGTAAGTAGACTGGATTCAGGGTAACACACATCCTAACATATCAATGACATTGCAGTGCTCTGATAAGAACCGTCAACATTGCGGGGGAAACATCAATCATTGTTCATTTTTAGGCTTCTGCGTTTTACAGAAGTTGGATACGTATTCTTGGCACTTTGTTAAGATTTTTTTTTCAATTTCTATTCTAGGCTAATCTGACAAAGAATTATGAGTAGTATAGTTTCTTAAAAATATGTCATGCCCACATTATGGAACCAAGTCATACGAAATACGCTTCGTTTCGACTGCCCCAAGGAAATATCAAATTGTATACTTACTGTTACCCGTTTCTGACAACACACGAGAAAATTCATCGAACGCTTTATTCCGAGCTTTATTCCATCTGTGACTTTATTAAGGTAAACGATTCTAACGTACCGCAACTTAGGAGCGTTTACCCTAGTTCATTCTGTATTGATCATTAGGATGCTACACGCTGACGTCACGAATGAACGCGATGAACCCGCATTCATCAGTTTGACATCTAGTGGTGGTTTGTTTACCTTTGCTTGTAAGTCAATTCAAGTGGATTTGAGGATTTGAAAAGAATTAAAAGATATGATATCCGACTATGTTCGCTTGAAAAATATTCCTCTCCAATAAATCTAAAAAAATGTTTAAAATTTTTTTTTTCTAAATCCATGTAAACAAACCACTGCCAGA
Organism: Ochlerotatus camptorhynchus; assembly: GCF_037179485.1. NCBI lineage: Eukaryota > Metazoa > Arthropoda > Insecta > Diptera > Culicidae > Ochlerotatus > Ochlerotatus camptorhynchus. The sequence continues at coordinate 3,277,033 of NW_027040867.1, forward strand.
TGTCAAAAAAAAGTGAGGTTAACCCGACGGTTCAGCAGTAGCATCTTTCTTAAGTAAGTGTCGGACTAACATTCCTCTCCCATCCTCACCAGATGCAAGGACGTGGCAAGGACAGCTCTAGTCTGTTGGGGGGAGACTCATCCTGTATCTAAGAGGTAGTGGTTAACCACAAATTACTATCTAACAGCAACGGAACAAGGTGGGTCTCCTCCTTAACAACAGTTTGGAGCTCGTACCACCTACGCCATTGTGCAACCTGGTTTATGCTATGCTATGCTAGCATTGTATGAATTTCATTCAGAAGCGAAAATTGCATGTCGATAACGGAGCTTCTGGGAAACAAAAACAATTATAAAACCTGAAAAATGTTCAAACAAGTGCTTGGTATAACTTATAAATACCACAATGTACTAAATAAAGCTAAGTAATGCTTTTTATCTTAAATTACTTAAATATTGTCAGTAATGAATGCAATACTTGTAGTTCACTAGCTGTGGGAACAATAATGTTTATTTACTTTGCTTGTTATAGGGGCCTGTTCATAAACTACGTAGACAGTTTTTTGGGATTCTTCACCCCCCCCCCTCCCCCTGCGTAGACGATTGTCCATATAAAAAAAATTAAAATTTGTATGGGCCGTGGATAATTGTCAACCCCCCCCCCCCACTAAAACTGTCTACGTAGTTTATGGACAACCCCTAGGTACTTCTGGCTTCACTCCCTCCCCATGGACATGGAGGTTGACGGTACTGAAGCAAAGGGTTATGTTTAATTTCTTTACATTTGCAACGATGATGATTTCCTATAGTGACACATATCACCTTCTTAATGCTTCAGTATGCCTCAAACGATTAATTCTTGGTTGTTAATAGAACTTCCTTGATGAAATCGGCTGCTTCATGCAGACTGAGCAATTCTGATTATAGTATCAGATTTGTTCTGTATACAGAGGAACTGGGAGGGCTTATTAGAAACTTCTCACCAATAAAGTAATGATCTTCTAGTAAATTTTGCATATCATTTTATTAAAATTTTATTTTATTTTAGCATATTATTTTTGTTACAGCCAATTGGCATTAGTATACGATACAAAAGATTTAATATTACTTGCTCGTTTTTGCGTAAAATAATCAATATTTATTTTACTTGTAATTACCTATGAAAGTTTTTTTCAAGTTTTTTTTTTGTGATCTGAAAATTTACCCAGTTTGGTTAGAAGTTTCGAAGCTAACGCATGTCCACAGGCCTAATAGAAAGGTAGGCAGGCTTCCACTCACTTGCTATAGATGAGTGATTTTCGGAGTTTTGAATTCGTTAGATGTTGTAGTGGAGATTTGTGCTGTTGGATGCTGGAGAAGATTGGAGGGCGGGTGTTTGACGCATAGAGCCTGTCAATTTCGCTTTCAGAGTGTCGCAGTCAGCGGTTTTATGATTCGTGAGCGCTTACGATTCGTAGAATCGTTGATTGTGACTGCAAGTGGATTTTACGGGTTTTGTGTGTCGGACGCTTGCTTTTTGGCCTCTTCTTGTGTCTAACATGTGCAGAGTATCATTATAACGTCTAATGGTTTTGAGATTCCTGGTGGCGTGAAATATATTTGTGAGAATATCTTTTTGAGATTTTAGCAGTCACGTTTTGTTTGTAGTTTATATTTTATTTATTTCATTTAATTATCGTAAATATTAGTTATTCAATAATAGATAGTTCATGCATATATTCGTACTTTGACGCGAAGCGCTGTGGATTATAAGATGCTCGATGACCCTCGAGGGATCGATTTTGCTTACTGAGCAGAAAATCATGGATTGAACCCCAAGCTCTTCCACAGCACAATAAATCGTCCACCATTTGTATATTTGATATTGAACATTAACCTCGGAAACTATTTGCATATCAAGCGAAAACGTAGTCCAGTATTGTCGCGAAGCGTTATGGTTCTGAGATGCTCGATGACCCTGGAGGGATCGTTTTTGCTTACTGAGCAGAAAATCATGGGTTTAATCCCAAGCTCTCCGTCATGACTCTTAAAATTCATTATCACTAAACAAAATTAATATGTTCTTTCGATAGCCGGCTATCGAGAGATTAAATAAACAACAAATAAACAATACATACTTTTGGTTGCATCGCCAACTTGAGGTGAATCCTAACCGAATACCCTACCCAACCCTCCAACTCCGTAGCACTTATGAGGGTGTCGCTAAGTCGGTGGCCTCTCGTTAAGTAAGTACTACATCAACATTTCCTTCCCTATCCCTAGTTATGGTAAAGATGGGCGTGGCCGGGAATAGCGACAGTCATGCTTCTGTTACTCTTGTTTAGATTGGAACCAATGTTTACTCCTCAGCATTATTCCTGAAAGTAGTCTAACTGAGAATTTCAGAAGAGACGTGAGTGTCGCTAGTATCCAATCTACGAAGTATATCATAACAACGCTAACGCTAACGCTAACGCTAACCCCTAGGTACTTCTGGCTTCACTCTTGGCGGGACTCTTATCACCTCTTAAGGTGGATTCAGATCTAAGCGTACATTAGCGGAGCGGAGCAAAATTTGCGTTGGAATGAGAGAGACACTAGTACTTTTCTCCCTCTCGTACCTTCGCAAAATCTCTCTCCGCGCGTGAAATATCGCACAGATCTGAATACACCTTTATTACAACATTGACTCTGGTTGCTTGCTGTGCCACTACGTTGGACTACGTTGGTCATGGAGAGAGAAGCAAATATAGTTTGGTAAAGAAGAATTCGACAGTGAGCATGCATAAGGGCGTAAACGCGATGATAGATTCTCTTCGTCGATTTTCTCTTTTGTTAATAACTCGCTATAATTAACGTTTCTCGGTGCGCTTGCTGTTGTTTTTGATAGCCATTACAACCTGTTACAACTCTGCATTGAACAAATTCTAGAAAGTTGTTTCGCTTAGCTGTAGCAATGCAAAGAGAAAATCGATGAAGAGAATCGATCATCGCGTATACGTCTTTATGCATGCTCACTGTCGAATTGCTGGGGCTTTAGGTACACTCAGAATAATTTTCACGTAAATGCTACGTGAAAACATACGTAGATTTTTTCCATCGTACTTTTTACATAAGAGCTACCTGATTATCATGTAGAGGCACTCATTTCATTAAGCTTAATCGTCACAGGATTATCACATAGAAGCTACGTGATTTGGTCAATGCCATCCATTGGAGGGTTCTAGTATCAATATTTTGACACTGTTTATGCAAATAATATCTAGATACAACCTTTACTGTTTTCATAGTAGTATAATGAAATAATATTCCTTTAATTTATTCAAATATTCTAAATACACCACATCAGTTTTTTTTAAATATTCGATACTCAGCACAAACAATCTGGACGATCAGGGAGATGGGCTGAGGTACTGCTTCCCTTAGAGGAAGAAACTGATGGACAGCTTGACATAATTCTGTTGAGTACGATGAAATAGACAGTTAATTTTTGTTAAAGAGAATAAAGTAATCCGTAATGCTATACTTACATCTTGTCAATATCTTTCAAAAATACCGAACAAAAGCATATCATGATGCCGCCATGATTTGCACCACTCTGAGTGTACGTACCACTCTTTTTTTAGATGTGGAAATCACATAAGCTTTAAGAGAAACGCACATAGATTCAGTGTTATGTGAAAATCACGTACATTTAATTGATTATGTAGGTGTGTTAAAAAAGAACTCTCTGTGAAATTCATGGGACATCACATACATTCTACGTGAGCCACGTAAAACTGAGAGAAGAGGAAAAATTGAGAGCTTACGTGATGTTTCACGTAGCTTCAACGTGTAGATTATTTTGAGTGTAGTGATAAAAGTCGCTAGAACTATTCGACAGCTGCAGAAAGTATATGAGCAAGTCAAACGCGCAGTCTTTTGCCTGTAGATTTGAAGAAATACTTACTTCAAAGTCTCCTCATCCATTCATGTATGAGTAGTACTGTCGTATTAATGGCCCTTCGCTCATTTTCAACTTCTATTCAATTTTCATACTGCCGTACTCAGTGACTCCTTAAACTCAATCTACCTGTGCACCAACTCTCAAAACATAAACAATGTTGGGGCAGGCCTGGGCTCACCTGAATCTGAACCTTCCGTGCGTAGCAGAAACTGTGTTGGGAACACGAAAAACAGTCTTGTTCCAAGGTGAAGAACGGGGGCGACCCCGGCGTAGTGGTTAATATCCATACCTCTGACTCCAAAAGTCACGAGTTCAAGTGAAGAACGTGAACCAAAAAGCTTTTAGACACGGGTGATATATCACACAACTGGCACGTATTAAATGCATGCAATTCATTTTCTAATCAAAATTCACTTTATTTAAATTTTAAATTAGCCATGCGATCTTCTTTATTTCCATGCAAGTCTATCCTCGTCTGTGGCTGACAGTACAACTAACGAGTGAATCCAAACTATATAGGGCGATGCCCAGCATCCGATCAACCGATCTACCTATTGTTGGTTCCAATGGGTTCGTTGTTTTTATTGTTTCCGATGAGTCCGTTTGCAGAAGGCAGAGCTTCTTTATTGGCTGTTTGAAGATGCCCTTGACGTCTGCAAAGTGACCACTCGCACGAGATTGTCCTTCCAAGGATGCACAGCTTTAATGCAGGCGAGAGGCCAGCGAACAGGATGCTAAAACTCATCGACAAGCACCATTAGCCTACCTGGCGGGATTTCGGTGTTGGGGTGGCATATCCGCGTGTCCTTCTGCAGTTCTTGCAGGTCCTCGATTCTCCAGTAATGCCAGAAATGCTGAGAAAGTTGTTGTAGTTTCTGGTAGTGGTTGAGACGAGAAAGATGGACGTTGATAACGTTGGGACTTGGCACTGCATGCATCGTCGAACCGATAAGGAGTGCCGGAGTGAGCACAGCAAAATCATCTGGGTCCTCAGTCATCGGGACGAGCGGCCGGGAGTTCATTGCGGTTTCTATTTCAACAAGGACGGTTGACAGGTCGTCGTAGGAGAGTCTGGAGCAACCCAATTGTCGATGAAGGTGCTTCTTTGCTACCTTGATGGCGGCCTCCCAGAGCCCACCAAATGAGGCGCTTTCTGTGGGTTCAAGTGCCAGATAATCGTTTCTTCGGCACAGAATTTTTTTTTTTTTCCTTTGGTTTGTTTTTTCCGTCGATCTTGTTTTCCGTGCTGAGCACCAATGCTACCGACGTGCCAGGAAGGCAGCTCCCACACCTGGACCCTACCTATCGACCCATCAACTCATGAATCGGGGACCAACGGCTTTACTTCCCATCCGAAGGAAGGCGTGATCAGAGATGTTATGCCTCAGAACATCCCGGCGGCGCCGACTGGGATTGAACCCAGGCCTACTGGGGTGAGAGATAATCACGCTTACCACTACACCACCGGCGCCGTTCTTTCGGCACAGAATGTAGCGATTATCTCATTCTCGGGTTCGTTGGACAACATCTTGAACAATTGATGCAGCTCGTTCTTGGCTCCGATAAAATTCTCCCCGTTATCAGAATGCAGATGACTGGGACGTCCCCGACGAGTGAAGCACACGAACAGGCAGATGTAGGCCTTCGTAGGTGTTGCGCGTTTGTGGATTGCGTTCAGGTAGACTGGTCCCGCATAGTCAACTCCTGTGATGTCAAATGGTCTGCTGACAGTGATTCGCTGGGCTGGCAGCTGCCCTTTGCTGGCATACCGGAACGGGATTGGCTCGGGCGCATTGGAAACAGTTTCGGATGATGTTTCGCACCAGTCATCGTCCATTAATTGGCCAGTATTCCTCACGCATGACCGACAGCGTCAAGTGGCCGCCACCGTGAATGAATTTGTAGTGGATGGATTTAGACCAATTCCACGCCAAATCGGTCAGTCACCAAACTTGACTATCTTCGATCTGGATGATACTTGGCACATATTTTCAGTATGATAGACCAAGTATTTTCCGCAGGAGAGGAGACCCTTTTGACTCAAGGGTAATTTTTGAAAAGGGCCTATGTGTTTTTGCACAGATACTTTAAAAAAAAATGTAGTTCGAAAACAGTTGGTTGTAGAAAAAAAAATACTAAGAAGGAGTTGTAGGAAACTAATAAGGCTTTATAAAAAAATATACACGGAATTTTTTTTTTTCGTTTTTTTTACAAAAAAAAATTAAAAATAAACCTCAAAACTATAGCGGCACCGGTGGTGTAGTGGTAAGCGTGATTACCTCTCACCCCAGCAGGCCTGGGTTCAATCCGAGTCTGCGCCGCCGGGATGTTCTGAGGCATAACATCTCTGATCACGCCTTCCTTCGGAAGGGAAGTAAAGCCGTTGGTCCCCGGTTCATGAGTTGATGGGTCGATAGGTAGGGTCCAGGTGTGGGAGCTGCCTCTCTGGCGTCGGTAGCATTGGTGCTCAGCACGGAAAACAAGATCGAAGGAAAACAAATCCAAGGAAAAAAAAAAACCTCAAAATTCAAATAACAAAAAAAAAACGTATTTTTGATTTTTTTTTATATATTTTTAATAAAAACTTGAATAGAAAGCAGAAGTTTTGAAAACAACTCCAGGATGGACAATCTTTTAATAAAAAAGTTTTTCTAAGAGCAACTTTTAAGGCATTTTTGAAACTTTCATTATTTACGGCAAAATGTTCAGTTTGATGTCAGTAAATGATTATAAAAATCATTTCAGGGGGAGGTAGCTCATCGATTCTTCCGGTTCGCCTCCTAGCATCGTGCTATAAGGTACCAGGCGATAACCAGGGTAGTTGATCGATAGCTCGATGACGTCATTTCGTTGGCGTCTGCAATGTGAAATTCTCATAGCAGGCGTTGACGATGGGACGTTGTCGAGTTGTTGAATAGCAACTATCGTGGTAACTCACCGATTACCTGTCGATCTGCCAAATTTGGAAAGACGTCTGCATTGAATTGTCTCATATAATAATATTCCGCCCACTATATCACACGAAATTGCGAGTAGTTGAGTGGAATGGAGATAAGTTAAGCATTGGGTACAGGACCAAGTCTCCCCTGGGTGGTGCCAAAAGATGAGCGCAATAGAATCATCAAGTTGCCATAAGGCACGGAATGAGACTATTGCATGGCTGGGTAGTCAAAGTCTTCCATTCGTTAGTCATTTCAGGTGGATTAGAACAGGTTTAGGTTTAGGGTGGGCGTTGGCCAGATTTGGATAGGATAGGATAATCCTAAATAGGACCTAGATTATTTAATACACTAGTAACCTCAACTTCTGTCACAATGTTTCATTGTGACTAATCAACACGCAATGGGTAAAATATCAAATTTGCGGTAAATTTGAAAAAAGGGAACTTGGAGTGTAGAGCGCACTGCCCACTGGACGATTCTGAAGCCTGACCAAGTGAGTGGGTTACGGGTTTATTTGATTGTACGTCATTTCCAAGTTATATACAGATACATTCATACCATTGGCATTTTGTATTTGAGATAAGACAGAGACAGATCGTTATTACATTTTTTTTTTGCTGTGCACTACACCACCGGAGCCAGCAAAGTTCAACAATCCATCGTTGCTTATGCCTTTGTTGTCGTTTGGAACCAGTTTTGCGAGGTAGGCGACGATTGTGCGTATTTCTCGCGTAATTTATGAAAAGGGCCTATTTATAGCCTGAACAATACGTAAAGAGCAAATTGAAACATTGAACGTCGCGTGAAAGTGGAACTTAATGAAGGCCTAAGTACTTTTTCGTAGTTTTTAGTTTTCGGATTTGAAAGATCGTTGGTTACAGTGGCCTGCTTACTGAGCAGAAAAACGCGGTCCCAGGTCAGATTTATGGTAAAATCGCTTGTGTATCGTGTATTTTGCGAAACTCGTTGTTGTCGTTGGTTCCGGATTTGAATGGATACACAAATTTGAGCAACGGTATTATGTGATATGAGGGGCTCGGTGGCCTTAGAGCAACCGTTTTTGCTTACTGAGCAGAACATCATGAGTCTAATCTCAGGCCCATCCACATTCAAGATTCGTCAATCGTTTTATTTGTTAATATGACTAAATGGTAATAACAGCAACTCGGTGATTAAAAAGGTGCTCGTCTGCCTAGTGGCAAACGTTTTTGCTTACTGAGCAGAAGACCGTGGGTTTAGTCCCAAGCTCCTTCGCGTTATATGATCGTTAGGACATCAATTCAGCTTATCGTTTACCAAAACGAACCCTGCTGCAAACCCAACCCTCTTATCCAACATCCCAGTGATTCCTCGTGGAAGTGCAGAGGTGTTCTCGGCTTCCATCAAAGCGAGTGTCATGTCAACACAACCCTTCCCATTCCTTTCTTGACCTGTGTTCGGGCGCGGCCGGCGCTGGTATTGCCTAATTTAAGATCACCAGTTTTTACACATTGAGGATGATTGCTAGTCCCAAGCATCGTCTATTGGTTCTCTGTGTAATTACAGCTGATCTGGCAGTAACAGAGTAGCAACCGTGGGCGGTCAATCAAGCTCAAGCTCAAGCTCAAGTAAATGATTATAAAAATCATTTCAAACGATAGTGCTCACATCGATAAACTTCCCAAATGTAAGCGTTTTCGAGATATTTCAAATTTACTTTCATCATAATCAATTTTTTGTAGAAAATATGCTCTTTTCGTAAGTTATACGTGATTGTTCATCAAATATGATAAGTTTTGCAAGATATGCATGTACTTACCTTCAACTTACCCTTGCACCAATAGACTATTGGAAAATTGGTTTTAAACTTATAAGATAAATAAGATAAATAAATGAAATACCCATGCGTTTTTATTTGAATCTAACATTTATTACTTTCGATCGTCTTTAATAATAATAATTTGTACATAAACCTTTTCGTTGGATATATTTTTATTTGATGAACTTTTGATTGGCATGTTTTTATATGTTATGAATGGTGCGTTCTTCGTCATGCGAAAATAGTTTCGCTGATATTTTATTTTCGGAAATCGAAACAATACAGTGATATTTTCTTGTACCTGGGATCGTTTTGGCCTTTTTAAAAATTCTTTTCCATTCTGCAGCCCCCTGTTCGTATTCCTTTTGTGACACAAAACAAAATGACATTTTTGTTAAATAATCATTACTCTTCTGTTTAGCCCATGCATATAACTCTGCTACACTTGTGATTGGATGTTCGTGTTCTACAGCCACACTTGCGTTGCTTGCCATTCGTTTTAATGTGCCACCAATCGCGTCACATCCCAAGTAACATTTTAAGTTTTATGAAGTACTACAAAGCAACTATAAAACAACATTCATAAAACCCTGGTCAAGGCTATTTTGTCATTAATGCATCCGCCAAAACCTCATTTAGACTAGAATATGTCTAGTTGGCCCACCCTGGAGAAGGTTCTGAAGGGTGTATTCTCGAAGCTCTTCAAGATTGATTTACTGCGAAAGGTTGTATGACGAACGCATTGAGAACCATTTGAAAGCTACAATAAAAGCAATTTAGCAACAATAAAAACCCTTTCCGAGCCATTTCCCCTAGCCGCATGCTGAATCCACTAGGAAAGCATCAATCAAGATAGAAAAAGATTTATGACTCCGATCTTATCAAAATTAGTAAAATAGAAACTGATGGTATAAAAATCTTGTTGAATATCCAAATTTATTACATTATTTCTCATTAAGTGGCCTAGTTTTAAGTGCCATATTAAATTTAATGTGAAATGTACGTGAAAACATCGAAAAAATTAAGTCCACTCTCGTAAAACGTCGAGCTTGGCCGAGATTTTTTTTATTATTTTCGCATTTAAATGTTTGCTTATTGCTAAATTTTCCAAAATATAGTTATATCTAAGGAAATATTGATTGAAAATCGAAGATTGTCCAAAACCAAGCAAACTAATCGTAACATGGCGGTGGCATAAAAGTTGATTTTCATGGGACATATGTGAAAAAGTTGTTTTGCTTTCAAGAATTCTTTAATAAATTAATAAGGTTTTAAAATGGCTTTTATGAAGAAAACTTGCAGGCTGAATTGTATTTATCTAAAGCCATTTTGCTTGATCCTAACCCGTTCAGATTTATGGCAGCATTTATGGAGGCAAAGTTGCCTGCAAAAAGTTAAACGTCAAAGTTTGTTTATCTTTCGATAGTTGCGCTGTGAGATCCAGAATCGATTCTTCCAGGCAGTTTTCTCCCGATGGATTGGGAGCAGTTACTCAGATAGTTTGCGATACTGTTTTACAACATTTCACATTTCGAACAGCTGGAAGTGCAATCGTTCCCGAAAAAGATCCCCTTCTTCCGGATGGTTACAGAAGTGCACCATCCAACGATGCAGGGATTTACGCTTGAATAAAATTTTAGAAGAGTTGATTCTTTTGCCGAATAAAATCGCTGCTATGGATCGGAAACCAGCTAATCTCCGCTAACTAACAGTTTCAGTGGTTTGCTGTCGGTTGTTATTTCGATTGTCATCTATTCGCAAGATCTGGAGAAGGCTGGTATGTTTTTAAACTTTCGACATTGTTTTATGAATTCGAGGGCCACGTTCACTTTACTCTTCTCCGCCAGATGGTCAGTCGTTAATGGTGTACTGGTTCTTTTAAAGAAGTAAATTTTGCTGAAATCGACTTGAATTTTTCCTCCTACTTCGTCTATCCTTCGAGATTTCCTTGTCTTAAATTTGGCATTTATTAACTATGAGGAACCATCTTATCAGCTCAATTTGTAAACAAATTGGGGAGTTAATGATGCACTTTAAAAAGCCTAAAAAGCAACAATAAATGCTTTTTGCTCTAATGCAAAACCTAATGGTTTTATGGTTGCATTTATAATGATAGAACACGTTTATAAAGTATTTCATCAAGACATTAATAAGAAATTGCTAATGACGTTTATGCTTGAATTACAGAACAGTTTTAAGGAGGGATTGATAACTGTTTTAAATTTATTTTTAAAACAATGCAGTTTTTGACTTGCTTGCCAGACTATAAAAGGTTTTTAAATCAGCAAAAAGCTAAATTACTAAGCAGAATGTTTTACACTTTTAAATGCTATATTTAAACTAAATGGATTGTTCATTGCCGTTATAAAACCATCATAAATCAGAGTGGATGCCAAACGGTTGCTGAATTGCTACTTGGGATGGTCCCAACATCAATATTGTACTTCGTTTTAAATTTACAAAGACTTGCAAATTTTTTCAATTTTTATATTGGGATGCAGCTCCATCAGACATGAACATCGATTTTTTTACTTGTATTTTTGTTTGCAAAAAGGTCAGTAATTTTGAAATAAATACTTATACCGTAATTGTATCGTGTTTTAAAACTTCAAACTTAAATTTTTAATTATACCTGATTCTGAATAATAAATGCAAAAAGGATGAATAGTAGCTTGTTGATTATTCCAGTAACTACTTTGGGCAGCATCTTGAAGAACAAATGCATAATTTTCGGAAAAATCACAAATTATGACAACTTCTCCATTTTTGAGAGTATTTTTTGTATTTCTCAAGAAACTAGACTGCTGAGTTTTAATATAATCATGGGATACCAGTTTTTCCAACTTTTCGCAAAAATAAGCAACAAATCCATCTACTGGTTTTACAAGTTTCTCTAAACTACATCGATCAGTTGAAACCCATTGTTCAAAACATATATCAGACATACCCTGTTCCTCAAATTTTTCTGAAAAACTTCTTTCAAAATCTGAGAGACCTGGACAACGTTCGCATTCGCGGAGATAACAATGTTTAGTTCTGGATGATGAGCTGCATAATATTTCTTCAAAATAATGGTTGAAATCTTTTTCGAATGAATATTTTCTAAGACAATGAAGCATTAAATTAATATTTTCATGGATGGTACAAACACAAATATTGTGAGAACCTGAACTACCAAGTAATTTGCAATGCTTTGGTTTTAGTGCTGCAAATGAACTAAATCCAATGCTATTTTTACTAACTTCTTGAAATGTAATAAAAGCTTCTCGCAATGTACAAACTAAAAGTCGCTTTTGAATATGAATCTTCTTACCTTCCTTCTTCACTGAAACGTAATCGTTTAGTCCTGGCGTGGCTCTGCTTATCTGGTCGCTTTCGAAGAACTGCAATACCTCTTTTTAATTTCGAGATCCAAACCGTGTCCTAACCTTTTGTTGGGGGTGGCCAATACTCCTTTCCCGTTTGCCAAGCATCGAGCTTGCAATACAATGTATTTATTTGTTTCAAACTCGTCCATTACCGTTTGCGTTGACCAAGATTTCGGCAAAATCGTCAGAATCCTTATTTGATTGTCTCTCGATGAACCTGGATTAGCAAATCTCTCCTTCAGTTGTCCGATCATCTCATTGTGTTCTGCAGCTTTCAATTTTAGTTGCTCCAGGTCATCTTCTTCCGCTTGAAAACCGAAGATGCGTTTCTTAATGCCATTGGTAATGTCCATATACTTTCTCCGGGGATAGTTAACATTCTGGAATTTTTTTGTCGATATTGGCGATACGTTGATACCAGCTATGCCCTTGTTGAATAGCTCAATATTATGCGTCCTGGAAAATTGTTGCTCTCCACTATCCTGAGATGATGCTGTTGTTATTGACGTAGTTGATGGTATTTCTTCGAGGCCATGTCGAGATGTAGATGGCTGCGGCTCCGCGATGTCCATGACTGACGGTTGCACTTCTAGTTCCAGACATTCCAGAGATTCAAAAGACAAATTGAAGGTAAATATATGTGTATCTTGCTAAGCTTATCAATGCTGATGGAGAATCACGATTAACTTATGAAAATGGCTTATTTTCTACAAAAAATTGATTTTGATGAAAGTAAAATTGAAATATCTCGAAAACGGTTATATTTAGGAAGTTTATCGATATGAGCACTATCGTTTGAAATGATTTTTATAATCATATACTAACATCAAACTGAACATTTTGCCGTAAATAATGAAATTTTCAAAAATGCCTCAAAAGTTGCTCTTAGAAAAACTTTTTTATTGAAAGTTTGTCCATCCTAGAGTTGTTTTCAAAACTTCTGCTTTCTATTCAAGTTTTTATAAAAAAAATAAAAAAAAATCAAAAATACGTTTTTTTTGTTATTTGAATTTTGAGGTTTATTTTTCATTTTTTTTGTAAAAAAAAACGAAAAAAAAATTCCGTGTATATTTTTTTTATAAAGCCTTATTAGTTTCCTACAACAGGCCCTTTTCAAAAATTACCCTTGAGTTAAAAGGGTCTCCTCTCCTGTGGAAAATACTTCGTCTATTATACTGAAAATATGGGCAAAGTATCATCCAAATCGAAGATAGTCGAGCACGATTTCAGGTTTTTTCAGCTCATTCTGGATGGAATCCCTCTTTAGCTATTAGCTTAGCAAGAGGATGGAAACTGGGAAGTAGGGCTGGGTGCTTGGATAGGTATGGCTGTTCTGATAGTTTTAACCGCCCCCCCCCCAGTCTGAGAACCCCCAATATAATGAATGGACTCAACAGCCGAATGGAGGAATGTTTTTCCAAATGTCGTCCTTGCTTGAAGTCTCGCAGCTCGTTTTGGAAACAATTGGCTTGGGCCAACTGAACTAGAAAGATCCGAGTTAGTCGAGAAAAAGAGAAGTACCGTGAGAAAAGCGGATTGTACCTCGGCGTAGCTCTTGTAATGGCGACCACTACACTTTTGCGCTCATCTTCTGCTTCGGAAACTTCTATGTGACTCGGAATCGGCCAATCTAGTTTCGGACATTGCAACCAGTCCGGACCGTGCTTCCATAATTTGCTCTTCACGAATTCGCCTACATTCATTCCTCTGGATACGAGGTCGGGTGGATTCCAGCTGGATCCATGCGTTAGGGTTTGCACTTTCGACACCTGATTGGCGACAAAAGTTTTCCACGAACTTGGAGGGGATTTCAGCCACTGAAGTGGTGACACTACGGTGACGTAGAATCGGACCAAAAAAAGGATGCATCGATGTCCATCTGCAGGGCTTCTACGATTCGGGTATGGAGTTGTGATGCCGATGACTGCAGCACATAACTCGAGCATGGGAATAGATAGCCTGTTCAAGGGAGCAACACGAGATTTTGCGGCCAGAAGCTGGATTCGTACGTTGCCTTCGGTATCCCATACTGCGGGCATATATGCATTAGACCGATGCAAAATTTGAAATTTTTGCTCCACTGTGCTCAACCGGTTTCAAATCAGGTCCTGATTAGCCTTCCAAAATTTAAACTCATTTGGTAAAAAACTGACTTGGCACAAACCATTCGAAGTTTGTATGGAAATTACTATGGGAAAACTAAACTTTCTGTTCATTGTCTTCTGCATATTTTCCATATTGCTTTTTCGAAAAGTTCTATAACTATTCTTACGGAAAATTTTGTAAGCTACAACTTTGCGAAATATCGTTTTTCAGTCAAATGTCAAACTAAATAGTTATTAATTGTTTAAGAGATTGATAATCTTATGGCATGATCAAGCAGCTGTTCTGTGAGCAACACTGTATTCTGCAGTGTGACATAGTAGCCATGATATTTGTGCTCTATTCTTCGCACCAGAAACACCAATGTTGCCTGCTGAACAGTTGAATAAGCATAATCATAAGACATCAGTGACTTGAATTATTGATAACTTTTGTTCCTTACGTTTGATTGAAAAGTGGTTTTCAACAAAAATGTAGCTGAGAAAATTTGCTACAATCACTGCTATCATTTTTAAAAGCATAATGATGTGGTGAATTGTTAGATAGATATAAACAAAAACATAAGTTTTCCCATAGTAATTCCCATATAAACTTGAAATGGTTTGTGCCAAGTCAGTTTCTTACTAAAGTAGTTCAAATTTTGGGAGGCTAATCAGGACCCAATTTGAAACCGTTTGAGCACTGTGGAGCGAAAATTTCAAATTTTGCATCAGTCTAATATGCATGCTTAAGCAGCTTCGGAAGCGTCTGCAAACGAATTTTGCTGGACGGTGGAGTTTGGTGGAAATGCGTATCTGCAAACCACAAAAATGTCATGTAAATTTCGGTTCCCTGAGACCGACACATGCAAGTGGCCCTTTTGACATAAGAATCAGTTGAAAAAAGAAACGAGAAAATCAATTCAATTAAACGTTCTCTTAGTCAACATGTTATGTTTCGGTTTGAGAACACTTAATTTTACATGAAATGTTTGTTTACGTTTGTTATCTCTAGTGACCAACATGGCTTCATGCCTGGACGATCGGTTACCACAAATCTTCTAGATTTTACCACGACATGTTTTGAGCAACTGGAAAATGGGGCACAAATAGACGTCATCTACACTGATCTAAAAGCAGCGTTTGATACGATCAACCATGACATTATGTTGGCAAAGCTATCCAAACTCGGTGCGTCGGACCGTTTGACTTTGTGGTTGTGTTCCTACTTGACTGACAGGTCTCTGCGAGTGAAACTCGATTCCAGTACTTCCTCGTATTTCACGAACTCGTCAGGTGTACCACAGGGTAGCAATCTTGGCCCGTTGCTGTTTGTGTTGTACATCAACGACGCACTTCTTCTACTTGGAGATGGCTGTAAGCTTGCGTATGCCGATGACCTAAAGCTGTACTTCGTGGTGCGGACTGCTGAGGATTGCATTCGTCTTCAATCGGTATTGGATCTGTTCGTTGATTGGTGTCGTCGGAATAAGCTTACCCTCAGCATTCCTAAATGTATGGTAATGTCGTATTACCGCATCAGGCAGCCGATTGTTGTTGATGTCTTGATGAACTCGGAAATCAAACCCAAACTGGTGTGATTCAGGCTTCCACATGATTTCGAGTGTCTTCACTGTTTCACCTGGGTCAAACCTGAGGGTTGACTTAGTCCCTATCTGGTCGGCTGTTAGTCCTTTGAGAACCTCAAGTTTGTTCGATGTCCACTTCCGTAATGAGAATCCTCCTTTGCCTACCATCTCCGTGAGCTCTTCGTGCAATTGTATAGCTTCAGTAACGGAATTAGCACCACCTATGAAGTCATCCACGTAAAAAGATTTTTTTTACTACTGGGGCGGCTAATGGGTACGAGTGCCCTTCGTCGTCGGCGATCTGCTGGTTCGGGTGGCCAGTAACGACGATGGACGTAACCCATATGTGACGGTTAGCAGTTCATATG
Source organism: Ochlerotatus camptorhynchus (assembly GCF_037179485.1). Lineage (NCBI taxonomy): Eukaryota > Metazoa > Arthropoda > Insecta > Diptera > Culicidae > Ochlerotatus > Ochlerotatus camptorhynchus. The sequence goes on from NW_027040867.1 coordinate 3,293,103, forward strand.
ATTGCAGAGGGTCGTTGGGACTGAAACGGTACTTAATTTTTTGCAGTGGAGTATCCTTCAAGTGTAACAGTACCTGTCGATACATGTTTTCCACGTCTGCTGACATGGCGATTTCGTACTACCAGGTCCAGTAGCTCGTCCTGTACCGTTGGTCCTACACAGAGTGCCTTGTTGAGAGAAAAACCAGATGATGTTTTGTTCGAGCCGTCAAAAACTACTCTGGTTGACGGTAGTGCTGGACTCCTTTATAACCGGATGGTGAGGAAGGTAGCATTCTGTCGTACCAGCACCAGCATAATCAGAAACCGATATCATGTGGCCTAATGATAAGTACTCTGCCATGAATTTGACCCGGGTGGAGGGGCAATCACGCGCAAAGTGATCCTGGCGGAAGCAATTCAGGCATAATCACTTGGATTTTACGGTGCGAAGGCGTTGAGCAAGAGACATTTTTTTCAAATTTCTGGCACATCACCAATGGATGATGCTGATCGCCCCATAAATGTGGATGTGGTTTCTACATCATGGGAACTAATCGGACCTGATTCTACATCGGTTGTAGATGTATGATGTATGTATGTATGATAATTGTCTACCACTCATTTTAGCACGGAGACGTAAGTCCGATAGCAGTGGGCACTCCTCACTGTTTGATTTGATCGAGCTCTACGTAACCTCTGATTGTCCTCAACATGTCACTGTATGAAGGGCCAAAACGGTTATGGTGGATCGATAGGTAATTCACTTATACGCTTGCACGGGATGATAGAGAATCTCCTTCCAGCCACATGATCATACAATTGATCAAACAACGAGCCGTCCGACAAAAGGATACCCCAATGAGTGTGGAGAAGAGTCAGCCCTTTTTCTACGAGATCACTGCTAGTCGCTACTAGTCTCCCGAAAGACTCCCATCTTATTTCTGATGTGTTCTGCGATATTTCGACGTCCATTATCTTTGTATGATGATCTTGAGTTTCTTGTTGCGTCTTATAAAACCGTAACACCAATGCGGAAAATGGAAAATTGATTTTCTTAACAAGAATCACTCCATTGACGTATCGAATGTGCTCCATTTTGCAGCTCTTCTTTCACTTTTACTTTGTTGACTCCATGGTACCGGAAAAGATATAGATATATACATTATCAGCAATGATGTGATATAACCACAACGGGATGGCCGTTCAGAATGTTTCAACGGATGTGAAATGAGGGAACATTTAAATTTAACATGATTTGAAGTATTTTGATGCAACATTACATTTGTTCGCTAACAATTAACACATTTTTCACTATGTTATCCTAACTAATTTATTGAAGAATTTTCTTGTGTTTTATACAGTTTGTATCAATGTTCCGTCATATAGTATCTTCAAGTGATCTTCGCAAGCGCCACATTTCGTTCAGGATCTTTGGAACTACATGTGATGAAATATGAAACGCACTTTTTAAAGTGAATTGCACATAACAATGTTCATCACTTACTGACACATGATATGTGCCTCGACCAACATGGCAGAACGTGTCCTAACCCTCACTGAACCAAAGGGGGGACCTGATTCTACATCGGTTGTAGATGATGCGCCAATTCGTAATATTCGTTCGCCAGCCCATTGAGGAAGGCGCGGGAAGTGGAAGATAGCGATTTTTTTCTTGTGTTCATAGGATAATAAAATTCGTGTTTGTTAGGGTTTTGTAATGCCTTCAAAGGTAGACCAGATACCCAGCCTTTCGTGCCGGTGGTGAACAATGTTGGTGACCGAATAGGGTAGGATGGTGCGAAACGCACCCTTTAAGCAAAATCGTCAATGGCTGGCGAATGGAAGCTAAAATCAAGAAGAAAGTAATGGCGTTTGGTTCATTACCATGTTTTCTACAAAGATCGAGTGATTTAGAACTACAAAAGGATGATTTTCCATGACTTTCAAGGTATTTTCTAAATTGCTTCCAAAATGATAGCGGGGCAAAACGCCTGATTCATGATGCAATATGCACCACAACATTGGGACAAGACGCACGACAACAATGGCCAAAACGCACCACAACATTGGGGTAAAATGCACCCCATGGTAAACAAACCATAACCCCTGCAAGTAGATAATGCAAAGGGATGCGGTATTTCAAATGATTATTTCTTTATGTTACATCAGAAATAAGGTCTCAAAATCTCAATAGAATGTTAAACTGTGATTCATCAAGTAAAATATCTAAAAAATATACGAAACGTAAATTTGTTATTTTTTTTTGTGCTATATGATGTTAAAAGCTTAATTTACAGTCGATGATTTTAACAACTGTGTCCTGTTTTGCACAAAATGTAATTTTTTTAAGGAATCAGCAGGTCAATACATGATTTTATGATCAAGAATTATTTGTGAAACCTCCAGTTGAAAACAATCACAAACCGTTACCCGGAAAATGCATCTGAGGAAAAGTTATCGCTGTTTTTCTAAAAGTGGGCATTTTACCCCAGGGGTGCATTATGGGTTGTTCTCCCTTACAGAGGATGATGAGTATGACTTCTGTTTGTGTTGTGTGCGATGCAGCATTATTTAAATTACGGATACTATTGGGGTCTGATTAACTGCCTCTTACTCTCGAGTCCGCAAACAACTTCAATAACAGTTGTCCAGCAGTGCTCCCATTTTGTTTAGTGAACAATCCAATGCCTTCGAGATTGTGCCGAAGGTGTACCGAATCTAATTTCGGCACACTGTTCTGAGTGACTTACCCATGGGTTTATCAGTAGTTTCTAATAACTAATCGTTAATATTCCTTCGGCTGCTACATAAATGGTCATTGGTTTCTTACATGAGACGATATTTTTCTAATTTTCGGTTAACATTTCTTGAGTCCATTTGGGGCAACATGAACACCCCTCATATTTCAAACAATTTCTACTTAAATTCTCCGATTTTGCATTATTCCTATTAAAAATACAGTAACGACTGGACTTTGTCAGCGCCTCAGCGCAGTATCTTTGAATAATTTTGCATGACCGTAATTCCAAAACTTTCTCATTCATCTTCAAGATAGATGTTTAAGGCAGAGGCGTCGCGTGCCTCATTTGTTTACCTGTGCACCAAACTTTGTTCGTTATAGTTTTCCACCACATATTAGTTTTTGAGGTATTTTTTATCAATGCTCCGTGAATTCGAAGGACATATTTTCTATTACTATATTAATCACTACCTAACGTAACATTTGAAGGGCCTATCATCTTGTGCAGTGTTGGAAAAGTACACCAAAACTCACTATGACTCGCGAACTTTTCCCTTGGTGAACTTCGTGAAATATCGCGATCTTTTCCAACGCTGATCTTGTGTAAACAAAACTTGTATGGCCCTTTTTGCGTTAACCGAAGTAGGAGGAATTGCAAAAGTTAACTAATTCTCGTTTTTATCGCAAGGAAATCGAAGAGTTCTCTTTCGACTGAAGCGTAATGAAGAATATCCGTCAAACACTTCCGAAAACATTTTTTGATACAAAACAGTTTCATAACCTAGAGAAAATTCATGAAGTCCCCTGGGTAGCAAACTTGAATTAACCAACTCTTTATTCATCAGAACAACACTATCAGAATGGACCAGGGAAGCTCATAAGTTTGTACAGGCGCACCGGCGCAACCATCAGAGAGATTTGATTGAGAGATTTACAACTTACAAGAGGGTGAGAGCGAGCTTTTGCGCTCTCTTTCTCCATTACTCTCTTTGCCTGCAATCAGATATCCAAGTGCACAGCAAGAAATGCACACTTTAGGCACCCATACATCACAAATGTTCTTCTAATTTAAACTCACACATTCATACCGGTCTGCAAGTATGATACACGTCCAAAGCGTACCAGACTGCTGTTTCCGTGTTGCTCCCGTTTGACGCGTGACTGCTGAAAGTTTCAATTACAACTAGTGGTTCAAACTGCCATGTATTGTGGAAAATTGGTGGTATGTTTCAAGAGGTGATAGAAGGTCTGCTTGGCTTACATCAGGCATTTGACCATTCACAAACTTGCCACCCGCCACCCAAAAAAGCTCGCTTTAGGTACACTATTTAACGAGTTTTGTCATGGTATTGATATCGACATGCTTAGAAATCAATGCATTAGGGATTAGGCAGACCATCCGAACTGAATTTAATCCTTTTTGAAGCAAACCAAGGTCGAAGATTCAATTGAGCCACACTATAAAATAGTTTATTCATGGTCACTTGTGGTCTGGAGTAAAGAAGTACAGCTATAATGTGGCCATAAAATCTATAAAAATCTAAACGCATTTTTTTAAATTATTTACACCTGTGTCGTGCACAGGTTGCACATGTGGACGCGACGCCACTGGTTTAAGGTATACGTTGGTGCAAAAAGACCACTGAAAAAGCGCACGGATTTCGTAGGAAATTAGAAATGATTTTCAAAAAGGGGGCTGACAAAATCGGGTTATTACTGCATAACTGTATCATATAAATCACGTTTTAAAGCAACTGCCGAGGGGGGCGACACTATCTACGATGCAGGATAAATAGTGTTTTGCTGTGGTTAGCTGCCCGCACGCTGAGTAGATATGAAGAAGATTGATAACGATTTTGAAGATTTCCTGCATAAAGATGATGCGCGATGCAAATAGATGCGAGAAATTAAAGAAGATTTTTCGAAGATTGATTCGTTAGCATGAGATTTTTTAGGTTTCTAGAATTGAGATTTAGATGTGTCGCCCCCCTCGGCAACTGCTTTGGTAAAAAAATCAGTCATTCATAGGACAAAATAAAATCATTAATAGGTTTTTAAATTTAATATATTCAACAGAAAACAATTTTTCTGTTTAGTCTTTTCATACTAAAATTTGTAATTTTTTTAACCTTCGATTGTATGTCGGGTACAAAACGAACATTTTTTAATCCTTTTTCATATGAGTCAAAAGTTAGTTTTTATATTCGATTTGTAGGTACGTATGATGTAGCGGAAATGGCTCTAATGTTGGCCTATGGATCTAAGATTGGGTCCATCGCTACAACAAACATTCTTATGACCTTTTCTCGCCACCCATATGACATCAACACAAACCATCAACATCGCCGGATAGGGGAAGGTTTCCCCTTCTCGATGAAGTTGTTAGTTTGCGTGGGCGACCCTCGGTTGGCGAGAAGAGGGCCTACCAAGGTTTGTTTACAAAAAGCTTTTTTTTTCACATGTGGCTCTTGATTTATGAATTTTATCTAGGTGAACGCGTCATTGGGACGATACTAATGGATATTTTTGGTTGCTATTGAAAATTTAGTCGATTGGTGAATTTATGTATGGGCCCATATTAGGGGTATTTAGGCCGATATTACATCCATTTCCCCTAAATGGGCTACAAGTAAACTGTTCTACATTATTTAAGACTTTCTATTCATCTTTGTTTTAACTGTACAGTTGCAATAGTACTTTCCACAATTCAACTTCATAATTTTCTCTCGTTAAACTATTTCACAGGGCCCTGGCTGATACGGACTCTGACGGCAAGATGACTCTGGGAGAGTTCAGCATTGCTTGCAAACTGATCAATCTGAAGCTCCGCGGTTTTGAAGTTCCCAAGACACTTCCACCGACGCTGGTAGCTTCCCTTACTGCTGTAGGAGGCACTCCCATTCTGACACCGACGTCTGGTCTTAGCCCGCTGGACCCGTTGAAATCACTCGGGAACTCAATCACCAATATGCCACCAGCAATCCCACCACAGCCGATCATGGCACCTCATGCAGTTCCGCATGCTATCGTCCCCCCTATGATGAGCAATCAGATGTCTGGTATGGTCCAGCAACCGTTGATTTCCACTGGTCCACCAGCCAGACCATCCATTCCACCGCAGCCCTTGATTGCTACTGCAGCTCAACCTCCACTTATCCCGATGCAACCGTTGATCCCGCAAACCGGAGCTGTCCCACCTCAGTACTCGGGATCTATTCCGCCAATGATGCCTCCCCAACCACAGCAGCCTCTTATCGCAGGCCTCGGAGGTATGTCATCCTATCAGCCGACACCTGCTCCAACGGCTGGTGTAGGAATTGTCAAACCGTTGATTGATCCTATCGGCGGAATCTCAAGTCCTCCATTAGTCGCCGGTCTTCCACCGGTCATGTCGATGCAATCAGCAATGGGAGGCATTCCGCATACTGCGGGGGTGATGCCGGCTGCCGTTCCGGCTCCACCTACACCACCGCAATCAGGTGGTGGAACTCCACATCGATCAATGTCGATTTCCGAACGTGCACCATCCATCGAATCTCCGTGAGTATTCAACTTTCATTCCGGTAAACTTATTTAGAATGGACAGCTGATCTATGTTCTGATATTACAGTCAATCCGAATGGGCCATCAAAGGGCAAGCCAAGCTTAAGTACACCCAGCTCTTCAACACTACTGATCGTAACCGGAGCGGCCATCTCACAGGTCCGCAAGCGCGAAATATTTTGGTCCAATCGAAGCTTCCGCAAGCGGCGTTGGCTCAGATTTGGGCTCTAGCCGATATGGATTCCGACGGCCGGCTAGGTTGCGAAGAGTTCGTTCTCGCCATGTACCTTTGCGATCTGGCACTGCAGGGTGAGAAGATTCCGACCGCATTGCCACCGGAGCTGATTCCACCTTCCTTCCGAAAGACAACATCCCGCCATGGATCGGTCGTAAGCTCACGGCACGGTTCGGTTTCATCGCAAGGGGGCGCACCGGTCCACGCTGCCAACATGGAAGCTCTGGATCCCCTGTCCGGATTGCCGCAGTGTAAGTTTGATATAATCTAGACTTTTAACAAATCAATCGATAGAAGTCATTGTTTACAACAGCTGTTAGGCTGTTTTTCCAGCTCTGTATTGAAATGGTTAAAAAAAAGAGAGAGTCATACATTCATAAAAAATATATCCCTGTGAATTTCACATAACTTTCATGGGATCTCCTAATTGGAAATTGCACCACAAAATCACATGAACCATTACATGAAATCTATATGATTACTCACATATAATTTATCATATTATGAGATATTCAGATAGAAAACATTAATTTTGTTTTGTTATTGGAAAAATATTATGTGCGTTCTCAATAGAAACTATGTAAACACTTTATACAGTGTAGATTGCATTATCAGATCAATAGATTTGTTCCCGTACTTGCTTTTTTGCTTTTGCTATAAGGTGATACTCTAAGGAAGCCTTAGCGTGAAACTTCAAAGGCACAAATGTCAGCTTCCACAAAACATACAAATTTGAAATTGCTATTCTCTGTTTTTAGTAGCACAGCAAACAAGGAGTAGCAATTTCAAATTTGTATGTTTTGTGGAAGCTGACATTTGTGCCTTTAAAGTTTCACGCTAAGGCTTCCTTAGAGTATCACCATGTTGCTGTAATAAAATAATACAAGAATCCCCGATTTGTGCGATGGATGGTGCCCAAGAGCGTAGCCAGGTTTCGAATTAGGGGGGAGGGCAAACAATTGTTTCTATGGAGAATTAGGTTAGACGCCGATTAGCTGAACACCATTATACCGAACGTTATTATACCGTATGGATTACTAGGTCGATCATCGCTTAACCGAAACTGAATTTTCAGTCATTTTAAAATCTGAATAATAATTCTCAGTCCTTCAACAAAAACCAAGAATCATGAAGATACTTCAATCTGATTCGGAAACTCAAACAAATGTGGATGCTATACATAAAAAAAATGACAAAGGCTAGTTCAACTTAAAATTTAAAGTTTTTCTTAGATACATGAACTCTAAAAAAATATTTTCAGGCTGAGTTAGGAGAGAGGGGGGACGACTGTTGGCTACGCCTATGCGTCTACCCATTGCCATTTCCCAGTAATCTTTCAACCAATTGAGCTGATGTTTTGTATGTGATTATCAATTGGTCGAAAGATTGCTGAGATATGGCAGTGGGTAGATGGCACCACACTCCGCGCAGCAAATGGGGGATTAACAAGTACGGAAAATAAAAAAAACTAATGGCACCTCGACGGTTTTCTGACGGTGGAAGGTTCGGAGGATTTCTGGAAGGAATGTATGACTATGTTATGGGTTGTGTAAAATAGTTCCAGTGGAACTGAAGTACAGTGGGGGAAATTCGTTTAAACGCAATGTCATTTTTGCGTTTATTTTCAACACAAAAGATCGAGACAAAAAATCAAATATAGTTTGTCATAGCCCATCAGAAGTCTCGTATTTGAGAACACAATTTGATTGGAAGTTCATAATGACTTTTGAAAAAATCCCAAAAAAGGTGATTTTGGGGGGGAAATTCGTTTAAACGCACTTTTAGTTTTATTAATCAAATCGAGTTCACAGTTCAAAAATCAACAATAAACAATAGTTAATACTTCGTTTGCTTTCCGTTTTTCTGAATAGTTTCGAAAATTCTGTTCGGCATTGATTTCACCAGCTTCTGCAGAGTTGTATCAGGTATCAAGCTCCAGGCTTCTCTTACGGCTGACTCAAGTTCACGAACTGTTTTAAACTGCCTTCCGCCTTTGTAAACCTGTCGTGCCAGGATGCCCCACAAGTTCTCGATAGGATTTAGATCCGGACTACGAGCTGGCCAATCCAAAAGACTGATGTCTCGTTCAGAAAACCATTTCAAAGATTGCTTGCTGACATGAATTGCTGCATTATCCTGTTGAAATACGAAATTTTCCGGCATAACGTCTTCAGTAAACGGGATCAAAACATCTTCCAGAAGCTCCAAGTACTTTCCCGAATTCATCCTGGTTGAAATGGTGGCAATAGGGGTCTTTCCATGGATCGAAAAAGCGGCCCAACACATTAGAGTACCACCTCCAAAGTTCCTGCTCAACTTAACCTGCGGAGATTTCCTCAAATCGTGCCAATAATATGCGGTGCAGTCTGGGCCGTCCAAATTGAATTTCTTCTCGTCAGAAAAAATAACATTGTCCCATTCCGTAGTCCAAGACATGTATTTTTTAGCGAAATTCAATCTGGCGCTAATGTGGGCCGGTTGAAGATTGGGTTTTTTTGCTTTTTTGGTGTACTTTAAGTGGCCACTTCCATGTAGAATCTGCCGTACACGCCTCTTAGAAATGGAAAGCCCCATTTCTTGCTTGATTTGCGCAGCAGAGAAGTTTCCAGAGTCTCCCATTTGTATGATTTGGTTTCGGACACGGTTGGTGATCTTCGAATTTCCCTTTGTTTTCTTTTTTACGCCATACGTCTTGCCTTTTTTCAGCAGGTTCCTGATTGCTGCTTCCGATCTGTGGATCACACGTGCAATTTTGCGATTGCTCTCACCGCGACTTTTGAGTTCTCGAACCAGTATTTGCTCCGACTGGCTTAAATACTTTCCTTTACCCATTTTGCCGAAAACAAGCAACAACTACCGCGCAACGCAAATTTAAACTCGTGTTAATGGCGAACGAGGGCTATACAGTGTAAATATGACAGATGCGCAAGATAACAGGAGCATAGGTACGCTCAATGCGGCTTTACGTTAGTGTGCGTTTAAACGAATTTCCCCTCTAAAATCACCTTTATTGGATTTTTTCAGAGACCACAATGAACTTCCGTTCAAATTGTGTTCTCAAATACGAGACTTCTGATGGGCTATGACAAACTATATTTGATTTTTTGTCTCGATCTTTTGTGTTGAAAATAAACGCAAAAATGACATTGCGTTTAAACGAATTTCCCCCACTGTATTCCGGGAAACAGTAGATTTAAGGGAATGTTAAAAGATATTAGAAGGTGTTTATAGGGCTCTGTAGAAATTTCTGAGTTCGGACCTTTTTAAGGGTTGTATCATAATGTTAACACAACAATTGAGTTCTTCTTCCGGCATCTTGGATGATTGAACGAACTCGTAGATGTCTATTAGTATACATAGTGAAGAAGGCGGGATTACTACGAAAGGTCGAATCACAAAAGGCCGAGAAAATTCGGCAGAGCGGCACTATTGGTCTAAAAGTGCCAAAACGTGCGTTTTTTAGTTTATGCGAAAACGGCAAATTTAAGCGAAGACAACAAATCAAGAAGACTGGCAACTCTTCCATTTTCTCATACAAACGCTTCTTGATTTGGTGTCTTCGATTTAAGCCATATAGTGTCTTAGGAGAAGTTTGTGCACTTAAAAAGCCCCTTCTTTTGAGCTTGGCCATTTCATGATTAATCCACCTAGCAGGGAGATGAAAAATTTACTTTTTTTGTTTGTCGAGATAGCTAAATTATGTCTTGAGCAAAGTTTTAGACAATATTAAAACAAACATTTTTGCTGAAGACGTCAACCCTCTATCTCTGATGTTTACAGAGATATGCAGTGGCGTTTTCTTAACCTCAATCTACCTGTGCACCAACTCTCAAAACATAAACAATTATCAAAATATTGCATGCAATGGATAGATATCGAGTAAACTAGAAAATTACGTTTATTTTTCAACCGATTCGAGTATGAATATGGCATTAAATCTAGTTTTGAAAGTTGGTGCACAGGTAAAAAGTGAGGTTACGGGACGCCACTGGAGATATGTCATTTTTTTGGTAAGAGCCTTCAGAAAATCAATATTTTGCAAATAACTTTTCAGGAAGTATTTTTTTTAAATAAGTATTTTCTACACAAATGTTTTTTTTTTAATACGCCATTTTGCCTTGGGAAGCAAATCCCTATCTTCAATATTTCTTAAGATATTCAAGGTTTTGATCCAAAATTAGCACTATTTCCAAGGTCAATAGCTCGAAGTTGGGCAAAATTGGGCAAACCAGGTTGATTAGTTTTGAAAGTATACTTAAAATGCTGCCAAATGCATACCAAATCATTAGTCTTCTTTAGCATTCTCTGATGATCTGCTTATTACCAAACTATAGGGTCACGACTTCCCGTATAAATGTATTACTATTATTATTTTTAATGAACATTAAAAACAACATTACTACCTCAAACGATTACTACCTATATCTCAATATAGTTACCGTTTGATGAACCGTTTCATACAATATCAAAGAAAAAATTATTCATCGCTACCCATTTCCTCGTCACTTTCAGAATCGTCGCTTACTTCTGTTTCACCATCGGTTCATGCATCGGTAGATGAAACTAGAAGAGTGCTTAGCATCTTCGGACAAAAGCAGTTTTGCTTGTTTTGGAAGGGGTCTTATTGTTGAAATTAACGGGTCAGATGATTCAAGGACCAATGTTCGTTCAGTTAACCGGTTACTTCAACAAACACCGAGAATTACATTCCGAGAAGAACAAGGACCACTGTTCGTTCAATCAATCGTTCACTACTACCGACACTGTGAATCACCTGCCGGGGCGAACAGAGACGTAGTTCAGTCATTTTTTTAACACTACAATAGACACCGGAACTCACCTGCCACCAGAAACAAGAACAGGGGTTTATTAAGTCAACCAATCACTACAATAGACACTACGAATCACCTTCTTGTCGAGTCAACCGGCCATTACAATTTAGAATTTGGAATCAAAACTTTTACCACACGCGGCTTTGCAACGCCCTTCTCTTTTTTTTTGCATGCCTATTTCGTTTTAACTTAATTCGATTTTTCTTCCTTCAACACCAAGAGTAAGTGACGTATGAAGGAGCCTCTATGTACAAATGCAAGAAAACGATTATCAGTACACGGTTTACTATATTTTGGTAACAAGCAGATAAGCAGAGAATACTGAAGAAGACTAATGATTTGATATGCATTGGGTAGCATTTTAAGTATACTTTCAAATGTAAAATGTTGCCGAACTTCGAGCTATTGACCTTGGAAATAGTGCTAATTTTAGTTCAAAACCTTGAATATCTTAAGAAATATTGAAGATAGGGACTTGCATCCTAAGGCAAAATGGCGTAATTTAAAAAACAAACAAACATTTCTGTAAAACATACTAATTTCAAAAAAATATTTCGTGAAAAGTTATTTGTAAAACATTGGTTTTCTGAAGGCTCTTACCAAAAAAATGACATATATCTGTAAACATAAGAGATAGAGGGTTGACGTCTTCAGCAAAAATGTTTGTCCATTTTGCTATCTCGACAAACAAAAAAAAAAGTAAATTTTTCATCTCCCTGCTAGGTGGATTAATCATTTTTTTTGCTTAATCATACACTGTGGAATAATCCTGAAGTGGCTAAGCTCAAAAGAAGGGGCTTTTAAGTGCACACACTTCTCCTAAGACACTATATGGCTTAAATGGACCGTTTTCGCATAAAATAAAAACGCACGTTTTGGCACGTTTAGACCACTGTGGACCGGTTTGAGCGCGCGCGCATTGTTTCGACTTTTTTTCATTCGGCCTTCTGTGATTAGGCTTTCTGTTCCTATCCCAAAAAGGCTGTTGTGAAGTGTTCAGATGCGTTCTGTGAAAAGTTTGTTCTAGAAGTAGGGGAAAGTGAGGTAAAATGGCCATACGGCGCAAGACGAGCATCGCCTCTGAAACACACGGTCTTTTGTGGTAGGTTCATACATTTCGGCCTTCTATTCCTATCCCCACACTAAGATCTGAGTGTTCAAATTTATACTCTCTCTTTTTTGTGACCCTTCTCTCGGAGTGAGGTCAACCAAACCGCGTGATTGAAAGTCTATTTTTCGCCGTAGCTTCCTTTGAGGACAAACGTAAAGAAAACTATGACAAAGGCCAGGCGGAGTTGGATAGAAGGCGCAAAGCTTTGATGGACATTCAGAAGAAGGAACAAGTAAGATTCAAATTCATAATTCCACGTGAATCGCTCTAATCAATATTTTGTTGTAACGACAATCAGGAAGAGCGTGATCGCAAAGAACGCGACGAGCAGGAGAAAATTCGCAAGGCAAAAATGGAAGCCGAGCTCAAGAAGCAACAGGAGCTGGAAAAGGAACTACAACGTCAGCGGGAGCTCGAACAGGAGCGCGAGGAACAACGTAACCGGGAACTGGAGAAAAAGGAGTTGGCTAGAAAGTATGATCGTTTGTTGATGCGTAAGAATGTGATACACTTTAACAAAACGATATTTTGTTTTACAGAGAATTGGAGAAGCAACGTCAGCTCGAGTGGGAGGCTCAGAAGATATCAGAAATGCAACAGCAACGGCAACGTGAGCAGGAGAATGTGCTGAAATTGAAGTCCCAAAATCAGTCGCTGAGTGTCGAACTGAGTACTTTCAACGAAAAGATCAAGGAACTGTCGCAGAAGATCTGCGATACTCGTGTTGGTGTTAGCAACGTGAAGAGCACCATCGACGGTATGCGCACTACCAGAGATACCCAGATGAGCGACATGGCTCAGCTGAAGGCTAAGGTAAAGGATCAGAATCAACGGCTGGTTCAGCTTAGTCAGGAAAAGGCCAAACTGGATTCTAAGAACAAATCTGGCGAAACGGATAGTCAGCTGCAATTCTCGAACAAACAGGTTAATTATTGGTTTAAAATTGCGTTTAAAGATGGAGGCAATAATATTCGAACACACTTTATTTGCAGATAATTATCCAGCAGCTGAAAGATAAGCTAGAAAATACAAAGCAACAAATTGAGAATAAGTCCACTGACATTGATATCAATAGCAACCAACTGACAGAACTGAAATCTCAACTGACCGATTTGATTGATTCATGTGAAAAGTTATACATGGAGTATGACATACAGAGGATCCAGGTGAAATCAAAATTCGTTGGATGGTTCCTAAAATGTATCATAATCGTGTTTCCCCTTTCTCCTTTTAACCAGATCTTGGAGATGAAGAACAATCGCAAGAACGAATCCTACACCAGCGCGTGGGATACATCTAACGCGTGGCCGGTGAATGATGAACCCCCGGCAGCGGTGGTAGAAACGACGGCGGTAGAAACGGTGGTCCCAAGCGAAGATGTCAAAACACCACAGGGCTATGTCAGGTATCGTGCCATATATGAGTTTAGTGCGCGCAACGCGGACGAGATTACATTCCAACCGGGTGATATTGTGATGGTGATTATCGTTAGAAGTCTATGTTCCGAAAATTCATTTTAACCAAATTTCCTTTCCTACAATAGGTTCCACTGGAACAGAACGCCGAGCCGGGATGGCTAGCTGGAGAGATCCATGGACACACTGGCTGGTTCCCTGAATCGTATGTGGAAAAGGTCGATAGCAATCTAAACACTGTCGTGGCACCGGTACCAGAAGCAATCGCCTATACGGAACCAGCCGCTATCACTTATTCAGAACCCACCTCCACCATCACCACCACAACCGCCAATGAAGTAGAGTAAGTTTTCATGTTCCTGGTGTGGTCATCCCTTCTCATTATTAAACTTTTCTTTTTTGTCATTTCAGAGGTACATCAATAGAAGCAACAAGATATGATAGTTTTGAAAGTAACACTGTTTGTAACAATAATGTTGTTGATGAACAATTTGCAGCGACTTATAACGGAGACGTCGAACATTATATTGCTTGTTACGCGTATCAATCGGCTGAAATTGGTGACCTGGTGTTCGACACCGGCGAGATCGTAGCTGTCACCAAAAAAGATGGCGACTGGTGGACTGGTAATATTGGCAATCGCACTGGCATCTTCCCCTCGAATTATGTACAAAAGCAGGAATCTGTAAGTACTGCCCTAGAGACCAGTAGTGAGCCTAGTGTTGTAGAACCCGAACAGCAAGTAATTATGTGGTGCAAATAGTGCGTACGGAGAAGTATATAACCATTCTATTCCATTTATTTTAGGAGATAATCAACGGTAATCAACAGCAAGTAGAAGAACGGGTAATCGAATCGACTCGCAAGCAATCGACATCGACACAGGATGCAGAGGAAGCTCGAAATCAAGCTGAGGCTGACTCGGAGGTATCCCAAATCAATACTCAACCACCACCAGCGCCAGCAGCAAACGAAGAAAACATTCGCTATTCATCGATGTCCTCAGCCACCCCGAGCTTACGGAAAAAGGGCGAAGTTGCACAAGTCATTGCTCCGTACGAGGCTACTAGTTCGGAACAGTTGTCGCTGACCCGTGGTCAGCTTATCATGATTAGGAAGAAGACTGACTCTGGCTGGTGGGAGGGTGAACTACAGGTAATAACAATATTTGGCTGCTACGGAATTGATATCAGTTGTCAATTTTTCTCATACAGGCCAAAGGACGACGAAGACAAATCGGTTGGTTCCCGGCAACATACGTGAAGATCCTGCAGGGTGGGCGTAACAGTGGTCGTAACACGCCGGTGTCGGCCAGCAAAGTGGAACTAAACGAAACCATTCTCGGTAATATCAAGCGTTCAATTTCATTCGCCTTTTATCTCATTCCTCCTATGGTAATGATCATTATAGATAAAGTAATAGCACTGTACCCGTACAAAGCCTTGAACGATGACGAGCTTTCATTCGAGAAGGACGACATCATTAGCGTGATGGGCCGGGACGAACCGGAATGGTGGCGTGGTGAACTGAACGGAACAACGGGCCTCTTCCCCAGTAACTACGTTGGCCCATTTGTGACGTCAGGTAAGAGGACACCGGCCACTGCTGGCAGTTAACGAAGGTCATAAATGAATCGATCGATGTGCATGCTGATTGTAGATGCATTTTTTTCTGTTCATGCTTTATGTCTTTTTTGAGCAGAGCTTTTCTCTGCTTTGAGCCGATCAAGTTAAAATGACTGGAATTTTTTTTAACCGTGCACATAGCTTATTTTCGATGTAAAGCACTTATTTGGTGTAAAACTATCGTTTACTCTTGTGTTTTGTATATGTAGAAAATGTATGTAAATTTATGATTCACAGTTATTATATAAATCTTTATTTAATGCCATTCGTATCTTTTGTTTGCTAAGAAATGAACAGAAAAGAAATTTGCAACGGCAAACGCAAACGCGGTCTATACTACCTGCGGGGTCACGGGGTCACCTACTCAGCGCTCAATAAATTCCGTTTTTAGACATTTCTCATACTAGGTACTGAGTTGAAGTGACTCTCACTCTGAGTTAGTCTCATCAGTCGTGTACTGTTAGTGTTATATTGAAAAATGAAGCTAAGCATTACATATATTATAGCAAACACGCAGAGAAATGATTTTTAAATTCAAATGCATATATTTTTGACTCAGGGCCTAATATATTTTTGGTATTGATTTAAATATATTATTCGGTTAATTCAAAGAAAAATAGTTTTGAATCAGCAACTGGTTGTAGAGCCAATATTCTGTTTGTTGATTATAAAAACCATTTTGTTGATTCAAAAATATGTTTTGTTGAAATAGTGATACAATATGTTTGAATCAATAACAAAATACATTAGGCCCTGAAACAAAAATCTATTTTTCTGCGTGAAGTAATTCTATAAGATTCATCCGATTTCCACTGACCCGAAAGACATTCGCCCGAATGTCCTACGGACGAACAAACAGGAGGATAATAAGACTGGGACACAATGGATGGAAGTTGTTTGGAAAGGAGGGGATGGTCACATCAAACTCTAACATCAGACAAACAAAGGAATTCTTAAATCGCCTGCATGTAGGGAAGATCACGAGTTCCCAATACATCTCTTACTTCACGGAAGGGTTGTCTACCTCGGACCACTAGGGTATCCAGCAGTCGTGCTCTGGAGGCGTCATTACCGGGCAATACCAAACTGCGTGATCGATGTCATCATAACCGGTTCTACACCTACACAGATAAAAATTCTGAATTTTAATTGTGATGTAAACATTCATTCACGTAAACTAGTATTTCATCTCACGCAACCGAGCAACTTGTAAACAATGTTGTTTACAAAGATGGGCTTTTGTATACAATATTTGCTACATTGCATGAAATGTGTCAGAACTTTACATGATATATAATGTAAACGTATATGATATGTGATGCTCCATTTATGTGCATCATATTGAAGAGAAATTCACACTACTTTTTCGAACTGTGTACATATATTGCTGTCAACGAGGTTTATTCTGTAGAGATGTGCGTCTTGCGATCAGTGGTTGGACATAAGTCTTGACATCACGCGAATGAATCCCCGACTTACATTCAGACCTTTGAACCACGCTCTCGAAGAAACATTTGGAATAATGGGTACGTTAAATTGGCTTACATTGTTAAATTAAATGTAACACAGCCTTAAGTGGCTTGAAAGACGATCTGCATCCTTTTTAAGTGCCTTTCACATGTCTGTGTGCTATGTTTGGGACTCCCTTAGCTCAGTCTGTAAAGGGGCAGATATAAAGCTAGACCACAGACAAACAGACATAACACATTGAATATTTCTCACTGTAAAACATCGTCGCTAAAACATTACCGCCATCTGTTGAGTACACTGTGGTGGGTAGTACGCTGAACAGATGGCGGTAGTGTGTAAACGTCAAACTCAAGGGAAATGACTATGCACGCCACAGGTGGCGGTACTACCAACTATGATACTTTTAAATTGACCGTTAAATGCTTGTTCGATGAACAACTTGCGACTGTGATGTCTGTTTGTCTGTGGCTAGACCATGCTGGAGGCGGTTGGGATCGCTTGACGGTCCGGTCTAGAAATTTTTCAGCTTGGAGAATTTCTCGACTTCAGACTTAGAAAGCTCTCAATTAACAACTGTGGAAGTGCCCAATTTAAACAGTTGGATAACCGGTGTAGTGAGGACGTAATAAAGCCAAGGACGACGGAGAATGTTGTAGTTGATATTTTAATTTCAACTGCTTTTGAGTTATTTTGTTGATTTTAGCTTGGTACATATATTTTAACTAGGTTGAACATCTATTTGATAATCATTGATCATAACATTTTCGGAAGGATTCTAACCATTAAACATTCACTAACCATCCCAGGCAACGTATAACGAGAATCGAGGACAACTACCGTTTCCTATGGTTTGAATAGAACTAGCACCACCATCCCCACTAGGGAGGACAGCATCAATAATAATAACTACTACAATAGCGACAACAACAATAACAACAATAATCGACCGATGTTATTGATTCAAGTGAGGACTCGAAAATAAACACAAAATGAGCACTATAAAGTATGTATATGTATGTGTATTATTATCATTCACGAATATAGTATTTACAACAAAAAACAATCGACACCTGCCCTGTGGTCCTTAAATCTTGAAGGTAAGGTGCGATGTCAATGTAACCCATACATGCTATTCGTAGTAAGCAATCAGGAAGTCAACTTGTATTCCGTTTAGTTTCAAAATTAGGTCCCGCTAGCATTCCATTGCTGCGTCTTTACGAGTGTCTACATCTAAGCCGGATGGACGACCGAATGGTTATGGCTTTCGATAGTGATCATTCCGCAAGAATAAATATTCCTCTATTATAGCTCGTATCATATCGGACCCATGCGTACTGAAAATTCACTTGTTCATTGTTACTATAAGGATGTTAAGTATTTATTATAGAAAGTTATAGATCGTTTCCAATCCTAACTATACGCAAGCAATGGATGGTCCCATTTGAGATTATGTTCGAACTTGTTGAAAGCAACCTAAAGTGGCAGTATTCACTGATCGACGGATAAGATTATGTACTCTCAAAAAATAAAGCAAAAAAATAATCAATCAGCTTTACTGAAGCTTGCTGTTCTCCAATAAAGGTTCGTCATCATTATTAGTCTGATAAGTGTTTGGTAGCTTCAAATTTTATTGTTGTTATGTTCTCTAAAATCTCGAAAATTACTATCATGTTTATAAACGCAGTACTTAGGTATGATTACGCTCAAAACTTGTACAGAACCGATATTATGTCTTATGTTTTGCAATTTATGATATTTTCAAAAACTTACAACATTTCAGTACAAAAATATATTGATTTTATAAATCTAACAACAAACATACAATTCAAAGCTGATGCCACCGCAAAAACAGAAACAGTGCTCTACCGGAGTAGTTTTTAAAGTATTGCTAATTACTATGTTGTATCAAGAAACAAGTGTGAGGAACTATACTAGAGGCAAACACATAAATAAACAGCCACCACATTCCATGTATGAGTTATCGAATAGAAATTAAAAAAAAGCAAACCAAAAATGCTACCAATATACCTAGGTCAAGCTGTATTCCGAAATCGAATCAATTACAGTGACATGTAAAATAACGTACAGGAACAATGAAAAAGGAATGTTTAACAAAATGAGATAATAATTGAAACTATGAAAATACAACCAAGTTAATTCTCCACAGCAGATCATTGATCAAAGTTAATGATTGCAGAAATATCACTGACCTTGGGCGTGCCTAAAACGCTGTCCAGACTGGAGAGTTATAACAACAATCAATACGAAACAAACGATTTTAAATTGGCTCACTACTTGACTAGCCTATTGGTCCCAAGCAAATCGACTAACGTACCCCATTCTAGTATAAATTTCATATGTTTGTTTTGATTAGCTATGAAAGTTTGACAGATAAAATGAGGGGTTATACCTTGTTCAGACTGGAGAGTTATAACATGTTATAACGGTTGTCAAATAATTGCAACACAGAAACCGCAATCAAGATAGCGCTATAACATGTTATAACTCTGTAGTCTGAACGTTCTATTAGTGGATCTATGGTTATAACATGTTATAACGGTTATCAACTAATTGCAACCCAGAAACCACCATCAAGATAGCACTATAACATGTTAAAACTCTGTAGTCTGAACAAGGCATAACATTCAAGCAGAGATATCGTTTATTTGGAAGGCTCAATAGCTTTACAGGAGCCGATACTTCATTGTTTGCAGTTTAACCTTTCAGTACTCACGCCAACTTTTGTAACACGAGCACTCGCGCGTTGTAGAAAATACAACAGTATGTTATTTTCTCCCTGAGGGCACTTCTTAAAAATTAATGTTCATCAAGTATTGGTCTATTAGATATTGGCAGTGCTGAATGACAGTATGACGGTACTGACAGCCATTAGATTGACAAAAGATATTCCTACGGTTAACAATCAAAACAACTGAGAACCCTCTCTCCGTAAAACTTCTCACCGTGAGGTATCGTTATTTTGCTTTTCTCACTCATTCGCAATATCACTAACATTTGTCATGTGGTATCATCATATCCCGATAACTTTTTCAAAGGGACGTATCAGCTTTTGTGAACAATGCATTTGATCGTAGGTTTGGCGTAACTAGCAGATAGGGTAAAATTTCCTCATCAGATAGGGGAAATTTTCCCCTACCTGCTAGTGGTTTTAGTAAGCGTGTGCGAGCCCCGTAACGTGGGTAGATCACCTTTTCGTGGTACGTTACGGGATGTAAGATCTACCACCGATTCCTAGTCCTGACTTCTTCAAACTAGGGGAACAGGATTTTTCAGTAATCAAAGGAACACATCTTAGTCCTTGTTACTTTTTATGCCTTGTTGATAGTGATAGATCTTCTATTCGTTGTTCTCTAGTTTGAAGTGGTTAAGACTAGGGAACGGATGCATGGTGATTATCGGTGTCATTCCTTAATGTTGATGCTAAGGAATCCAATTTGGACGCGCCTTTGGATGGTGTTTCAACATTCCGAAGGGTATAAATAGCGGAACCTTTCAATTAAAAAGTCGGATCCTTGCGATAAATGCAAGAATGACAACTGTAAAAAAATCGAATACTTTATCATTTCTCAATAGTGATGGAGTAATACGACATGCACTAAACTAAGGACACGGGATATACTACAATAGATCAAATTAATGGTCGCAGTGGTGTTAGGTTCTGAACAGAGGAAAAAAAAGCGTGTGCGAGCTACCAGTTACGCCTAATCGACGATCAAATACATTGTTTACAAAAGCTGATACGCTCCTTTGAAAAAGTTATCGAGATATCACCGAGGAAAAATAAACAGACATATAAATTTACTGTCGTCTCATTTCAAGCATAAATAAGGTTATGACGGTCATTCCGACAGCTATATCAAGGAAAAAGTCTTATTCTGCGTTCTACAATTATCGTGAGAATTCATATCTGCATGAACACGTACTACCTGCAGTCATGAATGCTTATTCATGGATAGAGATTTTGCAGCTATTTCTTTTTCCAGAATACCATGACGCTTGAGCTCCAATAATAAGGATGCTGACCGCATATCGTATCCATATTACCGAAGCCCAAGTATCAAGGGATCCGTAAAAAGCAATACCAATAAAAATCCTTGCGTAAATAGGAATTCCCCTCTAAATATTGGAATTGTAGCTAGAGGTGCTATTGCTGAGTAATCAAACGTTGAGCTGTTAAACACAATACTTTATTTGCTTGCTTTACCACAGTTCAGGATTATTTCAGAAAAAAAGTTGACAAGCATCAGCTCCCGATTTTTTCAGCTTTTTTTCCGATTTTGTCAGCCTGCAGATTTCACTAAAACTTTCAAGTTTTTAAACATGGATTCTCAAACTTTTTGCTCTGAATAATTTTCATTCTTACCCTTAGTTGAAATTTGACTGCTATGGGAAGTGCGGGTAAAATGGGCATACGGGGTAAAATGAACAATTCACGATTTTGAGTGTTTATTCAATCAAATAGCAATCGATTCCACGCACAGGTCTTTCAACCAATGTAATTTCTTCATTTAAAAGATCAATTGTACATTTAACTCCCTGTTCCCCAACTAGGAATCAGTAGTTTTGAAATGCTGTGTAAATTTAACCATGGAAACCTATTCGTATTCAACAACATTTATTCTTCGATAATAAAAAAGAACATTCCATTGTACTTAAAAGTTTTGATTGACTTTAAATGTTCAACATACTTCGTCAACACAAATTCTCGAATTCGACGGCGATAAATAACATCGTAAATTGAAACGGTCGATGCTTCAGCTCAATCAATTATGTATCGAACATTCTTATTGATTTTAACTTGCTGGTTGCGCCTGGATTTGCTGGTTCGCTGAATTCGGAGATATGAGACTCATTTTGCTTCGGATCTTCTGACTGTTCTTTATTTATCACATGCTGATCTTTCGGCAAAGGTTTCAAAATGTCGTCATCTGTATGAGCTTTACAAGCATATCGTTACTCATTGTGGGCGATCACGGTGTCCAGTCCATTTGTTGCACCAACGGAATGCCGTCTTTATGAACAAATTTTCCTCCATGATTCCTGAATCACATCGTCGTGTAATTCTGCCCAGGTTTCATGTACCCAAAAACAGACTTCTTCAAGAGTACATATCAATGATGGAGATGTTATTATCCATCCCTATCTTTTGAGAGAACGTTTGTGATATTATCATTATCAATTACCGTATGCGTGATAATGTTTGCACCATTGAGCAATGTCAAAATTAAAAAAAAATCTCAAAAATTTCGTTTTCGTGTTTTTTATTTATTCAAAGGGGGGATGTTTCTCAGAGTCTTAAACTATGTTAATCATCGATCGAGTTTCCACTTGCTGCAATTACGGCCTCCACACGCTTCCGGAATTCACGGCAGGTTCTAATAATGTAGTCTGGATCCATTTCTCTCCAGGTACGGGTCAATGTTTGTCTGAGGCTTGCTGTACTCGGGTTACGTTCAGAACAGGCCTTGGCTTTCATGACGCGCCATATTGAGATGTTTTGCCATCGGAAGCCATCAATCCAAACACCATAACGCTAGCAGGATGTTTGGTCAGATACACGTTCTTGTGCTCGTCGGCCACGTCTTTTACCGGAAGAGAACTAATATACCGGTCGGTTATGGAATTTAATACTTCTTCTTCTTTCTTTTATTTCACGTCGGTTTCTGTTCCACAATCTAGTGCCAATCACCGACGGACATCGATTGCCATCCATTGACGGCAATCGAATGTGCAGGAAAGCAGCTTCCACACCTGCGTAGGATATCGCACCCATTCAACACACATGGGCCGGGACCAACGGCTTTACTTCCTTTCCGAAGGAAGACGTGACCAGAGATTTTTATGCCTCAGAAAAATCCCACCGACCTCGGCTGGGATTGAACCCAGACCCATTGGGGTGTTAGAAAGCAGTCACGCTTACCACTACACCACCGGCGCCGGCTATGAATTTGATACGGGATCGACGGTAAACATGCTCTCGTCGGTAAACAAGATTAGCGGATTTTTTCGCTTAAGGAAGTTCAAGATTTTCTTGCATCGTTCGACTCGTAGCTCCCGGATGCGGTTTGTAATCATGTGAGTTTTTTTTCCGTGCCCTCGTTTTCACCCCGCAGTCTTCCTTTACGATCTTCTGTGCCGTAAAGTCACTGATCCCGTGTTCCTTTGCCATTTTCCTTATTGAACGCACAGGATTCATCCGAATCTTTCTTTTGATAGCAGCGATAACCCTCGGAACCCGAGCTGACCTCGGACGACTTGTGGCCACCTTCGCGAATTTCTCGGTTTAAAACCTTTTTGACGGTCCACCGGGACACTCCCACGGCGATTGAAATATCTTTTTGCGACATTTGCGCGTGGGACAAATTACGAATACGCTGCCACTTCGTCATGGTGCAACTGTCAAACTAAGTAAATCATTTTCTTTTATACATAGCCTACTACGGTCTGAGCTATAGGTTACGTGCATGCAAAGAAAACCAAGGCATTGTATGCACAGGTGAAACGGGAACCTTATTTGTACGATTTTGCAATCATTATCACGCATACGGTAAACGGCGTATAGTATCTCCATCACATTTTTGGAGACCTGATTCATCTCTATCATTTTATATTATCATCATGGTACCGAAAAACCTGGCATAGTGGGAAAAATGGTTTGTATCAGAAAAGCATCTAACAAACTTGTTCAACAAACTATACAAAACATATGGATATTTTCAGAATGGTGGTGACATCTAGAGACCGGAAAACGATGTCCGACGCCATTTTGAAATCCAAAATGGCGGCTTTTGGTTATACAAAATCTAGAAAACAGTCTCGCTAATAAAGAGAACCTAACCTGTATTAAAGACTGGGAAACATTATCAAACACTTGTGAATACAGCTTTCCCCCGAAGAACGCGTTACCCACTGAGTTGCACCCACCGCTTTTTCTCGGTGGGTTTTCAACCAAGCGCTTTGATTTTCTGCGGGTGACTAGTTCTCCATTGACCCTACTCACATGCAAAAAATCAGAACTAAGAATTTTAAAAGAAACGTGAGTGTCAATAGTATCCAATCTACGAAGTATACCGTAACAACGCTGACGCTAACGCTAAATCGGATTTGTTTTTTAATATGAGATAAAGCGAAATTCGGTTGGAGAAAGGTGTACTACTAGGTGTACACGGAGCTACGCAACGAAATACAGCAGATGGCCGTTAAGTCCACTGCTCCGACAACGCCATCGAGGAAAAGGTGGCCTACAGGTGGTCCTCTTGTGACATCCAAACGCCAATGGTGATCTAAACGTTGATGGTGAAACACGTGCTCCTGATGCATGTCAGGTGGGTAGAAAACAAACAGGTGACAATGTAGTTGTTGTTCCCACAAGTACTGAGCAGAGAGAACTAAAATTCTGGCTGTACTTATCTCATATTCATCCGGAAGTTGCCAATGAAGCGGTTTCTGCCATGGTGAAAGCCAATTTGGAAACAGATGACAACCCTGTTGTCATAAAACTTGTACCCAAGGGAAAGGACATCAGCACGCTGTCATTCGTATCCTTCAAAGTTGGCATCGACAAAAATTTGAAGACTAAGGCACTGGATACTGCAACCTGGCCCGAGGGCATCACGTTCCGCGAGTTCGAAAATTTTGGTGCGCAAAAATCTCAACACCCAACGAAGCTGGCAAAACTGGATCCAAATACGCAAACACCCAAAACGGACACCCCAACAATGGACCAGACATAGTGAAGTTAAAAACCATTCTGGGACGCACCGATTTTAGCACCATGGAAGCCACCTATTCTCTCACCACAGTCGAGCCATTTGTACCAGCGTTCTACAGTCGTCCCGGCCCTGTGTGTGAGTTGAAAAGGTGGTCTTCCAGTCTGTTACGTCAGGCAAGTATCATCTGTTTCTCAACTAGTACCACGTCTGATTCGTTCATTGGTTCCAGCGCATTATCAGTCATCAATCATCCGTCACCTACCGGTCGCCTAAGAACTCTGGGACGCATTGAAGTTGGCACTACGGAAGCCCCTTCTTATCCCGCCACAGTTGAGTCATTCCAGTCATCGTCCGCAGTCGTCCCGGACCTGTGTGTGGGCTTGGAGAAGGGGTCTTCCAACCTGCAATTCAAGGCAAGTATGATCGTGTCATGATCTGTCCCGCTCCTGATTCGTCCATTGGTTTTAGCGCTACCGATGGAACAAACAGCACTGCACCGGATCTTGCTCGCCACATTTTGGAACATCCCAGACCAGAACGCACTGCCTGCTGCCTCCAGGAAGCCCCTGAGCCACTCAACCCAGTCGCGCTTGCTGATTCCTGTCATCGTAGTCGTTCTGGCCCTGTGGTTGATAATGGTGAAGGGGTCTTCCAACCTTCTACATCAGGCAAGTATGCGTTTGTTGAAAACAGTTCTTCTCCTGATCCGTCTCTGTGTTCCAGAGTACCACCATGCTCGTTTCGGCTGATCGATCATTCTGCAGACCTCCAACCGACTTCGTTCCACCGCCTGTTGGTGTATTACCAGAACGTTCGTGACCTGCGAACAAAGATCGATGATTTTTTTCCTGGCTGCCGTTGACTCTGACTACGATGTCATAGTTCTTACGGAAACCTGGCTCGATGACCGCATTAATTCATCTCAATTATTTAGCACGGTATTTCGAAACGACCGCAACCACCAGAATAGTACCAAATCGTGGGGGAGGCATCTTGATTGCTCCAGTTTGCACTTCTCTAGAGCAGCTGTGGATCAAAATAACGACGCCTCGTAGATCAATAAGTATTGGCGCTATGTATCTACCTTCAGACCGGAAATCTGATTCGAGCAGCATTGCAAACCACATCAGTTCGATTTTCCTTTATTTTAACGTCGGTCTCTGTTCCGCAATCTAGTGCCAATCACCGACGGACATCGATTGCCATCCATTGACGGCAATCGAATGTGCAGGAAGGCAGCCTGCGTAGGATATTGCACCCATTCAACACACATACACATGGGCCGGGACCAACGGCTTTACCAACAATCAATACGAAACTAACGATTTTAAATTGGCTCACCACTTTAGTAGCCTATTGGTCCCAAGCAAACGATTAACGTACCCTATTCTAGTTGAAATTCTATTACTACACTATGTTTGTTTTGATTCGCTATGAAAGTTTGACAGATAACATCAGGGGTGTGTGGATTCATGCAGAACATGCAGGGGTGAGTGAAATAGCTTGGGACTGCTTGGGACCGTTGTTCTGGTACTGAGTGAGCCAAAAATAATAATGATTTTCTTCGGGACCCAGTAGTCTTAGAGTTACCTCTATGGCTTTACTTCCCTTCCGAAGGAAGACGTGACCAGAGATTTTTATGCCTCAGAAAAATCCCACCGACCTCGGCTGGGATTGAACCCAGACCCATTGGGGTGTTAGAAAGCAGTCACGCTTACAACTACACCACCGGTGCCGGCTCATCAGTTCGATTGGTACCGTGTTCTCTCGACTAGAACAAAACAACCTAGGTCTGGTATTTGGTGACTACAATCAGTCTGGGCTCTCATGGAACGTTCCTGCAAACGATCTTCCTAGCATTGATGTTCTTCGCTCGAACATCCCGCATCCTGCTGTGCTCTCCTTAATGATTTCAACCTGCATGGCTTAACGCAAATCAACTCGATACTGAATAGCAACTCTTGGCTGCTTGATCTCGTTCTGGCGAACGAAGCTGCAGGAGTGGAATGTTCTATCCTAGAAGCCCCAGAGTCTTTGATTGGCATCGACACCAATCATCCTGCGTTGGAAGTTTCCATCAACCTATCTGTTCCTGTTCGCTACGATAACCCCCTGTTGATGTACATGAGCTCGACTTTCGTAGAGCAGATTTCGTCGCGCTGAGTCACTCGCTTGCCCAGGCAGATTGGCAGTTCCTTGACACGTGTTCATCTATTGATGAAGTCGTCAACTACTTCGCTGAGGTCGTTGGCCGGGCAATAACTGATTCTGTCCCATTGAGGAGACCATCTCCCAAACCCGCATGGTCCAATGCTCGACTACGGAATTTGAAGCGTCTGAGATCGAACGCCCTCCGTAAATACTGTCGTACTCGTAACCCATTCACCAAGCGATTATTTTCAACAGCGAGCAACGAATATCGCACATATAACCACATTCTTTACAAGAGCTACACAAGGCGTGTGCAGGCTAATTTACGGCTTAATCCAAAGCAGTTCTGGTCATTCGTGAATACCAAACGAAACGAGGAGGGGTTACCAGTCGAAATTCACCTGGGTGATAGAATCGCCAGCAATTCCCTTGAGAAATGTAATCTTCTGGCAGAACATTTCAAAAGCATTTTCAATGACACTACGGCTTCGTTGTCCCAAGTTGCTGAAGCGGTAGGGACACTCCCAGTGATGCTTCCAATTTTTCGATTACCTCGGTTACAGTAGACCTCGTCGAATCCGCCATCAAGAAGCTGAAATTTTCTAATGCTGCTGGCCCTGGCGGGATCCCCTCAAGCATCCTGAAGCGATGCTGTTCAGAGCTTACAACACCGCTTTCGAAGCTGTTCAATATTTCATTACAGCAGGGGGAGTTCCCTACGCGTTGGAAATCGTCATTCATGTTTCCGATCTTGCGTCGCGAAACGTCGAAAATTACCGAGGGATCACATCACTCAGTGCCTGCTCTAAAGTTTTCAAATCATCATCAACGACGCATTATTCTCTAGCTGTAGAAATTACATTTCTCCTGACCAACACGGTTTTTATCCCAAGAGATCAGTTTCAACAAATCTAGCTCCGTTCATTTCTTTATGTCTTTGGAGTATGGAAGCTGGAGCGCAGGTGGATGTTGTATATACAGATCTTAAGGCTGCATTCGACCGGGTTGACCACTCCATACTGCTAGCTAAACTTGAAAAACTCGGTGTATCCTCGGGTTTAACTCGTTGGTTCAAGTCCTATCTAACCAATCGGGAACTTTGTGTTAGAATCGGATTAGAGCAATTGGACTATTTTACAAACAGCTCCGATGTTCCTCAAGGTAGCAACTTGGGACCATTGCTATTCTCGATTTTTGTGAATGAGGCCGGACTGATCCTCCCAACTGGTTGCCGATCGTTCTACGCGGATGATGTGAAGATCTATGTGATTGTTCGAAGTTTCGCCGATTGCTTGCGGCTTCAGCACCTAATCGATACTTTCGAAGAGTGGTGCTCAAGAAACTATCTCACGTTGAATGTACAAAAATGTAATACTATCTCATTTCATCGCAAGCTGAAACCAGTGGCATTCAACTATACGATAAATCACCAACTTCTGCAACGTGTGGAAAATGTTCGTGAGCTAAGAATCACGCTGGACTGCGCCTTAACATTCAAGCTTTATTACTCGGGCATCGTTGCGAAAGCCAACAGGCAACTCGGGTTCATTTTTAAGATCGCTGAAGAGTTTCGCGATCCTGCCTGTCTAAAAGCTCTATACTGCTCTCTGTGCGATCGATCTCGGAATTCAGCTCGGTAGTATCATAGAGGTAACTCTAAGACCACTGGGTCCCGAAGAAAATCATTATTATTTTTGGCTCACTCAGTACCAGAACAACGGTCCCAAGCAGTCCCAAGCTATTTCACTCACCCCTGCATGTTCTGCATGAATCCACACACCCCTGATGTTATCTGTCAAACTTTCATAGCGAATCAAAACAAACATAGTGTAGTAATAGAATTTCAACTAGAATAGGGTACGTTAATCGTTTGCTTGGGACCAATAGGCTACTAAAGTGGTGAGCCAATTTAAAATCGTTAGTTTCGTATTGATTGTTGGTAGTATGGTGCCCGTATCAAGCAGTTTGGATAGCGAGGATTGAATCTGTTAAAAGGAAATTTGTTCGGTATGCCTTTCGTCACCTTCCTTGGAATGAGTCTGTGAACCTTCCGCCGTACGAAGATCGTTGTCAACTCCTGGGTCTTGAAACACTAGAACATAGGCGGACGATTAGTCAGGCCGTGTTCGCAGCGAAAGTACTTATTGGTGATATCGACTCTCCAGGAATCTTGGCTGAATTCGAAATCTACGCACCCGAACGAGTTCTTCGGTCGAGGAGTGTCGTATTCCGCCATTTCGGATGAAATCAAATTACGAGCAAAATCGCGACTGCTCTAGGCAAATATCGATCACTGAATGACGCCGTTTTTTTATTCTCAAAGCTTCCAGTCTTGCCGGTGAACCTGAGCTAAGGGCGAAGCTTTGCGTTTTTTTTATTTAGCGTTTGAATTCTTCCGTTCCATCTCAGAGCTTTTCATAAATTCTCAACTGCTAAATTGCCCCAGTGCATCTTGCTAGAATTTATTGAAAGCTTTCGCTTGAAATATTTCACCAGGAATAGCTGTCAAATCAGAATATGGTTCAGTGGAAGTTTTATTACTTATTTACTTTAGTCGCGTCATAGCAAGTGTTATTTACTTCACAGTGACCTACTTTCACTTTTATTCTACGCGTACCTGCCCTAAATTTTCATTCGGCTGTGCAAGTGTCTTATTTACTACATCTCCCTTCTCCTCTACACTTGTCTCACAAACAAAAAACGAAGAAAATCTTTACATATTCGAGTCGTCAAATCACAGCAAGCTGTCATTGTATCATGTTGAACAACATCAGTGAAAAGAAAATTAATCGCATTTATTTCACATTAAGTATTTTAATTCATTTGCATTTATGAGTGGATGTTTCTGAGTTGCTTACAGCATTGGTTTTTCATAAATTTCTATCACTAATCTTCTTCTGTTTTCAGTGAATCATCCTTACCAGAAAACCCGGTACACGAACTGATCGTCAAATCGTTTAGGACGCTTGATAACGTTCCTTTGTCGTAGGTTCCGGGACAAAGAGGAGTCTGAAGCTTGTTCCTTGGGTTGAGATTCCATCTGCCTTGGAAGAGCTGCATGTCCCTCATTAGCATGTGTTAATTCATCGTTAGATTCATCAGTTGTTCGTTCAGCTACTTCTCCATCCGATGCCTGATAAGAATAACCGTTGGATTTATAAGTTTCAGGAGCCTTTTTCACTTCTCGCATATTTCGAGCATATTATATTCCAGCTTTGCTCATGACGACTACCTTTGCACCTTCTCTGGCAATCACCGTATATCGCTCTGCAGAAAATGTAGGATCAACTTTGCTCTTCTTAGATTGTGCCAGTAAAACGATGTCGCCGACCTGGATGTTCGAAGGTTTAGCTCCCCGCACGGAATCAGCGTATATTTTGCTGGCAAGTTTAGCTTCTGCGTCTTTCTCTTCCAATTCATTACGATCAAGGTCACCGGATCTAGTAGGAGACCACAAGCAAGGGAACGTCCCGCGATACCTCCATCCGACCATCATCTCGAATGGAGTTACACCAAGCCTTGAGTGGGGAACTAGAGTGTTGTGCCGGTGGACATAATTTTGCAACGCAAGTCTCCAATTTATACCGTCAAGCCTAGAAGCCGCCAATGCCTTAATTATACCTTGGTTCTGTCTTTCAACAGAACCATTCGATTGTGGGCTTAACGGTATTGATTTACGTACTTCAACACCCTTACCTATCCAGAACTGTATGAACTCGGTACTTTGAAACGGTGGGCCGTTGTCACTCTGCAGTATAGTTGGGCATCCCCATATTTGGAAAACTTCGCAAAGTGCTTTATTGGTGCTACTAGCATCTAAGCCCTTCATTTCGACAACACAGAGGTATCGAGAATAAGTGTCGATAACAACAAGAAGCTCTCCAGATCCATAATTTGGAACCGAAAGAAAATCAACTTGTAGGATTTCCCAGGGCCCATTAGGTAGATCTCTGCTGACTAGAGGCAATGGTGGGTTCCGCTTTGATAACTGTGCACATGTTTCACAACCTTTCATGAATCGTGACACTTCCGCTGACATCCGTGGCCACCAAAAGAACAGACGCATGATTCGTTTTGTGGCAACTTCTCCGACGTGACCTTCATGAGCCAATTGTAACGCTTTGCTTCGAAGTGACATCGGAAGAACCGTCCTATCATCTTTAAATACCAGCGAACCTAAAGTGCGCAAATTTTTTCTCTGTGCTTCGTACCCACGGAGCTCCGCTGGCCATTTCTTCGTTGCTACTGCATCTCGAACCATTTCCAACTCCTTGTCTTTCTCCGATGCAGTTTCAATTTCGTTCCAGGTCATTTGCATGCAGCTAACATCCAAAGCATACAGATAGTGGCTGTCTTCGTCTTCGTCAAATGGTTTGTCTTGCTGTGAAGCCGGGATTAACCTAGATAGAGCATCTGCAATGTTCTGGCAACCTGGCACATGTTCAATTGTGAAGTCATACGGTTGAAGCCGTAATGCCCAGCTCTCCGCTCTAGATATAGCTCTTTTCCCCAATCTGTAGTTAGAATTAAAAATGAACTGATTTGCCTCCGCATCCGTACGAATAACAAAACTTTTGGCCAACAGGTAGAATGAAAATTTTTCTACTGCCCACACAACCGCCAACGCTTCTTTTTGCGTCTGCGGGTACTTTTGCTCGGATGTGGTTAGTACCT
Organism: Ochlerotatus camptorhynchus; assembly: GCF_037179485.1. Lineage (NCBI taxonomy): Eukaryota > Metazoa > Arthropoda > Insecta > Diptera > Culicidae > Ochlerotatus > Ochlerotatus camptorhynchus. The sequence goes on from NW_027040867.1 coordinate 3,324,613, forward strand.
TAGATGCGCATGCGATTATTCTTGGTATTCCTTCAGCGTTGAATTGGATCAAGATCGCACCTAATCCTATTGGAGATGCGTCTACAAATAGTTCAGTCCGATCATCCGCGTTGAAGTACCCTAGCCGTTTGATTGAAGTAAGTGCTTCTTCTTTGAAGTAGTTAAATTCCATTTCTTCGTCATCAGTCCAATAAAAAGAATCAGAAGAGGCCAAACTCCGAAGGTATTCCGTTTTCGTGGCACGATGAGGAACGAACTTATCGATGAAGGTAATCAACCCTAAGAAGCTCTTTACTTCGGAGCACGTAGTAGGCTTTCGAAAATTTTTAATTGCTGCCACCTTTTCTTCATTGATCAGCCATCCTTCAGGAGTCAAAGTGAATCCCAAAAACTCTGCCGTTTGAGTGCCAAACCTACATTTGCTGTCGTTTAGCTTAACATTATGATTTTCTAGGCGTGCAAGCACTTCTTTCAAGTTTTTATCATGTTCAGCTTTAGTGTTTCCGTAGACCAGCACATCATTTAGATAGTTTTTACAGCCTGCACAGCCAGCCAGGATCTTGCGTTGTAGAGCCTCTTGGAACAGGTCGGGAGCATTACACAGGCCGAAGGGCAATCTCACACAACGGAACATACCAACCCGCATGAGCGCGAACCATAAATTGACCTTACCGATAATGGTTATAAATTGTTTATAATCCCTGCTAAACTTTAACTGAAATGGTTATGGAACTTTACATGAACGTTTAATGATAAAGTTTTAACCTTAAGTATTATAGTTTTTTGGAAGTGGACCTTACAAATAATGGGTTGTTAAGAACCATTACCATTCAAAATTCTTGTTTTCTCCATACATTTTCGGAAAGAAAACTATACTAAAACCTTTTAACTTATGGTTTGAGAACATTAATGGTAATGGTTATGGTAACCAGTAAGGTCCATGAATGGTTTTGTAACATCGATCAACTTTATGTGGAATATATCGCGAATTGGTTGCCTGTAAATTACTGATTACCAATTCACGATATATTTCACGTAAAGTTGAGCGATAATACAAAACCATTAATGGACCTTACTGACTACCATAACCATAACCATTAATGTTCTCAAACCATAAGTAAAAACGTTCTAATATAGTTCTCTTTCCGAAAATGTATGGAGAAAACAAGAATTTGGAATGGTAATGGTTCCATTTCAGTTGAAGTTTAGCAGGGATTATAAACAATTTATAACCATTATCGGTAAGGTCATGTGATGGTTCGCGTTTATGCGGGAAATTCCGTATAGAAATTGGTGAGATGCCTGGATTCTTCATCAAGCTCCATGTGAAAGAAGGCATTTGACAGATCAATTGTCGAAAACCATTTCGCGCCATTCAACTCTGCCAGAATCTTTTCTAAAGTGGGCATTGCAAATGGAGTACGGTAGATGCATCGGTTAGGACCCCGGAGATCGACGACCAGGCGTATGTCATTCGTCCCTTTCGGGACCACCAACATTGACGAACAAAATGATGTGTCCATGCCATCTACAATAGGTTCGATGATATTCGCTGATACCAAACCTTCCAACCTCTTCTCGACCAATGGCCTGACTGCTAGTGGTATGTTTGAAAACACATTTCTACACGGAGGTTTTGACTTGTCGTAGAAGATTTTTACGGGTGGAATGTTGAATTTGGGAAAAATCTGATTATTTTCTATCGCAGCAATCTCTGCGGCCCATCGGACTGTTTCATAAGAGCATTGTGAAGATTGAACTGGTACCTTCAGGCCAAGCATCAATATATTGTATCTCGAAGAAGTTTGTCTGCTGAGGAGTGCTCGACTTTCCCTGACGACGTAAAACTTCTCTAGCAGCATGGGTCTATCTTCAGTGATGTAAAGGTATGCATCGAACGTTGCGAGAACGTCGATATTTTTCTCTGTTGCATACGCTTTGAGTGGACGGTCTACATAATCCTGGACGTTAAATACCTCCTTACTAAAATCAGGAGTCTCGATCAATTTTTGGAACATATGTTCGGTGAAAGTGTTCACCTGCGCTCCTGAATCGATGAGAAACACGCAATTCATCCCAGCTACTTTAGCTGTAATGTATCCATCATTGAAATCGCTTAACGCCACTTGTATTCGTTGCACTAACTCAGCACTTGTCTGTGGGATATAGGTCAAGTGGTCATCGGTAGTTTTCAGTTTGTCCTCAACTCTGCAATCTATATCGATCGTATGATCAATTCGCATCAATTGACGTTCAGAATTTTTAGACCCACCATTGGTTCGATCAGATGCTGGATCAGATGTACAGTCCTATTAAATAATACATACTATCAACTCATCTCTGTTTAAACTTCGATGACATTTCACTTAGGATTATTTCTTATAATGAATATTCAAATCTTTAAGTATCAATTCAAACTCATCAATTTTATTATAGGTGTTCGAAATTGCAAAACGTTTTCATAAAATTACATGAACCATGTATATAAATCGAATTCAATTTTTAATAATAACGATATTAGGAATTCAAGGTGTTTACAAAATAAAAACCAAATCTTTAAGTAGCAATTCAAACTCATCAATTTTATTATAGGTGTTCGAAATTTCGAAAGGTTGTCGTAGAATAGCATGAACTATGTATATATATATAATTCTTATTCATTTATAATAATAATAATAGGAATTCAAGGTCCGAAACTTTAGTGAATAACTCATCATTTACTGTTTAGAACGAGGTTTAGAATTATGTTTCAATAATTTCACTCACTTTTCCGATTTCAACTGCATCTTCCTCCGACTTTCCAACTGTTGCGATCTGTTGAGGTGATTCTTCACGAATTCTGATAAATCGCTGCTCTCTGCCTCGTTGGATTCCTGCTGGACAGGCACGTCGAATGTGTCCTCTGACACCGCAATTGTTGCAGACTTTTCCTTTAGTGTAGCATTCGTCTGATGAATGGAATACGCTGTCACATCTCCAACACCTTGTTCTTGATTGCACTGTATCGTTGCTGTTGAGATTCACATCGTGAGGTGGCTTCCATCCCGTTCTTGGTTTCTGCACTGATCGTTGGTAAGGCTTGTTCCGTGTCTGGTAACGTTCCGAGAATCTTTGTTGACGCTGGTATGGTACAGAAACTGCCGCAACAGAAACCTGGTCTGGTTTTCCTTGCCTGCGCATGACATATTCCTCATTCAGTCTAATCGATTCTATCTCTCTCACTTTATCGATAAGGTCCGAGAAGCATCCCTTCTTACTTAACATCTTCAAGGCTGTTGTTCGCACCTCCTTATCGCGAGCGTGTTCTGCAATCGTAGCTACAATTTCCTCAAACTCTTTTCCATCGTCGTATCCACAAAGTTGAGCTGTAGATCCAACCCTGATGATGAACGCTAAATCAGTTTCATCGGTTCGTTGAGCCATCAACGCCAACTTTCTTCGCATTAGCATGATATCCGAACCCGAGCCAAAGTACGATTTGAGTCGGTGCATTGCGTTGGAAAAAGGCTTTGTTTGTGGATCCGGATCGTCATTTTGGGATTTTGTGTTCCGGAATATCTGCAATAGCTTTACTCCCGCTTTCACTTTGAATACAGTGAACATTGTTAGTTCGTTGTCAATACCCGCCAGGATCATGGAATCAACCAAGAGATCTTTCCATAGTTCAAAGGTTTGCCGATGAATGTCTCCGTCATCCGTCGCTTTACATTCGGGTACATTGATTGACGCCACCGAAAGTTGATTCATCGACGAAAGGAACCTGGACTCTTCTTGACTCGTCACGTTTCGGGCAAAGCTAGTTTGAGGATTCTTCTGACTCGCTCTAGTCGTGTTCCGCGCAATACTAATCCGGGATTCATCGTCACTAGACAAGAATCGTGATTCATCCTGATTTGTACCACTTGTATGTCGCGCGTTGTTGTCCTGAGGCTCCTCTTGATCTTTATCCTGAACCGTTCCTATCGTGTTTCGTGTGCTGCTGAATCTGTTTCCTCCATCGAACCCAATTGTAGTGCTACCGCCCGTAGAGCTACTATATGTCGCCAACTGTTTATTGAAATTGTCGACAAGTAGTTTCTTATCCTTCCTGCTCTCCTTAAGCTTTTTTCTGAGAAATTTGGTTTTTGCTTTCTCGGCAGCCAACAGCCATTTCTTTAAACTTGCTTTTCTTCGCCGGCTTCTGTGATGATTTTTCCTCTGTAATATTTGAACGAAAGAAAAAAATATAACTTCAGTTCTAATGTCACCTCAAATATATTATAACAATTCAAAATTGCTCTAAACCCTATCTAACGCCATTTTTTTTTTTATTTATTTTGTTTTATTACTATTATTCTTATTATAACACGGGATTTCACATGAAACAATTATTTCGTGGCCCCTCGCACGGTAAGGCATTCTTATTTCCAGTAACTTCTCATGGTAAAGGCGTGATTTTAAATTCCGTGACCTCTCGCACGGCAACCATTTTCCCGTGACCTCTCGCACGGTAAGGCATTTTATTTCACGTGACCTCTCGCACGCTAAAGCCATTTTAAATTTCGTGACCTCTCGCACGGCAACCATTTTTTTTTGTGACCTCTCGCACGGTTAAGCATTCTTAAATCCCGTGATCTCTCGTACGCTAAGGAAATTTTAAATTCCGTGGCCTCTCGCACGGCAACCATTTTTCCCGTGACCTCTCGCACGGTAAGGCATTCTTATGTCCCGTGATCTCTCACACGGTATAGCCGTTTTAAATTCCGTGACCTCTCGCACGGCAAAGCCATTTTTTTTTTTTTTTTTTTTACTCACCCTCCAACTGCGCCATGTCGTATTCCGCCATTTCGGATGAAATCAAATTACGAGCAAAATCGCGACTGCTCTAGGCAAATATCGATCACTGAATGACGCCGTTTTTTTATTCTCAAAGCTTCCAGTCTTGCCGGTGAACCTGAGCTAAGGGCGAAGCTTTGCGTTTTTTTTATTTAGCGTTTGAATTCTTCCGTTCCATCTCAGAGCTTTTCATAAATTCTCAACTGCTAAATTGCCCCAGTGCATCTTGCTAGAATTTATTGAAAGCTTTCGCTTGAAATATTTCACCAGGAATAGCTGTCAAATCAGAATATGGTTCAGTGGAAGTTTTATTACTTATTTACTTTAGTCGCGTCATAGCAACTGTTATTTACTTCACAGTGACCTACTTTCACTTTTATTCTACGCGTACCTGCCCTAAATTTTCATTCGGCTGTGCAAGTGTCTTATTTACTACAAGGAGTTTCCTGCATCCTGGACCTCGTGCTGCGTACTACAGCTTGCATGACCCAATACGGTTCATGTCTGGGCGTTTCAACGAGTTTTACGAGTTTTTCGACTTTAACTGTGCAGCGGAAACCTTTCATCACCATATTCAACGCAGACTCCTGAGAAGGTGAGTAGCTGTCCATTTAATGTACACGTGAAGGATTATGCTACCTGTTTATTTTTTTGTTTCCGGTTCAACTGCATGACGAGGACTTCTACCTGATTCACGGACAACTCTATGCCATAGGACGATAACTTTTTTTTATGCTATAGACTTGATTAATGTTCGTTGTAATTGTATTGTATTATTGTGATTCATGTATTTCGAAAAGATATGAGGTTTTTACGCCTTTGCTATGCTTTTCCCCATCAGGCTTAATTTTAAATTAAATTGAATCAAATCAATTCCAAACCAAACAAAATTAAAAGAAATAATATTCGAGTTTAGGAAAGACAATGTTGATCGGAAATCTATAACAAATCCTTCTCAAGAGTAGGTCTTATCGTCGTCGGTGAGGTTCAGTCAGGATCGAAATCAATTAAAATTAATATCAGTAACAAGTAATATCAACATGAAGCTTTAGTGTGATAAATTTAATAGCTAGAGAAAGTTGCACAGCAAACTAATAATTTTGATATCACATCAAAGTGGATGCACTACAATCATGTCGAAAATTTCATGTAATTTTTATGACCACATAAATAAACAAATGCAGTAAAAGCAGCGTAATGTCAGTTCATGCATTGTATTAATGATAATTTTGTCCTTTTTAGCAAGTAATATTACACCATATTTTCGACATGATTGTAGTGCATCCACTTTGACGTGATATCAAAATTATTTTTTTGCTGTGTGTGAAGAGGGTAATTGATACTTTCGCTAGAGTACGGCAGTGTAAAAATTGAATATAAGTTGAAAATGAGCGAAGGGCCATTAATGCGACAGTACCAGTCATACGCACGCTCCTTTACCTCATTAATGGATGAGGAGACTGATTGGAGGATCCCCCAAATGTTTGTCGAGGATCGTATTGATTACATCGTCGGTGACAACAAAACAGTGCGACAGTCGTGATACGGATTTACCGGGAAAATACCGATTGGAGCTTACAACCATTAAGGACACAGGTCCAGCAGAGGTAAGATAAATATAAAGTATCCGTCCGATTTTGGCAACACGTCCTCAATATACAGGGTGTTTGGTTCCGGGTTTTACATATTTTTAGGGTAGATAGGGCTCCTAAAGTTATGAAAAAATCTCCATGAAACATAGGGTCGGAAATGACTGCTAAGTGAGTTATTCAACATTTTATGTTTTTTAGTATTGCCAACTTTGGTTAGCTATATTTTTTTAATCTTAATGTGATTTTCTGATTTCAACATACCAAATGAAAGATTAAAGTCTTAGCTATCAATGCTCTTTGAAAAAGAACTCGATTTAAGTTAATTATCATACATTAAAATTGAAAAGTATGTTGAAAGTACCAAAAAAACTGGTGAAATTTCATAAAATGTATAAAAATTACTGACTCGATAAGTGTGTACTGATGTATGGTTGGTGAAGAGACTAGCATCTGGAGGGTATTCTCGGGCTAGTGAATGCCACCCATCCCACTTATAATTCAGTAATACACTATTTATTCATTTATGTTTGATATGTTTACAAAGTTTGCAAACAGAAATGAGCATTGCAGTGTAGTTACCAATTTTCCAAGTCATAGACTTCAGATAACTGTTCAAAGTCCCAGTTTTTTTTATAACGGAATCATGAACAAAAAACCAAAGACCACTATGACAAACGCGATCGGTCTGAAGGGATCTTTACATAGAAATTGTTATACGATCAAGAACCTTGGGCTCTTGTTCCACTTCGCTTTTTCCAGCAGGCCATTATCTGCTACCGGAAAACATAGAATAACAAAACTGTGATGACAATTTAGTGCCTCAAATCACAATAGTGCCCTAGATTTACTCCCTAGAAAACTCGAAGTGGCAGTGAAAGTGCCTATGATTTGTGGACGCTGAACCATACCTCCTTAAGAACTCAGTCACAGTAATTAATTGAAAGCTTTCTATGCCAACCAATGTATGAATCTGTATTATTACAAGCACAGTGATACTCTATGCCCAGGGAAGTTGAGAAAATTTCCAACCTTAAGGTGATACGATTCAGCGTCCACAGGCACTTTCACTGCCACTTCGAGTTTTGATTCCGTTATAAAAAAACTGGGACTTTGAACAGTTATCTGAAGTCTATGACTTGGAAAATTGGTAACTACACTGCAATGCTCATTTCTGTTTGCAAACTTTGTAAACATATCAAACATAAATGAATAAATAGTGTATTACTGAATTATAAGTGGGATGGGTGGCATTCACTAGCCCGAGAATACCCTCCAGATGCTAGTCTCTTCACCAACCATACATCAGTACACACTTATCGAGTCAGTAATTTTTACCGAGTTTTTGAATTGCGGAACTCTTCGGTAAAATTTAAAAAATCTGTGACAAATTCAAAGTTGAGAAAATTTGCTACGAAAATTTACAGACTAACTTCTGTAAACTCCGTGTAATGATGAATAATAATTTTTTTCGATTTTATCCAATCTTTACGAATAACAGTCATTTGAATTTTAACCGAGTCAGTTATTCAAAAATCCAGTAAAAATACTAACTCCTGTAAAAAATCTAAGTGTGTTTACAGAAGCAGCGGAGTTGCATACTCCTCCTTCGAATCAGCACCGCAGCTGAGCTGCGAGTGCTATGAAATAAAAAGGACATCGACTTATTACCATTACCTATTTCTCTCCCTTCCGCTCTCAGAATTCGCCGATTCGGTGTCTCTCGTTGTGTTTTCTGCTGAGACTGAGCAATGTTCGATACCGCGAAACATCTCCGCAGTTATCTTTTCTTTCGGCGCAGGAGATGTGCGGTAATCAAAAGTTAAGAATGTAGCTAAACATTTACAATAACATTCTACCAAATTTTCATGTGCGTAGTCCACTGCAACAGCCGAACGTACGAACGAATAGGGTGACTATAGCGCATTTTATGAAAACGTCACAAGTTTTTATGGCTGTTTTAAATCAATAATTACGAAGAAACCATAAAGCCTACAAGGTTTACTACCAAAGGCACAAATCTAGGGAACTGCATGGAAAATGTTTTGTAGAACAACTTATTAAACAGAAATGAAAATTTTCAACTTAAAAACACTAAAATGTATGAAATTTCACCAGTTTTTTTGGTACTTTCAACATACTTTTCAATTTTAATGTATGATAATTAACTTAAATCGAGTTCTTTTTCAAAGAGCATTGATAGCTAAGACTTTAATCTTTCATTTGGTATGTTGAAATCAGAAAATCACATTAAGATTAAAAAAATATAGCTAACCAAAGTTGGCAATACTAAAAAACATAAAATGTTGAATAACTCACTTAGCAGTCATTTCCGACCCTATGTTTCATGGAGATTTTTTCATAACTTTAGGAGCCCTATCTACCCTAAAAATATGTAAAACCCGGAACCAAACACCCTATATTTAAATTGCTTGTGCTCTGCAGTTACAATATTAACTTCTGTTTAATATTTTTCATAGATTGTCACTAGAAATGTGGAGCTCTGAACGTCACTTGCAGGCCTGTTCTGCGAGTAATGTTGCTCTCTTTCGCTAGTGTGGTGACGGTGGTCACATCGTGTGAGAGTCGTGACTTTTGTCGACTCACTGTTGGCGGAGAGTCGCACGACTCACAGATTATGTCAGCTGATTTGCATTTATTAAAGCTAAGACGAAAAAAATTGTGTTGTTTAAATCGAACGGTACTTGGTGTAGTTACAGCTGATCTGGAAAAAACGGAGTTGCTTCCTCGGGCTGTCAATCATGCTCAGAATACTGATACCAATTATTCCATGTGTGCAAAGGTCAGTTGAACATCCGGTAGCAGCGCTACACTCATTTGATCTTATGCTCTTGCGGAACGCAAATTTTGTATTTAATAGGAAATTATTTGATTCGACCCTGTGATTGAGTCTCCAAAGTTTTATTTTATTCACCAATTGGAGCATGAGTTATGGACAGACGCTGACGCCTGGTTTGACAGGCTTTTTAAGGGCTATTACTTTAACCTGTCTTCATTCAGGCGGTACAATTCTGTTTTCTAGTAAGGAATTCAATAAGTCTAGCAATCACCTTTTTGCGATATCTGGAGATTTAACAGAAGATTGAATTTAATCATAACGCTTCCCGATGAAGAGTTGTTCAATAAAAGAAGAGCCACAGAGATTTCGAGCATTGTGAATGGTCCATCCAGAGAGCCACCGCTTGGAAAGAGATTTTCTTCTTCCGCATCTTAAGCGATTTTCCATCAGTTCGGAGATAATACAAATAAGGAATGTTCGGATTAATGATAAATAATGTTTATCTTTTTTTAATTTATTTAAAAAAATAACAGTTCTTCGCGTAAGACATCTCCGCGTGCAGTAGTTTATACGTCCTCTATCAACAATTTTAGTTTAATCGTTCATCTATCAAACGCTTTCGTAAAACCCCTAAAGCTAACACATAGTTTCACACTCTCTCGCTTTCTTTCTCCTTAGCATCGTCACCCGCGCTCCTTTCTTCCTAAAAGAACTACCACTATTTTGTTTTACTGTAATCACATCTGTTCAAACTTGTTAAGATCCTAATATAATCCATATTACTAAAAGATTGAAATTTGAAAATTTTGTTGAAAGTAACTAGCCGATTCGATTCGATATAGACTACAGTAGAAAAGAGGAAGTGTAAACGCTCGGCGCTTATCTGCCATCTCACGCGTGTGGTTCCGAAGAATATCCGCTTTCGTGCTCGTTCAATAATAGTCATGTAATTTTGGTTCCAATGTTTGGAAAAATATATATACTATTATTAGCTTTGTTTAGTTTATGTCGGTTTTAATTTGTCATTTTTGTTTTCCCTTACTTACTAGCAGTCGATTTCTTGTTGTTTCTTTATCTTCTTTTTTTTCTCCATTCTTGTTCACGTTTGTTGTTATTTTGTAGTACCTATATACAGTTTAATTTGTAGTTTAATATGTGTTGTTTCACCGTGGAAGATCCACTTTTGGCGTAGCTGTTTTTAAAGTTTGTCGCTGCTTTTGCCTATTCAAGTAGCAGTCGACAGCCGAGCTCATGTTCATACCAGTAACGAGACGAGATTAATGCTATATTCAATCCAGACTAGGGGATTATGACATGTTAATAAGGTTGTCTTACTGACTAGTTATAACATGTGATAAGGCTGTAGTCCGAACAAGGCATAAGAAAGGGATGTTTGATTCGTTGGTGCGTGCTTGCGGGAGTCTATTCTAAGTAAGGCAATTTTTTGGAAAGGAGAAATCATTCTACGGGCTGGCACACTGGTTTGGTTTGATTTTCTCCATTCGTGGTATGAAATGAGCACTGGACCTCGATTACGATTGGTAGCTTTAGCTTTTTAGATATAGATTGGGGCTTTAGTTGGAAATCAGTGCCAGAATGGTCATGAAGGGTAATTTTTGGATTTTAATGGTATACCGCTTGCCAAGATGAACACGCATTTACTATATATTTATGCACAAAAACGTATTTTCGGTTATTATGAAAAAACTGCACGCAAAACAAATGACATGAAAATCAAATGTATCTGACTAAGTTCGCCAGATTTGCTTGTATACAGGTTGAGTAAAGGTTACCTCACATCGTAAAGCATTTTAACACAGCTTGAGGCTGTATAAATGAAATTAGCAAATCGTTAACATTGTGAAAATTGTTGGTTGGGAATGCTCTGAAGTTCTACAAGCATCCCTGAAGTTTTTTGAAACCACGCTTAAGTTATCATACTCATTCTGCCGATGATGTTATTGAAACTACTCTGAAATGAATGGATGTAATAAAGATCCCTGAAGTTATCCTCGAACTTCTGCGATATTTCCGAAATTTGTCGGAAGTTCCCTGGACTTCTTTAGGCTTCGTTGAAAAGATCCGGAAGATTTCCACTATTTTCCTAAAATTAGTGGAACTGTCCTAATTTTTTCTAAACTTTCCTGATATTCACGTAAATTTCTATTGTTTAGTTCGCAGAATTGCTCCAAGTATTATGAAACTTCCCTATCGATTTCGGAACATAACTGATTATTTATGGACCTCCCAAAATTTATATAAATTTCTATTTAGATCCTGTCAATTTTCCAAGTGTCACAGGATGTCTGGACGTTTGTTAGTAGAAAGGATAAGCCATAGGATTAGTTTGGTAACCGTTATAGACCGAACACGAAAGTCCAATGTCCATATATAAAAATCAAGAAGAAGAAGAAGAAGAACCAAAATGGTATCACGGTATCACGACCCTTAAACATGAACCCCGCGGTCTCACGCATACTCTTGTGCATCTGGAGAACTCTGTTTGCAATAACTCACACTATACTATTTCCTGAATTTAATGGAACTGCCCTAAAGTACTCAAAATTCCCGGGGAGTTTTTGGAACTTCCCTGATGTTTTTGAAAGTTCCCTGATGTTCCTATGGTTTTCCTGATCATTATTAAACTGCCCTGAATTGACAGAACTGTCCGAAGTTACGTTACTTCCCTTAAGATATTTAAACTCAACTGAAGTTTTTGAAGCGGAAGCATTTGAAGTTCCTGTCATTTTCCTGAATTTAATTGAACTGCTCTGAAGCTCTTGCAGATTCACTGGAGTTCTTGAAACTTTCCTGAAATTTAGGGAAGTGCCCCGAAGCAATCAGAACGTACATAAAAGATCTTAAAACTTCCATTTTGTTCTGAACGTTCAAGAAGGTTTTGATGTTTTTGGAATTTCCTTTAAATGCTTGGAATTTTCAAATATTTTGTCGTAGGATGTCTTTCGGCAGCATATTGGGGGTGCAATTTAAAAAAAAAAACAAAATCGACCCCGTTACAAAAAGTAGCCAACCCAAGTAACCAAAAGTTCCGCATTCAACACTTCCAAGTTCCATAAAGTTCAAATAAAGTTCTGACAGAACTTTTAAGTTCCATAAAGTTCAAATAAAGCTCCGACAGAACTTTCAAGTTCCATAAAGTTCAAATAAAGTTCCGACAGAACTTTCAAGTTCCATAAAGTTCAAATAAAGTTCCGACAGAACTTTCAAGTTCCATAAAGTTCAAATAAAGTTCCGACAGAACTTTCAAGCCACATGAAGCAATCCGCACAAATCTTTTTTTGTAACAAAATTTAATGTACGTAAATATGAAATAATCAGTGGCCCGAATAAATCATAATTCTTATATTTATGCAACATTCTATCCAAAAATAAAAAATTAATTAAAAAGTAATTTCCTGGATTCGAACCCGTGTATTCGGCATGTGATCTACGATTGCTAACCACTGCGCCACAAGTGTGAATGAATACCATGCGGGCAAACACCAATTTAAATTCATCAAGGTGTTGTGTTTCGTATTCAAGTCAGTCAGCTGGCTCAGAAAACTTCAACAATAGGCGGGACAACAGCTTACTTTAATATATTTCAGATGACGTAGTGGTTCGTGCTGAGACTCTCACGCAGAAGGACTGGGTTAAATTCTTCAAACAGCTCCATTACTACTACTAATGCTTAATCAATACACATTAATACCTGCCTTTAGAAATAGCTTTCATAAAAGTGCGAACTAAATATAGAATTGGTGTAGAGGACAAAAACCTTTTTTAATTTATTTTCTAAAAGTTCCGTTCAAGTTCCGCCAGAGGCTGCTTAGAATGCTCTTCAATTATGGTACCGGAACTTTCAAGTTCTTATAACGACTTAAAAATGAGGCTGCTTAGAATTCTATAGACCACCTTCAACCAAGGTGCTTAAGCCATAAATAGCCTTTTATCAGAACTTTTGGCTACTTGGGAAGTTTTGATCCCTAATTACTCTGTCAATAAAGAATGGATTTTATTTCTAGAAACTTTATCAAATTTCCATCGGTCATTATTGAAAATTACACAAATGTCCAACTGTTGCAATGGTGATCAAAATTATCACCGATTGCCTACAAAAAGCGCTTTCCCTCACACAGATTTCAAAATCGAATTCCATCCGGTCTCGCCGAACGGTGCTGTGTGGTGGTGTCAGGTCGGTTGTCATCATCATCAGCAGCAGTGCTTTCGGCGCGTTGCGTTGAACATTGTTCTCCAGTACATAACGGAAGGCTGCCCGCAAGCAGCGAGCTGCAGCCCACATGAGCGTCCATTCATCAAAGAACGAGGAAGACGCCGCACCGCTACTGATCGGATTCAGTTGCTCTTCGTGAGTCGTCACTCCCGTCAAGCGCGTCTCTCTCGTTCCAAACAACATACAGCTCGCCAGCCTCATCCGTGTTTAACACCCTAATAGCTCAGCATTACTCAACCATCATGACAAAACGGTCGTTTTCATTACCACCATAAATTATTGTTGTTTAAGAGTTAATTTTCATTGAACGTTCGCTCGCCTTGTTGCCAGCCCCAAAGCTCTTCGATAATGCACCCAACAACCAAACGTTTGTGGTCAAATGCGAACAGTATTGAAGTAGTACATACAAATTCTCGCAATGACCGAATACCACATGACCTTGTTAATTAACCGTAAACACTTCGAATTAAGGTAAGGTTTTCACCCGGACGCTAGAAAAAAGCAAAAAAATCTCGAATTTATATAATTGATCGCGAATATCTTGCGAATGGAAAATTTTAGCAAGAAATTCCTCCAATCAATACTCGCTTTTTTATTATCTATTGAATAAACCAATAATTTCGTCCGTTTTGTACACGAAAATACGTAATTTTGTCATCAAAAAACAAGGCGTTTCCGTGATGGGAAAAATAGTTTTCCTAATACAAGTGCTGAATATCAATACCTAGCACGTAATCCTACGTCAAATATAAGGTCGTGTTTTGGATACAACCTCTTACTTTTTTTCCCCTTGATTTGATCTCCGTACTGACTATCAATGCTACCGACGCCAAGGAGGATCGATTGGTAGGCTCCAGGTGTGGGCCCTACCTATCGATCCATAAACTCATGGACCGGGGACCAACGGCTTTACTTCGTTTCCGAAGGAAGGCGTGATCAGAGATTTTATGCCTCAGAAAATCGCGATGGCACCGACTGGGATTGAACCCAGGACCTTTGGAGTGAGAGGCAGTCACGCTTTCCTCTACCCCACCGGTGCCGCCATACTTTGTTATTGGAACATCTTTAAAGTTCTTGCAATTATTGTGAAATTAATCGATAGCACATGAAGTTCTCTGAATTTTCCAGAAGTTCCTCAAGTTTTCACAATTTTCCGGATATTCATGAAACAGCCATAAACTTCTAAGAACTTTCCCGAAGATCTCTGAATTTTCCTAAAGATCTTTGAACTTACCTGAACTTTTCTGAAGTTTCTAGAAGTTCCTGGAATTTTCTTGAAGTTAATGGAACTGTCGTGACTCGTGAAGTTCTCTGATCTTCATCTAAGTTCTCGAAAATTTCCTAATGTTCTTAGAACTGCACATTTCTTGTATCCTGCTATTTCTGCTATTTCTTAAAGATCTTTAACCTTCTTCAAAGTTCTGGCCATTCCTGTAGTTCTAGGAACTTTTATGAAGATTTTTGAAACTTCTCTGAACGCTTCGGATATACACTTAAGTTCTTGAAATATCACATAAAGAGGGAAAGAGAATCCCAATGGTGTTTCAATGGCTAATAGGCCCAAGAAAACCCGTAGGCCAAGTTTAGCCGCCAGAAGCAGTTTTGCATTTTCAACAATAAACGAATATTTCACGACCCCTTATCAGAACTAACGGTACATACTTTTTGTTTTTCCTTGATTTGTTTTCCGTCGATCTTGTTTTCCGTGCTGAGCACCAATGCTATCGACGCCTGGACCCTACCTATCGACCTATCAACTCATGGACCGGGGACCACGGATTTACTTCCATTCCGAAGGAAGGCGTGATCAGAGATTTTATGCCTCAGAAAATCCCGACGGTGCCGACTGGGATTGAACCCACTAAACTTCAATCATTTATTTTTCATCACGATGGGCGTAGCAATATTTATTCACCTTCAAGGCCCAAATATAATCAAACTGTTTATTTATTTGAACCTGATGGGGCAACAAATTGTATACCTGATGAGCGCAGAACATTTGTCATGGCATATTTGAAAGCAGAATATTTTTCAAACGTTTTTTATTGAATTTGTAATATTTTAACTAGGGGAAACGCTCCTATAGTTGCGGTACGTTAGAAGCGTTAGGTTCCTATAGTTGTGTATGGAGTCTCCATACACAACTATAGGAACCTAACGCTTCTAACGTACCGCAACTATAGGAGCGTTTACCCTATATACTTAAGGGCGCTGCTGATTGAGCCTACGTTATGTTAAATATGTTTGCTGTGCAGTTATGCTGATATGAGCAAACAGCACGCACGCTTTCGCTGAAACACCTACATTCAAAAAATTCCACACGTCATCATCATGTTTCTCACATTTAATTTTGCGCTTATTGTGAAACACATTCATTTCATGTGTGAATCTTATGCTATGAACCATGCCTGAACACTATGGATTTGAATTGTGACACACTTGGATTCTATGTGCCTCACATATCAATAGCTTTGCACATCATAGTTCAATATTCTACTTTATCGACATCTACTTTACCGACTCTAAAAATTAATCTACCTCGCGAACAAACTATGCCAAATGATAGAGAAACCATGCCTCTACCTGTGTTGTTAGTTTTTTAGATTGAGCTTTAATTCGCGAGAAATCGGCAAATTACGTATTTTTTAACAAAAAAAATTTCGTCCTAATCTGGATTTTTTCCGGAAATAAGCAGCGCAATGAGTTCGGCCCAGTGCTGGTAAATATCACGGCCGTCATGTGACGATGAGAAAACAGGTTCTCTCACTATCACGAGACGAAACTACCTATCACTAGCTTTCTTGTCATTTTTCAATGATCAAGCACTACATTTCTAACTAATTTAGATGAATTTAAGCAAACTACCGTATGTAATCGGTAGAGTGGATATATCATTAAGATTTCCTCGGTACAAGTAACTTTAATAGTATTCGATGATCACAACACTGTCACGTTCTGTCATGACGAAAAATTCGATGAGATTCTGAAGAAAATCTCTATCATCGTTTTCTCATCCAATGATAGTGACAGAAGTATCTCTGTAAATATCGCGTGAGATCTTTCCTTGAAAATGAAATTTTCGGTGAAGTCGCTTCTACCTTTCAGGGGGATATGCCGCTTGTTTGCAGACAAGTTTTCCAGCGTCAAACACTGCACGGTAAAAAAAACATCATGTTAATGTAAAGTGATTAGCTGTTGAATTTGCACTGCTTGCCAAACATTGCAAATCGATGTGCAAATCCCTTGGAAAAGATCATATCGAAGCATGATGAAATCAACAGCAAACCACTTCATTTTAGATTGTATTGCACATCATTGTTGATGTGCTGTGCGTTGAACTCTAAATGTCAAGCATACTGATATTAAAAATCTATCACTTTAAATTTAACTAATTTATCCTTGAATTTTATGTTTGCTGAATATGGATTTAAATAATATATTGCCTTGTTCGTACTGCAAGCCTTGTTATATGTTATTCAGAATATGACCATAAAACATACATCATATTACTACCCAGATCACATGTGTCCAAATGATATTGAACAACATTACAAGGCTTGTAGTAGAAGTAACATTGAGCAATCAATTTGATAAGTTTGTCAATGTTTTGTAATAGAACTTATCTGAGTAATACACTATTATTGAATACACTAACAATTTACTACTACTCGCACTCTACAGGGTGCGTGACGAATTTTTGCAGTAAATGGCATATTTGAGAAAAAATACACCAGTTAGTTATTCTAGCAATGAATTTTGTGCGATTTATTTTCTTTCGCAACATATGGAAGTTCTAAGTAAATTTATTCAAAAAAATTGCCTTGCCTTGCGACTGTAGTTAGACGCTTCCGAAAACTGCAGTATTTATGCACGTTTTAAAATGTTTCGATCCATAGATGTCATCACTGCCTTGATTTTAGCTTTTAGCGACTTAAGTGTGGTGTGAGGGGTTCTACTGGTATCCCGTTGGACGACGCCCTATACAAAATAATCCAACGGATTGATATCGGGACTGCTTGGGGGCCAAATTTCTTCCTCCCAAATTTACGAAATATTTTCCGTAAGCCATTTCTGTGCTTTATTAGCAGTATGAGCAGGTGCACCGTCTTATCACTTTCCCAAACCTTTTTTAATATTATACACTGTTCTTTCAGACACATTTACCGACCGAATTATTTCTTTCATGCATACTCCGGCGCGCAACAAAGCGACAACGGCTGACAGATTGCTCTCTTGTTTCGACATCTTTACGTTTACTCAACATTGTTTGTTTAAATCTTACACCTAACAGTATAAGCTATCCAGTGCTGCCAAATATATCTAAATCATGATGGACAAGCATGAGAAATTACTATTTGAAATTTACTGCAAAAATTCGTCACGCACCCTGTAGAACGAAAATTATTTCGGGTGGAAATGGAGAATTATCGCTGTCTTGCTCTTAATTAATTTGTTGTTGACCTGCCATCCTTGCGAGTAATGTTTTGCATGTAATTTTTTAACATTTGCTTCCAAAAGCAAAACTATTCAAATTCAATGGATGAAAACAGTGGTGCCAATTCAAATGATAATCATTTTGATTTAAATGTGTTATGCAGTACATTTTTCCAGCGACAAATCACTTTGTTTCAAAACGCAAATCACTTGAAAATCAATGATAAATCACTTCGATTCGTAGTGCCGCATGACAGACTTAGTCAAGTGTAGGAGCATTTGGATTAGATGTGACAACTTTTTACCGTGTGCGGGCAATTGATGTCAACGTCGAGATGATTTTCACTGCCGCATCACAATACAAGACTTAGTCGTCTTTTAACCCAGGACTTTAGGGTTGATGCATATATTATGTCACACTCTAGGGGGGGGGGGGGGGGGGTCTATGATTTTGTGACAAGCAATGCATTAGGTATAGGAAAAACGTCACGATAGGGGGTAAATTTCTCCTCGATTTAGCGTGACATAATTAATGCATGGGCCCTTATGGTGTCCCATCTGTATTTCTGAAGAAGCATAGCACCAGCTTGCTTATACCGTTACATCATCTATTCCGAATGGCCATCTCAAGTGACATATTCTCGTCATGTTGGAAATTTGCACATATGTTTCCTGTCCACAAAAAGGGAAGCAAACGAGACGTGCATAATTATCGAGGAATCACATCCTTATGCGCTACCTCGAAGCTATTTGAGTTGTCATTATGGAACATCTGCTTTCGCATTGTAAGCAGTTTCTAAGTGCTGATAAACACGGCTTTACTTCCGGTCGTTCCACCACCACTAATTTGCTGTGTCTTACATCATATATCACGGAAAGCATGGCTGAACGGGCACATATACCGATTTGTCAGCAGCTTTCGATAAGCTGAACCACACCATTGCGATTGCCAAACTACAAAGACTTGGGGTTAGCGGAAACTTCCTGCGATGGTTTCACTCATATCTGCATCTGTCAGCTGTTGGTTGCCGTCGGTGATTGCCGGTCCGATATTTACCAAGCCACCTCAGGAATACCTCAAGAAAGTCATCTAGGACCGTTAATCTTCTTACTTTACTTCAATGACGTGAAGCTGGTGATCGAAGGGCCACGACTTTCTTATGCAGATGATCTTAAAATCTACTTCCGGATCCGGTCAGTTGATGACTGTCACTTTCTTCAAAGTCAGTTTGAAGCCTATGCCAACTGGTGCAAGTCTGGATTCTCAACTAGCGTACAAGCAGCATATCGCATATGTTGTCGATAAGGCGTCAAGAACATTGGGCTTTATCTTCAGGATAGCTAAGAATGTCTCCAACATCTACTGTCTGAAATGATTGTACTGTTTCCTGGTACGTTCCATTCTGGAATACTGCTCTGAGGTTTGAAATCCAAACTACACAATTGTGTTGAACGAGTTGAGTCCGTACAACGTCGTTTCCTTTGATTTGCTCTGTGGAAGCTGCCTTGGAGAGACCCGTTTCGTCTGCCCAGTTTTGAAAATCGATGCCAGTTGATCATGCCATCGCGGACAGCTTACAGGGCAGAATAGACTGCCCCACACTTGCCCACACTGCCTCACGGAACAACGTTATGCTGAGCTTACCACTTCGTCGCGATAACTACAGCATGAACGGTGCGATCGGTGGCTTACAGCGAGTGTTCAACCGAGTTTCAGCGATATTTGACTTCCACCTGCCACGACAGATGCTACACCGGCGTTTGGTTCGTTTTTCTGTGGGACTCCAAACCGTGACACCAAATTCTAGTTTTGATGTTAGGTAATTATTTTACGGTTTTGATCTGTAAAATTTAATTTCTACCTCGATTTCTACCGAGTGATCTGTAAAATTGCTTTAATTTTCTTGTCTGTCAAATAACTACAAGTTTTCGGTATTTTCTATGAGAATGTTACTGAAAATTTGCATCTTTTTTACCGATGTAGTTTGTAAGCCATGAAATGTCATTTAATCTAAACAGTCCAGTAAAATTTTCACCGGTGTCCAGTGAACAATGAATAAATACTGGCGAAAAATGTAAAAAATGCAGGAGTTCAATAATTATTACTGAACGCTTCAGTAGAAATCCCGCCTGTCAAATATTCGTCAATTTCGCATGTTAAGCGGTGTAAAATTCAAGTGTAAATAAATTTTAAGAAAATCGGGTGCATATTAGCAGAAAAAAAAAGTAGAAGGGTCTGTGCCTAGGGGCACGAACGGGAGTTTGACGTAGGACCGCTAGGGCACGAAACAAACGTGAAGAAAATTTAGTTCTTTTAATTGATCGATCATCTATTATTTAAACTCTTTCCGTTTTTGATTGGCAGGCGTACCGAATTTGTAGTAGGGTAACTGATGATGGTTGGACCTATTTAGGCTGGTTTCACACGACGTCAACATTCATGTTGTATTTTTTTATGAATTCAACATATAATTATAAAAAATGCGTGATTAGGGGAAAGATCTAGCTTTCTTGTTTCTAATAATAACATAAAAAGTTAATATTAGTTATTATGAACAAATGATTTTATAAAACGTTTTTATTCAGCAAAGAATTATGATGTTGGTTGGACCTATACTGATCTTGGTTGGACCTAAAAAATGATGATGGTTGGACCCATTTTTGCAAATGCTAGTTTAGCCCATATTTGTTCAAAAACTGTGTTTAGAGCTTATTGGTATCATGAAAAAACCCTTTTTATACAGTTTTAATGAATTTTCTATTTAAAAAAATCAAGAAATTTGAGTTTAACTTCGTTTTTAAAAAAGTTCACTTTCCACGCTTTAGCTATTCATCATGGCTCATTTTCTCGGAAATCATTGACCTGATTTTGAAATTTTTTAACATCAAACTCTAGGTATTGTAAGCTATCGAATATTTTTGGAATCGGTCAACTGGTTCCGGAGATATGGCCGGAACAAGTTCCAGGGTATATGGAATATGGACCTAATTTTGACATGGAAGGAATAAAACGTATCATGCGACAATTCACATTACTTCCAAATTCGATAACAAAATTGAGTGCCTTGGACCACATTGGCCACTTCCGGTCATGTTCTGGGTGCCCCGGGGAATTTAGGGGCTTAAAATGACAGAATATCAGAAGTTAATTCCAGTTTTATAGTTTTTTTTTCTCTCAGGAGTTTTTTTTAAGGGAAATAAGTTTCAGTTAGCAATTTTTAGTTTGTTAACATTTCATTTCAAGTTAATTCACACACAGAAGGTGTATGAGAAGTGCTGAATGTAAATTCATACTAACAGATTCTTTCGGCGCTTTCGTGGTAGTTCGGAAATCGGTGATTACCCTTTCAGCCAACCTGACGATTGAATTCCTCCTCTTACGCCCAACTAGTGACGCAAGGTCTTAAGCAGCTTCGAAGATCTTTTTGGTCGTCTTGGGACTGCCAGAAGCAGCGCACATTCAAACCTAATCCCCTAGCTGGTTCTCCAAATCAACACTCAACACTATTTCCCTTCTATATTTCTTGCCGTGGCTTCCCTTAATTTTTGCGTGAAGTGTCGTTTTCGGACTATTGTACCTTTTCTGTGCCTGATACGCGGTAAGTGATTTATTGCTTACTAAAAGAACAGCCTCTTGAAGATTTTCGACCGTATAACTTTTCTCTTTAGCCATTTTTTCAATCGAAGAAACTGATCACTCGGCCAAAACGAAATCGAATTTCAAATCAGCTGCGCATGAAGGATGTAGACAAACCGAAGCAAACCTAGCGGCCGTCTTAGGAAACACATAGGTCCAACCATCATCATGCGTAGGTCCAACCATGATCATATTTATCTATTCGAATTTCGTCAATTATTCAAACATTTTAGTGAAACCAATAGATAAATGACGTACTAACGAGTTGTTTACACCTTAAAGCAGTATTTTACAGCATGAAAATAAAAATAAATGTAAAAAATATTCCTTTTTTGTATGTTTGAAATTAAGGCATGATGACGAGCTAATGCGTGGAAAGTGAACTTTTTTGAAAACACATTGAAACTCAATTGTTTTGAAGTTTTTTTTTTCAATAAAACACCTATGCAAATTGAAGAAAAGGAGTTTTTATGATAGTAAAGTGATCTTTGAAAATAAAAAAATTAGCGAAGATTGACTAAACTAGCGATTGAAAAAATAGGTCCAACCATCATCAGTTTTTGGATAGGTCCAACCAGAATCAATTACCCTATTTTTTTTCAAAGATGTTGATGAAGAGAATCGATCAAAATCACTTGCACCCCTGCTTCCAAGTTTGGTTACAAGATTACAACTCTGGAGAGCATTTTGTGTGGTCGTTGGGGGCATGTGGTTCTGAATATGGACCAACAGGCAGATAAATTCTATTCAAACTTTTTACTGTAATAAGCTTGTTGGCCCAGAAAAGGGCCGTTTTGTTGACAAAATTGGTGATGATTTAACCTCCGAAACTGTACAGAGTTCGTGTGTCGCTTCAAAGCGTAGACGACATCGATGGCTGGAAACACGTTTGACACCGCCACGGCGAGCCAGACGACTGCTTTTGTTGCTTCTGCTGTCTACTCACCACGGCGGCCGAAGCGAAAATGAGTTGAGGCTAGACAGCAGCGTTGTTTTAAATCTTTTCGTGTTAAAGCAGAATGATGTGCAACCAAGTGGTACTCGATTATGATGACTGCGTTTGGGAACAACGTTTATTTCATGAAAACAGTGAACAAATTATCACTTTTTATTTGTACTTTGGATAATGCTTTTTCAATAGTTTCTTGTTGAAAATAATCGGTTGGATGCATTGCGTAGACATATTTCTGATCGATTGGTGATAAAATCATTGAAATTGATCCAGGGGCAGCTGAGTTATTAATGTTCAAAATCTTTCATACTTTTGTTTCATGATCCATTTTCGGTTTTCACTAAGTGTACCCCAGTATAGAAATTAAAGACGTAGTCCTACGTCAAAAAACTTGTAAACTATTGAAATGGAAGACGCGATAGATGAGATTAGATTTGCTAGCGGCCGGATGCGGAAGTAAGGGATCTTTTCAGTAAGTACTATTTATGGTATCTAAATGTTTTCATTTTTTAGCACTCAAATAAAATGGCTGGCGATCGCTGACTTGTTGGATAAACAGATTGACGTATAATAAAATTCGAACGAATTGCATTTAATAAAAGATATAAACAACAATTTATATTGTGCATGATCTTTGAACGGACCAGTTCCCTATATTTCACTGTTTTCAGTAAGAACTATCGAAAGAACTGTAATTTTTGGCAGCTGACGACGTTTCTATTTTTACCGATTTTTTTTTTGTAAATTTTACCGAACTTCGGTATTGAGTGATGAGCTCGTTGGTATTTTTTGACAGTTGAGTATACATTGCAAGTTTACTGGTCGTTCAGTGAATCAAACTTTTACCGAACTGATTACCGAATGTTCAGCTGTTTGAAAGTCAGTCAAATGTTTACCGACAACTGTAAAAACAACTTGGTTTGTATGTATTTTATTATGTTGACCTTACTTATAAGATTCTCTTTTAAACCATCACTGGGCCACATTGAGGCTGTTGATGTTAATAAATAATAATAATAACAATAATAATAATAATAGGTCAGCCTTACAGTAATGTCACATCCCTAATGCATTTTGGTGCACAGCTTTTATAACATAAACGCAAGTAGATTGATATTTCTGTGTCCAGTTAGCGTTGATTAAAAAATCGGATTTCGGAGCTGGTTACTCATGGAGTAACCATAAGTAACCACCATGACAGGCCTGACTTGCACAAACTAAAACAAATTTTAAATATGATGGTTCGTAGCAAAACATTGCTGAAGTTCACAATTAAATTCAATAATAATTATAGTTGTAAAACTGTAAGACGCTGGAATTAGAAGTACAGTCATCTCTCTGCAAATCGATAGATATTGACGATACTATCCGTAAAAATGATCTTCCACTATGGTTCTATAACTCAATATCGCCTACCCGCGATTGGTTGACCTTCGTAACACATCGAAATCCAACTAAAGCCATTCGCATAAGATGTTACTTTTTATTATCGATTCAGTTTCATTATTTATCTAGGAGTCTTTCTATCCCTCGCGGCATTTGTTTGGTCTTTCGGATATTGGTTGGGTAGGTTGTTTTCGGATTTGATCTTTAACCCTTCAACAGCCCAGGACGGTCGTAAACTTGTCTGTTAATCAAGTCACTTTGAGAGTGATGGCTGGAAACTAGATTCCACCTTCATTTAAATGTACAGTCGAAACGTTCTGTTTTCATTAATATAAATTCACCGGTGGTCCTGGACTGTCAAGCGTTAACATAACTCAAGAAAACATGGATGTGATCGAACAAAAAAGAGTGTAAATTTGAGAAGATGTATTTGGTGCACACTCAAATGAAAATTTAAGCAAAATAATTATAATACTTACCCATGAAATAAAAAGTGATCTTCATTCTGACTGATGATGAATAAAAAAAAAATCATTTTTTTTCTACCAAAAAAAGTTTAATGAAAGTAAAAAAAATTACAAAACGGTATTGACAAAGCTGCTGAGAACATAAATCTGAACAAACGTATGGAGCATAACATTTTGTGACTGTTTAATTTGACTGACGTTCCAAAACAGAAAGTGTACCAAACTAATGCTTCGCCGCTTGTGTCTTATCCTTCACTACAGGTCGTTTTAAGTTTTTAAGTAATAATACCGCTGATGGTTAACTAAACAGTTCTAGTGTGCAATGCGTTCAGTGGTCGATCGATCGATTGCCTATCGAACTGATCATCTGATGTCTCTAGGTGCGAAAAGTTCTCACTTTTCAAACACAGCTTTCCTTGCAGTCAGTTGCAGGATGCAACTCGGCGATAGCATAGTACGAACCTAACTAATAAACGGTCTTGGTAAATGCATTTGGCTATTACTCTGGTATGAATCATAATACAGGAAATAAAAAAAAATCGGTACGTATTTCGTCCTAAGTAGTGGTATACTTGCTATAATGATGAATCAAACTACGTTATGATCTAATCTGCATTAGGATACTGATTGTTACTGATATAATGGTTCTGTTGTAAATATATTTGTGGTTTCTCAATTTAAATTACTATAGTACTCTATGTTTTGTGACTTTTTTTCTGCTGGTTTCTGATGGTTCTGCGACCTCACTTCTTACGAGGCTCTGATAATGCTTACTACCGAAACTGTAGCGAGTTCGGACCTTGATTTCCGATGCTGCTGAATTGATTGTTTTTTTTAAAATATTCATCGCTGAATCTAAGTAATTCACGAAACAGTTGACGGTATGAAACTGATTCTATACTGTGTTTAAAGACTGTACTAATATAGAACAGTGGAATGTATTCTAGTAAGAAATAAATAAGTTAACGGCGAACAATGAAGACTAGGGCACGAAACGAGCGTATTGTGCTGTGATGAATTTCTTAAAACATGGATAAAAGGTCTATTAAACTACTGCTGGTCATTGCAAGTCCATTTTTATCTTAATTAGAAGTATGGTTTGATTTCAACAACTTTGTTCAGAAAATGTTTCGAATAAACAAACCAATTCTTAAATCAACGCGTTAATATTCATTTGAAAAATCGTGATGCAGTTGGTCTTTTCTTTCTAGTCATTGATGATTACCACTGAGATTTGTCAAATGTAGGAAATATTAACGTTAAGTACGTTAATGTAAAGTACGATTTCATAACTCGCAGTTTTATGCTATACCAGTTCCACACATACCATGAGCGGTTATAGTGAAGGGCTAGGGGAAGAGAGGAGCGACTGATTTTCAAACGAACAAACATCAGTTTCAAACGGACTATCAAGTAGTGATGCAAAATATCATGACACTCACTCGACACTCGTCAACGCAGCAACCGACTATCGCTGATAGAACGTTTTGTCACGCAGTGAGAGGTAGAGCCATAACAAACAACAATCACCAGCAATGATCGCTGCTCATAGGCAAAACGTAACACTCGCTGCTGATGAAGTAAAGCACAACGAAAACAGTGAAGACTTCTGCAGTACGATGATTAGAAAAAGCGAAACGACAGAAGAAAATGAAAACAATGCTTACGCATTCCAGGTTCGTATCGGCACGCGAGACTGTGTGAGTTACAAACAAAGCTGGAAAAATGAAACGGAAGCTGTTGGGCTCACTCACCAACACACTCACATAAGCAAGCAAAGCAGCAACTGCTTCAAAGCGAGCACAGATGAGTGTCGTGATGGTCGGGAATGACCAGATCGGTGATGGAACACCAACGAAGACGACATTCACCAGTTGCTTTTTACTTCTTTCGTTAATTTGACGGATGGTCATGGAGAGTGCTTTGACAAGCACATTGTATGTGCATTACTACCATCAGCTGTTTGGCGATCGTGATTGTGATAGGTCGTAACTCTGCTGTCAAAGCCAGGTTTGGCATGCTCACTTTTTTGCACAAATTTGCCTCAGCCGATGTCACATGGTTTTACTTTATGCAATTTATTGAGTAAGATCAGAGATCACTGTGGACTCGATAGAGTAGTTATATCACAATATCTGAATTCACACCAATGAGCGTATTCATTGAAAGTCCGAAAAGAGCAGAGATTATTTTTCTTTTCGTTTTTGTGACGCATAGGGTAATGTATTTTGGTTGGACCTATTTTTACTAGCGCTAATTTAGTCCATATGTTCTAAAAAACTTCTTCTAAAAGGTCATAACTATAAAGAAAAAAAATTCTTTTAAATGATTAATATATATTTTATAAGAATTTTTCAAACAATATCGGTTTTATTATGTGTTTAAAAATAATTTTCTCATTTTAGAACGTCCATAAGAGGAATGATTTTTTTTTTTTTCATTTTTTAAACTTTTGTGCAGTATCATAGAGGTAACTCTAAGACCAGAAGGTCCCGAAGAAATGTGCTCAACTTTTCGGCTCAGCTCTGGTACTCTCTTCGGCCCCAAGCTAATCGATGCACCCTTCGAAACATACGAAAATCCACGAACCCCTCATTTTATCTGTCAAGCTTTCATAGCGAATGAAAACACTCATAGTGTAGTACAGTCAACTTTCGATCGTTGGGCTAAACCTGTAGCCCACTTAGTGAAAGGCTTTCGTTAGTTAGGCTGAGCTGTCAAGTTGAAAATTGGTTGAGGGATACACCGATTGTTTATTATCATCACAATGCTTTAGCAACTATGCAAATTGTTCATACATGAGCCCCTCGAAAAATAAATAGCACTGTCAAAAATGTCGTTTGACTTCGATTTAGGTGGGCTACAGCCCAACTTACGGGAGCCCAACTAAACCGTAGCCCACCTAAACATAGCCCAACGAGCAAAATTTGACTGTACTAGAATGGGGTACATAAATCGATGTACTTGGGACCTAGTCTAGTGTGAGCCAAATTAAAATCGTTTGTTTCCACCGATTGGTATCACGGTTGGTCCTAGTTGTTTCCTGTATTGGCCGCCAGATGCGCTTCGGTATGTTTACAATTTCCTTCGTGCGTAGCGGATTTGAATCGTTAGCTCAGAACAAACTTTAAAAAAACATGATTTTCTGTTTGATTACTGGATTTTGATCCAAGTTTGAAAGTGACCACACACTTACACCAACAATTGAAATGGCCCTTAACTCCATTTTGTAAACAAACATAGTAAGGCCATTTTCTCGCGAACCAAAGTCCGCCAACACAAACCAACAAAATGAACAGATAGGGTAAATTCTCCTGTACCCGATTGTGTGTTAGGTTTGCGAATGTAGGATTCGGTTCGCGAGAAAATGGCCTTATAACGATTGTTTACAAAATGGAGTTGAGGCCTTTTCAATTGTTGGTCTTGAAATTATCAACAAGCTGCTTCGCGAAGTAACGCCAAAGATGATACACGTGTGACAATTGGGATTTTGTGTGTGCTGTCCAGGGCTGGCAAATGTCATTTTCAATGAAAGATCTCACGCGATATTTACAGAGATACTTCTGTCACTATTATCGGATGAGGAAACCATGACAGAGATTTTTTTGTCATGACAGAACGTGACAGTGCTGTGATTATCGTGATTACTAGCTTATGTAGTTACTAGTACCAAGGTAATCTTAAAAACTATACTCACTCTACCGATTATAAGAATTATTCTCATGAGTGCTTGATCATTGGAAAATGACAAGAAAGCTAATGATCGGTCGTTTCGTCTCGTGATAGTGAGAGGACCTGTTTTCTCATTGTCACATCACGGCCGTGATATTTACCAGCTCTGGTGCTGTCTTCAACCGTGTATATTGCAACGATTGCAACAAAGCAGGCAAGAAATACACTACAACTACCACTACAACTCCGATCAGGCTATATTAAGCGAGCACCACACGGGGATAAACTATTGTCAATACTCAAAAGTATTGACAATCATATTGATGCAAATATTGACGATGAATATATTGATAAGCATATTGACGCAAAATCAAAAAAGTTTGATTTCATGTTTCAATATTTTCCCTCATTTTCCCCTTTTAAAACAGCAGCAGATGGGGCCTGTTCCTCAGTACCATATTTATGGAAATATTGACGACACTTCTGTCGTGTGGGGTGCACTTTACAGAGGGAGTTTATCCTGGTAGTAGGTAGTAGCAAGAGTTTTGTCTTTATCGTTGATTGCTTTATGTGTTTGGATTCGCTGGTCGCTATATTCATAGTCTGGCAAACTGGTAACTCAGATTTTTGAATACTGCACGTGGAAATGCAAAAGCAAAGCTTATACTTTTTCGTTTTGAGCAGCATAAAAAATATCAGCTAGAAATGTTCAAGCAAAATATCGATAAACTTACAGCTATCAACGCATACTTGCAATGAATTTGCTAAACTGCCATTGTGTCGAACGGGGGCGACCCCGGCGTAGTGGTTAACATCCATACCTCTCACGCCAAAGTCACGAGTTCAAATCTCACCCGCGGGCAAGTCACGAATGACCCAAGAGTGTTAAAGTGACTATAATGAAAAAAAAAAAAATTGTGTCGGCCATTGAATGTTTTCGGTTACAAAAAATGGGCACGGGAATTTCACAGCATTTTCTCACCAAAACACTTCACATAATGTATTCAATCGAGCCTTTCAGCTTCAATCTTATAAAAACAAATTACGACTGAGCAAACGCCTTTTGACAAGTTTTTCTTTAAATGAAACATTAAGGAAGGAGGGACATAGCAAGCATCTCGCACTTTGGCTCTGGATCTCCAGCTTTATGAAACAAATCAACGGGTAGTAGGTTCAATTTCGTTATGATATTGATCCTACCACCAACCAATTTGTTCCGAACGGCTGGAAGTCCAAGCTGGTGCACGGGATGCTCACTATGCCCCTCTTATCCCTATGTACTACAAAAAATGGGGTTGATTTCGAGTAGACACATAGACCAAATGGCAAGGATGCCGAAAAAAAGAGGCTGTCACACTCACCTGAGAAGATTGGACTGTTAAAAAAATGTTTACAAACGAACACGACAAATAAATGTAAACAAACGAAAACGTCAAAAAATGTGTCCGTGGCGTTGACAAATGCAGTATATGTACATAAATTCCCTTAGCATATTTTTTTATCTGCTTCGATGTTACTCGTGAAAAAAGCAAAAATAGTACAATTATGATCGTATTGATGAATTGCCACCAACAATGATTTCAGTTAGATTTAATTATCACAAGATCACGGTACTTCTACCCAATTACTAGTGGCAAGTGACAGTTCAAATTGGCTCCTGACATTGTATCTACCAGACTATGAATTTGGCGACTATAAACCAACTGAGCAGCGTCTGTCTTGTTTTCAGTTGCAGTGTTGCCAAAGGCAGTAGGTGTTTTGATTTCATTCTCACCACTCATCTCTTTTCCTAGACCTTGACTAAGCGGCACTATAGTAAACTGGTTTTTTTGTGAGTTACAGTATTTTTGTATTCTAAGATTGACAAATTGTGGCATAAAACTATGTGTAATGAAATGATCAGGGACGACATCACGATAAACGAGCCAAATAATAATGCGTGATCAGTAACGGCATGCAACTTGATAAAAATTGTCTCTGCAATATAGCTTGATTGGAACGGTGGAGGCAACAAAATACAATAGTTTGCAATATACACTGTATCATCAATCGCGTATGTTGCAAATAAACTGGCTAACAATTTTATTTTGTTGCTTCCATCGTTCCGAGCAAGCTATGTTGCAGATAGAGTTTATCATGACAATCGTCGCAAGCATTTTGTCTGTACTGTTGCTTGCGCTCTGTGTTTTGATACCCTGGAAATAATTAATAATACAAATTAATTCAGAACTTAGTGCATTAGGTTCCATATAAAATCATAACGTTTACATCATTGTGTTTGCAGTATTACACTCTCTCTTTAATGCCATTCACATCTTTTCATGTGTTTTTTTTTAATCTTTGTTGCAGACAATTTTTTGCTATGTGAATGAGCTGCTTGGACTTTACAAGGTGCCTACTCTAGAATAGTTTAAGATATCAAAGAAAATCAAAGTAATATGAGCTAAACAGTGTTCCCAGTATAAAGCATTATTCCCGTTCAACGCAAATTCAGAGGCGTCAACAAAGAAGATTGGTTAATCCAACGAAATTTCTAGCAGGTAGGTCGATTACTATAGACGGGGTAAGAGCGCCCGTCGGGGTAAGAAGGACCACAACCGGATCTATTTGAACTCTTCAAGATTCTTGCAAACATTGAATACAGAAAGGACCAACAACATATGTTTGCCATTCTGAAACACTTTGTAGCTCTCGAACTTACGAAACGTCAAAACAATAAATGAAAACAAACTTCTCGTTCGGTGGGTCTTTTCACGATCTAATTTTGAAACCAAAAAACCACTTTTGACGGGGTAAAAGCACCACGCTTCATTATTGTGTAGCATCAAATATATTATATTAACAATATGATCCACTCTTTCGCTTAGCTGGCGAACCGAATTTTGAGCGATAAAGCACCTTTGTGGCCAAAAAGGCTACCAATGTATTTGCTTATCGTCACGAGGGGTAAACCAAATGAAAATTTGTTTAATATTTCAAATGAATGTGTTTCAGCATTTTATTTTATTTGATGACAACAGTGACACGTCAGACAAATTTTAAAGTAATATACACAATATAATTAATGAAAATAATTTGACTATTACTTTTGTAGTTAGTGCTATATTTGCACCCCTCGATTGTAATTGAATGATTGTTGCTGACCTTTTTCAACGCTAGATGGTGCGTGAAGCAATATTTTGCTGGTCGCCATTGCAACATTTGGAAAAGGCATGAATGGATTATATTGTTAATATGATATATTTTGTAGCATCTTTGATTGAAACAGAAATGATGTTTTCCCAGATCAAGTATTATGCGATATTAATTTATGATTACTATAATCCAACATAAAACCTGGATTCATCCACCTATGGTGACCATTCTTACTAAATTATGTTCCGAGAAAAAATAAATTTCGTTTTTCTCCCGGGTGGTATCCGGAACATGTCCGTATGTGGCCAATGTGGTCCACTGTACTCAAAATAAACGTCAATGACAATGTTTTTGAATTCTCATGATATTTGATGAATCGCATGATCGTTTTTGAGTAAATAAGATTTTGACCACTTCCCCCGGGATACCCGGAACATGTCCGGATGTAGCCAATGTGGCCCTGGACACACAACATGCCTCCGGTTGATCATATTTTTGAATTCTCTTGCTATTTAATGTGCCACATTATGGGTTTATGCCAAGGGGTAATCAACTCTGCACACCATGCCGAAACACATCGTGGCATACTGATCGGCGTGTGATGGCACACGACGACAAGTATGACACCAAATATAATACAAAACGGCATCACTGTTTTGTGTTGACATTTCGCCAATCGTTGCTAAGGTTTACTACTTTGTGTACTTTAAAGTAAGGGGGAAAGAAAAATGTTGTTGTCAGTGCAATATATATTTTTTCGATTTTCCAACGCAATGGTCTTCAATTTAGTAATAAGAGATTGCATGATTGACGAGACCATCCGTGTCCTTATGCCCTTTGAGTTACCGATCAACATCTTAGCTGTATGGCGAAAACAAGAGAAAATGTTTACTCATCTTCAGAAGTAATAATTTTTCTCTGTTACCCAACTGAACATTTCCACATATCTCGATTACTTTTTCAAAGGGACGTATCAGCTTTTGTAAACAATGCATTTGATCGTCGATTTGGTGTAACTGGTAGCTCGCACACGCTTACTAAAACCACTACTAGGTAGGGGAAAATTTCCTCTATCTGATGGTAGTGTTAGCATGCGTGTGCGAGCTACCAGTACCGTCAAATCGACGATCAAGTGCATTGTTTACAAAAGCTGATACGTCCCTTTTGAAAAAATTATCGAGATATGTTAAAAAATCGATACGAACCGACCTTCTTCACTTTCCCTGAAACTCAATTTATTTATGTTCTCTTGGGTACCGTGGACTCACTCAATGTGCTTGTTCCTTGGCAGCCAGTGTGAACTGTCAAACGGCAGCCAAACATTCAGAAGCAACAAATGAAGTTACTGTTCTTATCTACCTTGAAGGCATTGTAATCTCATAAAAAAATGATCCATACTTTTTTTTAACACATTCCTAATAGGCCTTTTAATAGAAACTAAGCGATCGATTCAAACTCTGGTGGTGAATAGGAGAACTGTGAGACATAGGAAGCGGAACACTTACATTTCCTGATAAATTGATTCATCTGAGATGCTCCACCACCAATGTAGAGTACGCCAGGCGAGTACGAGAGGAAACGTCAACTAATATGTTTTTTTACATCAGAATAAGGATTTTTCTCAACACATATTAAGCATTTTTCATTGAACATCTTGCCTATTTACATTAATAATTGACTTGTTTTACGATTTTCCGCAGATCTGAACTAATTTGAACCTGAACTATTCACATACATGAAATACAGAAGATCATAACCACTAAGGCACTATTCTAATTTTCCATTTTTCACAACAAAATCGTTCCTGCACACTAGCAGGATCCTTGCAAAAATTATACAGAATTAAATTTTTAAACTGTAGATCGAGTTTCGGAGCATCTCAGATGAATCAATTTGTCAGGAAAAGTGAAAAAAATGCTCCACTTCCTTTGCCTCACGGCAGAAATTTCTGCTCACAACACTCTTTTTGACGTTCTCCTATCCACCGCCAGAGGTTGAATCGATTGCTTAGTTTCTATTAAAAAGGCGTATTGTTTTTCAAAGACCCTGCTGGTGTTCGGGAATATTTTTGTTGAGAAAAATGGAAAATTAGAGAAGCGTATTAGTGGTTATGAACATCAGGATTTCTTGTATGTGAATAGTTGAGTTACAAATGAGTTCAGATCTGTGGAAAATCGTAAAATAAGGCAATTTCCGATGGAAATTGGCAAGATGTTCAATGAAAACTGCTTGAATTACTTATTCTGATGTAAACAAACGGTTTGGTTGACGTTTCCTCTCGAGCTCGCCTAGCGCCCTCTACATTGGTGGTGCATTGAAAAAGCCTATTTAAAGCTCAAAGACAAAAACCAACAGGCTAAGCGATGAAAGTATAGGAACCAGTATAGTTTTTATGACTCGGCTGAATTTTCAATTGCAGTAAACATACTTTGGCGAAGCATGTTTGTAAACAAACTTTGATCAAGTCTCGAGCACTCCTGGCTCAGATATTTCGGCGGGAATCAACTGAGGAAGAGCAACATAGTTTTAAACTTGAGAAAATTTTCAAGAAATTCATTGGCTCTCAAAATAAAGCCGATCAACTCCGCACACTTTAACTTGAAAGTACCCGTTAATGAGTACAATTTCACCCATTTTGAGGAAAATTGGATATACTTATTAAATAGGTAATTCAAGGTGCAAAATTTTGAAATCATCATCACTATCAAAGTTCTTCTATTATCCACGGGGGCCAACTTTGATTGGCCAATACAGTAGCACTGCACTTGAGTGAAGGTGGAAGCTATGCAGAGAAAACTAAGCAAATACACAAACCTCTCCTCTGTTGATGGAATCTATGCCATCAAATTCGTTCGGATCATTTACCTTTGAGCCTACGGCTGAAAATCTCCTTAATAAAGAAAAAAAATACCTTTGAGTGTCTGTCTCATTGCGGTAGTATGCAAAAAAATGGGAGAGTTGCCAGTCTATATGTTGTCTTTGGTTCTTGGCTTTTTTTTCTCAAAATGGAGCGTTTTGGAGATTTTCAATAAATTTTAGCACGAAAACGCCTTTTCTAATCAAAATGGCAACTGAGATAAAATTGTTACGAATCATAGATTTTAATGATGGTCTCAGAGATGCTTTATTCCGAGGTAAAGCCTAGGTAAAAGTAAATTTTTACGCGGGTTTCTACGTACAACCACGTACACCAAAAATATGAATCAAGTTTCAGCAATATGGATTGCTGAACTGATTCCAGCAAAAGCAGTTCACTGAATAATACAGCAACCCAGAAAATGTTGCTGGATGCTCAGCTACCATGTTGATCTGTCAAAACAGGCATCTATATTTGAGATTCACATTCCCGCGTTTATTGTTTTTTAATAGAAGTACTCTTTTTAACAAATTCATTGTGCGTATACTAGCCAAATCGACCAGAAATCCTAACATAAGTGAGTCATATTTATATTTTTTCCAATTAAGCAATCTTTTCCATCTAATTTTAGCAAACACTCATCGCAAGATGTTCTTCCTTAATCGCTCAAATGAGTCGCAAGATCGCATGGTGTTGCGGTGAAATGATGTTAATAGATCAACTGTTAGCCTCGATTTCGATATTAAATAAAGTTGTCTAAAAAACATTTGCTGCACATTCAGCAAAACATAACAGATTTACTGAACGTTCAGTAAAATGTTTTCATTTTGACAGAAATTCTAATTGCTGAAAATTTCAGCAACTTTATTTTGCTGATAAGTTTGCTGATCTTTCATCAAGTCCAAAATCAGCAAAATTTTACTGATGTCCAGCGATTTAAATTTGGTGTGCACGCCTTTAGTAGTCGGAGTTAGAAGCTTGTTGTCGCAACTTTTAATCAGTGTTAGATTGGTTTATATATATGATGACGTCGATTTGAAAGCTTGAGGCGCATGAAATCGCTTCAAAATCATGAATAACGTTAGATACACAGATAATTGATCCCTCAAATTGAACGGTTTTTATTTAGTGTTCAATTGACATATTGGTTAAATTTATGGCTGTCTTGAAAACAGACCAGCAGGGATTCTCTTGGTGTTTGTGCAGCATGAATTTTCTTATGTCAACTTCCACGACCTGTAAGTTTGAAACGTGTCGATGAAATTTTCACCACTTACTCGTCAAAGTATTATAAACAAACTGGTTTCTTGCTCTAACTACTTGGGGCGCGGTTGTACATTGAAACTTAAAAGAGTCTTCTCTGAAAATTGCAAGTTATTCGGTGTAGTTGTTAAAAAGTTACAGATGTATGTAACGTTATATGTTTTCGCATTTCTTGCGCTCCCTTTTGTGACGTACAATTAACATAATTATTGAAAAACGTAGTCCTACGACCTTGTTCTGCTGGGAATCACTGATCTAGATCATAATTAACCTCAAATTTTCTATGATTTCCTAGATTAGCTAAAACAAAAGCAAGGTTGCAAAGACTCATTTGAGCTAAAACAATGTTTTTCTAAATTATGAAATAATTAGATGCCATGATCAAATTTTGAATTGGTAGGATACAAGAAGAGGTTGCAAAGAATGTGTTTGACATATTAAACCTGTTTATTTCACTTCATGAGAGTCACAATCAGCGATTTTTCACAAACTCACTCACTCACTCACTCACTCACTCAGCGATCAGCAAATCGCTGATTGTGACTCATAGAAAGCAAAATTTACAGGTTTTATGTTTCCAACGCATACTTTGTAACCTCTTCTTGTAAGTTACAAGTAAAACATGCCATCATACCATCTTTTGGTTTTATTATTCCGAAAAACGTTATTTTAGCTGAAATGAGTCTTTGCAACCTTGAACAAAAGTCCAAGACGCATTTTAAAAAATGGGCCTTAACCTGCAAGAAAATCAAATTCTCATAGCTTTGTAGACTGATGCTCAACTAAAAACTGATGCTTTGTTTACCGTTAGAGTTTCTATTTTCAAAAAAAAAACAAAAGACTTCGGAACTATAAAATGTGCGTCCTATGTAAAAAAAAAACATATTTTAAATAAGATGTTGCGCTATTCAAGAGTTGAAAAATAATATTTGCAGGGACCTTCATTGAATGAAACAGAAGCTGTTCCATACTCGCCAGTTATCACATCGAACCAATGCAATGGTTCTTGCAGTTTTTCCTACCGTGTATACTACTCTTATTGTTCCCGCGTTTTTCCTTTAAGTTACTTTCCGCTTTTCTCTTTGTTCTCCTTAATCTGTTCGGTACATGTATGCAAATATATTAAAATATCTAACAGCATGAGAAACTTTAGACCTTTCCATGAATTTGTGTAGTGTTGATCCCGAAGGGACGAAATAAAGTCACTTTGTATGACGATAGGATGATCACGTAATCTAAATAAGTAACATTACCGAGTATGCTGATTGCTGCTGCTGCTGCTGCTGCTTCTGCTGCTTAGGTTGATTCGCTCGTTGCGTAGGACAGGAGGAGGAGGAAGCACTTCTTTGGACGGGAATCGGAAGATCTTGTTCACCCTCCAAAAGTGCGTGTGATGTAGAAGGCCCTGCTGCGATTGCGATGATTGCGTAATTTGTTTTAGATAGGAATCGGTTCCGGATATTGGGGACATTGGGAGGTTATACGAGGGAGGCAAAAAGGTTTTCAGACGCAGGCGGGAGGAGAAAAGACTACCTAGATAAATATTTCTCATATGGGGTGCTGTTCGTCGGCGCAATCCTCATCTTCCTCTTCCTCCTCCTCGGAGTCGGTCGAGCTGGACGATAGCAGGGCGGTGGTCTGCGGGTTGGTGGACTTGCGATTGTTGGCCGACTTGGGCGTTCCCGAGGCTTTGATTAGAGCTGGTCCTCGTCGGGGTCCATGCTTGTCTCGGCCTGGCAGAGACTTGGAGTAGTTCTCTTCTGGGATCGCCTCGCTGCCGAGATTTTGTGTGTATTTTGTAAGTCCCAGAGGAACGCCAATAAGAAAACCGAAGGGGGGAAACATGTTTTCAAATTTGAATTTTTCTGTATGTTTTTATTTGAGTGAATGCTGTGGGGTGGTATTGTGTTGAAGGTGTGTTTGTGTGTAGCTATATAAGAATGCTCAATTGTACCTAAAAGTGTACATGTGAATTGGCTATTTTCGGAACGAAAGAGCTGAGCTACGAATGCGAAACGTGGCTTGGCGGGGGAACTATAACTAGCAGGGTATAAAATGAGGGGGGAATTCATAGCAGAACTATAGGCATCGTAGCGTTCGGCATGGCAGAAGATAATATAGGAAAATAGAGACAGTATTTCACTAAGTATACAGAGTCTACGATTACAGCAGAAAGACTGAACCCAAACCAACTGAAGCTACTAACTACTTACAACATAATTGAAGGAATTTAGCACACAATAAAGATAATAATCTTGTTTACGAAAGCGAAATTCACCACACTTTTCTATTCACTCAACAATCCATGCAATTATAAGCGGTAGGTAGGGGTTCCTGGGGTAAAATTCACCAGTTAAGGAAATCAAGGTGTTTTCTCGCTAAATATAAAAGCAACAGTGAATATCATGTATTGCCTAAATCCGCTTAAGTATTATTTAGTTGTTTATATTCGCAAAATACATGAAAACTTTTAAAACATACCTTAAAAAGTGATTTTAGAAATAGATAAAATAATCTGGAAATGCCAATAATCGGGGCTAAATGCACTACAACAAAGAGGCAAGATGTACCATAATGATGAGGCAAAATGAACTCCAACAATGGGGCAAAATGCACTACAATATGACTTTCCTTGCGGTCTCATAAATGATGATGACCAATTGAGGCAGAAGAACGTTTTCGTTTTTGACATCCTCCAGTTCTGATCGTAGTTGTTCAAAGGTCCATTTCTGCTTGTTTCTTAAACGATCATTTTACCCCGAACATAGGAGTGCATTTTACCCCGAATGTATAAAGAATATGTTTTTGATCATACAATAGAAATACATATTAAAACTATCCAGTATTTAATCAGAAAGATCTTGCTCTGATTTCAATCAAATGAGTAATATATTTTACCGACGTTTAACAATGTTTTAATCGCTAAAAAAAAATTACAAAATTACGGTGTATCCAATGCAAACTGGTTTTTATTTGTATTTATATTATATGATAACATAGAGCTGCCAAATTGATCCAAAGCAAACCTACATTTTACTTGTAATGTAACTATTTTGTTGTAAGCATGTAAAACTTAAAACGAAGGAATTGTATTTTGCCCCAACGGTGAATATTACCCCAGGTATCCCTATACGTTTAACCATGCTGGTAAAAATGTTTAATGAGCTGTAATTTTTCAAGATGAACATCAACATTTCTCGGCTGCTGGCTGTTCAACTATTCAAAATTCATCGGAATGGTTTTGAGCCTGATTGTCGGAATCTACATGAAGTTGTGGCAATTAGTAGAACGTTCTCTAAGGAGTTTTGATGCTCTTTTTAAATCTTCTGTTTCCTGAAGTAAGTACAATGAAGCAAATTATTTGAAATTTTGTCAAAAAATGGGATTTTGTCAGCTAATGAAAGAGAAAGTCAATGAAAGGAATCGAATAATGAAAATATGACCTTTCGAAATGTTCATCTAGAGTTGCAGACAAAACTTAACACAACACAGCAAAAAAAATTTGCTTTGGTCAGACGTAACTACTACCTGAGATTTGTCAAATGTTGTGTTATGTTACACCACGTGCACCGAAGAATATTACATCGGTGAATGTAATTTTGTTCGAAAAAAACTGTGTGCATTGTACAAAACGACTGATGGAATGATCTGGTTGCAGCAGTTTCGATGTAATATACAATGTAGTACAGATAATCTGTAAACTTTGAATGTACACAGTTCGACAGTTACATATATTTTGACTGTCTGCAGACAACTGTACACCCACTGTATTAGAAACCATTCAAACTACGCAGGTTTGTAGGTACAGAGACCCTGCCTAGTCTAATTGAAGTTTAAGTAACGGGGTTATATTGATAGTTTTATTTTTATGTATATTCTCAATATTTTGTGCAGCAATGAATGTTGTTCAAACTCTTTTTTTTTAAACCATTCCTGAGGATCCTAGAGTCAATCCGTTCGTGATATGTTTAACGGTAATTATTGCATTGGCATTATTTTTTAGTCTTGTGACCGACCATTTTGATTTGGGGTTACTTTGATGATGCTCGATGAATGTAGCAAAGCATACGTAAAACTCAAGCAATTTTGTTCAAGAAATATGAAACCTTGAATGTGTATATAAACAGTAAACATTATAAGCATCAAGAAGGCAGCATTAAATTTGTTATGACTATTATATTGGAAATACATTTTTTAAGCGAAAAACAAAAACAAAAATGTTTTCATAATTTGTTTGGAAATAAGTAACACACAAAAAACTCTATACGATAGCAAGCCCTAAACTACAGTACGGAACAAATGTTGCCAATTCACAAAAAGTGTAGAAAGTAATGGCTGGTAAACGGCTGGGAAGGGGGGGGACTCCTCTCTCCGGAGAGTGCAGTCTTCGAACGTCTATTTACCATGGAGGTGCGGCTCAAAACGGCGTCTGTTCTCCATGTTAGGAGCGGCTGATCAACGTCCTGGTGCCAGCGTGGGACTCTAAACAGTGCTGTGCACGATGTTCCCCGGCGAGACAATGGGGGTTGGTGCAGGCCCTACAAGCCAGCCGTAAAAAAACAAAAGTACAGGAAGCAAGCAATGTAAATACGGACCGGAACAATCGGTATAGACCCAAGCAACAGCTGCGCAAGCCATGACATCAAAATCGTCATCGGTGATCTTAACGCTCAGGTCGGCCAGGAGAAGGAATTCAGACCGGTTATAGGAAAGTTCAGCGCTCACCAGCTAACGAACGTCAACGGCCTTAGACTCATTGATTTCGCCGCCTCTAAGAACATGGCCATACGTAGTACCTACTTCCAGCATAGCTTCCCATATCAGTACACCTGGAGATCACCACAGCAGACAGAATCGCAAATCGACCACGTTTTGATCGACGGAAGGCTCTTCTCAGACATTGTCGACGTCAGGACCTATCGCGACGCAAATATCGATTCGAACCACTACCTTCTAATGGTCAAGGTACGCCAAAAAACTTTCCGTTGCCAACAACATTCGGTACCGACGCCCGCCACAGTACAATCTGGAGCGACTGAAGCTGCCCGAAGTCGCAACTGAGAACGTGCAGGGAGAGCTCACCGAAGCCCCTCTTGAGGGCTGCTGGAGCAACGTGAAAGCAGCCATTAACAGCGCTGCTGGAAGCGGAATCGACGGAACGATTGGTTCGACGAAGAGTGTCAGACGGTTTTGGACGAGAAGAACGCAGCACGGGTGGCGATGCTGCAGCAAGGAACTCGTCATAATGTAGCGCGATATAAACAGAAGCGAAGACAGCAAACCCATCTTTTCCGGGATAAGAAGCGCCGCCTGGAAGAGCTGGGGTGCGAAGAAATGGAGCAGCTGTATCGTTCTCAAGAAACACGCAAGTTCTACAAGAAACTCAACGCATCCCGCCAAGGCTTTGTGCCGCGAGCCGAAATAAGGAAGGAGGTATCATAACGGACGAACGTGAGCTGATTGAAAGGTGGAAGCAGCACTACGATGAACATCTAAACGGCGCAGAGGCGGAGGACCAAGGTGGCAGGAGGAATGGCTTCGTCGGTACAGTGGATGAGAGGGACATGCCAGCTCCCATGATAGGTGAAGTTAAGGATGCTATCCGATAGCTTAAGAACAACAAAGCAGCTGGGAAAGATGGTATCGGAGCGGAACTTATGAAAATGCGCCCGGATAAGTTGGCCACTTGTCTGCACCGACTGATAGTCAGGATCCGGGATACAGAACAGCTACTAGAATGTGAGAACTATCGAGCGATCACTATTCTTAACGCGGCCTACAAAGTGCTTTCCCAGATCATCTTTCGCCGTTTATCGCCGCTAGCAAGCAGATTTTTGGGAAGTTATCAAGCCGGTTTTGTGGACGGGCGATCGACAACGGACCAAATCTTTACGTTGCGGCAGATCCTCCAAAAGTGTCGTGAATATCAAGTCCCTACGCACCATCTATTCATCGATTTCAAGGCCGCCTATGATACTATTAACCGTGAAGAGCTATGGAAGATTATGAACGAGAACAGTTTTCCCGGGAAGCTGACCAGACTGATCAGGGCTACGATGGATGGTGTACAGTGCTGCGTGAAGATATCGGGTGCGTTATCGGGCTCGTTTGAAACTCGCAAAGGACTTCGACAAGGCGATGGTCTTTCCCGCCTCCTGTTCAACATTGCGCTAGAAGGTGCTGTGAAACGTGCAGGGCACGATCTTCAATAAGTACAGCCAAGTTCATCTGCTTCGCTGACGGCGGAGCAGTACACCAGGCTGAAACGTGAAGCAGAGAAGGTTGGATTAATGGTGAATACGTCGAAGACAAAGTATCTATTAGCTGGAGGAACCGAGCGGGATAGGGCTCGCATAGGCAGAAGAGGGAGATGAGTCCGAGGTGGTGGATGAATTTGTGTACCTCGGATCATTGGTGACGTCGGATAACAACTGCAGCAGAGAATTGGTCGGCTCATTATTGCCGGAAATCGTGCTTCCTACGGACTCCTCAAGACCCTGAGGTCGGGTAAACTTAACCTCCGTACTAAATGTACCATGTACAAGACGCTGATAAGACCGGTAGTTCTCTACGGGCACGAGACGTGGACGATGCTCGAGGAGGACCTGCAAGCATTGGGTGTTTTCGAACGACGAGTGCTTAGGACCATCTTTGGCGGGGTATGTGAGAACGGTGTATGATGGCGAAGGATGAACCACGAGCTGGTGCAACTCTATGGCGAACCCTGTAACCAAAAAGTTGCGCAAAAATGGTGTTTGACTCGAATCCGGCCGGTACAAGACGAAGAGGAACACAGCGAGCAAGGTGGTTAGACCAACCGGTGAACACTCGTGTTTATTTCAGTTACCGTGTGGACGTAATTTGTGATGAGCCCCGGTACCTTTCAAATTGTCTCATTATTTATGTACGGTCCATATATTTGAAATGACGTTTCACATTCATCTAGTGATGACCGATTTTCATTCGAATTATCGATTAATCGATTAACGAACCGAAAAGTAAAATATTTGTTATCGGTTATATCATGCCGATATAAGCATTAACTTCTCCAGAGGATCATCACCGATCGTTTCAAACATGTGCTGCACTCTCATTGGGAAAAATGGCAGCACAGCGAACAAAAAAATCGATTAGTTGTTAATCGAATAATTAAAAAATGGGACACATATGATTTTGGCGAGGGGGACGACTCTATCTACGTAAGGAAATATTGTGTTTTGCTGTGGCTAGCTGCACAAACGCTGAGTAGATAGAAAGAAGATTTATCACGATTTTGAAGATTTCCTGCAAAAAGATGATTCGCGATGCAAGTAGATGCGAGAAATGAAAGAAGATTTTTCGAAGATTTATTCGCTAGTGTGAGATTTTTTGAGCATCTAGAATTGAGATTTAGATGTGTCGCCCCCCTCGGATTTTGGTGTGTTTGTTTTGATAAAAATGAGCGCAAAAATTCATCTCTATCGAGGTGGCAGCAAAACCACAAAATTACCTTGAATACGGAGGGTATTCATTGGATGAAAGGGACCGTGAAAGAGGACACTAAAAAAGAAAGTTTTTCTTCCGACAGTTTCATCTTAGTATTCATCTTTGGTTAGACCAAGTGGAGCAGGATCTTGGAAGTGTGGGACGGTCACGAAATTGGAGACAAGCAGCCGCGGACCGAGTGAATTGGCGTAACATTGTGATGCAGGTGCAATCCTGAGGGATGTTGGACCAGGATAAGTAAGTAAGTAAGCAGAGAGTAAATTTAAATCATCATATACTACTATCAAAGATACCCCGTTTTACGGTAACCCAAATGAATATTTATGTCGAAAATAAATAAAATTTAGTGTGAACTGCTTTCAAGGATGATTTTTAAAAATGACGCATATGTATTTGAAAACAAAGATTCAAACGTAAATTTCTCGAAACTCCTAACTCTCCCACACAAACTAACAACACCATCTTGTAAGGAAAACATTAACTATTCTGATGGTTGAGTTAGTTTGCGTGAGTGAGCTAAGAGTTTTGTCAAATTGACGTTTGAATCATTGTTTACAAATGCAGATACATCCTTTTGAAAGCTCGCCCTAGATTTGCAGTTCTGCAACTCGCTTGTAAATAAAGAGGCATGAAATTTATGAGAAGCATTTCATTGCATGGTGTGTACTGCGCTTAAAAGTAATGATTTTAAGTAAACCAAATATTAATAATTTATAGAAAATTGCATCTTGCGTAGAATTTCTTGTAATTGTAATATGATAGCATGCTGCGGTTGTCAGATTCAATGTTAATTCCGAATTTACTGAATTCTGCACATTGCACATGGTAATCACAAGAGATTAGGTCAATAAATAAATGAATTATCTAATTATACAGCAGTAGAGGCAACAATACAGTATTTGTTCGGCAACTGGGCGTTCTTTAACTGGGTTACTTTTAACTGGGCGTTCGTTAACTGGTCTGTAGCCCAGTTAAAAAACAGTCATACGTCAAAAATAGACGTCACATTTAGTTTGACACTTCGTTGTCAAAATTAATGAGGGGCATTCGAATGAAATATTAAGTGTTCACACTAATCGAGTCAGTACGGTTTTACCGAGTTTTTGAATTGCGGAACTGTTCGGTAAAAGTTTGAAAATCTGTGGAAAATTTATTAATGCGAAAATTTGTTCTGAATTTGTACATACTTTGTTCTGTTAACTCCATTTAATGATAGAAAATAAAATTGGTCGATTTCATTGATTCCTTACGGATAACGGTCATTTGAATTTTTACCGACTTTTTCAGCAATTCCAAAACCCAGTAAAAAAATACTGACTCCTGTAAAAAAATCTTAGTGTGTTAATCAAATAAATTAGTAATTATTTTCATTTCACTCTGAAAGCAGGACTTGAATACGTTTTTAGCGAAAGCGTTAAGCCTTTCTAAACTCGCGAAATTGAATGCTGTGATAACAAACTTTACCCTGTTTCAATTCAAGGCAAATTAAAAATTTTAACGCTGATCAAACAATTCATCGAAGTTCCCCTCAGTGTTTTTGCTTTTAGCCCAGTTAGCGAAGAAGTACTGTAGCTGCAATTTACAAACTTATCGACTAGATGCTTACGTCAAATGGCGACTTGAGTGTGAAACAATCGATAGAACTGTTTCCGCGCATCGGAGGTAAGTGAGCAAGTCGGCGATCATCTCGCTGGTAGTGGTGGCGGGGGGATACACTTCTCCATCCCTCCCCAACTGGGGAGTTTGGTAAAGGAGATGGTCAACCCAATTCGTACCTTTCTAAAAATTTACCTTTGCTCGATTTCTAATTTTCACACTGCCGCACTCTAACGGAACTATCAACTCTATACTTTCATCTATCGTATAAAATGACCACTTTAAGTCTGATATTTGACGTTAAGCATCTCCAACTCTTAATTATCTGTCAAAAAGCGTCCAGTAACTTGAGCCTTAATTATGTTGAATAGTTTTTTATTATGCAGTTTTTGTTTTTAGT
Source organism: Ochlerotatus camptorhynchus (assembly GCF_037179485.1). Taxonomy (NCBI): domain Eukaryota; kingdom Metazoa; phylum Arthropoda; class Insecta; order Diptera; family Culicidae; genus Ochlerotatus; species Ochlerotatus camptorhynchus. The sequence continues at coordinate 3,369,335 of NW_027040867.1, forward strand.
GATTCAAAATGTTTGATAATCCTTTTTGCTCTCTGACGAAACACTTTTTTATGTGCTTCGTAGTTACTGTAGCTTCAGTTGGTTTTTTTTCAAGCCCGCTATCTAACATCTAGCAAACAAACCGCCCAACAACTATTGCTGCAACAAAGAGAACCGTTTTAGTTGCCTCCCGTGTAGTGTTTGTAGTTGTAAATGGGTAATGTGTACGTATTGTGTGCGCGTGTACATATGTTAACATTTTTTTCCTCTTAAATATATTATGTGAATGTTTTGTAATCCAATTATCACCGAAGATTTGTCAGACATAAATAAATAAACAATAACACAAGATCAAACTACGGGCAATTGAATTTCTCTTCAACCGTTTATTAATAACCTTCAACAACTACTATAAAATATGAATATATACCATTTGTTTTAAGCTAGCAGATTGCACTGGGTAAATAGGTTAATATCTACAACAACTGGCAAAGTATATCAATGTGCGTCAATTTTGCCAATCGCATCGAAGTTAATTGGAGACTGCGATTAATATACTTTACTGATTAATCAACTATCGATTCAAAATAACAAACAAATAAAAATAAAGGAAACAACAAAATGTCTTCACCAATTGCTGGGAACCGTACCAATAAATAAATACACTTTTAACACTAATACCTTGCTTATCATACGGAAGTACTGTTAAAAGCCATGCAGGAATACATATTTGTGTTCTAGATAATAATACTCGATGCAGATTAGTAGAATTTACGAATGCAAAAGCCCCGGAATGGCATGTGGTTCTTAAAAATGTAGATCTCAATTTTTAGCATGCTTCGTAAGCGCGCAATTAGCCTCTGTTTGAGCCGTGAGAATTGAACTTAGGTAACTTATGTTAAATGGGTCGTCTAATAGGTCTAGGTGGAGATGGAGCAGATTAAGGCACATATGTGGAGGTATGGATTTTGTTGAGCGTTGAAGGATGAGTTAAGGTCAACTCGCGCACGTGGGGGTATTTGTTTTTGTTTCTAAGATTTTTGACTCTATCTAAAAATAGTGAAATCAATTTGATGCTCTAATTGTGCCGCTCCTCCCCCAGCTGGGCGAGGAAGAGATTTGCATGAGTGGAATGCGTTTGCTTTGCGCTAAGATCGCTTCTCTAAGGTTAAATAGTGGATGTATGATTTTTGGTAATTTTGTTGTTATTGGGTTTGAAGTTGGTAACATTTCGATTAGAGGAAGTTTATGAAGAGAAGTGTTAAGTTGCAATAAGTTAGCAAAATGTACCAGCATTTCATCGACAAGCGACGATGGGAGACAAGAGTAAAATCGACATAGTTGGATGTGTTGTACCTGTTTCGGAGAAATATATAAGCGATATTAAATGGTTAACTTAATTAGTGGCTCGTTAAAAAAGGTTACGGAAAATAAGTCTCTGCATTGGAAAAGATTATATCAGATTAGAAGAAGTGCTTCGGTTAACTTTACTGTACAGCTAGCTATTCGCTACGGACTGATCATTACTGTTAACCTGGTGTTAGTTAAAATCGTTAGGTTCCGTCTTCTCAAATCTAGTCTACCGTTAGATCTACATTTTTAATAATGCATTTAAAATCATAAGTACAATATCAATATTTACGCTACGAGCATGCATCGTTTAGTTTCATTTCGGAATATCAATACCATATCCAATAATAATACCATAAATTAAGTTATTCATGCACTTGACTTTAGTGAGGATGTAAGGGATGCAACTTAGACCACTATTGGTTCCCATTGGTTCACAATAATCCAACTCCTTCTTGGTTATTGATTGTGGATCCTCTCAACATGCAATGACTGGAATGTAGCCCTGACTTGTATGGTTGATTCCTAACTGTATTGTTGTCCGTATTTCTATGCTAATTCTAAAAACAATATTCCTTTCTTATATCGTCAGAACGCCTCGCAAAGAAAGCATCTCGCACACATATCCAAACGGAAATTTTCTAGGTTTTTTTTTTAGTATTCGTTGCTATAGTTCGTCAGCTCCCACGTCACTATGACATGAACTAGTTGAAATGCTTTTCAAGGAGTGTTGGTCGTTGGTCGAAAGCAGTGTGAATCAGTTTTTAAAATCTACCGGATGTCCCGGGAAAAGGATTGATAGGATTTAATTCTTCGATTCCTGGACTTTTTCGTCATCCTCGAGCGGAGGAGCTGGGAAAGGTTCCAACCCAAAACGGCTTGGTCGTCGTCCGGTCACTAGTAGTCTGCGGAGGAGGAACATTTGGAACAAGCATCTATTGAGACTCGTTTGGCAAAGAAGAAGAAGGTTGTTTTGTTTGTTTTCTTTTGTGAATGTTTAGTGTGATTTGTCGCTTCTTTACGAATATGGGTGAATGCTGTGGCAGAGTTGTCTTCTGTTGTTCTGTTTGTTCTATTGATACGTTTTTTTGGTGAAATGTCACGTGTAAATGTTGATGTGTTATCAAGTGACTGTTTATCGTTCTGGCGTCGAATGATTGGACGGAGTGTTATTTGTGTATGTATTTCTTTCAGTTTTAACGCAAGATTACTGATCTTTCATTGCATGTTGGGGCTGGTTTCGGTGTCTTCTCTAAAAAAATAAGGAATTTTATTGCATAAAAGTGTGCATGCATTCAAAGTCTGAAGAACTAAATCAGCATTGCGTGGCATCGGAAGCTTGGATTTCAGAAACACAGTGAATTGACTCAAAGGAGTAGAAAAAAATATAAAACATATGTAGAGAATAGACTATGTTGATTGCAAAAGGAGCGTGTAGCCAGAAAGATAGGAAAATTTGTTTGGTAGAATTTAGTGAAAAAAAAATAACAAGGTGTTTTGTAAGCCGAGTGAAAAACTGTAGTGGCCACCACTAATGCTCGAATGGCGCGGGAAAATAAATTGTGAAATGCTACTTGGTTAATCGTAGAAAAATAAATTACCCCTTAAAACTCTTTGCTAAGGCCACATTATCTATATGAGGAAAAGAAGAAGAAGAAATACACACACATTTATAGTGGAAAGAAATGTAATGGAAATGAGAGCATTGAGGAGAGGCCAGTTTTTATTGCTTTCTTGAGAGAAGCAAGACACGGTATGGGGTTTAAGTTATTCAAGGTTTGTTATAAAAATGTTAACGAAAAACTGACCAGTAAATCAAAATATTCACAATGCAAACTGTGGAACGTGTTGAAAATGATTGTGTTGATCCTTGGACTGCAAACTGTTAAACCAGGGTCTCGTGGAGAGGTTTTTAATAAAAAACTAAATTTATTCCATTTATTCCATAGAAAAATTCTGTTTGAAACCTCACAGACATAAACCATGTACATAACATTGTGGCTGGTTATATTTGCTATGTATAAACTTGGTCGGCACACAAAACCATAAAAAATATTCCGATCCAAACAAATTGCCAACAATTGTGTTGACTATTTGTGTAAATAAGAAAACCAATGAAAAATTAACTAATTAATAAAAAATTTTCATGAATTCTGGAAGTAAGTATCAGAATCTTCCAGAAAACTTGAAATTTTTTTTAGAAATTGTTGAGGAATCGGAAGGATTTTTTAAATGGAATTTTCTTGAGTCTGAATGGAATTCCAAAGGGGTATGATTCATGTTTTGGACGGAAAATTCTACAGGATGTCTCAGAATAGCTGATACCAATTTATATATTTAATTTAGTTTTACAAAAAAAGTGAACATTTTACTCGAATGTGTAAGCGATTCCATTTGTCCAGCAACCTTTGAAAGAAAAAAAAAATAGTGCTGCAATAGACTTATAGAGCTTAACATGAAATTCAACTTGAATACAATGTCGCGCAATTTTTGATGAATTATTTGTATCCTTATGCTTCATAGATGCACAGAAAATACTTATACAGGTTAACCTCGATATAACGTAACTGTCACGTTTGACTTCCACCGCCGATTTCTCGCAAACGATCAATTAAACAAGCAAAGTAATGACACCATCGGACAGATGAGATAATCCCCCATCTATTAGATATATTAATTTGTATTATTATTAGGGAGATATTGACGATGGAAGTAAAAAGTGACAGTTACGTTATATCGACAAGACTCTGCTCCAGCTCAAAAGACGCACATAATAAGTAAGCTTGAATGCTCAAAGAATGGCTGGCATGTTCAGCCCATCTTAACCCAGGAGTTTACTATGGACCGGGTGCAACGTTTACTTGAATAAGGGACGGAGCTATCGTGTGTTCCAGCTATGATGGATTTGCAAAGTCAGGGGGGCAACTGAATTTCCAATTTAAAATTCCAGGTTTTTTTCCCGGTTTTCCAGGTTTGAAAATTTCCTGGTTTTATAAATCATGTTTGTGGTCAACAATTAAACATTTGATATAATAATATTGAAATACATTTATCTATTTTATTGGATTTATTTTTAATTTCCGCAAATTTTTCATGGTTAGAAATCCAATCCGGTTAAATACAAAACAAACAAAAACTGATTTTGCTTGATCCAAACAGAATTTTTAAATATGATAAAGTTTTAATAAGATTTTAAATCAACGCTAGTCAAATAGACTTTTCAAATCACTGTAGTTTATTGAGTTCCGTTAAATATTACACACGTTACACGTTAAATGTATAAATTACTAAAAGATTCTTAAAATCTAGTTCATGCAAATCAATTTTAAAGTTTTAAATATTGGTGAAAAGTAGACCGCAGCGCCAAAGATAATCCCCCCGTTTCCCCTCGGTAAGGCCAGTACAAATAAAAGTTTATCATTTTGAATGTAATATAGCACTGCATTTTGCAAATTGAAAAATATAGTTCTTTACCCTTTTCTGGCCTAAGCAAAACATTTATGCGGGATCACCACTAGCGCATGAATCCATTTTGGTCTACTTTAGGATCAGAAAGTATTGCGACTTTCACTTACTTTAAACTTTTATTGGATGCAACAAGATAGCTGCGTGGATGCAAAAAAATAACTTAATTCTACCAAGCAGATAACTGATTATAGACTCAGAACTGACAGCAGCAGTAGAGCGAAATAGGCGAGAAACTGAAAGAATATGAAAAACGTTCACACCAACTGAACAGTGAGAGAGACGTTTTTGGCTCAGATTTTACCCATTTGGATTGATTTCATCTACTTAAACATTGTAATTATCTCTATCTCAGTATCAGCATCTCAATTATGTTTAAAGCTGGGATTGATTTAGCATATCTAAAGCACTGTCCACTTAGAATCCGTACGGAAGAAATCACTTTTATCTCGGGATGGAATGGAAAAGCTTAACCAATCAAAACAAAGATATTTGATGGCACTTACATAGAAAAATATAATTTAAATTATGTCCCTTCATTTCTGATGTAGCTGCGCACTTTCCCCGGCATGAAACGTTGCACACCTGTAGTATTAACCTCTTTGGCAAGTTTGTGCCAAAATTTTGTCAACTGTGCAGTGTCCCGAGCCGTTTTACCAGTCTTCTTAAGCTTCCGCTTCATAATTGCCCAATATTTTTCTATAGGGCGGAATTCGGTGGATTTTGGTTCTTGTCGATGAAATCCATCCCATTCGCATGGTACCACTGAAGAACCACCCGGCTGAAGAGGCAACTCGCCAAATATGGCCAAAACTTCACAGGCCCTTTGTGTGCTTTTATGAAAGGCAGTACGCGTTTCCTGAGTGAGGAATTCTTCCTTGTACACATCAAGTCCATCGTCTTGTTTGAGGCAAAAACCTTGGTTTTCGCTCCACACGTGCAAATACCTTGCTAAATCATGAACTTCCGAGCAAATTTATCCACGAACGCGAACATAAATCTGTCGGGGACATCTCTTCGTGCCGCTCGCGAAAAGGTCTGAGCACATCACACACGGTAGTTTTGGCGATATTCAGCTTTTTGCGATAATTGCAGTTTCAACGTGGATGTACAAGATAAATTTCTCGATGAACATTTCAAATGGTCCTATCTGCTTTGATCGATTCTCTTAATTGACTTTCTCTTTTCATAACCACTGCTATGCAAACAGATTTCGCGTTAATTCTACCACATAGTTTGATAAAGGAGGTTCTTATCTAGCGTCCAAAACGTCAAATACAACAGGGAAAGGTTTTGCAGATGAGTTATTGACGAAAGAGAAAGTCGATGAAGAGAATCGATCAAAGCAGATAGGACCATTTGAAATGTTCATCGAGATTTTCTTCTCTCGTCTGCCATCTGGAATATCTTATGAATTGCTGCACGAAAAGCGGTAAAACTTTCACCACCGCAAGAGGACTACTTTATAAACAAATCACAGTCAAAATATGCTTGCAGCGATCACTTAGCGTGCCGCTACAAAATATACTAAACGTACGGATTCTAAGTGGACAGTTCTTTAGCTACCTATAAATGTATTTTAAAGTGACTCAGCAATTAGCCACAGCATATTAACTTGTCAATTTTCACACAATGCGATTCGAGAAAAAAAAATCATGAAAAGAACGATAAATATACAATACATTCACTAAACCCTTACTTGAGGTTAATTCTGATCAGCTTGCAGCATACTTTGCGTAGAAGTTTGAACGAAATGATTAGATTTGAATAATTTTAGTTTTGGAATATGTGCCAATATCACTTCATGTGAAATTCATAAACAAGATTTTTCCTGGTTTTTCCAGGTGACATTAAAATCCTGATTTTTCCAGAATTCCATGTTTTCCTGGTTGACTTGCCACCCCTGCAAAGTGTTTCAGAATGGGGTGCAGGTGCAGGTAGGTTGAAATTCGATTTTTTATGTTGGTTTTTTCATATTCTACTTCAAGTCGGAAAAGAATATTTCTCAAGGAAAAGTTTCGCAAAATTTCCATAATATCGATGGAATACCTACTTCAGAGGTAATTTGAAGGCAGATAAAAATGCCCCATCAGGGAAGAGTTTTTGAATTTAAAGCTAGTGTTCTAAAATAGCTATTTATGCAACAAGTTGTAAAAAGAAGATTTTTTTCGGCCCGAGTCGTAGTTTACCTATGAGATGAACTGAAAAACAAAGTTTATCTAACGAGGCTTGCCGAGGCTGACGAGTGCGAGAGTTGCTACAACATTTTCTCCACTAAAAAGAGTACAGAAATTGCTGCATTTCGACACTCTTTTGAATAACACAATGGCTTACTTTTCCTAACTAAAATAGCAGTGTCGCAAAGTACTACTTTTCAGCACCCAGTTCTACTCTTCGACATTTTTAGTGCAAAATAGCTATTTATGCAAGAACTGGCAAAAAGAAGTTTTTTTTCCGCACGAGTCGTTGTTTATTCCATTCCGGATCAATATTTTTGTCCGGCGGCTACCGTAGCGTTCTACTGGAGCTGTCAAAGTTCTACCACCAGTATGAAAATGAGCTGAACACTGAAAAAAAAAACATAGTGTGCATTGACAAAGTTGAAGTATTTTTCCTGGTGATCCTTTGAGGCCTTGTTTATGTGACAGCTGCGGTAGAACTTCTTCTTCTTGGGAGAAGAGGAGACAATAGGGGGACTTTTATGAACCAATTTGCTGTCAAACGCGAACCAGTATGGGTTCTCTTAGGTAAATCGGAAATAAATCTCTGACAATGCAATATATCACAGATAAAACTATAAATAACTATATATTTCCTAATAGAGCCAATTTTGTACATTTTAATATATATTGCGAAAACCATTTTGTAAGTTTAATGTGTTTCAACTTTTAATGCGTTTTATGAAAATATATTCATTTTACGGGGTCGGCTTCGGCGTAGTGGTTTACATCCATACATCTTACGCCAAAGTCACGAGCAGGCATGGAAAATCATTTGCATTCATTTCATACATTCATTAACATTCATTTGCCTCTCACTTTTTTCATCAACAACATTCCGCAGAATGATGTATAGAGCTTTTGTAGGTTTTGTTATTAGCTACAACATTTGCTTATAACTTAAATCTGTATCTCTTATGCATCACAAACTAGAGCGGGCAAAACTTGTTACTGTTTTTCAGTGAATGTAAAATACATTCACTGAAAAACAGTAGTGGCTTCTGCTCGCTCTGGTTCGTCATGCATAAGATATATGGATTTAATTTGTTAAGAAAAGTTGTAGCTAATAAGAAAACCTACAAAAGCTCCATACATCATTTTGTGAAATGCTGTCGAAGAAAAAATTTAGAGGCAAATAAATGTAAATGAATGCAAGAAATGAATGCAAATGATTTACCATGCCTGGTCACGAGTTCAAATCTCATCCCGGATAAGTCGGAACGGAAACGAAAAGTTGTCACAAATGACATCAAGAAGCCTAACCGATGTCGATTTGGTCTAAATAGTTTTCAATCCGTCAAGTAGGCTTACTCAGATCGGGCTTTTCCGCTGCCGCTGCCGTCCCGCTTCCGCTGCCATTGCGCTTGGGCCTTTAACCCGTAAAGTACCAGGACGAACGAATTTTTTTCAACAAACTCGTTCTCAGCAATGCCTTATCGGATTTTCATAAACTTTGTTTTTTATTCAAGGGGAGTAGTTGAACTAACTTTTGTCGTAGGTACCGCCCCTTAGAACCCTCCTCGTTTTTGGGAGATGCAAATATGTCTGTGTTTTTTTTGTACTCTTTTAACCAGTTTGACCAAATGTTATAAATTTTCACGCGAATCGGTTGTCTGGTGCAGCAAAGGATATCAGATAGATGAATCTGTTTCATAGATTCCGCAATAATTACCAATAATTATTATTTGTGGGGTATAAATTCCGGAATCCCGGAACCGATGCCAAAGGAATTACCACAGATAATCTTTATTGACCTTATCTTATTATGCTAACATGATTTGTTATGCAACATGAATATTATACCGTGAATTTTACTGTGGGGTATAAAACCGGATTCCACGGATTTCCCTGAACCGATGCCAATGTGTCCATGTGTCATCAGATACACTACAACCTGATTTCAGTGATCCTAGCTTGCCATTTTGGCATAATAAGATATCATAACCTCAATGAAATTATATTCCAACAAACCGTTCACCGGAATTCACAGATCCGCGTTCCGGAACCGATGCAAAACTGGCCAGAATCATCACAAATCATCTTCATTCACTTGATTCTACCTATTTGACATGATTTGACATGCCACAAGATACTTTTGCCTGAGATATTACTATGTCCTACAGAATCGATTTCCGGGACTCCGGTTACCGATAATATCGTAGCCATACGTTATGGAAATATCTAAATTCAGTCTTACTAAAGGGTGATACGGTCAAAATTTGGTCAATATCAACTTGACGTATTTCTTTCAATTTTGCATTTAAAAAACCTGAACACCCCTCATTTTGAAGGTGTGTGTGTGTAGAATGTTGCTCCTATTTTGATTTTGGAATTCACTCTTCAGTTGTCAAAATGCCGTCCAAGCAAGAAGAGCAGCGTATCAAAATTTTGCTCGCGCATCACGAAAATCCGAGCTACTCGCACGCAAAGTTGGCAAAATCGCTAAAAGTTGCCAAATCAACCGTTACAAATGTAATTATAGTGTTTGGGGAACGTTTGTCGACAGCCAGGAAGTCTGGATCGGGGGGAAATCGAAAACCGGAAGTTGCTGAGACGACAAAGAGAGTTGCCGGTAGTTTCAAGCGAAACCCTAACCTCTCTCTCCGAGATGCCGCAAATAAGCTGGGTGTATCGTCTACAACCGTGCATCGAGCCAAAAAACGAGCCGGACTATCGACTTACAAGAAGGTAGTGACTCCAAATCGCGATGATAAACAAAATACGACGGCCAAAGCGCGATCCCGGAGGCTGTACACGACGATGCTGACGAAGTTTGACTGCGTGGTAATGGACGACAAAACCTACGTCAAAGCCGACTACAAGCAGCTTTCGGGACAGGAGTTTTATACGGCAAAAGGAAGGGGAAAGGTAGCAGATGTTTTCAAGCACATGAAACTGTCAAAGTTCGCAAATAAATATCTGGTTTGGCAAGCCATCTGTACATGTGGCTTGAAAAGCAGCATTTTCATAGCTTCCGGGACTGTCAACCAAGAAATTTACGTGAAAGAGTGTTTGAATAAACGTCTGCTGCCTTTCCTGAAGAAACACGGTTGTTCCGTACTGTTTTGGCCGGATTTGGCATCTTGCCATTACGGTAAAAAGGCCATGGAGTGGTACGCCGCCAACAACGTGCAGGTGGTTCCCAAGGACAAGAACCCTCCCAACACGCCAGAGCTCCGCCCAATTGAGAAATACTGGGCTATTGTCAAGCGGAACCTAAAGAAGACCAAAAAAACTGCTAAGGGCGAGCAGCAGTTCAAGGCAAACTGGCTTTCTGCGGCGAAGAAGGTGGACAAGGTGGCTGTACAAAATCTGATGGCAGGGGTCAAGCGTAAGGCCCGGCAATTCGGATTTGGAAAAGCGGAAGCCTAACTGAATATTTTTCCTGAATTTTATACTAATTGAACTTGAAAAAGAAATTTAATTTGATTTTTTAAATAAACGATTTCACCGATTTACACGCGTTTTCCCTTGACCAAATTTTGACCGTATCACCCTTTAATCATATTTCATCAATCTGATATCATTTTCTGCACCAGACAACCGATTCACGTGAAAATTTTATAACATTTGGTCAAACTGGTTAAAAAGGTACAAAAAAAAAAACACAGATATATTTGCATCTCCCAAGAATGATGAGGGTTCTAAGGGGGCGGTACTTACGACAAAAGTTAGTTCAACTATTCCCCTTGAATAAAAACCAAAGTTTATGAAAATCGGATGAGGCATTGCTGAGAACGAGTTTGTTGAAAAAAATTCGTTCGTCCTGGTACTTTACGGGTGTAAATGCACTATCAAATAGATTAAAATCGGATTGGCGTCTTGCAGTGAAACTTTTCCAAGCTTTCGCCACCTACATTTCGAAGTGAGAACTACTAGAAGGAGGATAGTTTCCAAATTTTCCAAGTAAAACAGACGCTTTTTGGGGCAAATCGGTCCAAAACTAAACTAAAAGTAATAATTTCCCGTGGAAACTTTTGCTTGAATCGTGTAAGAAAACGTGTTTGAAAACTATTTGTTATTATTTCGGTGTGGATCGGAGATGTTTTCATGGCAAATTATGCATAACAAGTTTGCACCCACAGGGAGAGGTTACCTCCTGCGCAGCTGCATTTTTCAGAAAATAGTAAATATGTGCGATTTTCACTAAGATGAAAGTGGAAATTAAATGAATTAACTTAGGAAAGGTTGTATCATGCTGGTGGTAATAGAGAATTGGTTGTAAACATATTGATACTCACAATTTTCGACGGAAAACGCACCGAAACTTGATTTACTCAACACGCACCATACTATAAAATGGTGCTAGATGGTCTTGAAAGTGATAACAAGATGACAAATCATCTTTATTTTGAGTAATTGAGCAATTTACTTCTGTTTACCATCATATTTACGATGCAGCATTGATGGAGCCGTGAAATGAAATGAATATATCTTATGAAAGTTCACCAAGTCAAAGATGCACATCAGTCTGATCGTAAAAACGTTTTCTTCTTCAATTCGCATGTTAGATTGGAAGGATTTCACGCAGGCTTGATGAAAATTATGATTTAATGCTAATTTTTACGAATTTTATATGCAGTCTGTCAACATTATCATCATCATGCAGTGGCGACATCTGCTTTGAGCTTTTGCGGCAATCTTCCAATAGAAAAAAAAATACACATGCAGGAATCTGTCAAAATACAAATAACAGATAGGAATTGGCACTCAGCTGGCCGGACCTGGGACGGGACATGACAATCGGGTAGCGATTTCGAGCCAATTTACTGTCAAATCCGAGCCAGTTTCTCATTGGTCGTAGCAATCGTGGAATAAAAAGGACAGAGGGATCGCATCAATCTGGCTGGCAGTGATGCCGGAATCAATGTTGACGTCAATGGCGTTGTTGATTGTTTATATTTACGAAAGGAAAGTTTAAAAAATTGAGCGCACTGCGTTTTTTAAGCGATGGATATTGTTGTTTGTTTATGATTGTTTTTAATGTATTGAGCAAAAAATGATGTACAAGCTGCGGTAGAAACTCCGAATAAAATCCAAATTAAAATAGAAAAAAAAAAATAATTACATTCCTGGCATCATTGGTCAACTCTGTCAAATACCACGCACAACTTTCCCAAGGGCATTCTTCAAAAATATTAAGAAGAGTGAAAAGCTCGATTGTTATGTCCCGTCCCAGGGCCGGACAAGTTACGCATGACGTTAAGTTTTTTAAAGTGACTATATTGCGCTTCCAGAGATTTATTTCCGATTTAGCGGCTTAATTCAAAGATGAAAAAGATTCACCGCAGGTGTCAAATAAAAAATGTTTCAAAGAATCGCCAGCAAAAACACTTAAAGTTTTCCAATGCACACTATGTTTTTTTTAATACTCAGCTCATATTCATACTGGCGGTAGCACTTTGACAGCCACTGTAATCCTCTACGGTAGCTGCCGAATGGATATTTTTTTCGTAAGATCTGCATTGATAATAAAACAAAATAGTAACATACACCGGGGGCAAATTGATATCTGGTTAACCCTAACTTATGTATCGACATAAATTTCTACAAAAAAGAACATTATCAAATCACAGTAGCTGTGAGGACTCAATCGTTCTACATGATACTTTTTCATATTGAATGTTTGGTTTACTTTTGGGAAATTTTTGAAATTTTAAATTTTAAAAAGTTGATATGATATAAATTGATCAACCGTTCAAATAGCTGAATGTTCTTTATAAATTAGACGCAAATCGGTTAAAATTTGACAAACATCTTCTATTTTTTTGATGTTGGATACTTTTTTTTTCAAAACATTTTACATAATTTGTATTCAGTGGCACTTAGTTTAGTCGTCAATTATTTTTCAAGCTAGTGACAATAGTCGTTATAGCCCTATAATCGTTTTTATGATTGAAGATATCGTAAGTTATTTAACGTCAGTTACGAAAAATATACTTTTTTGTTTGTTTAAAAACTCATCACAAGAGTCCCTTGCTGAAATACTATCAAGATTTTTCTTGGTATCGTTTACCAAAAATTTTCTACGGGATAGCTGAAAACGCAAGGCATTTTTATCAATTTCATCAAAATAATAATTTTGCCCCCGGATATGGTACCGTTAAAAGTCTCTTTATTTACCATACTTACCATACCATTTTTTTTAGTGAAGTTTCAATCTTTGGTGGAAAATATTTATAAAAAAATTCATCAGATTTATAGCCGTGAGGTTTGAATACCATTCCTATTGTTCCAGTTTTTTTTTACACGTATCAAAATAGGATATCAACACATCATTTTCAACAAATCCACGTTCGACGATTGGACCGAAACGAAATCAGTTTATCATTTGAACATAAAATAATCGTAATAGAAACCAAAGGATAAACATTCGGACTTTTAGGATTCCGATGTGTGCGAGTTGTAACAGTAAAAAAGTGTAAGTTCTTGTAGTTGTAGTAGTATTGCGTGTTAGAACGATGATCCTGTCTGAAAGAATGTACCTGTCTGGACAGTGTCATGTAGTGTCCCGATCAGTTTAGTATTTCCCTTCTGATTGAATGTACATTGAGTAATCCCTGATTGTTTTACTGTGTTAGTCTTATGTCTAATCTCTTACAAACTAAAAAATAGACAGTAATCAACAATGACATTAAATCAAAAACATTAATAAACCAAAACACCACACACAGATAAAAAAAACCACAATTCCTTACGAGTCTACTATCCGCATGCAAAAGAACACTTATTGAAATACTTTTTAATTAGCGGCGATTGGAAAATACTCTTCTATTTGAAAGGTTGTTCCAAACAGAAGAGTCGCATTTAGGGGAGAGTATCCATCCGGATATATTTCGCATTTAGGAGCTTATATAGAGAGCCAATATAATGTACAGGACAAGGGGGAGTACGTAAAAATAGAGGACAGAAGGTTCGGAAAAGGAAGAAAGAAAATCTTTCAACTTACCCGCTTAGCTCCAGCATCGAGCCACGTCGATTGTTGCGCCGGTGGCTGGCCGTAACCGGGAAGGCATTGGCGTGGGGCACGACCGCCTTCGAAACTCCCAGCGGATCATCACCGGCGGCTTCGCTCGAACCAGGGAACGTGATGTAGCCGGCGATCGAGGCCGATCGTTTATCCTTCTTGACGCGGCCGATTGGTGTCGTCGCCGTCACCGGGGTCGATGTCTCGGAATCCGTTACCCCGCCAATGACGATACCGCCCGAGCCGGAACTCTCGCGCCGGAAAAGACCTATTACAGACTTAGCCTGTTTAGGTTGTGTTAGGCCACCTACAGGAACGGTTGAGCGGTGACAGGAAGGTCACGGATAATGGGATAGAGAAATGCTGTTAGGTGCAAGCTAATGCAGCGGATGCAAATTAATCAAATCATATGTGTACAGGTGTGTGTGGTTGATCGTACCGGGAAATAAATACAGAATGGGTGGGTGGGTGAGTTCAAGTACCGAACGGAAGCGGAAAAAAAGACGGGCGGGGTGGCCAAAGGTGGTGGAGTCTTTACTGGTGAATCATCTGTATACTTCTCAAGGTGACGGTGGTTGAACTGAACTGTTAGGTTCATGTGAACGTTCGAAGCTATATTCGAGTTAAAAGGGGCCAACTATTATGGTGTTGAATGCAGATAATCAATTATCTGACTTATTTTTCACGGGCAAGGAGTCGTTAAACATTTATTATTATTTCTTTAGAAATTTTAACTATAAAAGATGCCGTAATCTGGGATCTTGTAATATTAAAGTTGGAATTGGTGAGACAAATTCACACTTTTCAAAGAAAATAAGTTATTTTGTATGATAATGTAACATTTCTTGCTTGATCTTATCAATTTATCATTTACCAGATTCTGGTTCTTAACAAAACGTGTTGGTCAGAGACATAAAACAATATCCAGGACATAGCACAGGCCTGCCCAAGGTTTTTTAGGAAGCTGAATATTAACCGTCGCGTAAAATCTACCTTCGTTTAATTTTGAGCTAAAGTTGGTATAACAACAAAGTTGATTGCAAGATTGTGTTTACATGAAATATCGTGTAAATTTACTCCAAATCTAGCGTTTACTACACGTGTGCTATATATCACAGAAATTTACACGAATTTTTCAAACGGTGTAAACTTCAGCGGATGTTTGTCTTTGATCTTGTCAAGAGTAATCTAGGTTGCCTTTCTCACTGCTACACTATTTGTACTTTTACATGCCTTCTCGCCATTTTCGGGACCAAGACCAAGAATGGAAAATTATTTGTATTCATTTTGTGCATTCATTTACAATACATTCATTTGCCTCTAACTTTTTTCATCAACAGAATTCCGTAAAATGACGGATGAAGCTTTTGTAGGTTTTATGATTAACTACAATTGTTTGAGTTTTTATCAGTTTCTCTTATGCATGACGAACTAGAGCGGGGTAATTTACATTCACTGAAAAACAATGGTGGGTTCTGTTCGCTCTGGTTCATCATGTATAAGTGATACAGATTTGAATTATTCACAAAAGTTATAGCTAATCATAAAACCTACATTTTACGGAATTCTGTTGATGCAATGTACGAAATGAATGTAAATGATTTTCCATGCCTGACCAAGACTAACTTCTAATCAGAAATCACAGAACTTTTTATGGTTATTAACAATCCAGTTGATCGCTGTGTTAGGTCGTTTAATTATCTGAGTGCTGTCTTTGATTTTAACTTGTCCAAGTCTGTGTTTGAAAGAAGAATTGGAAACTTATGTTAATAATCAGTCTATGACATTTTTATGCAATACGAGGCGAAGAATAATATTCAAACCAAAATCAAATATTTGGATATGAATCGGTTGTTTCGTCACTGTATGAAGTTGTGTGGATTCATCCGTACAGTGTAGATTTGTCCGGCAAGCCGGTTTGTTATTTCCTCACACATTGAACGCAAAGAGCAACCTTTAAAGAATCGCTCTGAATCTCAGCAAGGATATCATTCTAGCCCAATTTTATTCATAATTATGAATTTTAGCCCAGAATGAATGAGAAATAAACAACATGCATCTTGAAACATGTTAACCATTTATGAGTTCTTGCGTTGAACAAAAAAGTCATCCGGAGTCTCGAAAAGCGCACCTCACGTCAAATCATTCTCTCGCTGAAGTTCACTCTCCCTCTCTCGAGGAGTTTTTTTTTTTCACTTCTTCAATATTCCTGCGGCCACTAACTCGAGGTGCGGGCTGACTAAACTCGCAAGACAAGAGTGTTTTAAAACCTCCAGTGAGTTTGAGGAGTTTTAGCAAGCCTGTGTTTTTGAATCAGATTTGTTACATGTTGCGTTTTGGTCCTACTGTGTTACCTGACTTGCAACTTCCTCGGGTGTACCCGGAACATGGTGGGATGTTTTTAGTCTCTCTTTATTAGTTTTTGTTTGTCTCGATTAAAGAATTTGCTCTGTTTTACGTTTGGAGGTTCAACAGAGAATGTCCGCTCTGATTTATTTTAGCTCTGGCCTGAGCTTTTATCTTTTCGTGACATACACGCGTGCAGGAGTATGCGTTACTGAAGCTATAATAAAATAACATTCAGCGATCCTGTAGCTATCAGATCTGTAATTTGCCAGTACATTACATCGATGAGTCTCATCGTCGCCCACTGGTCACTAAAGCCGTTCGAACTCCAGACGAATCTAGATTCGACATAGCGTTCATACTGGCGACAACGCTCGTTGCCTCGAGACCCCACCCCCAAGCTCCTATCAAGATCCTATGTACCCTTATAATTTGGGGTAAGCCGCGAGTATTCGGCTCCTACTAGACATACAAATAAGTGATTTTTGTTATAAACAATGAATTATCGGCTCCGTAAAGCTAACGCGATTGAGCCTTCTAAATAAACAAACTTGATAAATGAATGGCCGGATGAGGCCAAGGTGATCCTGAGTACACGGTTTGGCTGACTTTGATCTTGTTTTTTTTAAATTCTGATGGGTTTTTGGTTCTAGTCAGAAACGGGCCGTTTCCTCGGGGGTACCAGGGAAATGCCGGAGGCGGCCAATGTGACCGTGGGCACTCGGTTTGGCTGATACTGATTTTGTTTTTAAAATATGGTGTAATTTGATATGCAACATGATGCGTATTGCTCCTAGTGAGGAACTGGCCACTTTCTCGGGAGTACCCGGAACATGGCAGGATGTGGCCAATGTGGTCCTTGACACTCGGCTTGGGGCTGTCATTGATCTTGTTTTTGAATTCTGATGTAATTTGATGTGTCGCTAGATGGATTATGGTCCTAGTCAGACACTGGCCACTTCCTCGGGGGTACCCGGAACATGACCCAAGTAGCACACATCTGTCACACAAAGTTGCAGCAACTTGATTCTAACTAAAACCGGTTTGTGACAAGTGTGCTATCAGGGGCCGGATGAAGCCAATGTGGTTTTAAGCACTTGGTTTAAGGTTCAGTACCGTTAATACCAGTAAATTACCGGTACCAAATGATTTTGTTAAAATAATGGATGCTATTTGTCAGTTATAGTCCCATAGATTTTCCGATATTATTTTTGAAGTTTTACCTCTCTCTACTCGGGTAGCATCCATGCCTCTCACGCTGAAGGTCACAATCCAAATCTCATCCCCAGACATGTCGCCATTGGACAAAATTAACACTTATTAGTAATAAGTTGTTACTGTAAAAAAATGTGTTCATTATCGTATCTTTAGGCTTATAAATGTGACGCACATTCAATGTATCGTCTACCATGAACGAATTTCAGCAGCAAAATTTCCAGACGCATTATATGCTCTCTCTGACTCTACTGAAGTAGAACGAACCGTACTTAGTTGTTTAAAAAGCACTATGAAATAGTTTCCTTTCAATATTTCAGACAACTTCATGTTAGCTAGCTAAAAGCTGAAAAAAACATCCATTTAGCAGAATTAGAATATCTTAGGCTGGATAAGCTACTGTTCAGCTTAAAATGTTTGTTGGATTTCGTTCATCCATATTCTATAATGACATTTTCACCATGCTACCGTCCTCGATTTTGACTATTTTTTCAGCCTCACACCACAAAAAAATCTATAAAGTGAAACATTTTCAATAACGGAAAGGCTTTCGCCTGCCGTTAAGATTGACAGTATGCTTTCACGGCGTGAGTAGAAAGTCAATGTTGAACACACCGCTTGCTGAGCAGCAAAATGTCGCCAATGTTTCACTTCTTGATCCGTCTATTAATTTATCCGCACTTCCTCATCTGTTCTGTTTTAGTTTGTTTAATCGAGGTTCGAGGAGTTCGTGACATTTAAAAAAAAATATATCAAAATCATAACTCGTGGACAGTGGTACTAAGGAATACATTAAAAGTATTCCAAGAATAAAAAATTGACATCATATTAATAAAATATATTACTCATATTGCAAATGACCAGTACCGAATGTACCGGTAATTTCACATGCGGAATTTCGGTACCAACAAATCACACTGTATGGAATCCAGGGATGCCAGGCGTATTTAAATTAAAAAATCAACAATGAGATCGATGAAATGTCTTCTCATGTCTTCATCGCTGCCGGTGCTACTCCGAAGAGCGGGCACAGTTTTTTTGAATATTTCAGATTTGTAACGTTAACGTCGAGGAACGTTGTAAACAATCAAGGAACTTCAGTCCGCATCGTGCTCTCTTGCCGTGCGGATCTATTTGCTTTTTGCTGAAGGAAGTGTTACTACTACCTAAAGCTACAACAAATTTAAACAGCACTTTTCAGTGCTCAACCTGTAAAAATTTTCTACCTTGTTCAACTCCTCTTATTCCTCTTCGATCCTTGTTTGGACCCTACCCGAGGTAATCCTTCTTGGATATCGATTTGGAAAATTCCTCTTCGATCCTTCAGATTCTTATAGTAATCTGCTTGGAAGTCGATTTGGATAAAAATTTACTGCCCCCATGGCGCCTAAACGCAAAAGAAAGGGGCAAACTTTTGACCCCCCTTCTGATGAAATTAATTTGAGTAATCAATTTGATTTGCTCACGGATGATGAGAATGATCCATCATCCAAGAAAAATTCTAGTAAACTTTCCCGGCTTAATGCCAAGAAGGAAAAGATTCCCCCTATTGTGATAACCACTACCGATTTCCATGCTCTTCGCATGGAACTTTTGAATTTCGTGAAAGTTAAGTTTTCACTACAAATTGGACGTCGGGGTGAATGCCGTGTATTAGCTGAAACCTTGGACGGATTTAAATGTCTTCTCAAGTATCTTACTGAGAAGAAGCACAAATTTTTTACTTACGACACCAAAACTGAACGTGTGTTCAAGGTTGTCATGAAAGGACTGCCCAGTGGTGAATCCCTGGATGAGATCAAAGATGAACTGGCAAAATTACTTGGAGTTGTGCCACTCCAAGTAATCAAAATGAAAATGAAGTCCCGTCCTGGCGATTCGCGCAACGGTATTTCTAATGATTTTTATTTAGTTCACTTCAAGTCTAGTGAACTAAGCAACCTTAAGGCCTTAGAAAAAGCTAGCCTTATGCTCCATGTCCGAGTGAAGTGGGAACACTTCAGGAAGACTGGAGGAAATTTCCAAAACCTCACCCAGTGCCGTAAGTGCCAGGGATGGGGTCACGGAACTAAAAATTGCTACATGCCAGCTAAATGCATGAATTGTGGTGATTCCTCTCACGCAAAGGACGACTGTCCTGTGAAGGAAGATCCTAAGAAATTTAAATGTTCAAATTGTGGTGAAAACCACAAATCTAATTTTTGGGAATGTAAGACTCGCAAAGCGATCCTACAATCTCGTTCTAAGCGACAGGTTGGAAACGCTCCACGTTTCCGACCAGGTACAAATTCCTCTGCTGTTAACAACGGTCAGCGAGGAACAAATTCTACATTCGTACCCGTAGGTACAAATATCTCCCCTGCTTCAAATGTTTCATCTGTACCTACTCCCTTCGCTGCTAAAAATGTTCAGCGAGTTAATGGAGCTACCTATGCTGCTATTGCAGCGGGTAGAAATCAAAATACTAACCAACGTTCTAACGGAAATTTTGACAATTTGGACTTAGGAAGCATTACTGCCCCCAAAATGGAATTTTTACAGAATTCATTAATTGACATGATTTCTGATATGCTTAAATCTAACTCCATGTTTGATGCTATTCAAACTGGAGTAAAATTTGCAAATAATATTGTCATGACTTTAAAATTCAGTAATGGATTTTAAAGCATTAAACATTGTAAATTGGAATGCTCGATCTCTTAAAGATAATGAAGACGAGCTATTTAACTTTTTGCGAGTTCATAACGTGCATATTGCCGTTATAACTGAAACGTTCCTTAAACCTGCCCATAAGGTTAAGAAGGACGCAAATTACTTGATTTATAGAAATGATCGTCTTGATGGACCCTGTGGTGGCGTTGCCATCATTATTCATAGACGAATCAAACATAAAATTCTTTCTTCATTTGAAACCAAAGTTTTTGAAACTTTGGGAGTTTCTGTTGAAACAAAATTTGGACAACTTACGTTTATAGCTGCCTATTTGCCATTCCAATGCGTAGGCCAGCAAAAGAATTTTCTCAAGGGTGACCTCCAGAAACTTACCCGTCATAGGTCTAAATTCTTCATTATTGGTGATTTTAATGCAAAACACCGCTCATGGAATAATGCTCAAAGCAATTCCAATGGTAATATTACTGTGGTGTTTGATGATTGTTCTGCAGGTTATTACACTATTCAATATCCAAACAGCCCAACATGCTTTTCTTCTGCAAGAAATCCCTCCACTATTGATTTGGTCTTAACTGATTCATGTCAACTTTGTAGCCAATTGGTTACCCATGCTGACTTCGGTTCTGATCACCTTCCAGTAACTTTTGAAATATCCCAAGAAATAATTTGTAATCCCAACAGCTCTACTTTCAATTACCATAGAGCTGATTGGGAGCAGTATCGAACATTTATGGAATATAACTTCGATCCAAACATTCCTTTGCAAACCAAAGATGAAATTAATTATGCTCTTGAATCTCTGACTACTTCTATAGTTGAAGCAAGAGCTGCCTCAGTACCAAAATGCGAGGTTAAATTCGATTCAATTATAATAGACGATGATCTTCAACTCTTGATCCGTCTTAAAAATGTCCGTAGGAGACAATATCAAAGAACACGCGATCCTGCCATGAAAGTTATCTGGCGGGATTTGCAAAAACAAATTAAAAAGCGATTCTCTGCCCTGAGGAACAAAACTTTTGAAAATAATATTTCTAAATTAGACCCGAGTTCCAAACCATTTTGGAAACTCACAAAAATTTTGAAAAAACCTCAAAAGCCTATTCCAGCGCTTAAAGAAGGTGGTAAAATTTTGATCACAAATTTGGAAAAAGCTCAGAAACTTGCTAAGCAATTCGAGAGTTCCCATAATTTCAGTTTGGGTCTTACTAGTCCTATTGAGAATCAGGTTGCTCGGGATTTTCTGAATATTTTCTCTCGGGGGACTGATTTGGACGAAGTAAGGTCTATAACTAAAAAGTTTCAAAATATGAAAGCTCCAGGTGATGATGGTATTTTCTATATCCTCATCAAAAAACTCCCAGAGAGTACCTTGTCTTTCCTGGTAAAATTATTTAACAGATGTTTCCATTTGGCATACTTTCCTGATAAATGGAAAAATGCAAAAGTTGTTCCAATTTTGAAGCCGGATAAAAATCCAGCTGAAGCTTCTAGCTACCGTCCAATAAGTTTGCTTTCTTCAATAAGTAAACTTTTTGAAAAGATAATTTTGAATAGAATGATGCTTCACATCAATACGAACTCAATTTTTGCAGATGAGCAGTTTGGATTTCGCCATGGGCATTCAACTACTCATCAACTCTTAAGAGTTAACAATTTAATTCGTTCAAACAAATCTGAAGGCCACTCAACTGGAGTTGCTCTTCTAGACATAGAAAAAGCATTCGACAGTGTTTGGCATGAAGGTTTGATTGCTAAATTGAAAAAGTTTAATTTTCCACTTTATATTATGAAATTAGTTCAAAATTATTTAACTGACAGAACTCTTCAAGTAAATTATCAAAATTCCAAATCTAATCGACTACCTGTTAGGGCAGGAGTTCCTCAGGGTAGCATTCTTGGGCCTATATTGTATAACATTTTCACTTCGGACCTCCCTGATTTGCCTCAGGGTTGCCACAAATCTTTGTTCGCTGATGACACAGGCATTTCCGCTAAAGGAAGAAGTCTTCGTGTTATTTGCAGCAGACTGCAGAAAGGTTTAGATATTTTCTCTTCTTATTTACAAAAATGGAAGATTTCTCCCAACGCTTCCAAAACTCAACTTATAATATTTCCACA
This sequence comes from Ochlerotatus camptorhynchus, assembly GCF_037179485.1. Lineage (NCBI taxonomy): Eukaryota > Metazoa > Arthropoda > Insecta > Diptera > Culicidae > Ochlerotatus > Ochlerotatus camptorhynchus. Next base: position 3,391,670 of record NW_027040867.1, read on the forward strand.
TAAGCCTAGAGCTTCTTTTTTGAAACCTAGTAGTAGTCACATAGTCACTATGAACGGAGTTCCAATTTCCTGGTCAAACCAAGTGAAATATCTTGGATTAATACTTGACCAAAAATTAACTTTTAAAGATCACATTGAGGGCATTCAAGCCAAATGTAACAAATATATAAAATGTTTGTATCCTCTTATAAACAGGAAATCCAAACTTTGCCTGACGAATAAACTTCTAATATTTAAACAAGTTTTTAGACCGGCCATGCTTTACGCTGTGCCAATATGGTCTAGTTGCTGCACTACCAGGAAAAAAGCACTTCAAAGGATTCAGAATAAAATTCTGAAAATGATTTTGAAGTTGCCTCCCTGGTACAGTACTACCGAAGTACATAGAATTTCGAATGTTGAGACTTTAGCACAAATGTCCAACAAAATAATTAATAATTTCAGGCAAAAATCGTTGCAATCCTCAATTGCAACGATTAATTCCCTTTATACTTAGATAAGATTTAGTTTTAGTTTTTAGTTTTAAGATATCAATTGTTATACTGACATGCAGGTTAAAAAAAACCTGTTTAAAATACTGAATTGCCAAGACATGAACAATGTAAAAACACTTAGATATATATCATAACAATTAAGGCTGGTACGTTACTGCAGTAACTGGAGCACCTAGGTTAAAATGAAATGTAATTTATTTTGAATTTGGAACAAATAAAGAGTTAAAAAAAAAAAAAAAAAAAAAAAGGAACTTCGTAGACCTTCATGAAACTTTAGGAAACTTCGTTTAGTTCAGTGAACTGCGTATAAGTTCAGTTATCTTTCAAGGAGCCCAGAAAGTTTTGTAGAAGTCCAGCTTACTTTGTAGAATTTTGTAGAATTTTAACAAATCTTATAGAAATTCAAATAACTTCCTAGATTTCCATCAACTTTGTAAATATTTAGTGAACGTTATTGAGATTTAATGAATGTCGTAGACATCCGGGATACTTCGTTGAAGTTAAGGGTTTTTTTTTTATAAATTCAGCGAACTTAGAACAACTTTAAGGACTTCATAGATGTTCAGGGTTGGTCGTAATACAGGACATTTCGTAAAAACTCGGGGAACTTTGTAGTGCTTCACAGAGCTTCATATTAGCAAACTTTGTTTAATTTCAGGGAACTGCCCAGATGTACAGCAATATATTCGTAGAAAAGGTTCGGAATCTTTCCAGAAGTTCACAGAAGTTCATTGTTGTTTTACAATATTAGTATAATTAATACTTAAGGAAGTTGGTACATGTTCAGGGAACTTCGAAGAAGCTGATAAGTTATTATAGAAGTTAAGGTCAATTTGTAGATGTTCAGCGCACATTCTATGAGTTATAAAAAACAAGCCCAAAAAACATGCTAGAAATTCAGTAAACATTCTAGGAGCTTAGAAAATTTTCTATAAGCTATGGAAAATCTTATGAGTTCAGGAAACTTCTTGGAAGTTGACAGCATTTTCCAAAATTTTCAGAACTTCCTACAAGTTCATGGAAGTTTATATGAGCACTAATAACTTCCGGTAAGCTCAATGGATTGGAATGAAGGCCAGGGAGCTTCGTTTGAGTTCACGTAATTCAGTTTTTGTTCAAGTAACTTTGTGGAAGTACGTAGAATTTAAGGAATTTTGCGTGGAATTTTACAGAACTTTCTTGATATACACGGATTTTCGATATGATATCAACTAAGTCCGATGGATTTTTTTTCGTGACTTTCAAACTGAAGATCTGCAACTGTTTATAATTTCAAATGTCGAAGCTTTCAGTTCAGTCTTCTGTATATTTTATTCCAGACTTCAGGTTGGCCACGTATTATTCTGATGATCTAAAACTGTTCCTAAAATATAAATGACGTTTCTCAGACATTCTCCCATCATGTGAATTATTTGTTGCTTTATATATTTTACAGTCTTCAGGATATTCCTTCAAGATTGGGCAGGACGTATTTAAGTCAGGACTTTTATCCAGTTGAATAAAAACAATTCAATAATGTCATCTAAATTTTTTTTTCTGTGATTTTCCAAGACTTCAAGTTGATGAAGCTTATTCTGAAGATCTCCAACTGCTCAAAAAACAGCAGGTTTAATGGGAAAGATTTCTGAATATTTTCTAGAGGCTTCAGATTGTTCACTATTTTAAGACATTCTTCCTAGTCGGCAGGTTGATTAGGGACTACTCAAAAGATCTCCAGCTGATTGAAGATATCAGTAAAGTCCACTGGATATTTTTTTTTAATACTTAAGGTTGATCACGTATTATTCTGAAGATCTTCAACTGTTGAAAAATTCAAATAACGAGGCTCAGATATTGCCAGGTTGATCAGGAAGTATTCAAAAAGACTTCAGCTAATTGAAGATTTCAGTAAATTTGTGTGAATTGATCGACCATCAAGTATTATTCTGAAAAAATACATGTTGGTTACATTATTCGTAATCAACATTATCAAGAAGGAGCTTAACATATGCAGTCAAAATCATCCTTCAGAAAAGATAAATCTTCGCATGTCTAGTTAACATTTAAAAAAGCCTTCAGAAGGCTTCTTCAATTTATACATGTCACAAAACATTAAATAGGGGAAATTACGGCTTCGGCATGACAGACTATTTTCGGCAACCCAAATTGAAACACTATTTTCACTGGATTTTCTTACGAAAACGCTTCGCTGAATGCATGCAAACGATTCTTTATGCTTTCATCTTCAATTTGACTATATTTTTACCACTGAGAAAAAGCAATCTAGCAGGGTTTTCTTGAAATAAAACACACGCACTACAAATTGTACCTGATTTCGAGTTGCCGATAATAGAACAGCAGATTTACATGCAGTTCAAATGGAACGGTTGCCGAAGAAAAACTGGTTGCCGACAATACTCGCTCTCACTAGAGAAGATTGGAGCTTTGTAAAAGCGTTTCAAAACAGTTTTTGACAATTCTTTCGACTGAAATTGTTAGAGCAGCTGGCAGCAAAAGATTGTAAACAAACCAATACTGCATATGTGTGCGTTCCATAGAGAAAAAGACTATAGAAAGAAGGTCGCTGCTTAGGTTGCCGAGAATACGTAAATTCCCCTATCTAAAAAATGTCTGCGAGGAAAAAATGACCACAGAATTTCAGGTGCAAATGGTCGAAAGACAAAACGTCGAATAACAAAAGGCCGAAAGGACAAAATGTTGAAAGTACAAAAGGTTAAAGGTACAAAAGTTCAAATGATTAGAAAGGGGACAAAAGGTCGAATGGACAAAAGGCCGAATGATGGGAAGGGGGACAAAAGGTCGAACGGTTCAAAAGGGATAAAAGATCGAATGGTTTCAAACATTACGGGATGAACTAGCTTAGGCTAAAAATCACGATAGTAAAGAAAATAAAATTGTTCAAAAAGGGACAAAAGGTCGATTGACACAAAGAGAGACAAAAGATCAAAATGCCCAAAGAGGAACAATAAGTCGAATGGACTAAACGTTGAATGGTGACAAAAGGTCAAATGATAAGCTAGACATAAGGATGAATGAACAAATCGTAGAATAGTTCAAAGAGGAACAAAAGGTCGAATGACCCAATGAATGTTAATAAAATGTTAATATAATAATGTTTTATGTTTGATGACACTGGGCATTAATACCCCATTATTATTGTTTTCCGTCGTTTCATCTCTTATAACTTCTGGTTGAATCCTTCGGAACATTATTGGAATAACTTTATTATGTTTCAAATTGTTTTTTTTTTGTTACTTCATATGTGAACTTTGTCTTGCTTTTAATCATTCAACCTTTTGTAAATTCTACCTTTTGTCATGTGACCTTTTTTCCGTTCGACTTTTTGTCTACCTTCTCATCATTCGACCTTTTGTCCTTTCGTCCTTTTGTCATTCGACATTTTGTCCATTCGACCTTTCTTCCTTTTGTCATTCGGCATTTCGTCATTCGACATTTTGTCATATGATCGAATTTCAAATGTCTTTAAAATGAAGACATGTCTTCAAATCTGGCATCCCTGATGGGATCTGTAAGTTTTCTAAAGAGCTGAACCTTCTATATTTTAGTACAATAGAATGCTGAAACAAAATTTGTTTTCTATAGTGATGATAACTTGCGAACTAATGCGAATATGGCATACTATTTTCGTATTGTTTGACCTAAAAATATTTAATATGAAAAAAAACCTCTTTGGATTTCTTTTTTTAACCTACTAGCTCAGTTCAACCACTTGGTGATGGAATCGAAAATAAATATTAACCGACCGATGGTAATACAATGTGCTGTGCAAACTTCACACACATTTCCACATTATACAAAATCATACGGCAAACAAGACGATAGGACTGTAAAACAAACCAAAAATCATGCAAAGTTCCAAACGTGGACTCTAACCAGAAAAATAAATCAACAAATCAATCAAAGGACATTTCTGCACGGCTAAAGACAAGTTTACGTAAAAAGGACACACTGTTCACTCCGCATTTGAATCTAACCTCGACGTCTCGACATTCGTGACGCCTTTCGTGACGAACTCATTCCTGGCTTGCAAGCAGCAGTTCTTCAGTGATACGGCGCCGGTATGGATTGTACGGTTTTTATGGTAGAGCAGTAGTTGTAGTAGTAGTAGTAGTAGTAGTGGTAGTAGTAGTAGCAGTAGCGGTAGTAGACACAGTTTCGGGACAGATAAGACATATGATACGAACGAAAAGTGAAGAAAAAGCTTAAGCAAACTCTTCTACAAACTATTAGCCAGTTAATTTTGGATTCGTTGCCATTTTCTTCTTTAAGGATGCGACTTTTTTGTTTGTGAACATGCAATTTCGACTGGAAAAATCATAACTATCTATGGATGACCAAGGTGCTGAGACTGGACGGGACTGAGACGGTGCCTTAATAAATATTCACACGTAGGAGACAATTATTGTTGGTTCTATCATCAAACGGTCCTTCGGTAAGTCTTCTTAGAGTGTATGTTTGAGTGTGTATTTGATAAGTGCGAGTGATTTTTTTTTTCGAACTTAAAATAAATAAAGGTAAACTTTAAACTTAAATTTGATATTGAAAAATGTAAAATTATCGTGGAAGTTGTCATGCAAGAATAGACATTATGAAACACCTATCAAGACAGCAAGAAAGGTAGAACAAGAGATTCCTAGGCACGCCAATAGATGTTACAGACGCAGACCTAATTGCTTGATTGCATTGATTGTGATTTGTGAAGCAGGATGACTCAGGAGAGGAGAAGGAAATGGTTCTTTAGATGCAGTGTGGCTTTAGCTGGCTTTGCTATAAACAATGTTTTTCGGAATTATGGAATCTTTGGATGCAATAATGATATTTTTTAGTAGTAAGTTACAAGAAGAGGTTGTAAAGTATGTGTTTGAAACATCAAACCTGTCAATTTCGCTTTCAGTGGGTCACAATAAGCGATTTTATGAATCATGAGCAACTACTCAGAGTGAGCGCTCACTAATCATTAAATGGCTGATTGCGACTCTATTTAAGTGAAATTGACAGGTTTTATGTGTCAAACACATACTTTACATTCTCTTTTTGTAATTTACAAGTACAAAATATCATTATAGCTTCCAATGATTCCATAATTACGAAAACATTTTTTATAGCAAAGTGAGTAGAAGCAACCCTGTTTAGGTGGGTTGATGTTCCCATTTAATCCCGGAGAGATTTCGTTGAATCTGTTATTTTTTTCCGGTACAATTGTTACCGTAACAGGCGATGTGGTTCGCTCTTCGCCGACGCCGGAAGTTCCGGAAACAGTCCGAGAGCGTGCCACAGGGACTTACCTAAAAATGTTGCACTTGGTGAATTATAAGCTAAATACTCCTTGTTTGAAGCCCACGATGGGAATTCGTTCTGTTTAATAGCACCATTTTCGTCGTCCTCGTCGACACGTTTCCAAGGAAGCACAGCTTCGATGGCGGTGGGCGTTGTGACGCGGTTTTCCCCTGAAACGAAAGAAAATTTATAATTACATAGGGAGATATTAAATATGGTTGTGTGATTTTTATATCTATTTTTCAATATTGTCACAAAGTCAAACCATACAAATAAATTAATGAAATGCAAAGTTCGTACGCAGAACATAAATAAAATCATTTTGTCTGAAAGCTCGCGAAGAAACCAAGGATGAGGAACAGAAAAATGGTCGTATGTTCTGTTGTAAACAAAGTCAATGTTTTCAAATGTCAATTTCTTGAAACTGCTTATTGGTTCACGCACACTAACACCACCATGGTGAAAATATCCCTGATGGTATTAGTTTGCGTGGGCGAGCGAGCAGAATTGACTAATTGACATTTGATGCCTTTGAGTATGAGTATAAGTGTGATAGACCGCGGCTTAGATTCCGTTATTACAAGTTCATCAACAATTGCACAGAGAACCAACATGATGCATGGGACCAGTAATCATTCTTAATGTGTGAAAATTGGTGATCTTAAACTTTAAAATAAGCAATACCAGCGCCAGAGGCGTCCGAATTCTATAAGGAAATGTGTTGGAATATATTATACTCGCTTTGTTGGAAGCCGATGAATCGCCTATCACTACACTGGAATGTTGGATAAAAGGGTTGGGTTCGTTTTGGTAAACGATACGCTGAATTGGAATGATGTGTTTATATGAAGGAGCTAGAAATTGAACCCAGTTCTGCACAGTGCTCAAAATGGTCGCTCTATGGTCACCGAGCCCCTCATATCACAACTGATCACTTATGACGCTATTAAAACCCAGTGAGGGTGACGAAAGATCTGACATATTTCTACATCAGGCAACGAGTGACACGAAGTACACAATCCACTTAAAATCGCTTTCTGCCTTCTTCGCAAGACAATTACTTTGCGAAAGTCGAAATCGATCAACAGGACCGCATTGAGAAAATTCACCAGGTATCTATGCTTATGCTTATAGTATACTTTTTCTGAAACACCACTACTGACCAACATGAGTTCAAGTTAGTTGGCGATACTACTTGCGATGTGAACGAAGGAATCAGAGTAGACTCTAGTCGCACCTAAAGTGTATCTGGAATTACGCAAATGAGCAGCGCACTGGGTGTCAAACACTACACGGAGAACAAATTATAGCGGTCAAAATAACTATATTGTTCAATTGTTTTAGAGATAACCCGAAACTATAGTTGATTTGACTATATATAGAGGGCAACAACTATAGTCCATAGTTGGCTCCTCGGTTGGCTCAACTATATTTTTCAGTAGATGAACAAACGTCAAACTCCAAAATACAACTATGCTTTAGTTGATTCAAGAAAACTATTGTTAGGAAAGCAAAATTTTACAATGTTTATTAAACGAACTGCTCTTCATTATCGACATATCAAGGAGGTTTGTGTTGCTTCTTTATCGATCTCAAAAACACAACTGCAAAATCATAACAAAAGTGACCAAGAACATTCAACTTAAATTTGAACCGTGTTCATCTGCGTGAGAGCCAGCTATCTTATCGCCTGCTCTACGCATCACAAGTTAAAAGTATGTGGATTTATGATGATCACTTGAAACCAAAGTATATAAATAAATTACATTTGGCGGTTGTTATAATTGATCAAAGTTATAGTTGAATTGAGTATAAGATGAACAGTTGAATCTATTAGGTAGATATGATTGAGTTGACGGTCAAATTAATGTTGAAATAACTATAGGTTTCTTTCAAACAACAATATTTTTTCATGTGAAAGAAACTATTAGGATTGTTATCTTAACTTAACGAATTTGTTCTCCGTGTAGGTGCAAAACATATGAACGTCGAGATGATTACATCAGCCGTATTACAACTCAAGTCATCTTTCAAATTAGAACCCGATGATGTTCCGTCAGTATTTCTGAAAAAGCATAGTGCCTGCTAGCTTGCTGGTACCGTTGCATCATCTACTGAGAATATCCAACTGAAAGGTAAGCAAACGGAATGTGGATAATTATCGTGGAATCACATTGTTGAGCGCACACATTTATAAAATTAATTAGTTAAATCCCAATTGTGGATAAAAATAGGTAAAATTTTGGCCGCAAAGATGGCGCAGCGATACATATTTTTTATTCGCTAGGTGGGGGCGACCCCTGCGTAGTGGTTAACATCCATACCTCTCACGCCAAAGTCACGAGTTCAAATCTCACCCCCGGACAAGTCACGAATGACCCAAGTAACACTTTATTATAGTGACTATAATAAAAAAAAAAAAAAAAAAAAAAAAATTAAAAAAAAAAAAATTGCTAGGTAGCGGTTTGCTGTCTTCGGCAAAGTTGTTTTTTTTTAAATTAACGTCGGTCTTTGTTCCGCAATCTAGTGCCAATCACCGACGGACACCGATTGCCATACATTGACGGCAATCAAATGTGCAGGATGGCAGCTTTCACACCTACGTAGGATATCGCACCCATTCAAACACTCATGGGCCGGGACCAACGGCTTTACCCAAGCAACAATTTTTGTTTTATTTAAGTTTTATAGCAGTTGATATAACCAAATTATAAAACCTTCACTGACGACCACATTGCTTTAACAATCTCCTGAGAACCGCAATACAGCCATGTCATGGCCAATTGGCCCAGTTTTAATGCAGTCATTAAAACTTGATATGCGAACTACTTTAGGAGCATAGGATTTATGTCAGTTTTATCACACTCTAGACGTGATTGTTAAAAATGAAAACATAAAACCTCCTCCAGGTCAGAAAGTTTTAACAGCCTTCTAATGACTACCATAAAACTATATTACAACCGCATAAATCGCTCCTGAAGAAGTTGATAAAACATGATACGCAAAACATTTTGACAACTTTGAAGGTTTTAAGTTGGGGTTTTTGGATGATAGTTAATATTGAGAAATATTTTATTGTGGTTTTATTCTTTCGATGTTTGATGTGAAATCATGATCCTTGTCAGTTGGTAATAATGGCTGATATTATTGTACATTGAAAATAAGACGACTTTATTATAATTTTAAACCAATCTGTATATGCTTCACAGCATGCCGTGCAATATTTATGGTGATTATTATACCAAATAGGAGCATAAATTTAGTGCGCCATATGAATACTAAAATATAGGGATATTTTTAATTTGTCTGCATTAGCACCATGCATTAAAGAGTCATTCAAAGATTATCTATTTAGTACAAAACTGTTACTACTGTTGAGCAATAACCAGTCACATGTTATTTAATTATACATAGATGTATGAAAGTGTTTTATTGCCTATCAATTAAAGCGTAATTATTCATACTGTGTGAAATTTGTTCATACGGCGACATTTTTTTTCGTTATAACTTGTTACTCCTTAAAAATACCTCAATATAACATATTCTCCTAGATTGGAATTCTATAGCATAACATAAACCTAATGGTTGTATCTTAGCATTTCGTAGTCCAAATTGAGAGCGTTAAGTTATATTTAAGCTATATAACTAGCTTGCTGGTTTTATTCGTTACAGCGAATCTTTGTTTTGCAACAAAACCATGACCACCTGCAAAAAGTCAACATTCCAAGCGATCCTCCTATTTTCGCTTGTAATCAAGATGTAAGAAATGCTTATTGGATCCACTAAAAGCTTTTTCAAAACAAGGTTTAAAGCCGTGATGTCAATACTGGCCATCTCCAAACGGATTTAGTGAAACTGTCGGCGTTGCTTTAAGAAGGGTTCGTGGATCTTTCGGAAGTGTATCGGAAAGCCGCTTGTTCAATATTTTTAAGAGCTCCTTCACCGCACTGTGCCTTATGTAGGGATCGTATAACTGTAGTTCCTCCAGGAGTTTCATATTGTCGATCGTCTCATCTTCATCGTGTTCAGAAGCACTGAAGGGGTTTTCATTTCATATATCTGAATAGATTTGTTTTTTATAATGACAAAAAATTTCAGAGTATTTTTTGTTGTAGCAGTATATTTCTTATCTGTGAATCTTAGGCCTCTGATAAAGATGATAGTTGTAATGAAGCTTTAATGAAGGTCTAAGACTGCTTCAAGTTTTATATCGGTCATAAAAAGTGTACCATAAAACATAATTGTATGTTTTGTTTTGGTTTTATTCTTCAGTTATAAGTAGTGATGCAGAACCACCTTACAGCTACCGTTAAAACTATGAAGTCTGAGTTTTAATTTAGTAGTCATAAAACAGTTTTATAGACAACTTGGCGGCCTGATTTTATGACAAGCACACAAAACCGTAATACAACCACAGGCTGGAAGGGATGCTATGATAAAACAATGATAAAATAAGAATAAATCTTCCAAGCATTTAGATTGTTACTTGGGTAATTCTCTTCCGAAGGAAGACGTGACCAGTGATTTTTATGCATCAGAAAAATCCCACCGGCCACGGCTGGGATTGAACCCAGACCCACTGGGGTGATAAAGCAGTCACCTTACCACTACACCACCGGCGCCGGCTAATTTGCAAAGTTGTATAACGTAAAATTTTACGAATAGTTGCCCAACACATAAAAGCAGTACATCTTCAAACAACTGAGATATTCGAAGTTTTATAACATTAGCCTGAAATTCACGTTATATTTTGAACGATCGTTCAGAAGAATACTTTTATATTTTTTCTCCATCTGTACTGATCAATCTAATCTTTTTAAGATCAATGTTATTATTTTTACTAAGATGTCATGTTTATCCATAGAATTTAAGAAAATACATGATTTTCTGAATGAATTTTCTAAAAAATGCGCAAGGGAGCGCAAAATGTCATCAATTATTCATAATTTACATCAAATAGACTTTAATTCCGTATATTGAGATATATTTGATGTATTTGGATTTGATTCAAACAATATGTACACCGAAGACAGCAAACCTCTATCTTACGAATTAAAAAAGTTTGTATCGCTGCGCCATCTTTGCAGTAAAAACATAAACTACTTTTATCCACCAAATTGTAGTACTCGGATTTTCAGTATCACACTCTCACATAGTGTACCAATGCAACTGGACGTGGTAATGATTATTTATCCTACACACTACGAAAAACGCATATTTCGGTGTCCTGTGACTGACATATACGACTGACATTCATGACATTATATTACATAATATGCGAATTTCCGCTGAATCAAATGTGATTTTCATCGGCAGACATATGTTTCGGTCTCTGAGCAATTAATTTTACATTAAATGTTTGTTTATGTTCCACTATTCCGCCACGTGTAAAATTAGCTATTTCTAAGAGTGTAGCCACATCAGAATTACCTCAAAGAAGTCACCTGACTACCGCGACTATCGTATGCGGATGATCTTAAAATCTTCTTTTGGATCCGTTCGATTGACGCCAGTCACTTCGTTTAACGTCACCTTTTCTAGCTGGTGAAATTTTAACCGAATGGTGGTTAATCCTGCGAAGTGTTCAGTAATCACTTTTGCTCGGAAGAAAAAACCAATCACATTTGATTATAAACTTCTGGGCACAATAATCGAAAATCAAACGCGTGAGTCATGTGAAAGATCTGGGAGTCATTTTGATGATTAACCACTTCATTCGAGCAGTTAAAATCGATCTTCGAAATAATACAATATTTTGAATACCCAGCGTGAAGTTTACGATTTTCAGACTAGGTTGGAAATGCTATACTAATATCAACATGAAGATTTTAGTGCGATCATTTATTAACTAGAGAAAGCTAGCGGCCTGTGGATTTGAGGAAAAACCTCAAGTCCTCTCATCCATTAATGTATGAGCTAGGTAAAGGTGAAGGAGTGTGTGTTTGACTAGTGCTGTCGCATTAATGGCCCTTCGCTCAATTTCGACTTCTATTCAATTTTCACACTGCCACACTCTAGCGGAACTATCAACCTACCCTCTTCAGAACTTTATCTAGCTAATAAATTATCGCACTAAAAGCATCATGTTGATTTTAGTATATTTCCAACCAACTCTCAATACTTTGAAATTTTTCCTTCCAGAACTGCTTGACAAAGTGGTCCATTCCCAACTTACGGACAAGCAACACATCTCGTACATTGTCAACATTTCGCTTCGCAATTTGTCCGACATCTACTGTCTCAAATCACTTGATGTGGCCTATTCACGGTCTGGAATCCAAACTGCGATAATGGTGCTGAGATAATTAATTCCGTTCAACACCGATTTGCTCTGAGGATTCTACCTTGTTCTTCTCCTCTCCTATTAAAGTCGTTACCAGTTGATCGATTAGAAGCCCCTTCGAACTAGGAGAGGCACTTTAAGGGCTCCGCTCATCGAGGACAATTTTTTTTCAATGAATTTATTTATTAAGGCTCAAACGTTCAAATGCCAGATCCGAAAAATAATTCATAATTTCATAATAAAAATAATATTTATGAGAAACAATATTTATGAGTGCTTCTTTTTTTTCCTCGGAGGCGTACTGAGTACTAATGCTACCGACGCCGAGGACCAACGGCTTTACTTCCATTCCGAAGGCGTGATCAAGGATTGTATGCCTCAGAAAGTCCCGGCGGCGTCGACTGGGATTGAACCCAGACCCTTTGCGGTGAGAGGCAATCACGCTTACCACTACACAGTGACATGAGATGGTGAATGTACAGTTTTACAGCAGGGAATTTTTGAACGGCACGCTTCTCTTTTCCGTATTTTCCCAACTCCAATGCTAGAGCATTATCTGGGACCTCAGGTGGCAAATCATATACTCGCAGACTTTTCTAACTTAAACTTGATGAATAGGGCTTTCTAACACCGACGAACCGACATGTCACAGCAGCATTTCGTTTGTCCACAATTCGATTTGTCAAACGAACGATTCGAACTTTCAAACGGGCGATCAGATCTGTCAAACGATTTGAGAAGCAAACCAAGGCAATATGAATTCTACGTGGGTTCGTTTCCTTACTCATTATACGGCACGATCGGACGAGTAGATGGCGGTAGCGTTTAACGTATTTTAAATATGGCGTCTTGGGCACGAATGTTGCTTGTATGAGCTGTCACGGCGGTTTGTCGGTGTTTCTGCTCCGATATCCGATAACTTGCTTCTAGCGTCTGGGCGAAATTGGCAATTTTGCCCAAGGATGGTCTTGTAGTTCTTTTTAAAACGAACTGTGCTGTTGACCTCAATTCCAGGAATCATCAAATTTTATTTTGCTTCGCCGACCGATTGAGGTGCAGGCTATGAACAAAGCACTTGGGACAATAGCCTCTACTGCCTATATGAACACTTGATCCACGCCGAGAGAACAGCTACTGCTGCCTTTTGTATCGGCAACAGTTGAAAAGACACTGAGCGCAGACACTTTACAGCGCAGAATCTTGGAACGAATGCTCGGTAGCATCGTTATGCTGAGATTTTTACTTTGTCGCACAAACTACAGTATGAACGTTGCATTAATAAGCCTGCACCGAGTGCTTAATCGAGTCTTTGACGAAGTTCATGGTAAAGCTCGAGTGATAGGAAATGTCATTTTAAACTGCACGAAAGATGTGATTAATTCAGATATGTGACATGGTAGCTGAAAATCCCAGTATGCAATGATAGTTGTCTTCAGATTCAGATTCCTTAGAGTTCGTATCACAATACTTTTGGAATGTATGTCAGAATTCCGATAAAGGTTATCTCTGAATTTTCATTGAATTGTTGTCAGAATTCGCTTGGAATTATCATCAGCATTTATTTTACAACTCTCCTTAAAATAATCCTGGACCTCTCCTCACTAACGCATGGAATTCTCTTCGGAATTAGCATGTAATTATACTCATAGCTACCTTGGAGTTCTCCATAGAATTCAACTGAAGTTCTTCTCACAAAGCCCATGGAATTTATTTGAGAAATACTTTGGCCTTCTCCTCGGAATTCCTTAAGAATACATTCCACAAGTTAGTTGTTTTCGGAATACTTTTGGAATTATACCAATTCTCAGAGACATTCTTTTTACAACAATTCCAGTAAGCTCAATTCAGTGTTCGGGAAAAAATCAAAAATTCAAATCTCACGCATCAGTTTATTCACCTACAATCTATAACTCAATATTCACCAATGAGATTTATGGTTCAAAAATTCATTGCTCTATATTTGGTATTCTAAGCGTCTAAGGTTCTAAGCGTTAATTTTTTAATTATTCCATGGAAAACGAAAAAAAAAAACATACAAGTGTGTGCTACCAAGTGACATTTGAGCATTTTCTACACAGCAAAAAAATAGTTTTAATATCACATCAAAGTGAATGCACTTCAATCGTGTTGAAAATATGGTGTAATATTACTTACCAAAAAGGACAAAATTGTTATTAATACAGTGCCACACTGACATCACGCTGCTTTTACTACATTTGTTTATTTTTGTGGCCATTAAAATAACATATAATTTTGGACATGATTGAAGTACATCCTCTTGGTAATATTAAAATTATTTTTTTGCTGTGTACAAGTTTAACATTAAATTATTTTTTTTGCGTAATGAGGATGAGGTTGAATGAGGATCTCAAGCGTGAGTTTTGGTTTGTAGATTCGTACGCGAGTTTTTCCCCCTGGAGAGCTCAATTAATGAGAAATGAGAATGATTTTTCGAACACTGAACTTCATGCACGTTCAAGAGCTTTGACTATTTTCCAAGGCCCAACTATTGATTTATTTTTAAGAAATTTAAAATTACTACAACTATAATATTTCGATTAGTCTTCCCCTTGATCACAGGGACCTCCTTTTGCTCAGTCGGTAAAGGTGCAGCTTTACAGCAAGACCATGCTGAAGGAGGCTGGGTTCAATTCTCTAGGAATTTTTCGAGTTGAACAATTTTTCGACTTCCCTGGGCAAAGAGTCACACGTGTCACACGTGTCACACAATAATAGTAATGTAAAATGATCAAAGAGCACTAAGTTGAAACCCAGTGTAAAGTCAGTGGGGACGCAATAACCAAAAGAGGAGGAACCTACTTGGCTTTATATCGTTCGGCCTAACGGCCTTGTAATGTTTTCATGATTCTGTAAATCATAACATTTCTAAAGTTCTGTCAATTTGTAAAACTTTTCAGATCTCTGACTGCTAAACATTATCTGAATTCTGGAGCTCAGTTACTGCATCTCCTCCTGTCAATCGAATAAATTCCGTGGAAAATTTGCTAGCTAAAAACTCTTTAGCGCCACTTTAGCCACGCCAATGGCGACAAGGGTTGATTTTGACACCCCCTTAAGACCCACTCACACTGCATCTGTTCACTATATGTACGTTGTGGCAAATCTGACAGTTAGATAATAGATTCTGCTGTCACTAACGGATGCAGTGTTCATGGGCCTGTACTGCGACATTGCTGATTAAAGTAATTCAGGGATGAATTATCAAAAGGACAAACAGAGTTTCAAACGTCAATTTGCCTAAACTCTTAGCTCGGGTTAGGGAAATCATCCTCTAAAATATGTCTAAATAACGTCACTAGCATGATGAATACCTACTTCCATGCGATGTTTTCTACCTAGATGTGATAATCACTTTAGTGCATATTTGATTTCACCTACCTTCCGAATCTCGCAATTCCCTCGATAAGCGTTTGTCGGCCTTCGGTTGTTCGGATTTTTCATCCACTGCAAGCAAGAAGAGAAGAGACAAAGAAGCAAACAAATCAGTCAAGCAAAATCGGCATTTCAATCATACGAATCGAAAAATACTATTAGAAAACAACATTTGAACCACATCTATAGCGGAAGCGCCGAAACAACGAACGGATCGAGAAACATATTCGTGAGAAACATTTCTGTGTTTTACCCGATTCATGCATTCAAGGTATAAAATGAACAATAGTGGTGCAACACGTGACGTCACAGACAGGTGAGTTGTGGTCAATAAGGTGTGTGTGTGTATTTGAGGGTTTAAGAATTGCTAAGGCGTAGCCGCGGTGGATTAGTGGGTTGGATTTTTGGATAGAATTCGGCATGGAAGTTGCGATATAGGTTCTAAGAAGATTGCTGGGAGCCTATCGACACTAGTATACAGTATCTTTCCATCTGTAGAAATATGTTTAAAAGGTATTTGGAATAGCACTACATATTCGTTTGGCTCTAATGAGAATTCTATCGTTTGAAATATCTGCAATGAGCTGCTGTGGGTGTTGATTTAATCTATTTGGATATTCTTTAAACAAATTTTGTTAACCTATTCGTGTAAGACATGCAAAAAACTGTGAGTTGGATTTTTCTAACATGGCTAAACTATGGAGCCAATTTAAAACTCTGAAATTAACATAACCAGTAACTAAGTTTGGAACAAACTTCTAAAAAGTCAAATAATAAGGTTCGTTAAGTTGCGGTCGTTCAGTTGCAAAAAAATATATAACACAATAGGAACAAATTGCGCATGAACCAAAGCGTAAAATAACAAAGCTACGGAGCTGCGAGACACGTACCAAAACTCTGATACGATCGATCCCTACGCCAGGGAAGGAACGATTCGGCAGCCGTCGGCAAGAGACGTTCCGGTCGCTCGAGAGACGGCCTAGTCGTGATAGTGGCAGCGTCTCTGCCATGGCTGCTTGCGCCGATGTTAGTATTGGAGGAGGAGGAAGTGAACTTGCTTGAAACGTGCTTGACAATGCGTGCCTTCGTCGGATCGAACCCCGGTAGGCTAGTGATTTGTGCGATCAGTGAGCTATTTTTGCTACTGGTGGCCTCGGCACTGCTCGAGGGGCCACCGTTGGCACCGGGGTCACTTGCATTATTGGTGGATGAACGTAACCGCACGCTAGTGGCCGGTGACTCGGCTGTCGGATCCGGACATGAGGAATGTGTGAGAAGAGTTAAAGAAGGCATCACAGCAAAACGTACCGGGTAGAGGATGAGAAATTTCAGCCCACGAGATTATGGGTGGTGTGTTGGAGTTTAGGAAGGGGGAATGTACGTTCAGTTTCGTTCGAATATTTTTGTATGTTGAGACTAAATTAGTGACATATTATTGGCTACATGATTAACTAATGGTTATCGAACCTAAATGTGAATGAACTGTGATACAAATGAAGTGATGAAATAGAAACAAATTTTACAAATTCAATTGTTTAGTGTTTCTCAATGAAAAGGAATCGTATTTTCATATTAAATTACCCATTGAAGAGTTAATAAGCTGGACTAGAAGACTTCCTAGTTAATTTGTTAGAGCTTAGAATATTGCAATATTTCACAGAGAAAGTTGCGTGCCGTCTTTAATTCATAATAATCACTTTGTGCAGAATATATATCTAGTTTGAGGTGGCTCTGGTGTAGTGTTTAACATCCATACTTCTCATCCCAAAGTCACGAGTTAAAATTACAAGGATGACCCAAAAGTGTTAAAATGAAAAGTGCCTATTATAACAATAACACAAATTATAGAGCTTCACAACCCGTTTTATGTGCAAAAATGACAAAAAAAAAAATGTCGCAAAACAGCCCCCCCCCCTTACATAGAGGGGAGGGGTCTCAAGCCATAATAGGAACCTTTCTTGGCCCTAAAAACCCCAGCATACACATTTTCACGCCGATCGGTTCAGTAGTTTCCGAGTCTATAATGGTCAGACATACAGACAGAAATTAATTTTTATATATACACTAGCTGAGTGTGCCCGGCCTTGCTCGGGATTCAATATTAGCTTGAGTTTACGCACCAATTAAAAAAAGGATGCTATATTTTACATAGCCCCCCCCCTTTATCTAAGGGGCTACCTCTATGACCTCTACATGCCAAATTTGGTTCCATTTGCTTGATTAGTTCTCGAGTTATGCAGAAATTTCTGTTTAGTTTGTATGGGAGCCCCCTCTTACAGAGGAGGGAGGGGTCTCAAACCATCATAAGAACCTTCACCGGCCCCAAAAACCCCTGCATACACATTTTCACGCCGATCGGTTCAGTAGTTTCCGAGTCTATAAGGGTCAGACAGACAGACAGACAGACAGACAGACAGACAGACAGACAGACAGAAATTCATTTATATATATATAGATATATAGAAAGATATGCAGTAGTTCTAGGACACATTCCGAGGGCTGCACAAGCAGTGAATCTCAAAGATAAGCTCAGAGGATTGAAGGTCGAAGTGCCTTAAAAAAGTCTTAATGACTTCTATGAAAAGTTCTTACACGGGCGCTGAGAATAACTAATTGAGTTAAATTTTCCCCATTTTAGCAAAAACCACACGCTAAAAAAGAGGTAACAAATTTGTATACCATTTTTTTTAATTTGTTCTTATCCACTACATCTTTCCAAAAAGCTATCGTGTCTATTGGATAGGTTAAATTTGTAGCCTAAAAATGAGGGGCTATTCATAAACTACGTACACAGCAAAAAATAAATTTTAATATTACATCCAAGAGGATGCACTTCAATTATATCGAAAATCTCATGTAATTTTTATGGCCACAACAGTAAAGAAATGCAGTAAAAGCAACGTAATGTCAGTTCATGCACTGTGTTTATGATAAGTTTGTCCTTTTTGGCAAGTAATATTACACCATATTTTCGACACGATTGAATTGCATCCACTTTGATGTAATATCAAAATTATTTTTTTGCTGTGTAGACAGTTTTTGAGAGGTTTCAGAAACTCTTCCCCTACCCCTACGTAGACGATTGTCCATACCAAATTCTGGAAATTGATTTGTATGCAACGTAGAGACTCGACAACCCGTCCCCCCTCAATGGGTATGCGTGTTTTATGAGCAGCCCCTGAATAACCGTTACCCATCCATGATGAATTTTGGGAGCGAAGGTAACTTCTAAATAAAATAAGCATTCCCCCGCTTTTAACAAAATTAGTGAACTCCGAATAAATTTTGAGTTAGTGCTAACGTCAGTGTCGTTTGTGACAAAATACAGGCAGGGTCCAGAGAACGTAAGACAGGTGCACATAATATTCAGGATGTTGGATTGAAGCACACACCAGTGCACGAAACAGTCAGGTTAAATGAGTCTTTTTAATATGAATATGAACTGCCGTCCGCCTCATCATTCACTGCCTCGTGAGAGTCTGAATTATTGGGACGTTAACGAGTCACTGACAGCTGAGCACTCAGTCAGCACGTTTATTCTTCCGTGATAGTACCCACACTCAGCCTAAGCAGTCAATAATTTTACGCTCTGGCATACATTTCTCCGAACTTGCTTAAACTTTTATTTTTTAAAAACCTTTCCTGGTTGCGTCCTTGAATTTTTTCCCTCTATTCAGAACATAAAACCACTGCTACCAGTAATTTGATCTATTGTAGTATATCCCGTGTCCTTAGTTTAGTGCACGTTTTATGACTCCATCACTATTGATAAGTTACAAAGTATTCGGTTTTGATCAGTCAGCCGTGCGGATCTATTTGCTTTTTACTGAAGGAAGTGTTACTATAACAAATTTATACAGCACTTCTCAATGCTAAATATAACCTGCAAAATGTCTACCTAGTTCGATTCTTATTCTTATTCAATCGTTGTTTGAACCCTAAACGAGGTAATCCTGCTTTGATATCGATTTTTAAAATTCCTCTTCGATCTTTCAGATTCTTATAGTAATCTGCTTGGAAGTCGATTTGGATAAAAAATTTACTGCCGCCATGGCGCTTAAACGCAAAAGAAAAGGGCAATCTCTGGATCCCCCTTCTGATGAAATTTATTTGAGCAATCAATTTGATATGCTCAAGGATGATGAGCATGATCCATCATCCATGAAAAATTCCATCAAACATTCTCAGCTTAAGGCCAAGAAGGAAAAGGTCCCCCCCTACTGTGACAACGACTACCGATTTCCATGCTCTTCGCACGGAACAGTTGAACTTAGTTAAATTCAAGTTTTCACTTCAAATTGGCCGTAGGGGTGAATGCCATATATTGGCTGAAAGCTTGAACGGGTTGAAACGTCTTCCAAAGTATCTTACTGAGAAGCAACTGAACATCTGTTCAAAGTTGTCATGAAAGGTCTGCCCAGTGGTGAATTCCTGGATCAGATCAAAGATGAATTGACAAAATAACTTTGAGTTGAGTCAGTCCAACCCAGGAAACCAGAATGCACGTATATTCAAAGTTGTTTTCGTGATATACAAACATATATACAAACAAAAAATGCGTATATAATGCAAATAAATGGCTTATACGTACAAAAATGGAGGCCATATACGTGTATATTTCAATTTAATTTTAAACGATTTGATTAAACATCATACACGATCTAATCTGTAATAACAAACTCATTTTGAAAAGTCTTCCGATGTAATACGATTTAATTTGTGATACAGTACGATGGAAAAATGAGTCATCGCATATTGGTCGAAAATTTGCATTCTATACGATTTAACTCAAACATAATGCGAGGTATGCCATTCATATGTGCGATTTTGATTAAAACTGTAGCAATTTACGATACTGTCTGTACATTATTGTACGACTTCTGGTTGTCTGGGAAGTCATCAACATGAAAATGAAATCCCGTTCTGGCTTTTCACGCAACGGGATTTCTAATGATTTTATTTAGTTCACTTCAAGTCTAGTGAAACAACCTTAAGGTCTTAGATATAGCTAGCCTTATGCTCTATGTCCACGTGAAGTGGGAACACTTTAGGAAGACTGGAGGAAATTTTCAAAACCTCACCCAGTGCCGAAAGTGCCAGGGATGGGATCACGGAATAAAAGTTTGCTACAAGCCAGCTAAATGAATTGTGGTGATTTCTCTCACACAAAGGACCGTCCTGTGAAGGAATATCCGAAGAAATTTAAATGTCCAAATTGTGGTGAACAATGTTCAGCATAAATGGAACTACATAAGCTGCTATTGCATTTGGTAGAAATCGAAATCGAAATTCTAGCCAACATAATTCTAACGGGAATTTTGTTGATTTTGACATAGGTAGCATTACTGCGCCTAAAATGGAATTTTTACAGAAATCATAAATCGACATGCTTACTGGTATTGTAAAACTAACTCCATGTTTGATGCTATTTAAACTGGAGTAAAATTTGCTAACAATTTCGTCATGACTTTGAAATTCAGTAATGGATTTTAAATCACTAAATATTTTGAATTGGAATGCTCGATCTCTTAAAGTTAATGAAGACGAGCTATTTAAATTTTTGAGAGTTCATAACGGGCACATTGCCGTTATAACTAAATCGTTAAAGGGGACGCAAATTATTTCATTTATCGAAATGATCGTCTTGATAGAGTCGCTGGTTGCGTTGCCATCACTGTTCATATACGTATCAAACATCAAATTCTTTCTTCATTTGATGTTTTGGGAATTTCTGTTGAAACAAAATTTGGATAACTTACGTTTATAGCTGCCTATTTGCCATTCCAATGCGTGGGCCAGCAAAAGAATTTTCTCAAGGGTGACCTTCAGAAACTTACCCGTCTAAATTTTTCATTATTGGTGATTTTAATTCAAAACACCGCTCATGGAGTAATGCTCAAAGCAATTCCAATGGTAATATTATGTTTGATGATTGTTCTGCAGGTTTTTATGAATATTCAATTTCCAAGCAGCCCAACATGTTTTTCTTCAGCAAGAAATCCCTCATCCATTGATTTGGTCTTAACTGATTCATGTCAACTTTGTAGCCAATTGGTTACCCATGCTGACTTCGGTTTTGACCACCTTCTAGTAACTTTTGAAATATCCCAAGACATAATTTCTAATCCCAACAGCTCTACCTTTAATTACCATAGAGCTGATTGGGAGCAATATCGAACATTTATGGAACATAACTTCGATCCAAATATTCGATCCAAATATAAGTTGATTATGCTCTTGAATCTCTGACTACATTTATAGTTGAAGCAAGAGCTGCCTCAGTACCAAAATGCGAGGTTAAATTCGATTCAATTATAATAGACGACGATCTTCAGCTCTTGATTCGTCTGAAAACTGTCCGCAGTTGGCAATATCAAAGTACACGCGATCCTGCCATGAAAGTTATTTGGCGGGATGTGCAAAAACAAATTAAGTAGCGATTCATTAACCTAACGAATAAAACTTTTGAAAATAATGTGTCGAAATTAGATCCGAGTTCCAAAAACCTCAAAAGCCTTATTGCAGCGCTTAAAGAAGCTGGTAATTTTTTTATCGCGAATCCGGAAAAGCTCAAAAACATGCTAAGTAATTCGAGAGTTCCCATATTTTCAGTTTGGGTCTTACTAGTCCTATTGCGAATCAGGTTCGTTCAAACAAATCTGAAGGCTGTTCAACTATAGTTGCTCTTCTAGACATAGAAAAAGCATTCGACAGTGTTTGGCATGAAGGTTTGATCGTCAAATTGAAAAAGTTTAATTTTGCTCTCCATATTATGAAATTAGTTCAAAATTATTTAAGTGACAGTACTTTGCAGGTAAATTATCAAAATTCCAAAACTGAACTACTACCTGTTAGAACAAGAGTTCCCCAAGGTAGCATTCGTGGGCCTATATTGTATAATATTTTTTCTTTCACACCTCCCTGATTTGCCTCAGGGTTGCCACAAATCTTTGTTCACCGATGACTCGGGCATTTCCGTTAAAGGAAGAAGTCTTCGTGTTATTTGCAGCAGACTGCAGAAAAGTTTAGATATTTTCTCTTCTTATTTACAAAAATGGAAGATTTCTCCCAACGTTTCAAAAACTCAACTAATAATATTCACACTTTAGCCTAGAGCTTCCTTTTTGAAACCTAGTAGCAGTCACATAGTCACTATGAACGGAGTTCCAATTTCTTGGTCAAGTCAAGTTAAATATCTTGGATTAGTACTTGACCAAAAATTAACTTTTAAAGACCACATTGAGGGCATTCAAGCCAAATGTAACAAATATATAATATGTTTGAATCCTCTTATAAACAGGAAACTTTGCCAGAAGAGTAAATTTTTAATACTTAAACTCAATGCTGAGATTTGTTATTGTCATTGACAGACTTTCGCGCGATATTGACAAAATTGTGACAGACTTGATTGTTATCCAAGCAGGACGTAGATGCTTGTTCACTTTAATGGCTCCATGTAATTGTGTTGCTCAAGTCACTCAATTTCGTTAATAATTTAGTTAATAAAAAAAATCTACACATGTTCGTCACTGAAAGCTTTGGTCTTTCAAACATTGCAAGTTTGCCGTTACACATTTTACCGTAGGCATCGTGTTCGGAGTATTTAAATAATAATAATACAGAACAATCGGGATATTGGCAGGTAATTCTTGTGGAACTGCATTTGGATTTGGTATTAGCAAGGAGAAAGATAGCTTAGAGCGTTAATATACGATTGTTGCTGTTTCTTTTTGGCTTTAAAACGCCCTTATTGTTAAGATCAATTGAGCACAATGGAATTACGAGTAATGCATGTAAATGTTTAAAGCTATTTTCGTGACAGAACTCAACGGACTGTTTTTAATTATTCTGTTTTCAGTCCCGTGGCGAATAACCATGGGGTGCCACAGGGAAGAGTATTAGGGCCCCTTTTATTTATTATGTATTTTAATGACATGCGACGTGTTTTGCAATTTTGCGAGATTAATCTTTTTGCAGATGATACTGTGTTATTCATTGCAGCTAAGGATTTAGATGATGCCGTTTTACACTTGAATGAAGATTTGCGTTCACTAAGGAGATGGTTGAAGTTTAAGCAAATGAGCTTGAATGTAAGTAAAACTAAATACATAGTAACTTCGCGGAATCGAGTAAATGAGAATGTCTCGTATTCGGAAGATTAAATATTTTGGCGTGATTAATGATGACAACATTAAGTTCAACACTCAAATTAACAATGTATTCAAGAAAATTGCCAAGAAGTATGCAATTCTACGATGGAAATGCTATGAATTTGCTAAACATACCACACAACACCCTAAACTAAATTCATCTCAGTATGGAATAATAAACGAGAGCGTACACGCGCAGATCTATGTCCACCGATCATTGACCACCGATCGTGGACCGAATAGATATAGAATAACAAATTGTACCCCATACCTATCCTGTAAATACTGTATATATATACATATATTTAGAAGTCAACTACAAACGGATAGAAGCAGACGTGCGGTCGATCGTTCTTCCGATAACTATAATTTATAAGTTTGAAAAATCAATACTACGGGTTTCAGGCTCTCATTCGAATTTCAATTAATCTCAGGCAGGTTTCTCCGGATATCAGTCAGTGTACATCAAATCCCAGTTGGGATTCTCTGTAATCTGTGCACCCAAATTTCACAGCCAGGAATGTCCGGATCAAATTCAAGGAATCTATGACATGGTTGAAATACAAAAGGTGGAAGGACATAAAGCCGAATGAACAAAAGGTCGAATGAAATTTAAAGGGACAAAAAAAGAAGTTTTTATTTGTCAAAGAACTGCTCATATTACAAAGAAGTTAAGATTGAGAAATAACTTTCGAACATTTTCAGCTGGATTGTTTAATAACTTTTATATGTCAAAGAACTGCTCATGTTAAAAAAAGGAATTAACTCCAAGTGGGAGGCAGAGAAAATACTGTAGAGTAATTCAGTTAGGTTACTTAAAGCTTAAGAATGATTTCACATAACATATGTGAAACTTCATGTATAATAACTGACTAAAAGTTGGCCCCTTTTTTGTGTTGCCTCAGTGGTATAACTGGTATAGTTGGCCATCGATTTGTCAAAATAAGATTTTCATGATATCGATACTAAACTTTCACAAGCACCTTTGTCGAAAACGTAAACAATGGCTTTTTTTCGTAAATTTCTCGTAGTGCAAAGTCAATCCATGTAAGCCAGCAATACTATCAGATAGGGGGAATCTCCCTCTACATAATCATCGTGGTGGTTTACTTGAGTGGTTTTTCATTCTCGAGAAATTCGTGGAAAAAGTAATTGTTTACGTTTGCGACATGACTCTCTTTAAAGAGAAGCAGATATATGGTTACATGCTCAGTAAGCATTGGCGTTTTTTGACCACTCTGCATTGCAACTCTTTACTCCTATGGTAAAATCCCATAAACATCTGTCAATCTGTGCATGAAATCTAGAGAACTTTGTCTTAAAGGGTGATACGGTCAAAATTTGGTCAATATCAACTTGACGTATTTCTTTCAATTTTGCATTTAAAAAACCTGAACACCCCTCATTTTGAAGGTGTGTGTGTGTAGAATGTTGCTCCTATTTTGATTTTGGAATTCACTCTTCAGTTGTCAAAATGCCGTCCAAGCAAGAAGAGCAGCGTATCAAAATTTTGCTCGCGCATCGTGAAAATCCGAGCTACTCGCACGCAAAGTTGGCAAAATCGCTAAAAGTTGCCAAATCAACCGTTACAAATGTAATTAAAGTGTTTGGGGAACGTTTGTCGACAGCCAGGAAGTCTGGATCGGGGGGAAATCGAAAACCGGAAGCCGCTGAGACGACAAAGAGAGTTGCCGGTAGTTTTAAGCGAAACCCTAACCTCTCTCTCCGAGATGCCACAAATAAGCTGGGTGTATCGTCTACAACCGTGCATCGAGCCAAAAAACGAGCCGGACTATCGACTTACAAGAAGGTAGTGACTCCAAATCGCGATGATAAACAAAATACGACGGCCAAAGCGCGATCCCGGAGGCTGTACACGACGATGCTGACGAAGTTTGACTGCGTGGTAATGGACGACGAAACCTACGTCAAAGCCGACTACAAGCAGCTTCCGGGACAGGAGTTTAATACGGCAAAAGGAAGGGGAAAGGTAGCAGATGTTTTCAAGCACATGAAACTGTCAAAGTTCGCAAAGAAATATCTGGTTTGGCAAGCCATCTGTACCTGTAGCTTGAAAAGCAGCATTTTCATAGCTTCCGGGACTGTCAACCAAGAAATTTACGTGAAAGAGCGTTTGAATAAACGTCTGCTGCCTTTCCTGAAGAAACACGGTTGTTCCGTACTGTTTTGGCCGGATTTGGCATCTTGCCATTACGGTAAAAAGGCCATGGAGTGGTACGCCGCCAACAACGTGCAGGTGGTTCCCAAGGACAAGAACCCTCCCAACACGCCAGAGCTCCGCCCAATTGAGAAATACTGGGCTATTGTCAAGCGGAACCTAAAGAAGACCAAAAAAACTGCTAAGGGCGAGCAGCAGTTCAAGGCAAACTGGCTTTCTGCGGCGAAGAAGGTGGACAAGGTGGCTGTACAAAATCTGATGGCAGGGGTCAAGCGTAAGGCCCGGCAATTCGGATTTGGAAAAGCGGAAGCCTAACTGAATATTTTTCCTGAATTTTATACTAATTGAACTTGAAAAAGAAATTTAATTTGATTTTTTAAATAAACGATTTCACCGATTTACACGCGTTTTCCCTTGACCAAATTTTGACCGTATCACCCTTTACCTCTTCACTCCACCATGGTACCAGTGAAGCGCCGCCTCTTCACGCAAAGCTTGACAGTATCTTATGAGATTTTCATAGGAGTGAAAGGGTAAGGAAATTTCCACCATGTTTCACGCAAAGACTGTTGTTTGGAGATGGGAATTTACCATAGGAGTAAAGAGTTACAGAGTTGCTGAAAATGTGGTTTGTATATTATCAAGGTAATGCGGCCATTCTTTTTTCGACTTGCTCTACAACTTATCAAAGGAGTTTTTAGCTGGGATTTTCAAGACGGTCAGAAGCGATTCAAAAGCTTTATTAATCAGTAATATTTTTCGCTGTGATTTTAGTGAGTCAACTTATGAATGTTTCAAAACAAAATATTCTGTTGATGGATATTAACGTTTACATTAACAAAAAGTCGATTTTTTTTTAAAAACCTCGGAAAAATTAAGAAATAAAACTAGGGTAAGTGTGCCAGTTTTAAGCAATAGTGGTGTTCGAATTGGCCTTATCTTAAATTCCCACATTCATCAGGTTTATATTACACATTTTTGCATTATGTTCATTTTTTTTACGATACCAGTTTCGAACATATGTTTAATTTGAAAATATATTGAATTCTTGGGTATTACAGGTATCGAAGCGCTCGATTTGATTTATCGTCCTGCTTGCGAAATTCTTTCGAATGGAACGATGGTCACCTCAAAACACTGCATAATTTCAGCTCTAACCGGGCCACTTGTTGCAAAATTATGCTGCGTCTCTCTGGACTTCAAAATGTGTGCAGTAAACTTCTAATTAGCACAGTCATATTTTTCCTCCTACGAATCCAAATGAATTCAAAAGTTGATGCAACGGTTCCAAACAATTAGAAAAAGTTGAAAAAATGGTACATTCATTCTTCTTCTAAGATTACAGAAATAAAATAGAAAAAATATACCCGCGCAAATTTAGAATTAGAAGAATTAAACAAGTATTCGCGTGCAGGGTCCCCACTTTTTGCCATAACTACAGAAAAACAATACGTACCGCTTTCAAAATTTGGCTGTAAACAGTTAACATATGGTAGCTTATTATTAGTTGGGTGGCAGGTAATTTCATAAAATATCGATGAAAAATGTCTACTTTTTTAAATGCAAACGTAAATATACATTTTTCTGTGTGAAGCAAGGCGATGAATTTGTTAGATCCAGCTATACAGTTAAACATAAAGGGCGTAAATAGTTAACGGCGAAAAAAGACATAAGTTCAAAAGTGCTAGTCATAGAATTACAAACCAAATTATTAATATTTTAAAAGAATTGACTACGCCCTTGATTTCCTTTCTCATTTTACAGCTAGCGATTATAAAGATGAACTAGCCAACGGCTAAACATCTCTCTAATAAAGCCTAAAAAAATTACAGCTAGTATAATCAATTTGACAGATCGATGTCTTTCTATACCACTTGAAATAACTGAAATGGGGTCGATTTTTGATGATCATGTTCCGCATATGTTATGTGATGATTTCCTTGCTTTACATAGCATATTGCCATAGCATCAGAAATCTCTTATAATTTACATTTGTCTTATCCACAAAAAAAAAGTAATTTGACCTTTTGTCCTTTTAATTTCATTCGACCTTATGTCCGTTCTACCTATTGTTCATTCGAACTTTTTTTTTATTTCAACCATTTGTCCATTTCGACCTTTTGTCCATTTGACCGTTTTTTTTGTATTCGACCTTCTGTCGATTCCTTCTGTTCATTCCACCTTTTTTATATTCGACCTTTTTTCCCTTCGACTTTTTGGATCTCTTCCGATCGCCGTAAAAATCATATGGGTCCCAAACCGGATTCAAATAGGGTTCAAAAATTTCATTGATTACATTAGCAAAAAATCACCATTTTAGTGCGGTGGGACTTTGTATGGGAGCAAGCTGTCATTTTGTTAGTGTAGCGTCAAACAGTGAAGTGATTATTTTGATTTAAAAATCGAGATGAAAGTCTATGGGTTCGGTAAGCATTTCGTAGAGCTCCGAAAACGAAGCTTTTTCAGATGATGTATAAATAACGATTTTGTTTTTTTTTTTTTAAATTAAAGAACCCAATTGAGATTCTACGGATTACAGTTGGAAGTCTCTGAATATAGTTTTCCGGATCACAGTCGGGATTCTCTAGATCAAATTCGAAACTCTCCGGATTCTTCGGACTCTTCGGTTCATTAGGGGTATTTAGGTGATTGCATATTAGTAATCTGCATTACAAATGGAATCAAAATTCAAAATTTCATCAATTTTAGAGCACTAGCATTATTTTAATACGTGTGATTTCATTAGCGAAAATCACCATCTTAGCACACCTCGGTGGCACTTTGTATGGGAGCGGGCTGTCAACTTGATTGTTTTGTGTCAAAATACGAAGTGATTAGTTTGCTTTCAATCTTGATTAAAAAATCGAGATGGAAGTCTATGGGATCGAAAAAGATATCGTTATGTTTAGAAAACGAAGCCCTATCCGATCAGATGAACTAGCCAAGGGCTAGAAATCTCAGTTATAAAGTTATTAAAATAAAAAAAAACCCTACCAAATGATGTATAGTAACCAATATATTTTTCAAAATTAAAGAACCCAATTTCAGAGCGTATCCAAAGGTAATTTGTAAGAATGGAAATATTATCATTGTCCGTCATAATCATGATGTTAACTTAAAGAAAAACTGATTGATGATACAGTAGTAACATGATTTTTAATTCTACACGACTGTGAGACTTTGAA
The DNA here is from genome assembly GCF_037179485.1 of Ochlerotatus camptorhynchus. Classification (NCBI taxonomy): domain Eukaryota; kingdom Metazoa; phylum Arthropoda; class Insecta; order Diptera; family Culicidae; genus Ochlerotatus; species Ochlerotatus camptorhynchus. The sequence goes on from NW_027040867.1 coordinate 3,420,652, forward strand.
CATAATATGACAGAAATTTACGTCTTCCTATTCTAGTAGGCATTTTGAACCTGGATCGATCTGTTCAAGCCCCGCACAACTTAGTTGATTTTTTGCAAAAATCGCTATCCTAACGACATTGTAGCTGTATTTCTAGAAATTCAAAGGTGAATGTCTTGAGTTAAATCTCAACGAAATAGTTTGGGATTTGGACAGATCATATCCTAGACCAGAGCGGTCAGAAGTGATTGTTAACGATATAATCAGATCAACAATGAATAAGTAATGTAAAAGAGACAGTGAAGTAAAATAAATTAATAATAAACAAAAAAAAAAACAAATTGTGTACGAATAGAATAAACAGGTCAAAAAAAGGACGCCCTTCGCAGGAGCAGGTTGGATACTTACGAGAGGATTTCGCGGTGAATGTCAAGCCGCCACCGTCCCAGTCGTCACCGGTAGCAGTTGCCATCTTCTCCTCGTCCTCGTTATCTTCGTGCAAAACTTCGTTGATGTAGTCTGTAATGACGAACAGTGGGTGAGTTTTATCAATTTGCGCATCGGTGCATCGACATTTCAGTTAGTTTTCCATTCACAGTGATTATTAGACGATTAATGGTGTCGTTTAATGTTTACACTCAAACAATTTGTTCTCATTTGATTGATTATGAAAAGAGGATTCGATTGATGATTGAATGAACGACGACGATCACGAAGAGGGAGCATGAGTTAGGTCACAAAAAAAGTAAACGAGAAAATTTGCAGTATTTTTTTTTGTACGAATTGGTGCTGCACGAGCATTTGCATGTTGATTGGATTTTGGTGCATTACGTCAAAAAAGAAAGTGCAGACCTGGCCATTGTTGGACATTGATCTAGTAGAATTTGGATTCAAGTTAGGAACACATTCATCTAGGATGGAGATAGTACATCGGACAGGCCGTTCTCGGTATTCTAGAACAGTTAGAGTAGGTACATAAATGAAAACAAATTGATTGTGACTTTAGATAGGGTCGATTGAGCTAGTTTCGTTTTTTAGTAAGATTTGTTTAGTAATTTGTAAGTGATAAAACGAATAGTTACTACTCTATGAACAATAAACGAAAATACAAACTACGACTAGTGTACAATTTAAAGACAATTGACACCCACTTCAACAAAAGGTGCACAGATTAAATAATGAAGCTTAACATTAGACAACCGACAACAAATAGCACCTAAATAATAGGCAAAGTTCTCTTAACGAAATGATTCTCCAATAGGAGCAAGTATTGCAAATTTCCACGCGCTCACCTAACGCATTGTCCGTATGAATAGCACAAATCGACCTTTACAATGCAAAAGGTCCATTATAATAATGATCGACATCAACTTTCTCTTTCGATAATAACTCAGGTACAAACAATTTTCCTGTTTTGTTGGTCATGCTAGATGCTAACTTTTTCATATGACTGTGTGTCGAAAATAACTGGAAGTATCTTTACATGCTTAGCTCAGTCGGTAAAGACACAACAATAGAGGAAGGCCGTGCTGTACACAGCAAAAAAAATTAATTTTGATATCACGTCAAAGTGGATGCACTACAATCATGTTGAAAATATGGTGTAATACTACTTGCTAAAAAGGACAAAATTATCATTAATACAATGCATGAACTGACATTACGCTGCTTTTACTGCATTTGTTTATTTATGTGGTCATAAAAATTACATGAAATTTTTGACATGATTGTAGTGCATCCACTTTGATGTGATATCAAAATTATTTTTTTGCTGTGTAGGTGGCTGGGTTCGATTCCCGGTCCAGTTTAGGAATTTGTCGGTTCGACATTTTTTTCGACTTCCCTGGACAAAGAGTATGATTTTAATTGCCACACAATAATACGAATGAGGTTTTTTTTAATATCGTACAGGTTTAGGTCGAAGAGCCTCAAAATTTTATGAAATTTTGACCACATAAACGAAACAACATTTCCTAAAATTTAGGGTGAAGCTTTCGGATGTTCTCGTACATAACGTACTTCATAACTCATGAACCAAGCATTTTAGAAAGAACATTGTACAGTGAAATGATAAGGAAAGTATCTCAGCAATCCATAAAAAATATAATGTGAAAAATGTTTTCCAGAAAAAAATTATGGTGGAAAGGAAAATCATTGTCAGGATAGTGCATATCATTCTATTTTTTTTTTCATGCTTCAATACTTCTTTTACCGGTTTTTAGTTATGACCAAAAAACAAACGGATCGGAAAACTTTGCAATTCGGTTCAACTTCTATGATTTTTACGAAATTCACATACTATGAAAATCCATAGGGTGGGTGAGCCAGTAGTTGAGGTACTAAGCCAATTTATCAATTCAAAAATAAATATACGATGTGCACACAATTGTTATACGTCAATCTATAACTTTCAACCTCTATTTTGATAGAAAAATATTACATTGTATTAAAATTGCATAACATTTTAGAAAGATCGTCCTCCATTAATAGGAACACTGTTCCAGTAGTTGTGGTAGTTGATAACTTTGGTTCCTATAATAGTGGAATGCGTTGGTTTCTTATGGATTCCACTATTATAGGAACACTATCGCAACTATAGGCGCAAGGGAGTGAAATACTTAGGGAAAATTAATTATTTTCCGTCACTTTTGGGCATATTTTAAGTTTGAAATATGCAAATAAAGGGTGATACGGTCAAAATTTGGTCAATATCAACTTGACGTATTTCTTTCAATTTTGCATTTAAAAAACCTGAACACCCCTCATTTTGAAGGTGTGTGTGTGTAGAATGTTGCTCCTATTTTGATTTTGGAATTCACTCTTCAGTTGTCAAAATGCCGTCCAAGCAAGAAGAGCAGCGTATCAAAATTTTGCTCGCGCATCGCGAAAATCCGAGCTACTCGCACGCAAAGTTGGCAAAATCGCTAAAAGTTGCCAAATCAACCGTTACAAATGTAATTAAAGTGTTTGGGGAACGTTTGTCGACAGCCAGGAAGTCTGGATCGGGGGGAAATCGAAAACCGGAAGCCGCTGAGACGACAAAGAGAGTTGCCGGTAGTTTCAAGCGAAACCCTAACCTCTCTCTCCGAGATGCCGCAAATAAGCTGGGTGTATCGTCTACAACCGTGCATCGAGCCAAAAAACGAGCCGGACTATCGACTTACAATAAGGTAGTGACTCCAAATCGCGATGATAAACAAAATACGACGGCCAAAGCGCGATCCCGGAGGCTGTACACGACGATGCTGACGAAGTTTGACTGCGTGGTAATGGACGACGAAACCTACGTCAAAGCCGACTACAAGCAGCTTCCGGGACAGGAGTTTTATACGGCAAAAGAAAGGGGAAAGGTAGCAGATGTTTTCAAGCACATGAAACTGTCAAAGTTCGCAAAGAAATATCTGGTTTGGCAAGCCATCTGTACCTGTGGCTTGAAAAGCAGCATTTTCATAGCTTCCGGGACTGTCAACCAAGAAATTTACGTGAAAGAGTGTTTGAATAAACGTCTGCTGCCTTTCCTGAAGAAACACGGTTGTTCCGTACTGTTTTGGCCGGATTTGGCATCTTGCCATTACGGTAAAAAGGCCATGGAGTGGTACGCCGCCAACAACGTGCAGGTGGTTCCCAAGGACAAGAACCCTCCCAACACGCCAGAGCTCCACCCAATTGAGAAATACTGGACTATTGTCAAGCGGAACCTAAAGAAGACCAAAAAACTGCTAAGGGCGAGCAGCAGTTCAAGGCAAACTGGCTTTCTGCGGCGAAGAAGGTGGACAAGGTGGCTGTACAAAATCTGATGGCAGGGGTCAAGCGTAAGGCCCGGCAATTCGGATTTGGAAAAGCGGAAGCCTAACTGAATATTTTTCCTGAATTTTATACTAATTGAACTTGAAAAAGAAATTTAATTTGATTTTTTAAATAAACGATTTCACCGATTTACACGCGTTTTCCCTTAACCAAATTTTGACCGTATCACCCTTTATCCTGACAAATGGTTTTCCAGATTGCCCTTGCGATTTTACTCCACCGTAAATATTTTCGAGGAACAAATTATTCAGATTTCATTTTTATGGATTGCTGAGATAATTTACTTATCATTTCACTATGCTGCGTTCTATCTACGATGCTTGCTTCCTTAATTATGAATTTTCAAAGTTCGTGTGATGTCCGGGAAAATCTGAAAACTTCAACTGAAATTTTCAGGGAAATCAACCACCCCAATTTTTTTGAAATTTTGTTTTCGTTCATATAACCATAAACTCTACCGGTGGGTATTCATAAAATTTTCAGATCTATTTTGTCCGATGATAAAAAAAATCCGGGAATGAAAAAGCTGTACTGCCTAAGAAAGTTCTCCATTAACAACTGTGGAAGTGCTCAAAGAGCACTAAGTTGAGAGCCGACGTAAAGTCCCTGTAGGGACGTAATAAAGCCAAAAAATAAAAAGATCGACGAAATTTGTCAAGACCGCAGGGCCAAACCTTTTTCTAATATTCTATAAAAGCACTTTTTAAGTGCACTTATTGTACCAAAGTTTGTCTCACTGGTCTATTCTCTCAACGTTGTCCAAACCCAAGTCCTTTTTTGTGATTCGTAGCAATTTTTCCATCAACCATCTGGCCAGAGAGATTCAGAACACTTGCTCGTCAATTGCATCCCTTTGTATCTTTTCTTTGATCCCTTCCCAATCTGTTTTACATTGTAGTCCGTAACTTCGAATTAGCGGCGAGTAACTGCCCCCTTCAATTAACATTTTTTTTAAAGAAACACTATAAAACGCATAATGAATTACGACTCCACAAAGCTATTGCAATTGAGCCTTTATAAATAAAATAATTATAAATAAATAATTTGCATAAAAGTATGCCTTAAAGATCCATCTTGAGGACTAATGTGAAAAATCAAGGATGGTTATGTGAAAGGTATTAAATTTTCAAACTTCGATTTTTTTTTTAAATTCTAGCCTAAGAGGACTACGAGAGATGTTAAAGATTTCAAACATTGAAAAACTTTCAAGGATCTTCTCAGATATGAATTTTTTTTTCAGAATTCTGGATCTTTGAACAATTTTCAAAGTCGCGGACAGACAACAACGTTCAACATCATGGACTTGAATAAAGATTATGGATCCTGGATGTGTAAAAAAAACTACATTTATCCATATACTAGCAGAGTGTGCCCGGCCTTGCTCGGGATTCAATATTAGCTTGAGTGTAGGGCCTCATAGCCTAGTCAGTAAAGGCACGGTATTACCAAGCCGGAGGCGGCGGGTTCGATTCCCAGTCCGGTCGAGGGAATCTTTCGGGTTGGAAATTTTCTCGACTTCCCTGGGCATAGAGTATCATTGTGCTTGCCACACAATATACAAATTCATGCATTGGTATTGGCATCGAAAGCTCTCAATTAATAACTGTGGAAGTGCATTTAGAAAACTAAGTTGAGAGCACGCAATAAGCTAATATGCGCTAAGCAATAAGCTTGAAATGCGAACAAGAAGAAGAAGTTGAGTTTGAGTGCCGATTTAAAAAAAAATCATGCTATATTGTACGTAGCCCCCTCCCCCTCGTATCTAAGGGGCTACCCCCTATGACCATCTCCTTATAGCAAGGAATACGTATGCCAAGTTTGGTGGAAAACGGTCCAGGCGTTCCAGAGTTATGCTGGAACATACATGCTCACAAACATTGACTTGTATATACATACCAGAGAGGAGAGGGGTCTCGAATCACCATAGAATCATTTCTTGTCTTCATAAACCTCAACATGCCACATTTGGTTCCATTTGCTTGATTAGTTCTCGAGTTATTCAGAAATTTCTGTTTCATTGTATGGGAGCCCCCCCCCCACACTTTACGAAAGGGGTAGGGGTCTCGACGCATCATAAGAAACTTTCCCGGCCCCAAAAACCCCTGCATACAAATTTTCACGCCGATCGGTTCAGTAGTTTCCGAGTCTTTAAAGGTCAGAAATTCATTTTTATATATTTACTAGCTGAGTGTGCCCGGCTTAATTGTACGTAGCCCCCCCCCCCCCCCCCCTAGCGAATGGGTTACCCCTATAACCTCCACATGCCAAATTTGGTTCCATTTTCTTGATTAGTTCTCGAGTTATGCAGAAATTTATGTATCATTTGTATGGGAGCCCCCCCCCCCCCCCCCTTACAAAAGAGGGAGAGGTTTCGAACCATCATAAGAACCTGCCCTGCCCCAAAAAACCCTGCATACAAATTTTCACGCCGATCGGTTCAGTAGTTTCCGAGTCTATAAGGGTCAGACAGACAGGCAAACAGAAATTCATTTTTATATACCTAGATAGTGAGATCTGCCCTGATGATAAATACTTCTGTTCACAAACAGGGAGAGTGATCAGAGTTCTTATAAGAAATGTCAATAAGGTACCATCCTCTGTTTCACGCTTTTTCCCATACCTATTGCACGTATTGTTACAAATTCCTGAACCCCTCAAGACTGGACATATTTGAATCGCTCCTTATTGGCAGAGTCTGTATGAAGTTTGATTAATTTAGGTAAAACGCAAGATTTTAAACTTTTTTCCTAGTAGACGGATTTTAGTAAAATTAGTGGCATATGGCCAGGTCTCTACTTTTGCGAAGCTTTGAAATGAACTCGATTTTTTTTTCTTTCGTGAAACTTGTTTAACGCATCATATCTATAATGCCTAGCAAGCCTACACGGATAGAAATCTCCTTATACCATTTGGCAAATTTCTAAAGCTGATTATTCATAAAATGTATAAGTCAACTAATAAGCAGACGCATTGCAAACAGTTAATGAAGATCATATTTATGTCAAATGAAATGTATAAGCCGTCACAAATACCTTTTATGCATTCTTATAGGACCTATGTGATTTATCTTATGGAATGTATAAGGCTCATCTTTTGGCAAAAATGTATAAGTGAAAAACCCATGAATAAAATAATTGATTTTCGTTTCGTGTATCAGCGAATATGAAAAAGAAGCACGCTTAGAAAGAAAAGCTGGCTGTGGATTTTACCGTGCTTGCTTTGCTCACCCCTTTGAATGAAAGTAACGACGATTTTCGATTTGAAACAAAGCCTCAATTTGGCTTTCAATTTCTTTCACCCACACTCTGTCACTGCTCTTTCAATTTATTTAATATGCGTTATGTCCCGGTTTCGTTACTTTTTTTTAAATAAATATGTGGATGGAAGATAAATTAAATGTGTTACGTGTTATCTTCTAGTTTTTTTTCACATGAGAGAAATGCTTTAAATATATATTTTCATTTTCGGTCATATACCTACGTCATGAAACTTCGGATGATGTGATTCATGAAAGACGAACAGATCGAAGCTGTCCGCATCACCGAAGCTTGAAAAGAGACGAATGAAGCGACGGGAGAGCGAGAGACAAACGATTGAAAATTTGTTTATAGACGCCGACTGAGGTGCTAGAATGATGTGAAGCTGCTCGACTTCCACAGGAAAATAAAGCTGGCTGTCTCTACGTCGCATCGATTTTGTCGATTGAAGCTGATATTGTAATGTCCTGATTATGACTATAAATGAGCGAAATTTCCCTGAACCTAAATCATGGTATGAAATCGTTCATTTGAAAGAAATCTGATTTCAAATTCGAATTAAGTGACCCTAAATTAAATAAGTAATTTCGCTGAACACAGCAACATAATGAATGTAGATTGCTTTACTAAGACTCCTGAGTTTCTCCTAAGTTTTGTCAAACATTGGATCTTTTTTTTCAGATGGAGATCACAGAGTTTTGTTGAAGATCTTAAAAACAAGGATTGAAATTTTGAGATCTGCCAAAACTCAATAAACTTAAAGATTTAAAGTTCTTCGATCATCAGATAGTTTCAGTATTTTCTTGGAAATCACACAACATTGATGATGTTACTTATTTTATAATGAAATTAAAGTTAGGCAGCTATTTTCAGGTTTTGTTTGAGCTAGTTTGTTTAGATGAAACCATATGGCGATGAATAATGATCATTGATCAAAATAACTCTCAGACTGAGGCTCCTGAGTACCCTAAGAGGTTTGAAGAATACAAAACAAAAATCCTATTTAAAAATGAAAAAAAAAGGTTTTATCCCGCTGTTACAAAGAGTGTACAAATACTAACAATAATCACAAGGCATGCAACAGTAAACTGAAGGATTACATTTTTTAAACAACTATGTTTAGATAGCACAAAATACAACTTAGTTGGAGAAAATGTTCCAACGCAACGAAACGATAAATTCTATAAACATAGAAAGTTCAGAAAACGGCTCATCGAGATAGCAGAGACTTAACTCCGTCAGAAAACGGAAGTAGGAAAGTAGACCAAGAGAGAAGGAAAGAAATGAAGAATTGAATTGATCTGACGCTTCATTACCTATTTCTAATCTACGATATTTGCTAAGGCTCTGAGAGTATTTTCTTTTACTTTTTTTGCGATTGATATTGTTAGGTGGTTGTGGTGGTGGATGGTGGTTAGTAATCGTAATTGTATCATTAGTCATAACGATATCATTCGTACCGTTGGCAAACTGTTTGGCGGATCCGTTCAGCGGGAGCTCGGGGAACGACACGTGATTTTGCTGTTTGCCGTCCTTTGAAATGGAGAAAAGATCGTTACACCAGCGGCCCATTGTTCCGATGAAGAGATATTCGTCTTACCTTGACACGCTTACTTCGCTTGTGTTTCTTCTCACTGATCATCCGACGGATGTTCATCTGCATCTTGTAGTTAACCTGCTGAAAGTCGCGAGAAGATCCATTATTAAAATATCAAAAACAGTAGTTCCTCGCAATTACCTGAGTTGACAAGTCTCGGTCGTCCACTGCATGGCGACTGTAGCTCAGTCTTCGTGTCTGCAAATAGGTACCAAAACAAATCGTATTAGCGGGCACGATAACGGACATCAGTCAGTGATTGATTGACGGAGGATTTGGAAATCACGATAAGCTAAGATTAAATCGTCCATTTATTGCGGTCATTCAATCAATCTATCGCTACTCGAAATTTAGGTTAAATTTTGAACTGTTTCAAACATAAAGCCAAAACAAAATGACAAACACAATAACTGGTATCTCTGACATAAACAGATGTTCCTGTCGCAATTATTTAGTAAGCCCAGTGCGATGGAAAAATACGACTCAGTCCCCTTGCTGATTTTGGGATGATAATAGGATGTGTGCGTGTTATTTTTAGGCAGTGCTAATCTATCGTCATTCGTATGAAAGAATCAACTACAACAGCAGCTATAGGTACAGGGTCTAGTTTAGAGCAGTGCAACCAGACGCTAAAGATAGGAAGTTTCCGCTTCTATCATAACAGGATGTGCATGCAATCTACCGTGACTTTATTGTTCTCGTCGATTAGACGAGGCTGTTCCATAACAAAATGGTCTAAATTTGGTAACAGGTGAATTGCGTGAACAAAATAACACTACGGGTGATAGTTGAATGATTCTCTAAATGATCGAGGATTTGATCCACACAAATTTATAGATTTAGTTGGCTTTGGCATTTCAACTTTTAAAGGTGAATTTGCAGTAAGTCTTTCTCAGGAATTGAGACAATAATAGAAGACTTAAAGAAAATCTTAAGACCTTAAAATGAACACTAAGAGGGGAATTCGTAAAATGGTTGCTAGTAGCCAAACGTATCATCTTAGGGAAGAATCGGTTAAATTAATGCCAACATGTAATATGAATCACCCAGCTTTGCTGTGATTGATGTCCAGGATTGATGAGGACATTTTCTAAAATTAAGTGTACATGGTGCTTTCAACAATGCTTAGTATAGGCTTAGTAGAGCGATGCATAATTTAATATTATCGCTCCGTAATGCTTAAACGGTTTCAAATCAGGTCCTGATCTTCATCCCACAATTTGAACTTATTAAGTTAAAAACTGACTGTGTACCAACAGTAGTTTAGAGCAAGCCACCTTCAATCTGATTGATACCCCTTGTTCTCTGCGCAAATCTTCGTCTTGTTTCAGTCAGGTTTGCTACCAAGAACTATTTTCATTGGGTCGTTATCCGACATTGTTACAATGTGCCCAGCCCACCGTAGTCACCCAATTTTCGCATTCGATCTAAAAAAAAAAATCAACAATTACCGAGCTAAATCCAATCTGTTCAAAATTGGTTTAAAAGTTTTAAAAGTGAGACCAAACCAGAAACGATTCAGGAAATTCCTAATTGAGATAACATTTTTCTAACTGAGTCTAAACCTTTCTGTTATGTTATTCAATCCTTCTTAAAGTTGTCAAACCTTTCCTGAAGTGATCCAACATATCCCGAACCTAAGCTTTAAAGAATTGGTTTCGCATTTTCTGGAGTGAGGCCACATTAGCTGATTCAATTTTTTTCCTGAATGAATCCAAGGTTTCCTGCATTGATTGAACTTTTTCCGAACTGAATCAAAACTTTGACCAAACGGGTTTGAAATTTTCCTAAGTGAGCTCCAAATTTTTGTTAACTGCTGTGGCATTTGGCAAGGACACAATCTTGTTTAAGTCTACACAAGTTTTCCGAAGTGAACCGACACTTTTTTGAGATTAAATTTTACAAACGGAGTCCAATTTTTTCGGAAGTGGTTCAATACCTTCCTTAGGGAGTCCAAACATTTCTGTTGAGTGATTGAATTATATTTAATGTTAGTCTGAGCTTTCCTGAAGTGATTTAACTAACTTTTAACATAGATTTCGCTCTCCTAGACGCCTTCCTCGCTCTTGTGAGATTCATATCCTTAGAAAATTAGGCTGAGATTTTAAAGACTGGATCTTCATGTGTTCATACTTGATGGTAGATTTTTTTAAGTAAGCACAATTGTTGAGAAAACTGGGTTTACATCCACAAAAGTACGTATTTTTATAGAAATTTGGGTTTCTTGATCAGCCAAGTTGGATTTTCGCTCCGTCATTTGAAAAACAGGCTTGGATTTTATAGAATAGACCTTTGTGAGTTCATACGTGATGGTATATTTTTTTGAAGCCAGGTTGGGTTTCAGGTCTACCGTTGGAAATTTGTGATTTGATTTTATAGAATAGAACTTGCTGAATCCGTACGTGAAGGGCCAACCTGGTTAATATCCACAAAAGTAGGTATTTTCAAAGAAATTTGATTTTTCTGTTTTGCCGAACTGGCTTGTATTTAATAGAAATAGAACTTGCTGAGTCCATACGTGAGGGTCGAATTTCTCGATTTATGAGAAAACAGGGATTAAATTCACAAAGGTACGTATTTTCATAGAAACTTTGATTTTCTGTTCTGCCAAGTTGAATTTTGGCTCCGATATTTGAAAAATAGACTTGGATTTTAAAGAATGGACCTTGTTGAATCCATACTTCTGGTTTTTTTTTTAATTTTTGTGAAAACCGAATTTAAATTCACAAAAATACTTATTTTGATGGAAGTGTGGGTTTCCTATTCAGCCAAGTTGGATTTTGGCTCCGTCCTTTGAAAAATAGGCATAGATTTTAAAGGCTGGACCTTACTCCATACGTGATGGTAGACTTTTTGAAGCATGCACAATTTTTTAGAAAACTGGGTTTAAATCCTGAAAAGTACATATTTTTATAGAAATTTGTGTTTCCTGTTCAGCCAAGTTGAATTTCGGCGTCTTCCTTTGAAAATTGTCGTGGATTTTGAAGAATTGCTGAATCATAGAAATTTGGTTTTTCGGTTCTGCCAAATTGCATTTCGGCTCATATCTTTACAAAATAAGCTTGTATTTTATTGAATGGTCCTTGCTGAATCCATATGTGAAGGTTGATCAGGGTTTGTAATTTGAAAAGTATATTTTTAGAAATTTGGTTAAAAAAAATGGTCCTTTGAAAGTTATGGTCCTTGTTGAATTCATACGTGATGATTACTTTTTTAAGCACACACAAAGCCAGGTTTAAATTGACAAAAGTACGAATTTTTGTTAAAATTTGGATTTTATATTCAGCCAACATGGATTTTGGTTCCTTCCTCTGAATATTAGGCTTGGATTTAGTTGAATAGACCTTCTTGAATCCATACGTCTAGTTAATTTTTGTGAAGCACGCGCAATTGTTGAGAAAAGTAAGTTTAAATTAATTCACAAAGTAGGTATTTTCATAACAATTTGGGTTTCCTGTTCTGCCATGTAATATTTGAATAAGGAGGAACTAATGAAAATAGAACGTTTTTTTTAATAAGAACTATTACGTTGGTGATTTTCCGCTTAATGGTTTACCCGGAATTTATCAAAACCCAAAAATCTTGTTGATAACCCGAGTGTTGCACATAATAAAGTCAACATTTTTGACTTTTGTTATGCATTATTGTCAAAACTCACGGCTTCAAAGAAGTAATATAATGTAAACGCTTGAAATATACGGTTTAGATGTGATGTAAAACGAATTTTTAATGTTTTGTTTTGTTTATTTTATATTCCCCCCACCCTTGACTGGTGCGAGCATCAAGTGACATAAGAAAAACTTGTGATTCATTCCGGCCTTATTTGGTTCTTATTAAAGTAAACATACTGTAGTTTTTTTTGATATCTTATCTTTAATATTAATTTAAAGTTTCACTAATGGAATACTACATAAAAAAATAGTTTTACCTAGAGGAAAAAAAAATCAATTTGTATTGAAAAAAAATCCCACAGCGAGTAAAGTGAGCACTCTTTTCCATTTCCATTGACCTGCACTCGCGAACACCATACCATAAATTATAGTAAATTATAGTATGAAAACTAAAATATGTACATAGAAACGAAATAATAGGTTACTTCTACTGCATTTTAAATCAATATCAAGAAAATGCACGAGAAGTTCACTAAACAACTCAACACATCACTATTTATGTTTAAAAAAATAGATTGATTAACACTTTGTTCAATGAAAAATGTTACTTTCAAGTGAAGGACAACAATGGAACCCTATGGTTTGAATGTGTGAAAAATGATATTAAATGCGTTTGTAAAGCTACCATTGGAGTCTCATAATGGAATGCTATCAAGATTTCTTCACCAAGCAACCAATTTTACCTCGGTGATCAATTTGGCCCTTGATCACCGTATTAACATTTAATTTTTTTTTTTGTGGCGAAATGTAGATTCCATAACTTTATTTTATTTTCTTCTGATTTTTTTTCAAACGCATTATTTTTTTTTTCAACTCAAGATGATAGGAAGAAAAGTTCAAACTTCGAAAGCAAATAATATGGCCCCCCAGCACTGCCGTTATTATGGTTGTCTTGCCATGTTTTATGGAACGAAATTCAAAAATTACAAAGAATTCGTACATGAAATTATATCAACGCATATGCTGCATGCTTCGTATATTTTTCATTAAATCAAAATTGATCATTCCTCGCCGATAGCTTGAAGTAGCCGGACGTAGTTTGTTCGTGTCTCCGTTGCGGGTATTGGTTTCGTAGCCGGTGGAGTTTTTTTTTCCATCATAGTGGTTTTTTTATATCGCGCGTTTTACCTACCGTGGACGAAGTTCAGTGCCCAAGGCAATCGCAGTCAGCAGAGGAAGCAGCCACCTTTAGCGACGCTATAGGTGGACTATCATCTCACCGTCATCATCTCATCACCACTCCAAAGCAGCAAGCAACAAAAACAAAGGAGCAAACGGAGTGGCTGCACCAACTCACACAGCCGGCACCGGCCGGTGTTAAGTATTATATACAATAGTCTTCTCTAGCCCATTGCCGCGCTTTTGTTATTTAATTTTGCGCGTGGCTTTGCCCTCTCCCCTGATAGGGTTGTGAGGGCTATAGTGGTGCAACTTCTTGCAACTAATAAAGTTTTTTTTTTTTGATAATTTTGTTATTGTTTTGTTTGGTTGTTCATACACTTGGCAACAAAATATTAACAACTAGTAGTTAAGTAGTAGCTAAGTAGTTTGCGCAACACTTATGGCGTCTTCGGATACCTACATTGCGCGAGCTAGATACCATCAACCGTCTTCGAAAGGACCATGGGTTGTCTTTTTTCGGCCTAAAAATAAACCTTTGAAAACTCTCGACATTTAGAGAGACTTGCCGCGTAAGTATCCGGGAATCTTGGTACATAAAGAGAGATTCAATAAACTGCGTGTAGAAGCACCGACTTATGATGTGGCAAATAAAATTGCTGAACATGAGCTGTTTAGTGTTGAGTACAACATCTACATCCCTTCTCAAGATGTGGAGATAGAAGGTGTGGTCTCTGAGTGTCGCGGACTTAAAACGAGCATCGGGTTGCTTCAAAAACTCGAAAATCGGAGATCAGGTACAGATACTGGATGTCAGGCAACTGCATTCAGTATCTTTGCAAGATGGCAAAAAAGTTTATCAGCATTCAGACTCGTTTCGGGTGACTTTCGCTGGTTCAGTTCTCCCAAACTTTGTTAAAGTTGATGGTGCGAGGATTCTTGCCACAAAGAATCGGTAAAATGCGCATATTGTGGCGAGAATCCTCACCCCTTGCAGGAGTGCCCGATGTACAAACAGCACTCCGACAAAGTGCAGCGTTCAATCTCTGGACGCTCCAAGCAGTCATATGCACAAATGGTGAAGGCTGCATCAGCCGTCCAAGATGAAAATCAATTTTCGATTTTGTCAGCTGAAGAATCGGACTCTGACTCATCCGATGAGGGTGACTCTACGGTGGTACACGCACCTTTAAAAAAGAACGGATCCTCAAAACGAAAATGCTCCTCCCCGAAAGTGCGCCGTAAGAAAACTAAAGTCACTCCCAGAGGATTGCAAAATTCCCAGGGTAAAATGAAAAAATTAAATCGAAGGCTCCTACTGCTCCACTTCCTGGCTGCAGTAAGGATTTTCCGCCATTACCCAACAAAGATAAGAAAAACAAAAAAGCTGCTCCTCAAACTTCTCAAAAGAAATCCAAGTCCGAACGAGGTTTGTTAGCTTTTTCGGTCATTGTGGAATTCATATTAAATATGTTCAACATACAAGACCCTCTTAGAAGCTTAGTTTCTGCCTTGCTTCCAACATTAGAATCATATCTTAAGCAATTGACTGTTTCATGGCCCCTCCTTGCATCAATCATATCTTTCGATGGATAATTCGTCGAACGAGGTTGAAGATATGATCACTGTGCTACAGTGGAACTGCCGTAGTCTAGTGCCTAAACTAGACTCGTTCAAATTTTTACTTCACAATTCTGATTGTGATATATTTGCTCTCTGTGAAACATGGCTTTCTTCCGATAAAGAACTCAACTTCCCCGATTTTAACATTATACGCCTGGATAGAGACGATTCTTATGGAGGAGTACTTTTAGGGATCAAAAAGTGCTACCCTTTCTACAAAATTTCCCTTCCTGCTCTATCCGGCGTCGAAATCGTCGCTTGCCAAATAAATGTGAAGAACAAAGACCTTTGTATAGTTTCAGTTTATGTTCCACCAAGAACCTCCATTAGCCGTAGCCAACTCTGGAATCTAGTTTCGATTCTTCCATCCCCAGTATTAATTCTGGGTGATATGAACTCCCATAGTACTGGGTCGGGCGATCTCTATGATGACAATAGAGCGGCTATTTTTTACGATTTATGCGACGATTTCAACTTGACTATTATAAACACTGGTGAAGCGACACGTATAGCAAAACCTTCGGCTCGAGAAAGCCGACTCGACTTATCTTTGTGTTCAAGATCGCTATCATTGGATTGTCTGTGGAAGGTTGTCAATGATCCCCATGGTAGCGATCATTTGCCAATCATCATTTCAATTAAGTGTGCCGCTCACTCTGCAGAACCATCTCGAGTTCCATTTGATCTTACAAGGAACATAGATTGGCATAAATATGCAACGGCGGTGACAATCGGTGCCGAATCAATATACGCTTCCACCATTGGATGAATATCGATTCCTCGCCGATTTGATTTACAAAAGTTCACTGGAAGCTCAAAAAAGAAAAGTTCCAAGTGCGCCCTTCAAAAGGAGACCAGCCACACCTGGATGGGACGAAGAATGCACAAAATTGTATGTAGAAAAATCTGATGCTTTCAAAGCTTTTCGTAGACACAAAACTTCCACATATTTCGAGGAATATTCAAAGCTTGAGACAAAGCTGAAACAATTAGTCAAAGAAAGAAAACGCGGTTATTGGCGCAATTTCGTCGAGGGACTCTCACGAGAAACCTCAATGAACACCTTGCGGAGGGTGGCTCGCAACATGCGTAACCGCTCATCTTCTAATGAGAGTGAAGAATACTCCAACCGATGGATATTCGATTTCGCTAAAAAGGTCTGTCCGGACTCAGTTCCAGCACAACACATTCTTCGAGAAGCGTCTCCGAGCGGCGGCTCTCTGGATAGACCATTCACAATGCTGGAATCTTCTATGGCTCTTCTTTCATCGAACAACTCCTCACCGGGAAGGGATATGATTAAATTCAATCTTCTGAAAAATCTTCCAGATATCGCTAAAAGACGCTTGCTAGAATTATTCAATTCTTTACTAGAAAACAACATTGTACCGCCTGAATGGAGACAGGTCAAAGTAATAGCCATTAAAAAACCTGGCAAACCAGCGTCTGACCATAACTCATACCGCCCGATTGCTTTGCTTTCGTGCATTAGAAAATTGTTCGAGAAAATGATCCTTCGGAGACTCGATCAGTGGGTCGAAACAAATAACTTGCTATCAAATACACAGTTTGGATTCCGCAAGAGCAAAGGAACAAACGATTGTCTAGCGCTGCTTTCCACAGATATTCAACTGGCCTTTGCGCACAAGGAGCAATTATCTTCAATATTCTTGGACATTAAGGGGGCTTTTGATTAAGTTTCCATTGAAATACTGTCAGACGAAATGTGGACTTTCTGGAATTTTAAATAATTTCTTGTACAATTTGTTGTCAGAAAAGCAAATGAACTTTTCCCTTGGACAACTGACAACTTCCAGAATTAGCTAGATGGGCCTGCCCCAAGGCTCATGTCTCAGCCCTCTTCTTTATAACTTTTATGTCAAAGATATCGACAACTGTTTGGCAGAACAACGCACGCTTAGACAACTTGCAGATGACGGTGTGGTTTCCGTAAGAGGTCCACATGCCGTGGACTTGCAAGGACCATTGCAAAGTTCCTTAGATAACTTGTCTTCTTGGGCTAGGAATCTAGGGATCGAATTCTCGCCGCAGAAAACTGAACTGGTAGTGTTTACTCGAAAGCGGTACCCAGCCCAAATGTATCTTAATCTTTTGGGCAGAAACATTACTCAATCATTGTCTTTCAAGTACCTTGGGGTCTGGTTTGATTCAAAGTGCACTTGGAATACCCATATTACGTATTTGAAGCAAAAATGTCAGCAGAGGATCAACTTTCTCCGTTCAATTTGCGGCACATGGTGGGGTGCTCATCCGGGAGACCTCATAACGCTTTATAAAACAACAATTCTCTCTGTTCTAGAGTACGGCTCTTTCTGCTTTCTCTCGGCAAGAAAATGTCACCTAATAAAATTGGAACGAATTCAATATCGTTGTCTGCGTATTGCTCTTGGCTGTATGCACTCAACGCATAACATGAGTCTCGAGGTTCTGGCAGGAGTAACACTCCTCCAGAACCGTTTCTGGGAGCTCTCTCTCAGAATACTAATCAAGTGCGGAGTGACCAACACACTTATAATTGCAAATTTTGAAAAAATTCTTGGGCTGAACACACAATCTCGATTTATGAGGATCTACCACCACTACATATCGTCGGATATGTGTCTTCCTTGTTATACACCAGACCATGCTCACTTCACCAATCGCAGTTCCTCAATTCAATATGATCTGTCCATGAAACAAGTGATTAACGGGATTCCATATCAACTTCGAACTATTATTACCCCGCGTATTTTTACTGAAAAGTACCAACACGTCAATTGCGTAAACAGATATTTTACAGACGGGTCTCGTCTCAGTGGATCCACTAGCTTCGGTGTCTTCAATGAAAACTCAACTTCGCATTGGGGATGATTTCCAACATGCCCGCAGACCATTACTTCATCTTTTCGGATAGTCTCAGTTCTATTGAGGCTATTCGGTCGATGAAACCAAGTAGGCACTCATCTTATTTCCTTTCAAAGGTAAGGGAGCAGATGAGTGTGCTGGTCGAAAGATCATATATGATTACCTTTGTATAGGTCCCCTCACATTGCTTAATCCCAGGCAATGAGAAGGCGGACTCTCTCGCAAAGGTGGGCGCGCAGGAAGGCGAATTTAATGACAGGCAAATTTCACACGATGAACTTTACCATTTAGTGCGTCAGAGTACCCTTTCGAGTTGGCAAACCGATTGGGACAATGGAAATCTTGGACGGTGGTTACATTCAATTATTCCTAATGTTTCTTCGAGAGCGTGGTTTAAAGGATTGGGCTTAAGTCGTGACTTTATTCGCGTGATGAGTAGACTTATGTCCAACCACTACTCGCTAGATGCGCATCTCAATAGAATAAACCTCGTGGACAGCAACATATGTCGGTGTGGAAACGGTTACGACGACATCGATCACGCAGTTTGGCAATATACGGATAATGACGCCGCCAGAGAGCGACTTTTGAATACCCTCGAGGCCCAAGGGTTGTCTATATTCCTATCAGAGACGTGTTGGGTACCCGCGATCTCTGCTATAGGCAGTCGATTTATGTGTTTCTGCAAATGTCTAGTATGAGAATTTAATTCGTTTGTCGTTTGTATCTCTTTATTAGTTTTTGTTTGTCTTGTCCCCCGTCTCGATGAATCTCATCGTCGTCCACTGGTCACCATATCTGGTCGAGCTCCAGACGCATCTAGAACCACACTACCGTTCATACTGGCGACATCACTCTGATGAGACAACGAAACCCTACCCCAAGCTCCTCCTCTTTTCCTATCCTTGGACAATGTACCCCTCTAACCTCGAGTAAGCCACGAGTATTCGGCCCAACTCCTACTAGATATAGAATTAAGTGAATTTTGTTACAAACAAAGAACAATGAATTATCGGCTCCGTAAAGCTAACGCGATTGAGCCTAACAAATAAACGAACTAGATAAAAAAAATCAAAATTGATGAACATTCATGCGAACAACAAAGCACTATGCGTTGATGTCCGAAGACATTTGCGGAGTTATCCCTTCGAAAATCAGTGGAGACGCTTGGTACACTACCCGATATTTGATGCAGAATTGGAAGACATCAAAACGATAAGGCTTCCCATAACCGTTAGCCCCAAATCCCTTTGAGCTTTGAACCAATATGATCACTATTGAATACGTCACCGTGCATGTTATAATACTTCACTAGAATTTAATTTTGACAGTTGGTATATGTACAGAAATATGTGGCGCAATGGTTGCAGCCAAATCAATCATTCGGGTAAATTCTAATCAACCATAACATCTACAAAACCATAAACCAAAGCCTTCAACGATCAACGAATAACGCAACAGTTTAATATCAGTGCAATTGTGGGATTGTTGTTAATAACGGGTTTTGATTGATTGTAGCGCACCTTATCATGCTATTCGATTAGAGAGCACCATTTGTCAGCGCAATTTGTCACATTTAAGTCAACAACGGGAACACGGGTTGAGGGGGGAAAATAGACAAAAAAGACAAAAACCAGTGCCAATTAGTTTTACGAATTTCAAACACTCTGCTTTCTGTCATTGTTGGAAGAAACTGAAACTATTACGGCATATGTACACAAAACAACTCCAAAACCAGGACACAATTGAGTGCAAAAATTAAAACATTTAACGAAACAAAATGCGGTTGCCACATTCGCTTTCCAAACGCATTTTGTTGCATTAAAAGCAGGTACGGAGCCAATCGGTTGTAGTAGAAAATATTGCGGAAACCAGGTATTACGTATAATGAAAAATATGTGTTCGTACCATGTGCGTTGAAGTCTTCGGAATTACAACACGAGATAGGTCACGGTGGGTTGAGGGTGGATGGGTTTTCGTTGTTTTTTTTTTTTCGAGGGATTGCGCGAAAGGTTTATTTTCAGCGCCAGCGATTGTGATTTTTTTCCCCCGAAGGTATGGTAATGTCGATGGGTGGCATTTGGTTGTTTGGTGGGATGTGGGGTGGTCGTATTTTAAGACCGGACGCGCATATTTCATTTTTTTTTGCATTTGGCGATGATGACAGATTGAACGAACGCGAGATGATTTATTTTATAATTGTTTTACAGATGAAAGCAATATTTTCACGAACGGTATGTTGCAGGTGATATTTTTAAGCGGGTTTTCGGTACGTGGGTTTGCGGATATATGTAAAAGGAAGAAGAGAAACACAATTATTTGATTGGATGTTAATTAATGTCAGGGTAAATTCGTGGTAATTTATTACTGTACTAAATGAAACTACCTAGATTGGCACAGAGAGTGAACTCGTAAGAGTGCACATTGTTGGTTTTACACTTTTAAATTTTGCTTTTACGTGTGGGACTGTAATGAAAATGTCAGCCGGTTTCTTGTCCAAATCGATAGATGATTCACAACATTCGGGCTTACCCTATGCGGTTTCGGTTTAACTTTCTGGATTTGTAACTGATCATAAAAAAGATAATCTTTACGTACTAAACTGATTCGGATGACGATCTTTATCTCAGGGAATTTTCCATCAGAACATTTTTGAAACCCTGCCTTGATAATTCATTCGCAATCCCTGGACTAGATGAACCGCTCACAGCACAGACGAGTAAACGCACAACTCAGGGTGTAAGAGCGGTACGAGAATCCCAGGGATCGGTGGCGATCCTGAAGAGAAATTACCGTAGCTTGCTGAATCATGCAAATAGTTTCAAGCTCCATGTTGGAATCTGGAGATAGACGTCTTCTCCGGACTACACCCGACAAAAATTGTCACCTCACGGTTGGGCCATCAGACGCTTCAGTTGTTTGAGGCACACCAGAAACATGCCAAGCTGTCAAGTTTCAATGAAACCATGGAGTTCCTAAAGTATGAATCCTACGTCCTGGAAAGGTTCTAGAGCCGTGTTCTGCCGTGGTATTCATCACCCCTTTGAATGTTCAAATATTAACAGGATTTCATTGCATCAACCATCATCCATGGTGAGAGAAAGTAACGTTTGTATTGATTGTTTACATGGTGTAGCCAAATGTGGCATTAGGCTGGAAGCCATTAGGCCGAATGGGTAATTATACAGAATTTTGAAAAGTAAAAGATGAAACTTAGAGTATTTATTGACACAATTTATAACATCCTGGAATATATAAAATGTTCCAATATCTCTGTGTGAGAAGGGAAATATGTACATACAGCATATATGCGATGGGTGGTACCGTCCCGCATATATGGAGGGAATGCTGTACATGAATTCATGAAATGCCTTTTGAAATCCCTAACTTGAATAGTTGAAGATGCTAATTTCAAATAACAGACTGTAGTGGTAATTTTTATACGATAGATGGAGTAGATGAAAGCATAGAGTTGATAGTTCCGTTAGAGTACGGCAGTGTGAAGATTGCATATAGATATTAGAATAGCGAGCTAGGACAACTTTTAAGGAAGATACAAATCGGTTTTATCATCTCTCATCTCTCTTTTTCAGAGATGAAAAAACCGATTTGTACCTTCCTTAAAAGTTGTCCTAGCTCGCTATTCTAATATCTATATGCAATCTTCACACTGCCGTACTCTAACGGAACTATCAACTCTATGCTTTCATCTACTCCATCTATCGTATAAAAATTACCACTACAGTCTTTTATTTGAAATTAGCATCTTCAACTATGTAAATCGTTGACTTCACGTAGAAGTAATACTAAAACATATAGTCAAAGTACCTAACTTGAATTTTTTTTAGAGATTAAGGATCTTGGAAAAAATATCAAAATCACACATTTAAGCATTTCCTCCAGGCCAAAAGCAAAAACCAAAATGAATTTCAGACTCAACCTTCTCCGATTTGCTTGAAACTTTACACAATTGCTCAATCATTCAGATTTGAGCTCAAATTCGGCCATTTTGAATCATAAGAACACTTCAAAATGACGTCTTAGATAATTGTAAACAAATGACAATCAAGCATGCGAAAAATCGTTTCATTTTACATTTACTACTCTCTCACACGTAAACAGCATCAGAAACAAGTAGTAGCTTGTGCAAGTCACACTGATTTCGTTCGTATTATTTTTTCTTTTCTTTTATTCCTTTATTCAACGTCGGTCTCTGTTCCGAAATCCGAAAGTGCCAACCACCGACGAACATCGATTGCCATCCATTCACGGTAATCGAATGTGCAGGAAGGCAGCTTCCACACCTGCGTAGGATATCGCACCCATTCAAACACACATGGGCCGGGACCAACGGCTTTACTTCCCTTCCGAAGGAAGTCGTGACCAGAGATTTTTATGCCTCAGAAAAACCCCACCAACCTCGGCTGGGATTGAACCCAGAACCATTCGGGTGAGAAAGCAGTCACGATTACCACTACACTACCGGCGCCGGCTTCGTTCGTATTCATTTTGCCTGTATTTTCTATGTTGAATGAATTGACCAAAACAGACAGCTGAGCGAACCATGACTGATATTAAGAGTAGTAGTGTGGATGATTCATCACCTTTTATTTTTGACATATATTGCAATCTGCTAAGTCCTCAAAACAACACAGATGTCGTATGACGAAAAGTGAACAACTACGAAAATTTCGGTCAAATGACCCATTCGGCCTAATGGTGTTTGGCCTAATGTCATTCGGCCTAATGGCATTCGACCTGATGGCATTCGGCCTAATGGCATTTGGGCTAGTGGCATTCGGCCTAATGGCGTTTGAACTAATGACGTTTGGCCAAATCTGCCTATAATTGCATATCAGTCCCATATGGGTTTTCGTCAATTTTGAGATAACAACGTAATGAAACTACGAACTTTGATCATGAAAATGTGAAAACAGCATCAAGTCAGTTGGTTCCATCAAGCAAAATAATCGCATATCAGTTCCATCCTCAAGTTAAAGTTCAGCTATTCGGAATTCCATATTTTTTGCTGATTTAACAAAACATACAAGTTTTATTGCACCTGATTTAACTTGAAAAAAATATCAATAAATTTACTATGATTTTTGAAATATTTACATGGGAATTGCACTTCGTAACTTCCACGCACATTTTTCAATGCCTACTTTTTCCATATGTGACTGATATGCGATTATAGACAGAAATGGCGTTCAGCCAAATGGAATTCGGCCTAATAACCCATCACCGTTTACATTCTGACCATAAGTCACTGAAATGCCAGTCGAAGAAGTCATACGCTTCTGCACGAGGAAACAGTGAAGTAAACTATTCTTCGCAGTAGCCACCAAAGCCACGGTTGGCCCCCAGCACAGTTGTATCAACCGGTGAAGACTCGTGTTTCTTTCAGTTACCGTGGACGCGTAATTTGTGGGCTAATCACTTCCCTTACAAGTTGTATCATTATTTATGTACGGTCCTTATATTTGAAATGACGTTTCACATTCATCTAGTGATGGTTGATTTTCATTCGAATAATCGAGTAATCGATTAACGAATCGCAAAGTAAAATATTTTTTATCGGTTGTATCATGCCGATAAGCATTAACTTCTCCATAGAATCATCACCAATCGTTTCAAACATGTGCTGCACTCTCATTGGTGGAAAAATGACAGCACAGCGAACAAAAAATAATCGATTAGTTGTTTATCGAATAATTAAAAAATGGAACATCTCTGATTTTGGTGTGATTATTTTGATAAAAAAGTGGGCAAAATTTCTTCTCTACCGAGGGGGCAGCAAACCCACAAAATTACCTTGCACCGGGGGTATTCTTTGGACGGAAGGGACCGTGAAAGAGGATCCTAAAATGGAAAGTTTTTCTTCCGACAGTTTCATCTTAGTATTCTTCTTTGGTGGTATGCTTTGATCCCATTTACTTATGACAGCCATGGTAAACGTCGTAAAGGATATTCATGGATGTCCAGTTCCATGCCACGATCTTCAAGATGGTGTTTGTAAAGTCAAGGAATATGATGAATAAAAAAATATGGCTGAAATAAGTCATATAAAAGTTTCTGAGAACGATTTGCGACAAGCGTGCTACAAGGAGTTAAATAATTCATGATCAACATAAACTCATGAAAAATGTCCAAAGGGCATAATGAACACAACTGCATTTTTAAAAGCAATTTGTTTTATGTATTTGAAAATTTGAATTTATATGAATTTGCTTCCGGTTCGTTCCGAATGGATGCCCCTTGACTCATATTTGTTGAACATTACATGTCCTATCATGAATCGATGCTAAGAAATAATGCATTTTAGTTTGGTAAGAACCAGAGCTGCCATCTCTGACATAATTCAATTTAATTCATAATTTTCTATCTTGAAACAAATCTCCGTTTTGAAACTATACTTGATTCCACTAGAGCAGTGTTGCCATCTCCCTGTAGAGCTCAGTGTTCTTCAAGTTAACCCTGTGCGGCTCCTGACTCATACTCCAATTTTATTGAACATTAGAAGTTGATATCTTCTTCTTATTCTTCTTCTTATTCATCATCCTGGCATTTCAAGCTTATTGCTTATCGCATATTAGTGTTCTATATGCACTTCCACAGTTATTAATTGAGCGCTTTCGATGCCTGTACCATTTTTGCATTAGTATAATGGTGTGGCAAGTACAATCATACTCTATGCCCAGGGAAATCGAGAAATTTTCCAACCCGAAAGATTCCTAGACCGCACCAGAAATTGCTGCACCTTTACCGACTGAGCTAAGGGAGGCCCCCGATATCTTACCGATACCAAAATATTGAGCATTATTTAATTTTAATCGACTAGTGTTGCCATTCAGAGCCGAACATACTCTCGGTACAATTTAGAATCATTGACGGGAATCCTGAATAAGCCTAGAATCATATTCTAATCTTACTGAACATTCGAAATCGGCAACACTGTACATCTCACAGTAGAATTAAGAATCAGCGATGAAAATCCTGGATATTTTACTCAAATTTTAATTTTGCAGAACATTCGATGTCGCTATCAGGGAACGATACCGAAATATTAAGCTCCATTTGATTCTACTCGAGCGATGTTGCCATCTACCTGCAAAATTGCTTGTCATTCATGGCAACTCTGGTTGGCTCTTGACTCATACTACAACTTTGCTGAATACATCACTACCTTGGAACGATACCAATTATTGAGCTACATTAGATTATACCCGAGCAGTGTTGCCATCTAACGGAATAAATATGAGTCATTCATGGCCACCATGTATGGCTCTCGACACCCACTCCTTCTTTGCTGAACATTCGAATTCGCTATCTTGAAACGAAACTGAGATATCGAGCTCTATTTGAATCTACTCGAGCAGTGTTGCCATCTACTGGTAGAATTTAGAATCAGTTACAGCAACGCTGGTTGTCTCTTCACTCATTCTTTAACTTTGCTGAACATTCGAATTCGCTATCTTAAAACGATACTGAGAGATTGATCATCATTTGATTCTGCTCGAACAGTGTTGCCATCTACTGGTAGAATGTAGAATCATTTACGGAAACCCTGTATGGCCGTTGACTCATACTCCAACTTTGCTGAACATGCTGACTGTATCGTGAAATAATACCGCTAAATAAGCTCCTTTCAGTGCTGCCATCTAATGACTGATACAAAATTTGAAATTTTGGCTCCACAGTGCTCAAACTGATTCAAACTGGGTCCTGATTAGCCTCCAAATATTTGAACTCATTTAGTAACAAGCGGACTTACCACAAACCATTTGAAGTTTATATGGATATTACTAGGGGAAAGCCAATTTTTTGTTCATATCTATCTAAGGCCGCTGGCATGCAGCGAACAGGCGCGCGAAGCGTGAAATCGAATGTAAGGAATAATATCAATAATAGTAATTCTTTTCTATAGAACGCTAAGTGCGGCTCTTCGCTTTCAGCATGGCAGCGGCCTAACAGTTAAACATACCGGTCTGCGTTTTAAAATAATAACTATACTTATAGGAATTTTTCTTAGCCACAATTTTGTTGAAGACCACTTTTCGATAAAATGTAAAGAACAAAAGGATTCAAGTTACTGATTCCTTATGATTATGTTCAATCAATTGTAAAGGCAACAATGGTGTTTCTGGCGCGTAGAATAGAGCACTAAAGTCATGGCTACTATGTCACTCTGCAGAATACAGTTTTGCCCACAGAACAGCTGCTTGATCATGCCATAAGATTATCAATCTCTTAAACAATTAATAATAACTTAATTTGACGTTTGGCTGAGAAACGATATTGTGCAAAATTGTACCTTAGAAAATTTCCCATAAAAATAGTTATAGAAATTTTCAACAGTGAAATATGGAAAATTGTTAGAAGACAATGAACAAAAATTTTGGTTTTCCCATAGTAATTTCCATATAAACTTCAAATGGTTTGTGCAGTCAGTTTTTTACCAAATGAGTTCAAATTTTGGGAGGCTATTAAGGATCCGATTTTAAGCTGTTTGAGCATTGTGGAGCGAAACTGTCAAATTTTGCATTAGTCTAGTGTGGGAGAGGCCTTGAGCCATATTCCAATTTGAATCGATAATTCGGTATCTACTCCTTTTATTTCACGAAAAGTTCCTTTCACTAGTTTGGTCGCTTATGATTAGTTACAATTCCAGAAAATTCTCCTGAATCCGAAGAGGATGACGAAAACCGACAGTTGCTTTGGACCGGAAACCTTCGATAACGTTTGATTGATTGGTTGGTTGTTGTGTACTAAGCAGTAAGTGATTGACTCTATGATCTGTTACTAGAATCGAATTGGCGCTCATTTTGGGGTTTCTTGCAACTAATAGTTATTACATTTTAAATTAAAGGAAACAAATAGAGAGGTACTCACCCTTCGGTATGGTTTCAGTTCCACCGATAGCAGGTGATGGATTCTGGCATCAGTCAAATCCTTCTTAGACGGATTGTAGTCAAGCTCTTGCATGTCCAAGTTACGAGTGGAGTTTTCGAAATTGGAAAAGCTTGGGCTGTAGGATGTAATACAAAAATACCAGTCATTAGTAATGATTAGTGATCGAAATGAATCGTCGTACTACGTATAAATATTAGTTAAATCAAAAACCTTAGCCAACTTCACAGGTAAGTTAAAGTAATAAATTGATGCATGTCTTAGGGATCACCATCCGACTTTGGCACCAATTATTCTAAAATTGGGAGGAGAATACTGAAAACCAAACAAAAATATCATAACTGGAATTATAAGAAAACACAAGCATTAATATCAAATCAAACAAATACCACAACATCCAAACTTAATACTGGGGTTAACGCAATTAAGGATTATTATTGTGATCGCTTTACGCGCTGACTGTACCATTAGCGAAGCCCAAGCTACTGTATTTGGTACTGGTGGAAGATTACGATAAACTTTAGGGACCAAATTTAAGGCACATGCATCGATCTATTATTTTTTACCATGTGTTCAAGAATGAGGCCCCGCACCTTCCACCAAAAACGCTGGTATAGTTTCGGAAGAGGGCGCTCATCGATTCGGTGCCGGACATCTGACCGATCGTGGACGGGTTCCGGCGCATGTAGTCCATCGCGTCGCGCATCGTTAGCTTAGAATAGGTTTCTAAAATTTTTGGTTCAGGACCCTGAAACGAGACAAAAGACGATTTTAACACTCCTAAACAATGAAGGACATCACACCACACTCACCTGTAAATTCTTAATCAGGTATGGACGAATGAACCTATTGTCAAATCTCTTAAACTTATCCCTAATGTTGTAATTGCCCGTTTTACCGACGACATCTTCGATACCCGCCATCATGTGATCCATAAACTGGAAGTAATGGGATCATGTGGAAGATAAAAAATGGCAGTGTAAACAAGTGGTACTCACCCTCTCGTGAATTCGCTCGTTCATCGTTGGTTTCCGTTTGTTGGCGCGTTTCACGTTCAGTACCCTGACTAATGGTTTGATAGTGATACCTTGCAGGAACACCGTAAAGTAGATGACCGCAATCGTGGTCGTCACAAACATCGGCTGCAGCGGAATGTGGTCCGTTGAAACCAGTAGCACTAAAGCGAACGCCACAGCACCTCGAAGGCCTTTTGATGTGGGGATGGGGGTACAGAGAAGGAGTTATTTTCAATTTGCCACAGAAAATGCAGGTTCACCTACCTCCATAAGACATAACAAATTGATCTACTTTAGATAATTTATGTATCCTAAATCGATTTGCCATCGCTGATAATATTAGTACACCTGTAAACGTGTGGGAATGGAATCGATTAGCGGAAATTCCAACCAGCCAGCACACACCCGCACTTACCTATAATTCTAAAAACGGAACAGAATACTATTGTCAATATGACGAACCAGGTATTCCAAATGTGCCGATTGTTTACGGTGGCCACGCCCAGGAACATGAAGATAATCGTTTCGGCCGAGGACGACAGCATTTTAAGTGCGTATTTGATGGTGGTGTGCGATTTGTGCGACACATTCTGCTCGACGTAGTTCTTCATCGTGATGCCGCAGAAGGTGATACTGGGATGGAAATTAAAAATTTGGTAGTTTTAAAGAGAGTGTCGGTGACTGGAACAACTGATGCAATCACCCTGTCCAGTTTGTGTGAGACAGAGTCTTCCAAATACAACATCTATCGAAAAGGTTTCTTTACTTAATTGGCCTTGAATGTTTCCATCCGAGTGGAACAGTCTGCCAAGCAGTTATATTATTTTATTTTCCTTCCCACAATGCAATCATTTTCCACCTCATTCGAGGGACGGTATTTTCTTCTACAAATACTTACGCCAAGATGCCGCTCATGTGGAAGATTTCAGCATTCAGATACGCCAGATAAGCCATCACAAAGATGAAGATTGGCTCGATGACTCGAACGTGATCGGTGAACCGCGTGACAAGCCCGGTAAGGAAGCCCCAGATTACACCTGTTTACGCCGTCAGGAGAAAAAAAGAGAATAGATGACGCGTGTTCATATTTTATTATTTCCATTAATATAAAGGGAATACTAACCGATGATGGTGCCACCAAGGGCAACCACAAAGAACGACGCAACACCGGAAACAATATCCACTACCTGGATATTGCTCGCACCAATCTCATTGTACGACTCGAACATGTGATACATAACAACCTGTTCCGGAAGATTGTCGGGAAGGCGGGGGCCGCAGATGTGGAGACAGAAAATAAATAGACAAATTAGACATGTGACAAAACTGTGCAATGAAGCTGACAAGCTGGCGAGCGATGAGTGATGCTACCTGTTGTATTCACAGGTGAATCGGTACATAAATTAAGCCATTAGACGTTAATCGGGTATTCCTAAACGAGAGGCGTTTGTGCCGCTGCCGCGCCGCATTGTAAAGTGATCTGTTTGTGAGGTTATTACACAGCATTCAATCATATTTTAAGACATTTGATGGCAAGTGCAACGGCATAATGAAAATAGTGGAAAATGGTGTACATTATTATTAGAGGTTCATGCCCCGTAACGTGGGTAGATCACCTTTCCGTGGTACGCTGCCGGATGTAAGTTCTACCACCGATTCCTAGTCCTGACTACTTCAAACTTAAGGAACAGGATTTTTCAGTAATCAAAGGAACACATCTCTTAGTCCTTGCTACTTTTCATGCCTTGTTGATAGTAACAAGAGTCGGCTTTGTTCACCGAAGATGATCTTGAAACAAGTCTTCATCTATGTAATTTCTAATCTTCTATTCGTTGTTCCCTAGTTAGAAGTCGTTAAGACTAGTCATTATCAATGTCATTGCTTAATTTTGTTGCTAAGGAAACCAATTTTGACTGACAAAAGGGCGCGCCTTTGGAGAGTATTTCATCACTCCGAAGGGTATAAAAAGCGGGACCTTTCAATTAGAGTCGGATCCTTGCGATAAATGCAAGAATGACAACTGTAAAAAATACCGAATAGAGGAAATGGATGTAATGTCGGCCTAAATGCCCCTAATTTGGGCCCATACATAAATTCAGCAATCGCCTAAATTTTCAATAGCGATCAAAAATATTCATTAGTACCGTCTCAATGACGCGTGCATCTAGATAAAATTGATTAAAACGCAGATTTTTAGCGATGGGCCCAATTTTAGATTCATAGCCATTTCTCCTACTTCATAATTTCTCAATAGTGATGGAGTAATACGACATGCACTAAACTAAGGACACTGGATATTCTACAATAAGGGGTTTCCCTTTATCAAATTGCATCACGAAAAAAACGCTGTAGCAAATTACCAATTGGGTATTTTCTCTTGAAAATTTGTGTAGAAGTGGTTTAGAGTGTATTGTTTACAGCGATAAATGTCAGTTTTTCGAAAGTTGGAAAAAATGGCGTCACCCGAAAAGCAACGTCGCGAATTTATTTTGCGCAAGCACCTAAAAAATCCTTAACTCTCTCATCGGGACATCGTAAAACAACTTAGAAATGTGCAGTCAACGGTGAGCCGTACTACGAATTTCTGTGCATCGAACGGAAGGAGTAATGCGGTCAGAATGGATGTTCTATTAGTGATCAGGATCACATGCGTTTCGTGAAAGCGTTTAAGCGGAATCAGAATGCTTTGGTCAGGGATGTAGCCAAAAAGATGAATCTGTCTAAGTCTTTCGTTCAGAGAGCCAAGGACCAGAAGGGACTGCATAAGTACAAAGTGCAGAAGGCTCCAAATCGTGACGAACGGCAAAATACGGTGGGAAAGTCACGGACCCGGAAACTGTATACCCAGATGCTGACGAAGCCTCATTGTCTCATCATGGATGATGAGCCTTACGTCAAGGCGTACTTCCGGCAGCTTCCGGGGGGCTACTGTTCATCACCGCCCAGCACAAGTTTGATACCCTGGAGGAAGTAAGGAAGCAGAAACTTTCAAAGTTTGCCAAGAAATACATGATTTCTACCTCGGTTCGTGACTACCGGGACTGTAAACGGGGAGATCTACCTGAAGGAGTGTCTACAGAAGCGTCTGCTTCCAATGTTGAAGCAACACGAGGGCCCTACGATCTTCTGGCCGGATCTAGCTTCGTGCCACTGTTCAAATGTTGTCCTGGAGTGGTACAAAGCCAACGGGGTCATTTTCGTACCCAACGACATGAACCCTCCCCCCCCCCCCCCAACGCACCGGAAGTAAGGCCCATCGTAAAATACTGGGCTATTATGAAGCAGGCACTACGGAAGCATCCCAAAGAGGTCAAATCTGCGGAAGACATGGATAAAAAGTGGGTTTCCATACAGAAGAAACTGAAGCCAAATGTTGCACAGAACCTAATGAGTGGAGTTAAGCGTAAGGTGCTAGCGTACGGTTATGGTATTGAAGTTGAATGAAATAAATATGCCAAAAGCTTACTAATGGGTTATTTTCTTATTATCTGAAAGTTTGAAAAGGATGGGTCGACTAGGTAATTTTCTACAGCATTTTTTTCCGTGATGCAATGATGGGGGACACCCTTTAGATCAACATAGGAAAAATAAATAAATAGAGGTTTGGAGTAGCTAGCTGCTAGAAAAAAAAATCTCACTAGCATAATGTAAACAGGGCATCAGCGTCTACCAGCATGAAACTTTAGGAGCAAATGAAATTCGTGCTAGTTGGTGAGTGCACTAGAGCGAGTAAATCCGCACAGATGTAAACACCCCATTAGTAATGAGTGAGATTGAAGTGATTATAAGACTTACAGAGATTAGAGATTCATCCATGAAATTCGACAATTTTCAATAATCATCAAGTAACGGATGACATTGTCACATGATTTTTTTTTTCGCCTGCTTCTAGGTTATCATTTCATTACACAGCAGAAAATATATTTTAATATTGCATCCAAGAGGATGCACTACAATCATGTCGAAAATCTTATGTAATTTTTATGGTCACGAAAATAAACAAATGCAGTAAAATCAGCGTAATGTCAGTTCATGCACTGTATTCATGATTATTTTTTCTGTTTTGGCAAATAATATTACACCATATTTTTGACACGGTTGAAGTGCTTCCATTTTGATGTGATATCAAAATTATTTTTTTGCTGTGTATAAAATAAATTTTTGACCCAAGTAGCTCAAAATCAGTTCAACTCTATGAGCTGAACACATTTGTTTGTGTCCCAAGTAGAAAACATCTATCAAAGGAACTTTATTGTGACTAAAATTAGTCCTAGAGAAGTTACCTCAACCGGTTTGTGACAAATATTCTACTAGGGGTGCGCATTTTGAAGACAGATTATGAATTTAGATGTCATTTATAGCCATAATGCACATTGTGATTATCTTTTTAAATGCAGCTGTTTTATTATATTTATTTCTTTTATTTATTTATAGGCTTGTTATCTTAATGAAAAGAAACCGTAAGGGGAGAATCAATTTCCATTCATTTCAGCAAATCCTATGGAAGCTATTTTGACTTACAGTTTAAAAAAGCATGCTAAATATACATTCTTTCCGGAAAAGTTCTAAATATAACATTCCCGGGAAACTAACTCTGTGAGGATCTCAATCAATTAAACAAACATTCGAATGGATGCTGATGGAAACTTTTGGGAGAGGTTGGAAAGAGCATCCAGCGCACTCAGAAAAAAAAACTTCAGGAGAAAGTTAGAAGAAGCTGACACATTTCCGACACCCAAGACGGATTGTACAGTAGGCATTGGTTGTCAGGATAAGTTCATTTGTTTACATCATGGCTTCACACGTCGCGATTCGATCCTGTACGCTCGAAACGAAAATCCCGGTCTATTTGGAGACCCGGAAGAATGTAAAATCAGAAAGAAGTTGAAATTCCCCAAAAAGTTCCTTGTCTGGCATGAATCCGCAGTTGTGGGTTGAAAAGCGAAACTTTTGTTACTTCTGAGACCATGAACCAGAAAATTTACCAGGAGGAGTGCCTACGGAAAAGACGACTGCCTTTCCAATGTTGCCACTGCTCAAATTCAACCAAACAGACCAATTGAAGGATACTGGTCCATTGTGAATCACATACTGAAGAAAAGGAAGAAATAACTTTAAACTAGAGTTCGTTGGAAATGCTATACTAATATCAACATGAAGGTTTAGTGTGATAATTTATTAGCTAGAGAAAGTTATGAAAAGGATAGGTTGATAGTTCCACTAGAGTACGGCAGTGTGAACATTTAGCGAGAGCCAGTAATGCGACAGTACTAGTCAAACGCACACTCCTTCATCTTTACCTAGCTCATACATTAATGGATGAGGGTACTGTAGTAGATAGAGTTGAGTTAAAAATAAAATAAAATAAATGATTTAAAATAAAGACAAAACAAATAAACTAACCCTTCATTATTGAGAGAAAAAAAAATAGTAAATAAATGATACCCAGCGATAGACAAGTTTGCAAAAAGTCATTATGACTCGCGAACATTTCTCATGGATAACTAGATGTAATAGAAAAACGGTTACTAGTCAACCAATGAGGATCGCCTATAACGCGGGGGAACGAAAAACCGCGGGCACACGTATCATATAAAAGCGCGACCCGTGTCGCGCATTAGGCATTCATACAACTGATGTGAATAGAGTAGCATCCAATAGCAGCAATAACCGCGAGCAGTGCCGCGCATCAAATCAGCGAGAGGACGCCTTCCAGCAGCAGCAATAACCGCGAGTAGTGTCGCACATCGAACAGAGAGAGAGAGAGAGAGCAAACGGCAGCAAGACCACGACCCGTTGCCGTGAAACGGAGCGGTGAACCATCGGTTGCGAGAGAGCGCCTTCCAGCAGTAACCGCGAGCAGTGTCGCGCATCGAATCAGCGAGAGGAGGCCTTCCAGCAGCAGCAGTAACCGCGAGTAGTACCGCGCAACGATCCAGCGTGTTCAACAAACAGCCTTTTTCAAGGCTAACAGTTGGTTTTGAATTTTCACATCGAATTCAAGTTGCACTCCGAGACGGTGTGGACAGGATCCAGCGTATCAGCAGTCACCATGGCCGAGATTGTCGACTGGCAAATTGAAAGCGTGCCCGGACACGACAATGGCGCAGCTTTGGATGGAACAGCAGCTCCCGTAAAGTAAGTATAAAAAAAAAAAAAAAAAAAAAAAAGCATTTGATCTAGAAAACAGAACAGACTTCGATGGAAATAGGCGAAGTACTGCTAGAGCAATCTTAAACAATTTTAAGTGTTTCATGAGCTTCGGTGGCTATAGACGAAGCTCAAATGATGTTATGTCTCTGTAGATAAAGACAGAGCATAAAAAAAAAAAAAAAACCTGCATAACTAACTAAGAAATGTGTTTTCTCTTGTGTTGTTTAGGAAGTCTTCCAAGAAACAAATCATGAAAGAGCTAAAAGAAGCTCTTGAGAAGAACAACTCTTATCGTGAACAGATGGCCAATCTGACAGCGGGATCAGATCAAGGTCTTAGCAATGGATTTCCCCAGGCTTGCTCCAGCACAATGCGTGACGACACGTTACTACTATCAACAATGAACAACTGGACATTAGGCACACTCAACATCCCGGAGTGTGTCCCTTCAGAGGGAGAAATGGAAGTTGACAAGCGAGCATACGAATATTGGAAGGACATCTTGATTTCATCTCTGAAACTAATCAATGCTGTTGATGAACAAACAATGTTCGGAGTATTCAAGATTAAGGCTGGCCCAAAGCTTCGTGAAATATTCAACACAACCACCACTACACCAGGAATGCCTGATGAGAAATCAGAACCATTTTCGAATGCAATGGCTCGACTGAATGCATATTATGGATCGAGAACTTACACCCTTTCCCAGCGGGGAAAACTGATGATGATGAGCCAAACGAGTGTGGAAAGCAGTGTTGAATTTGTGAGGCGTGTGGCGTCTGCAGCAAAATTATGCAATTACGGAACAGATGACGAAATGGAAGCCGTTGTGAGAGTTATCACAAAAGGTGCTACCGATGGAAGAGTAAGAGTCCTAGCCCATCGGAACTGGGTGAAGCAAGGTTCTATGAAGGACCTTATCGATTTGGTGCGAGACAGAGAGATCGAGAAAACCAACGAAGACGAATTTCAAAGAACCCATAGTCACGATAAAACGTTGTCGCTAGCATCTGTGACGTCACATAACAGGCATGAAGATCAAAGAAATACATCAATGTTCGGTCATAGCTGGCAAGGAAGAGGAGCTCAACGAGGTAATCGAGGTGGAAGAGGAGGAAGAGGATTCAGAGGGAACTCACGTTATCAAAACACTGCCAATTGTTGGAGATGTGGAAGCATTTATCATCGCTCGTCTGAATGTTCAGCTATGCAGAAGGAATGCAGAATTTGCGGACGTTTGGGCCACATTGCGCGCGTTTGTTCATCCAATCAGCCGAGAAATCCACAATATCAAGCCAGGGCGCTAAAGCGATTTGCGGACCAAGAGGAACCAGAAGTTGAGAGGAAGATTGCGGCGATTGAAATTGCGCCGACTGATCATGAGTTTGACGTCAAGGTACGTGAACATGCTGAAGTTCCTGAGTAATTTTCTATACACTTTCTTTTCATTAATTTCTAAGATTGGCAAAAAAAAAAAAAAGAAAAAAAAAATATTTATAAGATAATTAAAATAATACTGATCATAATAAAATGTAATGGAAACAAAATTGACTGATTCATATTAAATATATTACAGCAACCGCAGAAACCACAAGTCGCTCAAACAAACTTCCAGAGTATCAATAGTGTACATCCTCTGGTTCAACCATTGAGAAATCATATAATTCCGGACGAGAACAATGCTTTTATTGAAGGAAAAGTTGCTGGAGTGAAAGTCAAATTTTTTATAGATTCCGGTGCCCAAGTTAACACCATAACAAAAATATCCTTTGACAAAATGTTGGCTGACAAAGATGCTTCATCTAAACTTTTTACTTTGCGATCCTCCACTGATAAACCCTTAAAAGCATATGCTATGAATGGGCAGATCAACGTTATTGCAAATTTTTCGGCTGAGTTATTCATATCTAAAGAAAGGCCAGTAACGATTGAGAAGTTCTATGTTGTGGATGAAGTACGGGCACTCTTGGGATTCACATGAATCGGAAAAAGATCAGTAACTCGAGCTGAATCATGGGCTTTAAGACTTCAGCCATATCACTTCAGTGTCAGCAGGGTACCAGGAGAATCGAATGTTGCAGATGCTTTATCCAGATTGGTTGAAAAGACCAAGCCAGCGGAACCGTTTGATGATGAAGGCAATGACAAACATTTGCTTTATTTTCTTGACACTGGAGCAATGGAAATATCTTGGAACGAGATAGAGAACCACTCGGAAATCGACGACGAGTTAGCGAAAGTAAGGATGGCGATCAGAACGGGTCACTGGGAGGATGGCTTACGAAGGTAGAAAACAAATAACAAAGTACTGTGATAAATTTAATGTATGTTAATTTATGATTAAAATCCATTCATGCAGGTACGAATCGCAAGCAAAGGTGCTTAGTATTTTCGGAAGCTTGGTTTTCAAAAATGACCAGATTGTCCTTCCTGAAGCTTTAAGGCAAAAAGCCGTCCAATCAGCTCATCAGGGTCACATGGGAATTGGATCAACAAAAAGGATTTTGCGAGAACATTTCTGGTGGCCAGGGATGAGCACATCAGCGGAATCATATATAAAACGCTGTGAAACCTGTCTTTTGCTTTCAAAGAAGAATCCTCCGATTCCTCTAACAAGCAGAGAGTTTCCGCATGGTCCATGGGAGATACTACAGATTGATTTTTTTACTGATAAGGAGTTCGGATTTGGAGAGTTTCTTGTAGTGGTTGACACTTACTCGCGTTACCTTCATGTCATCGAGATGAGAAATATGGATGCGGATTCAACTATCAAAGCACTCAATACAATCTTTGATGTATGGGGTTACCCGTTGGCTATGCAAAGTGACAATGGTCCCCCGTTTCAAAGCGACAAATTTGTGAAAACCTGGGAGAACAAAGGCGTAAAAATTCGTAAGTCCATTCCACTAAGCCCACAGACAAACGGAGCTGTCGAAAGGCAAAATGAGGGAATAAAAAAGGCCCTGGCGGCCTCCAAGTTGGATAATATAAATTGGAAGACAGCTCTTAACAAGTATGTTCACATACATAATAAAGTACGACCACTCACACGACTTGGAGTGACGCCATTTGAGCTACTTCTCGGCTGGAAATTCAGAGGAACTTTTCCTTGCTTATGGAGAGCTGATGCTTCTATGGAACTGGATCGAGAAGATATTAGAGAGAAGGACGCTTTTTCTAAGTTTGAAAGCAAAAAGTACGCTGATGGTCAAAGACGTGCCAAGGATTCAAATCTTACCGTTGGAGATAAGGTAGTCTTAACACAATCTAGGCGAATAAAATCAGATCCAACATTCGGTTCTGAAAAGTTTACGATAGTAGCTAGAGATGGAGCTAAATTGATCGTCAGGAGCAACCGTGGGGTCCTGTATACGAGGAACGTAGGAGATGCCAAAAGAGCTATCGAGGAGTATGAAGAGCCTTCTAATGAACACACTCAAGACCAAGATAATGATTTGGACAACATAGGACCATCAGCAGATGGTGAACCATCAAATGGAAGAGGACAGCAGAGCCAATCTGACAGCAGAAGCTTGACGGAATCACGACCTAGACGGCAAACTAGAATCCCGGATAAATTAAAAGACATGATTTTATATTACATTTATGAGTGAAGAGTAGAGGTAAGATGGATTGTAGTAGATAGAGTTGAGTTAAAAATAAAATAAAATAAATGATTTAAAATAAAGACAAAACAAATAAACTAACCCTTCATTATTGAGAGAAAAAAAAAATAGTAAATAAATGATACCCAGCGATAGACAAGTTTGCAAAAAGTCATTATGACTCGCGAACATTTCTCATGGATAACTAGATGTAATAGAAAAACGGTTACTAGTCAACCCATGAGGATCGCCTATAACGCGGGGGAACGAAAAACCGCGGGCACACGTATCATATAAAAGCGCGACCCGTGTCGCGCATTAGGCATTCATACAACTGATGTGAATAGAGTAGCATCCAATAGCAGCAATAACCGCGAGCAGTGCCGCGCATCAAATCAGCGAGAGGACGCCTTCCAGCAGCAGCAATAACCGCGAGTAGTGTCGCACATCGAACAGAGAGAGAGAGAGAGAGCAAACGGCAGCAAGACCACGACCCGTTGCCGTGAAACGGAGCGGTGAACCATCGGTTGCGAGAGAGCGCCTTCCAGCAGTAACCGCGAGCAGTGTCGCGCATCGAATCAGCGAGAGGAGGCCTTCCAGCAGCAGCAGTAACCGCGAGTAGTACCGCGCAACGATCCAGCGTGTTCAACAAACAGCCTTTTTCAAGGCTAACAGTTGGTTTTGAATTTTCACATCGAATTCAAGTTGCACTCCGAGACGGTGTGGACAGGATCCAGCGTATCAGCAGTCACCATGGCCGAGATTCTCGACTGGCAAATTGAAAGCGTGCCCGGACACGACAGGTACTTGAAGTTTTTCTTCAAATCCACAGGCAAAAGAGGGCGACTTGTTCATATACTGTCTGCGGCTGTGGAATATTTCTAGCATTTTGAATGTAACAACTCAAGGTGGGAGTAACCGTCAACAATGCTGGTACAGTACGAAACATCACGCTACTGCTTTTCTCTTTGAGCTGACTACGTTGGTCATGACGAGAGGAGCAACACAATAGTTGGGTTAAATAAAAAGCGTGAATTTATAAAGACACTACATTTTATCCATTTGACAGGTCTTCTGCTCGATTGGAATGACTTTTCCGATTACTTTGAGCGATAATCGGTTGTTCTAATATTGGCATGGTGTCTCTATATAAATTCTGGCTCTTTAGGGTAAAAAGAGTGAACCATTGAGTTAAAGCAATTTTTCACACAGATGGCGCTGTCACATTACCCATATAAAAATTTGACGACAACCTAAAGAAATAATTCATGGACTTTGCCGTTCCCTTTTTTCCAAGCTACAATTAAATAAAAAAGGGGTTTTCCCATACATTTTTTACATTTGGAGACTGGCAGAGAGCCAATAATTTCTCAAATGAGAGAGAAAATTCTCTCTCACGAGCTCAATCTTTCAACATGCCATGTATTTTGAAAACAATGGACTTGTGATTTCCCTGTCACAGATAATAAAATAGAGTACCTGATACTGCAAGACATGTCTGGTATCTCTATATATGCATTCCGATTAACATCTGTAGCCGTTCCTTTTTTACATATTCTGCACAAAAGATACTAGGCCCCATTCATAGAAAACGGCGAGAAATCATGTCAGGGACGAGGTATTTTTTGTGCAGAATATGTAAAAAAGAAGGAACTTCGGATGCTAATCTATATGCACATATAGAGGTACCGACATGTTTTGCTGTGCGTCCTCTGTAAACAATTAACGGAAACAGATGATGCTTAGTTTCCGATAGCTTTCAGCGCAAACAACAGCAGTAACATCTGATAGAAAATAAATGCAGAAACTTGACAAAATGGTTAATTCTAATTAGAGCTGGAATTA
The DNA here is from genome assembly GCF_037179485.1 of Ochlerotatus camptorhynchus. NCBI lineage: Eukaryota > Metazoa > Arthropoda > Insecta > Diptera > Culicidae > Ochlerotatus > Ochlerotatus camptorhynchus. The sequence continues at coordinate 3,460,099 of NW_027040867.1, forward strand.
TGGCGTAGCAGTTTTTGTAAACAATAACTTCTTTCGATGATTTCTAGAAAGTTAAGGATCGCCAACGCAAAGGAAGACTTCCCCTACCCGATGGTTATGTTGGTTTGCATGAGCGTGCCTTGAGTTCCTAGAAATCGTCGATAGAAAATCATTGTTTACAAAACATGTTACGCCTTAATTCCAGCACTATCTAGAATTGCAGTATAACACACCACCGCCTGGAAATGCTTTCGGCAACGTGGAGCTTTAGGTAGTGATAAACGTCACGAAGGTTCTATGAACTGCTCGGATGTACATGAGATGAACTAGCCAAGTACCACAGAGAACCATAGAACAATACAGGGTCTTTAAGCAGTGAATATCTGAGAATTGTTTTGCGGCACGAAAAGTAAAACCCAGTAATCTTGATGCTACATGCTCTGTGAAAGTAAATCTCGTATCTAAAAGAATACCCAAATCCTTAACTGCATCCAGCATCATCATACACAATCCCACTCTGGATTGCCAATCAACACAACCCATCCACCTGCTGTACTGCAAGTTGACTGACTGACTGGATGATTAACTCTGCTCACCACTCGCTCGCCGTGCCTATAATGAATGATATTGATTGACGGTCTCAACTTACAGTGACAGCATCGTTTAGTAACGATTCGCCAAACACGACGATGTACAGTACTTCGTTGACGTGAATTTCCTCAAACACTGCCAGCACCGCCACCGGGTCGACAGCGGAAATCAGCGATGAGAACAGGAATACGTGCAAAAATGGCAGATCCACTCCGAAAATGCCGGTCAGTCCACACGCCCACAACGAAAAACCTAGTTTTGAGATCGAACGAACCAATCAATCGAGGACTTTGCTTCTAAACCATCGAAACCACTTACCAATTGTAGAAATGTTAAATATTGTACCGATCACAGCCATTAGTAGGATAGTACCGATGTTGTCGAAGAACATCCGATTTGGCATAAAGTATCCCGCATCGAGAATAATGGGTGGCAACATGTAGAAGAAGAACGTGTTTGGCGTCAGCGGGGACACGTGCAGGTTGGTGGCAAACCGCAACAGCACACCGATGATGACACCCACCACGATCAGCAGGCAGGACTCGGGGAACATTTTGCTCAGCTTCGGCGTCATGTGGAAACCTGTTGAAGGAAAGACGAAAAGGAAATTTTGTTAGAGTGTGTTTATTGTGGTTTTCGGTACAAGGCGATCGTGAAATAAGATGAAACGTTTTATTACGCATTGGGAACTAAAGGTGAGAAAAACAGCTCATCGGGCTGAGCGGATCAGACCCGTCCAGCTCACTAAGGGGAGCCGATTCTTTTGAACAGCTCGCATTGTAATTATAGAATGGTATACGCAGCTCCGGTGTGGGAATCATGTGCACAGACTCACAGGAACAAAATCCAGGTCGCTCAGAATAGAGTGCTGAGGATGGTACTTGATCGTCCTTTCGATACAAGAATTTACGATCTCCATCTAGAGGCGAGCGTTCCTAAATTAGATTTCATAATTGTTGACATTAAGACTAGGTTTGTGCAAAAATACAATACATCATAACATGCTTTGATAAGCAATTTGTATATAGTAGGTTAGGTGTATATAATAGTTGTAAATAGTAGTTTTAAGTAATCCATTTTTTTTTTCAAATTTATATCAAACCAATTCCACCAAGGTGGTAATTATCTAAACAGGTCTGATAGGACAAGGAACAGTAGTTAATGATAATTGAAATTGCAAAAGAACTGAAGTTGAAAATACGCTTCTGTGTCACTTGATAAGTTATACGTGTAAACCACACAAATTCAAGAAATATGGATCATTTAAAGTAAAAAAAAAAATGAATGTTATCAGTTGCAATTTCATTCGCTGTAGGGACAGTCGTCGGGGGCAAGGGGGCCTCATAGCCTAGTCAGTAAAGGCACGGTATTACCAAGCCGGAGGCGGCGGGTTCGATTCCCGGTCCGGTCGAGGGAATCTTTCGGGTTGGAAATTTTCTCGACTTCCCTGGACATAGAGTATCATTGTGCTTGCCACATAATATACAAATTCATGTATTGGTATATTGGCATCGTAAGCTCTCAATTAATAACTCTGGAAGTGCATTTAGAACACTAAGTTGAGAGCACGCAATAAGCTAATATGCGCTAAGCAATAAGCTTAAAAAGCGAATAAGAAGAGAAGAAGAAGGGACAGTCGTCACAATTAATTTGAAAGACCCAGAAAGTGGACACGAACATCGAAATCAGAAGCATTACCAACGGCAACGACATCCGTCGAACGTTCGCAACTGAGTTTGACTACAATGATCACCTGCGTTATGCTGCTGCCAGGAAAGTCAACTGAGCACGCTGTCTCTGGAGACACCCAAGTTGGGTGTCTCCAGAGCAGGGCTCTACAATTTCGAAGCTCTAAAATGAACTCGTGTTTTGTTTATCTCATACATACGTGTTCGACGCTTCATTTCTATAACGCCTAGCTAGACTATCAGCAAGAAACGAAAATAAAAAAGCAGGACGCTTAGAAGGAAAGGCTGGCTGTGGAACTTCTCGTCGTTGCTTTGCTCATCGCTTTCAATGTAACTAACGTCGATTTTCTAGTTAAACGAACCTCATTATGGCTTTCAATCCCCTTTCACGAACACTCTATCACCGGTCTTTCAATTTGTTTAAAATACGTTATGTCCCGTTTTAGATCATTTTTTTTAGATAAATATATGGATGGAAGATAAATTAGAAATATGACGTGTAATCTTCAAGTGTTTTGACGTGAGAAATGCATTAAATGTGTTATTTCATTTTCCGTCATATACGTCATGAAACCTCTGTTGATGTGTTTCATGAAAGAGAAAACTATCAAAGTCGAGCGCTCTTTCGCTCATCCGTTTCGACGAAGCTTGAAAGGAAGACCAATGGAGCGACGGGTGAAAGAGAGACAAGCGATTGAACATTTGTTTGTGCACGCCGACTGAGGTTCTAGAATGCTGCGAAGCTGTTCGACTTTAACAGAAAAAGAAAGCCAGTAGTCTCTTCGTCGCATCGATTTGGTCGATTGAAGCTGATGTTGTGACACCCTGCACCCAAGTACACCAGTTTGTTCGCTTCGATCCAAAATGGAGGTTTCATTTGCGACGGAGATGGTCACCACCAATTTGGTACGACCCTGAAGGACGTGCCCAAGTAACACTTGCAACATCTTGCATGAAAAATAAAAAAAAATTCAGTTGTAAATAAGTTTTATATTCATTGCTTTTAAAACATCCTGCTTTAGAAGCGTTGTATTGTTGTTTGTGAAGTATTCAACCTTTCTGACAAGCACTTGTTATGTTGAAGTTATAATTTGATATCGAATGTCTCAATCACCAGTTAATAACACATTTATAACTGATTGTATTTGGTGAAAACTGGCTAGCCTTATGTACAACATGTTTTCATATGTCATTATTAGAAACATGAATACATCTGAGATATAACTTATTGATAATATGTTATTAATAAGATATATTTCAGTTGTACTCATGTTTCCAAAAATGACATATGAAAACATGTTATATATAAGCCGAGCAAGTTTTCATCAAAAACAATCAGTTATAAAAGTGTTATAAATAGGCAATTGAGAGTTGCCATACCTAATTATAACTTCAATATACGATACAAGTAATGTTCTTGTTTTTCGTATTTTAAAAATGTTTTGATAACAATTATGAAATTTCTCAATGCATTCTGCAAACTGCACTACAATATGGCTGACCAATGAAGCAATGTATAGAATGAAAAAAAAAACATTTAATTTGTGCTTTCAACATCACATGTACGTTTTGTAAAAGAGAGAAGTAAGATAATGAAAAAAAGAAAGTTGATATTCTATTTGTTTTTGTTTTGTGCAAAGTTGGTGAATTTTATCCAGGATTTTTTATGCAATTCAATTTTTTGTATTAAGCTTTTTATAAAAGCCAATGAGTTTTTTAGAAGTAGAATGTATAGATTTACCATAAATTTGCAACCGCATAAATGTTTGCAGTACGGAATCTCAGTTTTTACAACATGTCCAATACAGTAGGTTGCGTTATAGTCATAAATAAGTTGCGCAAGTCAAGCATATGTTATGTATAGATCCCACCTCTTGCGCTTTTTTGGTATAAATAAGTTGTATATAAGTGACTAGACGTAAATGTTTACCGCTGACATTGTCATAAATAAGTTATGTAAACCTGTTTATGACGAATTGTGTTGCTTGGGTGGACATCGGAGCTCTCTGAGTAGCTTCACCATCTTTCGGACGTTCCACTGGAGTCGTTCCGTTAGGCTGACTACAACATTGATCACCTGCACAATTTCAATTGTTTTTTTACTCAACAGGTGTGTAATGGTGTATGCACGCCATCCCGAAATGGTGTAAGCACGCCATCCTGAAAGTACCGGCATGTAAATATCTGGGATCTAAAATGGCCTTTTTTAGTGCCACTATATTTATACGCTATAGAATTTCTTTTAAGATGGTGCATAAAACAGGTTAAACAAATTGAAATATTGTTGAAATGGAGAGAAATAACAGCAAAGAATCATCAATCAGTGCAAATAGCAGTGTTCGGAAAATCACCATCAGCTTTGGGTCATTGAGTCGCCGTGAGAGAATAAACTTGCGTAAATCATCCTGCTCTAAGCCTTCCCGCGGGCGTCAATTGGTAGCACGTTTATGCATTTCGTGTTAGTTCTCCATCCACTGAAGCAAATATAACAGCAATATCAACAAATAGCGCCAAAATAAAAGGAGCGCCAAAAGGCAACAACGATTAATACCTATTCGTTCGGTACCATCCAACTCCAACAACCCTTTCAATGGACACCAGAAAAAAAAAACAACAAACGGTCCTTTTCAGAGCCACCATTTGAAAATCAAAAGGCCCCTTTCAGGACCAACAACCATCAAACAAACGACCCTTTTCAGGGCTACCAATAAAAAAACGGAAAGAGTTTAGATAATAGATTATCGATCAATTAAAAGAACTAAAGGCTAACATATTTGCGGTCCTACGTCAAGCTTCCATTCGTGCCCCTAGGCACAGACCCTTCTACTTTTGACGTAGGACTACGTCTTTAATTTCTATACTGGGGGTCACATTGAAAAAATCAAACCTCAGACATGTAACGAAAAATCCCAAACACGGACGCAACGATAGAGCACAAATCGAACACATTGACCATGATCACATGAGCGAGCTTAATGCTCGGTTGATCGCTCACATTTTCACCAATGAAAGGAAGGGAGGAGAAAAGCACCGATAATAAAAACGCTTGCCAGTGTTTTCTTCGTCACTTGCTTTCGAGCAACGGACGGATAAGCGTCGAACACGACGTATGAGTGTAACAGCACGCATCGCACCAATACGAAGACGACGGACGACGACGAAAACACTCCCATCGACCGGAGGAAAGGCTTCCTGCGATAGGCAGCATGGCTAGGCCGCCGTCATCCGGTTGGCATCGAGTTGCACTGGTGTGGTCACCATTTGTAAAACAACCGGCCCTTTTAATGGTCACCAATTCAAAAACGGAGAGTTAAGAATTAAATGATCAACATATTTGTTCCGTACACTAGCGGTCCTACGTCAACCTTCCGTTCGTGCCCCTAAGCACAGACCCTTCTACTTTTTTTTTTCCTCTTTTTTGCTTCTTAAATCAATATTGTTTTTTTAAATGTTGAACTCATCAGACATTTTTTTTTAATATCTTGTTCCCCATGCAGTCAATAGTTGTGAGATCAAAACTGATAGTTTAAATAAATGCATTATCTAAGTTCTTCTTTTAGAAGAACTTGACAGAATTATACATTCAGATGAGAGTTACTTTCAGCTTCGTCAATACCAATTATCGACAGGGGGTCAATGAATTCTTTGAGCGTACCTATTTAGTATGAGGACACATCAAGTTTCCGAGCATCGTTTAACCAAAATTGAGCGCCGAAGGACTTTGTTTACCCTCATGACAATAATAGGTTAAGCTATTGCCGTAGCCGTCATTTACCCTAGGCAGCTTGTAAATCGGTTCAATTATGAGCACAGGACAGTTCAAATCCATCCATCGAATCTGTAGCACAATTTTCTTTATTGATTTATTACATACTAGCACCCGGGGGTCTTTCAACTGCAAAATCTCCATCCGCCACACGAACGGTGCCATAGAACGAGATATTTCTTTTGTGCTCTGATTTGGCCAGGCATGTGAGCATCAACTACAGCCAGCCTGCTGCCACAACCTCGGTCAATCGAATTGTTTTGTTGAAAAGTGTCAAGTGGGCTCTCATGGTATGGCCTGTCATATTTTAATTAAGATTGATTCCAATTCAATTACTTGCATCGATATCAGACAATGATGCCTGTCCCCGAGTGTGGGAGATGGGAATTCGCTCATCCAACGGCTTTCTGCCGGCAATGGGAATTGAAATGCGGGTTTGTACCTTGATCATCGAACACTTCACTGCGCACCCATCGAACGGATATTGATGCACGAATATGACTATGGGTACTGATTCATGTATGAGCGCAGAATTGAATTTATGCGTCCAACCTCGTTCTGAATAATTGAAGTGGACGTCTGCCAAACAGTTGGGAGGTATCCGTCCCTGCTGTGTTGAAAGAAGAATGCACCACCGATGGCCGCAGCACAGAAATAAACCAGCAATCGCTGCCATTTAAAAATTCATTCAACCCGGTGCTTTATTGATTAATAAATAATATCAATTTTTTTTCCAAACGAGCTAACAACAACGCTCGCAGCAACCAGAATAGCGGTGAACGCTCTGGAAATAGCCAGAGTTGAATGCGTTTTCCAGCTTCAACATGCAACACTCAACAGTAGTTGTGCAAGGCAATTAATATTATTTTAAGTTTTTTGTGCCAAAAGCTGAATTAAATTTGTTATTCTTATTTTGGCATTACGTCCCCACTGGAATTTCACGCGGGCTCTCAACTTAGTATTCACTGGGCACTTCTACAGTTGTTAATTGTGTGACAAATACAGTCATAATATGCCCAGAGATTCGATTAGTTTTTCAACCCGAAAAATTCGTAGACCGGATTGGTAACCGAACTCAGCCACCTCCAGCATGGTCTTGCTTTATAGCTGCACGTATACTGGCTGAGCTAAGGGAGCCCCCCAATTAGTTTATAGTGGTGTAATAAAAATTCTTCCCACACATACACTGAGGTAAAAGAACGTATGAATTTCATAAGAACCACTTATAAATTTTAGCCACAAGAAATTGGTATTTATTTTATTGATTTGCCTTGTGAAATGTAATGTTGACAAACAAATCATAGAACGGAGCAGACTGAAACTGAATCATGGACGATCACGAGACCCGTGTGCTGACTACTCGTCTTTCAACGTTTGGTGAAATGAAATGGTTAAAGGTGTATAAGAGCTACCACATGTTAGACAAAAATCACTCTAAGCTACGCTTATGAAATTCACATATTATTCGTTCATACGTCGAGCCTCATGCAATTCTTAAGCTTATTTGCCGCAGTGTACAGCTTAAACTGCTGCTTGTTAAAAATTAAAACAAAGACAATTGAAATGACTCAAAACAAACACTTAATTTCATTAGTCTCAATTACGGAATGATGAACTGTTTTCGTCAAACATATACATGTTCTTTCTGTACGTAGATCAGATGTTCCGTGATCAACAACCGCTAGTTGAAATTTTTAATTTTCATCCAAGTGATAGCACTCTCGATTTAGTCTTCGTTGTCGTCGTCGGCGTCGTTTTGTAGTCAGAAAGAGAGTCATGACAGCAGGCTCGCTGATGGTAGTTTTGTTTGTCCCGTTTGGTGTTTTGTTTGTACGATACTAAATTAATAATATCATGAGTAATAGCTCTGATTGGTGGTGGTTTGATCCAGTATGTGTTGATCTGAATTGGATTGTCTTATGATGTAGACATGCACGCCAGACACATTCATAAACTAGCCAGCACCGGTGGTGTAGTGGTAAGCGTGACTGCTTTCTCACCCCAATGGGTCTGGGTTCAATCCCAGCCGAGGTCGGTAGGATTTTTCTGAGGCATAAAAATCTCTGGTCACGTCTTCCTTCGGAAGGGAAGCAAAGCCGTTGGTCCCGGCCCATGTGTGTTTGAATGGGTGCGATATCCTATTCCTTTCTTGCACATTTGATTTCCGTCAATGGATGGCAATCGATGTCCGTCGGTGATTGGCACTAGAGTTTGCGGAACAGAGACCGACGTTAAATAAAGCAAAGAATAACAGTCATAAACTGATGGGAATAGGAAGAGATACCATTCCCACAGACAAACAGACACTAAGATTTTTTTTTTTTACAGTGTACTGTAATTTTTTACCGAATATGGAACAGCTAATAATCCATTCGGTAATTTATTTTAAAGTTACAATTCGTTACAATTCACTGATCTGGACTGTAAATTTTACTGAACGATTGGTAAAATTTACATTAGCGTTCGGTAACGTTTTACCGAAATGTCTGCATTTTATTCTCCTCATAAAATCATATAAATATGATTTTAATTATGTTTTTCTGTTTGCGTTCTTTAAACTAAATGAACACAACTAATTTGACACGTATAAACTTATTAGTTTTTCTAAATTTCCATAGTCAAATTATGGAAAAGATGAAATCCTTAAGAAGAACCCGGATGCGGTTATCGACGCCGTGGAAAACCACGGACAATTCAATTTTTTTTTTAATTGATGAGGACATTAGGCGGCTTAACGTTGGCTGAGAGCAATAGAAAACAGTCAAATTCAATTAAACGAATTATCCGTTCGACGTAGATTAAACGGATTGTATCAACACAGTTAAGCAATTATTTTTCACCAGAGATCCGAAGAACTTCCATGTTCAAAATCGCGACAAAGTTTGAGTTTGACAGCAAGAAATTTGCAAATGGCGGTAGAGTGTAAACGTCAAACTCAACACTGCAAACGAATCTTGCTCAGAGAGTGAGTCACTTTTACTCATTCGTCTGAAAAATATCTAAAAGTGTAATAGTACGTTCAGACTACAGAGTTATAACATGTTATAGCGCTATCTTGATGGTGGTTTCTGTTTTGCAATTAGTTGACAACCGTTATAACATGTTATAACTCTCCAGTCTGGACAGCGTTTAAGTTACTCATGCACTGAGGGGCCTACCATTTTAGAAATATATGCATTCGAATGAGTAAAACTGACTCACAACTAAGTAAAAGAGACTCCGTCACTGAGTTAATTCCGTTTCAGTGAAGGGAATTTGCTATGCGCGACCAACTATGAAAAAAATAAATGCGTGTTCGATGAAAATCATGTCTTATGTTTGTATGTCTGTGCTATTTCTTTGCTCATTTCATGGATCCCTTTCCAGACTGCTGCGATGGATTTTAAATTGATCAACACATCAGATCAACGCGTAGCTCTAGCATAGTCAATGCATTTGTTGAGTTTACTTTTTTTTTTGTTTTTCGATAGCTATTGGAATGTGGAGTTCAACTCACCAGCGAGGCGCGACACATGAATCTTAAAATCCTGGTATTTGTGTGGTGTTTACATCCGTGCTGATTTACTAGCGCTTGGGTACTAGAACTGTACAGGGCGTCAGCATCTACCAGTATGAGATTTAAGGAGCAACTGAAATTCGTGCTAGTTGGTTGAGCTGGTTGAGCGTTCACTAGCATAAGTGTAAACAGCCCATAATGGGGTGCTTACACCTATGCTGGAATGCTGGTGCTAGTGTATTAGCACTGTACTAAAAAGAAGTCAGCACAATGTAAACAGGACATCAGCATCTACCAGCATGATATATCAGGAGCAACTTTAATTCGTGCTAGTTGGTTGAGCTGGTTGAGCTAGTTGGTAGTGCTGAACCAGCATAATACCCGGTCTACCACTGGGCTGATTCAATTGTATAGCTGATTAAAAATTCCAGCCACACTGCATAAAGTACTCACCATTTAGGATGTTCTTTCCCCTTGATATGTTTTCCGTACTGAGTACCAATGCTACCACCAGGGAGGCAGCTCCTACACCTGGACCCTACCTATGTACTATGGGAGATTTTCATACAAGTTGGCGGACAAAAATATGTCCATAATTTTATCGCATTTTCCGGAATTTTCCTTGCTAGGTTTGGTCAAAATACGATGTCAGTAAAAAGTTTTCATCATTTCACGACCAACTTTTGAAAAGGGCTAAACTTTTTGTAATTTCAAATTTAATGATAATATTTTGAAATCGGTCACAGCTACAAGTTTGAATTCAAAGAATAAAAGCTTGAAGATAATTCGTACTTTAAAGCAAAGATAATTAAAAATTGGTTACACCGTAAAAACTCTTAAAACATACTTTTTATCAGGATACAAATATTTTTTTTAAACATTTTTTGTTGTTTCAAGGGGCAAATCAGGTTGGATTCACCCTTTGTATATATAAGTATGCTTTAGTGGTTTGAACTTATGTATTGATTATGGTACATACTAAATTCGTGTTTATCTTCTTCAAGGTGGGAAATATTGTAATCTCGAAGATTTAAATTTAACACCTTAAATCCGGCCCTGAGTGTATTTGTTTAAGATTCGCACAATGAATACTGCTACTGAACACAATTATAATCCATTTGCGTACGTGTGTTATTTATAAGGGTTTACATGTGCTCTTCTTCATCTGCCAATTTGCCACTATGCTTGCGGATGAACGGCAATACACACTTTTTCAGGCATTCTTCGATGTAAATTTGGAATGTCATCATCGAGAATGTGACGAAAAGTTTCGTTTTCAGGCCACAACTGCGAATCGCTTGCAAAATCATGGCCTACTTCACGAACTTGTCGTCAAACTCGAACTTGAATCTTCCCGGCACATCCCCACGTCTTGATGTAAAACTTTTGACCGGGAAGTTGCTTCAAATCGACTATGACGTATGTTTCGTCATCGATCAAAGTGCAGCCCTTGTGTTTCGTCAAAACACGGTCGTACAAGAGCCTTGCACGCTTTTTGGCCACGGAATTCTGCTTCATGTGCCGGTTCGGATGTTTACTGGCTTTGTACGACTTGTATCCTTCCCTGTCAAGGATGTTCTGCACCGTTTGAAAGTTGGCGTTGTACCTTCTGGCCACATCTCGGATCGGAAGACCGGGTTTGGCTTTAACGCACCTCAACACCTTGCTGCGCAGGTGACGATCCTTGGTTCCAGTTTTTTTGTAGGTCCGCTGATTCTTTTCCTCACTGAGGGTTTCCTTATGTGTTTTGAGCACTCGATAAATTGTTGTTTTAGACTGCTTCAGCACTTTTTCCAGCTTGGAACCGGACCACTCTGGATTTTCGAGGTGTTTGTGCACAATATTTTTTCTTCTTTCGAGTTCCATTTGACGTTATTTCTGAACGTGATCGACTACTTTGATCAAACTTGCACCAGTTGTTCTCTATAGAAATGTAAGCAAACCACTGTCAAAGATTTTCGATTCCCAATACTAGAGGCGTGCTACCAGCGCGCGAGGGGCGTACCAATTTACTTTTAGTCAGCCTTTCATTATTAAGACAGCAAACATTAACATGAAGAATGAATGAATAAAAAATGAAATGAATAAATAACTAGTCTTACCGTTAACGATATCTAGTCCAGAAGAAGAGGATACTCTGTTGCACATATATGATGAGCATGTCGCGGAGATTATACTATGGGTTCCAATAAATTTCAGATTGAACTTCTAAAGCACACAAAGACATGTTTAACGGAAAAGGACATTTCATCTGTCATAAGAAATGGAACACGTTCAAAAAAAAAACCAAAAAAAAAACAAAAGTGTAAACAAATCCCAGTCTTTTTACATATATAACATGGATTATAGAACATTAACATTACCGTGGTTACGGGAAAGACTTCAGTTTACTTTTAATTCGGTGCAGTTGACATGAAAACATTTCAGTTCAAACTCGAAAAAAGCCATTCAATGATACATCCTTTTGAAGTCGGATTGGTAGCTATCGGCAACTGACTCGATGGCTTGGCTGCCTTCTGTTTGCAGTAAATATTGTGTATTGCATCGTTATTTATAATACACCAAACGATCTCATAATTGCGCCAACTAACGAGTGACACTCCACTTGATGATTGCTATGTGCATGCCAAACGGAGGATAGAGTAATACGTTAGTTGTCACCATCAGCCCAACCACCGGCCGGCTGGTTCCATGACTGAATGCTTTGAATAGAGATGACGGGGGGAAATTGAAACACTCTTTCCCTTCTCTCTTCCCTCATGATGTTAGTCACGAATATTACTATGTCAACATTAAACACACGTGAAGCGGCTTTGAATGGAGGCTCCAATCAGTTGGCGGATGGAGGAGGTGTGCATGTGAATGGACACGTATCTAGAGCCTGTCATCTTAAAACCACTGATGTGTGGTTTAACAGGGCCACACGTGAGTTACACTGATTGAATTGCTTACTGATCTAAGGGATGAAATCCGTATCGATGATGGTACGATTAAAGATTCCAGCAATTGTCTTTGATTTTCAACGTAGAATTTACAATAGTCTAACGTGCAAAAGTCTCCAACATCAATCCGAGTAGGCAATTAACCAGCCATATACCCCCATACGGTATGAGAAAATACACTCTCGACAACTTACTAGCAGCAGGGATAAAATCATACATTTCAGGGTCAGTTGTTTAGAATCGAAAGCTCAATGTAAACAAAACATCGTACATGACCGTTCCTACCGCGGGGAGCATCCGTTCATGTAAAAAGTAGACACCGATTTCCTTGAGAGAAGTTTATATGCTTCTTAACCTATTTGTCTCGCTTTATACATACTGGCGATCAACTATTGTGTAGAGTTTAAGTAACCAATTGTTCTGATCAGTAATTTTACTTGAGGTTTGCTGGTTGCGGATGAGCACAGTTACAACCTTCGAATAAATGAGGCCCTTCATCTAGATAGAGCATTTTTCTTACTCAAAAACTTCATAACGTATCGATTCTCAACGTTGATTCACTGTGAGAACCAGCTCGCACTACATCGCCTCTTTTCAAGTGCTTTTCGTTCAGAGGAGGTTCGCTTACCCCAGGTTGAGGATCAATGGTCTAACGTTTCGTGATGACCAGACATCGTTGAAATGCTATTGAAGTTGACGGGGTGGTTTGTTGATCTGCGTGTTGGACTGACATATACATGTCCGTGAATGAATAGTGTTTGTTTAGCATGTTTAGCATCACCTTGAGTTTTTTTTATTATATGTGTTGAAGACAGCTGTTTTCGAACCACTCATGAAGTGATAGAACTATTTTGGAATACATACCTACATCAATGAGGTCAAATTAATTATAAAAATCTGTGGTGCAAGGGAGTTCTGCTGATTGTACCTGCAAATAAGTGCTCAAACGTATACCGTTATCGATTTTCTCTCAACCGACTTTTATCCTGTTTACCATATTGCTGTCTAATGATGTATTCATATACATGTGCAGTAAACATTACTTTGCAGTATACAATTTACATCGCGTATGAAAACGTTTTGCCAATACTTATCCTAAACAATGGCGGTTTGCGTTTATCACGGTAATCACGACTTTTTTTTACAGCACCTCATTACTCATCAATTAGCATTTGTAGGAATGGGTTGATGTTGGTGGATGGTTTCGTGACGTTCATTAGAGCCGTTTAATTATTTATTGGCAACCTGTTATCAGCAGAATGGTGATATAACAACTTTTGGGATGAGCAGTTTTATGTTTTTATACTGATTATTTGCTTTATGGCAGTATGAATCATTAAAATGTGATTAATATTTCGCTTCCTCATATTTAGTCATCAAGCCAACGCTACTGATGCTGGTGCAAACTAATACTAAAAATAAACTTAATCTTTGCACCGCACCGTGACAAATATGAGAAAAACAAAAAAATATAAGGCTAAACGAGTGGCTTTCCATACTGCCATCATGCCGCATACCTTGTGACGAAGATTGAAAAGTGATAACAACAAGCAGGTCACACCCCTCAACTCCTTCATGGGGTTGCTTATTTTGCTGCATCTCACCTTTTGCAGTGAAATCTGATGTGGCAGCAGCAAGATCAAACATTCAATGAGGTCAAGTTATCCGGTAGAAGAAGTTTAGTGGATCAGTAGAATCTTGACATTTAAGACTCACCATTGTGTAGTTGGTATGGGGTGTCCTAGAAGGTATACGTATACTTTCAACACGCCACCATTTCAGCCCGATGGCATAATTGTGTGTTACTGTTTGTACGTTGCACAACAAGTATGTTTACCAAGATTGTTAAAATGCTAGGAATTTCTTTGGTTCCTTGGATCACTACTTATTGCAAATCTGTAGCTTAGGAAATTGGAAAACAAGAAGTATTGGAGTTGTCCAAACCTGGGAGGAAGACACAGGTAGCCCACACGAAAGTCATGTCATAGTTCGTTCTTCTTGTCAAGAAAATCTTAGCGATTGAAATTAAATCAAAGTAGGTGTAGCAAAAGTGGCTGTTTTGCTTTGAGTGTGTAGTGATTCTTTGACGTTAATCAAAGTGCAGTGAGAAAATATACCTTTATGTTTTGGGTTTTATTATGACACCAAAAAACTTAGCATAAACTTTGATTAATGATATCTTCCAATATACATCTACACTGATAAAATTTCAAAGATTGTTTTCAAGTGTCCCACACATGGGCCTCCCTTAGCTCAGTCGGTAAAGGCGCAGCTACAAAGCAAGACCATGCTGGAGGTGGCTGGGTTTAATTCCCGGTCCGGTCTAGGAATTCTTCGGGTTGGAAAATTTGTCGACTTCCCTGGGCATAGAAGTATGATTGGACTTGCCACACAATTATACCGATGCAAAAATGGTACAGGCATCGAAAGCTCTCAATTAATAACTGTGGAAGTGCATCTAGAACACTAAGTTGAGAGCACGCAATAAGCTAATATGCGATATGCAATAAGCTTGAAAAGCGAAGAAGAAGAAGAAGACACATGAATATTTGCAAAATGATCAACAAATGATATCTATGTGTCGGACACATACTTAATATATGTACAAATAAGAGCCATCTATAACCTCACATACTATTTATTTGATAAATGAATCTCATAAATTTCATGTGCGCTTGTGGGTGGATTCTGTTTATGTGTGGTCACATGAAAATCATGTGGAATTTTACATGGAAATTCGTCAATAAAAATGTGTGGATTTCTATTAGTGCAAGTATTCTAGTGATGAACTAGCCTCAGGGTAAAAATCACTCTAATTAAGCTTTTAAAAGTCTGAGTATACATGTATGCATGGTCCCAAGCAACAAACATGTTTTATAACAGTTTATATAACCTTTGTATGATTGGTTTTGGTGCAATATCATTTTACTCAACATAATTCTATGAATTTGTGTTAGTTGAGGTAGGAATGAATTTAAAAAAAGGGTGTTATATTGATTAAGATAGCTCAAAGCGACAATTGTGATGTGATGTGATGTGAATGGAACCCACCATCAGTGCAAGGATTACCAATGTCTGCAGATACTTTACCGGTTGTAAAGTTCTGCCTGATGGTTTGTTCCAGCAGGCTTCATTGAAGACCTTTGAACAAAACGACCAGATGTCCATCTGTAATCACGTGACAAATCCATTTATTTCCTTAGGCTATCCTCCCCTCCCCTAACTTAGTATATAATATAAGGTTTTAGCATATATGATTACAGTAATGTTCCATCACATGCTCAAAAATGTGCAGACCATCCATTTGGCGATCAATGATGATTTCAAAGACGGTTCGCTTGATGGGGATCAACATAAAGTAGTCCCGTCCTATGTATAATCAGTTTGAAGTGTCCAGATAATCGGCTGTAATCGATTGCTGGATCTGAGTGACGGTAGCCAAGTATCAGGTCCAGCAACTTGCAATTTCTTGACGCGAATACAACGTACAAGAGAATATATTGGTTCCAATAAAGGTTCCTCTTCGTTTTCGAAACCGTATGTCAGCGGCAAATCACAGTCAGATCACAGTTTCACACTTTGATTCCTTTTGAAACGGATAATCGCGTTCTTGTCCATGTTCGAAAATGTTACCGGATTAATAATCAAATATGCAAAAATAAAACTCCGAGAAAAAAAAAACGAATGTCATGTTCGTCCGCACACGCAGCCTACTCTGAAAATAACTCAAAGCGACAATTTACCATAAATTACTTTACGCTAGATATTAAAACCACTTTCTGAATTCAACTATAAGAAAAGAATCGTAAAACTGTTTGGCTCCCGATGCCTATTTGTGACAGTTTTTGCTTGGCTCCTTCTGACGTTCATATGTTTAGAGTCTGGATCTCCCTACTAGGTCCAAATTACCATCCGTAAGTTCGGTGGGTGGGTTACAAACACTGGTGGCTCCAGTGCTGGGCACAGGGGCACATATGCTCTCTCTGTTGATTCAGATATAATATATTAAAAAATCGATACGAAGTGACCTTCTACACTTTCCCTGACAGTAAGAAATCCTGATAACATGCCACTTGCCCTATAAGTTCCCCATTAGGCTTGTGTGAACATATAGTGATGGACATTGGCAACTGTGAATCAGAATCCTTTATCTTCAGCGAGCTTATTAAATTCAGGGGTAGGGTTAACTACCCCATTTCCGGCCTATTAAGCACAACCCGCATTTAGTCTTTCTTAATCTAGCGCAGTTTAGCACCAAATGGAATATTATTATTACTTATGGTTTCCAAATTTATTTACCTTTCCGTACGTACCGTAAGATTTGATAAAAAGAAACCAATCGTTGAGATATTGTCAAAAGTCTAACACTGCTTCTTGACGCCAAACTCGGCCTACAGATTCTAAACTCGGCCTAACGCATTGAAACGCCATTGAAACGCCATTGAAACACCATTGAATTCAATTCGACCTATCGGATGAACATAAAAATTGATTCGGTCGAAGCGCTTCTTTTGTTTTTGGCAATAATGGTTGCAAATCTTCATATCACGCGTTCTCATTGACGTCGTTCGGTAGCTTACTAACTAAAGTATCGTACCAAACGCATAATTGACTTGTTAACTCTGAAATCATCGATTTATTTGAGTAGTTCTCTACCCTATAAGGTAAGATTCCTTAAATTGATTCAACTCAGAAAACTGTTTCTCAGAGTCACGGATCTAAAAAAGTCTAAATAATGCAAAAACAAAATCATGCGGGGTAACAAGTCGACTACAAATCAAGCAATGCACATCGGTAAACGTTACCGATCGTTCGGTAAATTTGACAGCTAATTTTGCTGATTCAGTTTACAGATTTTTCGGAAATGTTCTCGATTACCGAAAACATTACCGACCGTTCAGTTGTTGAGAATTCGGTAAATGAATTACCGAAGCCGGTGATTTTTTCTAAGTGTGTATGCCTGATATGTACTACAAAGTTGATAAACATTTTAAACAATATTTGTCAACCTTGTAGTGAAAAGTGTCATGATTAACCACAAAAGAGAGAGCACATGTGACCCCAGTAATTACAGAACATACCGAAATATGATCGAAAACCGGGTCGTGGAGGTAGAATATTGAACCGGATTATTCTAGCTTTTCGCAAATAAGAAGAGTGCTTCGTGCATAATATGAATAAGAATAACGTCTAACTCGCCAAGGCAACAAACGATCTACACCCAACCGGAGGATGTAAGATTTACTTACAGTTATCGTGCTCTACAATACACCGACACCGTGACCAGAGGTTCTTGCAATCATTGTCGAGATTCTCGGTGATCACTTTGCCTCACGATCTGCGATTTCGGGCTACGACGAATGCTTTCGAGGAAACCGCATCGGAGCTCAACCAGCCCTTCCGGCTGGACGAGCTTTAACAGACTTTCTCAAAAGCCAGAGGCAGATCCGCTGGTCCGCATGAGATAGGGTATCCTCTTTTGCGGAACCTTCACACTGAAGGTAAGCTAAGATTACTCGAATTGATCAATCGTGAATGGGGGAACGATTCACTCCCCCAAGCCTGGAATCAACATCCCTATCCAGAAGCATGGTTTCTCCGGTCGGGAATCCAAGGACTTTAGACCCATGTCTCTTACCTGTTGTGCGGCAAAGATCACCGAAAGAATGGTTAACTGAAGATTGATTTCTCGAATCGCCGAACCTCTTGACCATCGACAACAAGTGTTGCGCCCGGGACATGGGACAAATGCTACTCTCGGACAGGTTATCCATGCTGCCTTTTCCGCAGGCAAACATACCGAACTGGAAGTTCTCGATATTTCCAAAGCCTTCAACAGAACCTGGATGCCGGATCTCAAACGACAGGTCTCGGTCTCGGTGGGCACATACTCCACTTCGCAAAGAATTTCCTTTTCAATCGCACTTTTTAAGTAATTCTGGAGAAGCATCGATCCAAGATATTTTGGGAGGAAACTGGATTACCACTGGGTCGGTAATAGCAATTACCAGTGCTCTTACTATTTGAAGATTATACAGAGCGGGACCTTTCAATTATAATCCGTACCTTGCGATGAAAACAAGGCCAAACAAACCCGAACACTTCATCATTTCTTAATAGTGATGGAGTAACACAACATAAGGGCACGGGATTTACTACAATGTATCAAATTTCTGGTCGCAGTGGTTTTATGTCCCGAACAGAGGACAAAAATGGAATTATGCCGTAACTGGTGCATATGGCATAACTGTCTTAAATACCCTACCCGAGCAAAGTCCAGCATCATAATGACAGCAAATTGAAATCAAATTTTGATATGAACATCAAACTGAAATCATAATTTGATTTCAGTTTACGCAATTGACAAATATTATACCTAATTTTGTTTTCATTTTGCTGTACATTTGCTCTTCAAAAATATGTTGTTGCGAGTTTGTTTTCATTGCCTTAGCATAACATCAAATTGAATACATGTTTTGTTATCAACAGGAAAAAATGATATCAAATTGAGTTTTCAGTTTGCTCCCACTGATAGCAGAAATAGTTTTCAATGTGATGTCAAAGGAAGATTTGTTTGCTCTCAATTTTGATATTTTAACCTTTAAAACGACCATAACGACAGCAACCTGAGTAATCATTATCAGCGAAATCACAACATCGAATTTAGATTTCAATTTCTTCCTTATAGTCGCTTGGAAGTTTGCTTTTACCGTTGATGCTATCGTTCAGTAAGCACATGTTGTATTACGCGCACATCTTGGCTTACGTCGTGGCTGTTCAATGCGTAAGAGAAGTAATAAGATCCTTTTTGCAAAGTTCTGCTAAAACCCAAGTATTTTTTTGGTTTTATGAGGGTTCTATAGATCAAGATTTAGACTTGTAGAATGCTTTGAAACCTCGGCTTGCAATGTTGCTTGGAAAGTGACGGATATAATGGTTTAGACTTGTGATATCAGTGAGCTGATGAGCTGCCGTTCCTTTAAAAAACCACGGGCCATCAGCTTACTCAATCGGATGTGAATCCTACGTCAAATCTACGGTCGTATCTTGGATACAACCGCTTACTTTGTGCTTGCCACGATAGCATGCATAGCATAGAAGAATTATTGAAATATATTTATTGCACAATATAAACTGCCTAAAATCGCATGAGTACGGCTCTGTGTGGAATGAACAACAATATTAGCCCTAGAATATTTTAAAATATTCATAATGCTTAAGGTATCGGTATCTTACACACAGCTTTTGAACTAAAATCCAGTATCCTTTATCCCGGATGTTTTTTTTGCCCATATACCTTTATTTGAATTCCTAGATGCTTGAGCTTCGGCAGATAGAATGCTGACCGGATATTCTATCCTTTTCAGAAAAGTAACGATTTCTAAGTAACTGAAAAAAAAAGAATTCGGACGAAAAAACCACCCGGGAATAAGGATTCTTTACCATATATTTATATGATTAAATCAAAAACATACTTGATGTTTTCTGATCGAAAGCACGAAAATGGACGCTTAGGTCGAATTAACTCTCTACCATACATATGAGAATTAGGTCTGGGAAAAATAAACAGATAAGATCTCTAAAGAAATTTTAGATAATTCAACAAACCATGAAAACATATTGAACCCTTCTAAACCAATCTTATTAAATATTCTTAAACACGGGTGCGTACATCATGGGGTGGAAATAATCACACTAATCCAGCATTTAGTTGATCAGTATTTTTTTGTACTGGGCTTGCACGGTAAAACGAAAGAATAACCGACGTTCTGTAAAACACAAACTGAACTTCGGTATCGTTTGATGCAAAATACTGTACACAGAATATATATTTACTGAGAAAGTCGTTAATTTCCAAATTTTCTAGGTTTCACGAAAAGTCAGTAAAAATAATTACTGTGCACAAAGTAGTCTTTATTTGATTACCGACTGGTCAGCGAAATAGCCACTTTGTTTTACCGACCAAGAATTGTAAAACTCTAACCTGTCAATTTTATTCCCGCCGCCATCAGTAAAATCCGGGAGCAAGTGTTTTATCGCGCAGTTTTGTGAAAATTTGTAAGAAACCATGAATTATATCATGACGGAATTGTTGAATGAATTCAAGTACGTATAGTGCATGATTTGGCTATGGCTTGTGACCAAATTATTCTCGATTCTATTAGATTACCCAATACCAACATTAAACCATGAAACTCCTACACTTTACGCCCGTGGAAAATTCCTTGAAACCAACACCGATGGAATTATCTCCTGGAAGAACGTCACTATTCCTTTGAAAAGGAATTTCTTGGTATGTTTCCATATGTTTTGCATGTAGTTGACTGTCTTCAATGTAGATTGTCGATCGAGCGACAAGCTATTCTTCGTAATCTTTAAGTCAGTTTTTATGGAAGTTGGAAACAGAACAACTTCGGGCGATAAGTTTCTCCGTAGTTTGTATTGATTTAATGGTTGTTGTTGTTTTCAATCAGTATCCTGAAAAAATGAGAAATATAAAATGCATTTAACATTGAAATACATGATTTTCCTCCCGGACATAGTTTTTTTTCTCCTGAAAATCTTTTAATATAACTGGGTAACACGGTACAAGAATTAACAGAATAACTGTCTTGTCAGTTAAATTGCAGCAAAATAAACAAAAAATTACTGGGCTTTCCAGTATACGCAACTCGAACCAATTACTGAATGAACAGTTATTTTTGACAGATTGACTTTACGGACAGTTCGGTAATGCAAATTTTTGCTGTGATGATTACTGTAGGATCCGGAATTCAAAAACCCAGTAAAATTTTACTGACTCCAGCAATCTAAAGTTAGTGTGTACGCCGTAGATTTAGGCTCAACCCATTTTTTGATGCATCTAAACTCAAAGTAAGTTTTGGTCCGGTTTTAGTAATTTTAAGTGATGCAAATAAATTTAAAATATTTTATTGTTGTAAAATGCCATCCAAATATCAAAAGTTAAAAAATCTACTTGCTGCAAAACAGAACCGTCGATCACACCAAACCTAGCACAAAACTGAACAATAATTTATGTCAGCATTTTCATATTAAAACAACGATAATACCGTATGCAAACATCCATCGCACTAGGTTGGCTTGTGTCAACAGCTGCTTACCGTACGACACGCGACCATCCTACGCAAGATGGTGAGCATATACCTACATATTTCCATTATGGTAAACATGTTGGAGAGCAACCCAACCCAACCGCTTCGTCCTCGTGGATAAACAAATCGATGGACACGCGAATCCAGCTTATATTTACCACCCCCAAAACAATCCCGGCGTTTCATATACACACAGCTATCTCCCGAAGAACGCGTTACCCACTGAGTTCTACCTACCGATTTTTTTTATCTGCGAGTTTCGTTGGTCCGAGTATATGGCGAACTAGTCACTCGCAGAAAGTCAGAGCGATTGGTTGAAAACTCGCCGAGAATAAGCGGTGGGAACTCAGTGGACGCGCTCTTCGGGGGAAAGCTGTAAACGTGATGAAAGCTATTTTCAAAACAAATCTGACCACTGCGCAGTCGGCAGTGTTTTGATCTCCACGGAGATGTATTCCAACCACATAAAAGTGTCAATTAGCGGCTACTTACCGATTTTCGCAATACTGGCCGACAGAATCCAGACACCGATCACGAATGGTGTTTCGACACGGGAAAATTCCACCTGTGCGACCGGATATCGTTCCACCTCGTGACCACCTTCGCGGCTCCCGTGGCCATGTTCTCCATCGGCGATGTCGTCCTGTGTGGCGGCACTGAGTGAGCCACCACCGCCGCCATCATCGCCGCCATCCGATGACACTGTTGACGATACAATAGATGCTAACTCAGCGGAACGCTTGAATTGACTTTCACTCGGTCCCAGAGAACCGAAATGCCTACCCGGTTGTGGCGTAAGCAGGGCGGCTGCCGCCAACTGCTCGGATGCCTGAAATGGGAAAAAGATGAACGTGTTAAGTATGCGGGGTGATTTTGGGAATTCGAGTGCTAATTGATGGGGTACATGGGGTTGCTGCTTGTAATGATTTCAAACAAAATGCTGTCGTAGGCGGTCATGAGCAAGCTTGATGGAGCCTCGCTCGCGACTCTTAAGGAGAAAGGGAACGAACATCTAAAATTCAAATGCAGTTGTTTCGATTAAAACTAAAGTTTTGTTAATGAAAATGTGTTCACTGTGTTCCAGCTGGCAAGAAATACAGTGAACACATTTTTATAAACAACATATTTGGTATGAACGAAAAAACTGCTGCTGCCAAATGAATGAGACGAGCCTAAGCATTTTTGTGAGGTAGAATTTCTATTCACATCATTCCACCGAGCTTAACATTTTGTGAGCGAAGGGGGATAAAACGAGAGTGAGCACGCTCTCACCCTGGGTGAACTCTGAGCTTCTTGCCTCGAACAAAAAAAAAATCATCATCTTCTCGCTTGAGTACGCTCTTCTCTCGCTCTATCGGGGAGTTTTTGGTTACTTCTTCCACATTCTTGCCATCACTTACCCGAGGCGAGGGCTGGCTAAGCTCGCATGGCAAGAGTATTTCAAATCATCCAGCGAATTTGAGGAGTTTCATCAGAGAGGTGACTATTTTAAAGATGAGCAACAGGGATAAAATGTAAACTCAATTTGTATTACATGCTGAATTGTCTAAAAAATTAAATCAGATGACAAATTTCTAAAGCCGGAGCAAATCTCGTTCTTAGCAGTCAGATACTTATAACTAATTATGTGTGACTCCAAGCGACTCTACGGTTAACGCTAGAGGATTCATGCACAGATAAAAACTCTGAATTTTAATTATGATGTAAACATTCAATCACGTAGACTTGTATTTCATTTCACGCAACCGAGCAACTTGCAAACAATGTTGTTTACAAAGATGGGCTTTTGTATACAATATTTGCTACATTGCATGACATGTGTCAGAACTTTACATGATATATAATGCAAACGTATATGATATGTGACGCTCCATTTACCTATGTGCATCATATTGAACAGAAATTTACATTACTTTTTCGAACTGTGTGGGGCAGCTAAAACTCCAGAGAATTTGAATGGTAAATTATCGAGGGCATGAGCATTAAGCTTAGAGGATTGGGAGGTAGCATCCAAAATGTATATAAGACAATTGACACAGTCTTCAACCAGAGGTTGCACAGACTGAACACTTAACATTAGACAACGGACGACACACATCACCCGGTAGACCAGTACGGAAATTTTCGGGTTGCGTAAAGTTCCATCGACTGGAGCGGCAATCACAATACGCCTGAACAATGGGTGCCGCCGTTAACCTCACGACCACGAAGCCCACCAAACATATCAGTGCTAACATTTGAAAACGGCACAAAAGCCATTTGTAAACAAATGGTTTGTGGGCCCTTTACTCGCTACCCGAAGAACGCCCACGCAAACC
This sequence comes from Ochlerotatus camptorhynchus, assembly GCF_037179485.1. NCBI lineage: Eukaryota > Metazoa > Arthropoda > Insecta > Diptera > Culicidae > Ochlerotatus > Ochlerotatus camptorhynchus. The sequence continues at coordinate 3,483,992 of NW_027040867.1, forward strand.
AACAGCATCGTCAGGAAGGGGAAAATTTCCCCTACCCGATGTTGCTGTTGTGTCGCGTGGGTGTACTTCAAGTAGTGAGTAAAGGGCCCACAAACCATTTGTTTACAAATGGCTTTTGTGCCGTTTTCAAATGTTAGCACTGATATGTAGTGTAAATGACGTCTTCGGCAATACCTTTACCTTTATTGTTTGGGGGTAAATGAAGTCATTTCCCCCATATGACTGTTAATCATTTTTGTTCAGCTGCTGTCATTTGTGGCGACATCTATCGAAAAAAGGAAACTGTTTTCCACGACTTTTTAACAAAGGACAGCAAACCTAGAAAACCCTTACACAGACTACAAAATGAAGTACATAACACCTCTACTTATGCATTTAAACTCACCCAAACCTCATTTTTAGCATTTTCGACAAAAACAATTCTTTCTAAACCCCGCCCCAAATCTCTGATCACGGAAGGGAAGTAAAGCCGTTGGTCCCCGGTCTATCAGTTGATGGGTTGATAGGTAGGGTTCAGGTGTGGGACCTGCCTCCCTGGCGTCGATAGCAGTGGTACTCAGTACGGAAAACAAGATCGACGAAAAACAAATCAAAGGAAGAAAACCCGCCTCAATTAGATAAAAGGTGGGGCCTGGCAAACTCTTTTTTGTCGAGAATGCTAAAAGGGCAGGCTTAAGAATGTGCTTATAAATGCATAAAGAAGGGTGCCGGCAAAAAGAACTTTGTTCAAGCAAAGAAATTCTCTCGAGAAAAGCAGCCATGATAATTTCATCTCATTAAAGGGCGAACACGAAATTATTGCGACACATTCAACAGGGCATAACTTTTTTACCATTGGGTAAAAATCAACCAAATTTTGCACACTTTCTCATTGATGTGTATTGTGTACATGCTGTCAAACTCGAAGTCGTGTTTTTCGATTCAACGAAAATGGAGGTGAACCAACGCGAGTTGAGAGAACAAATTCTTTCCAAACACCTGGAATTTCCTGACCTGTCGCACCGGCAGTTGGGAAAAATGTTGAACATTCACCATTCAACCGTCTCCAGAGTGTTGAAGCGGTTCCAGGAGCGGTTGACGTTGGACCACGGCAAAGGAGCTGGAAGAAAACCGGGACCAGAGAACAAAAAGACGGAGGGAAAGGTGAAGCGGATGATTAAAGCAAATCCCAACGTCTCAAGCCGTGATTTGGCTAAAAAGATCGGCATGTCGCAGAGCTACGTCCAGAATGCAAAGAAGAGAGCTGGACTACATACATACAAGGTACAGAACTTCCCAAACCGCGATGAGCGGCAACAATCGACGGCTAAAACTCGGGTACGGAAGCTCTACGAGAAGATGCTGACAAAATATGGCTGCTGTGTGATGGACGACGAAACGTATATAAAAGCCGATTTTAAGCAAATTCCGGGGTTGGAGTTTTTCACCGGCAAGAGCAAGTTCGATGTGGACGACAAATTTAAGAAGAAGAAAATGTCGAAGTTCGCCTCCAAATATCTCATTTGGCAGGCCATCTGCTCTTGCGGACTGAGGAGTGAGCCTTTCGTGACAAAGGGCACAATAAATGGCGAGATCTACAAATCTGAGTGTCTCGAGAAGCGCCTTTTGCCGTTCTTGCAGCAGCACGACGAAGCTCCACTATTTTGGCCAGATTTGGCATCATGCCACTATTCTAAAAGTGTCCTGGAGTGGTATGAGGCCAATTCTGTCCATTTTGTTCCAAAGGACATGAATCCGCCAAACTGTCCGGAGCTGCGCCCGGTGGAGCAGTACTGGGCAATAATGAAGCGGGAACTTCGGAAGAGCAAGAAGACAGTTAAAGACGAGAAGGACATGTTAAGAAAATGGAAAAAAAACTGAGAAACTGGTACCGGATGACACTGTAAAGACTTAGATGGAGGGCATCAAGCGAAAATGAGTTCAATTTTACACTCAAGGCTCCATCGATTAACTTTTCTTTTGATTTTTGAAGTAAATATATGTATAAAACTACCCTAAAATTTTGGTTTGATTCTAAACATTATAAGAAAATTGGCATGACATTTTCGGTGTCGCAATAATTTCGTGTTCGCCCTTTAGGTAGTATTAGCCGATAATTTCGTTTCCTTTTCTGCAATTCTGCAATCACCAGAAAGATTATGATTTTTCACCCTTCCCGATGACCAGATTTTCAGCTGTCTTCAGACCGAAAATGAGAAAGACAACAACGCCGAAAATACCACCCGTATGGCGCGAGTTCGGTTCTGTCTGAATTTAAACTTTAATGTAATAATTATCGCATAGTTTTTATGTGAATCGTTTAGCATATAAAAACCTATTTGATCCAAACAATGCAAAGCTTTTAAAAATTTGCCTTTGTAGCGACTCTATAACCAACCCGTCAGCACCTGTGTTTATTTCAGTTACCATGGGGACATAATTTGTGATTAGCCCCGGTCCCTTTCAAATTGTATCATTATTTATGTACGGTCCTTATATTTGAAATGACGTTAAAAATTCATCTAGTGATAGCCAGAGGATCATCATCCATCGTTTCAAACATGTGCTGCACTCTCATTGGTGGAAAAATCACAACACAGTGAACAAAAAATAATCGATTAGTTGTTAATCGAGTAATTACAAAATGGGACATCTCTGATTTTCGTTTGATTGTTTTTCATTCATTCTTCATTCTTCATTCTTCATTCCTTTATTTAACGTCGGTCTCTGTTCCGCAATCTAGTGCCAATCACCGACGGACATCGATTGCAATCCATTGCCGGCAATCAAATGTGCAAGAAGGCAGCTTCCACACCTGCGTAGGATATCGCACCCATTCAAACACACATGGGCCGGGACCAACCACCAATCTCGGTTGGGATTGAACCCAGACCCATTGGGGTGTGAGAAAGCAGTCACGCTTACCACTACACCACCGGCGCCGGCTGTGTGATTGTTTTGATAAAAAAGAGCGCAAAATTTCATCTCTACCGAGGGGGCATTAAATCCACAAAATTACTTCATATACGGGGGTATTCATTGGATGAAAAGGACCGTGAAAGAGGAGTTTTTCTTCCGGCAGTTTCATCTTAGTATTCTTCTTTGCTTTAACTCTCATGAAAAAGTTCCATATTAAGCAGTCAGTCTGTGGTGGATTGTTCCATACCCCGATTGTTCCATATCCCGATTGTTTCATATCCCGCTCCACTGAAAAATCCCATAAGCAATATCCAATGTGCGCGAGAAAGAACGGTAATTAGGTGCTGGTGTGCTAGCGCCAGTGTACTAGAATTGTACTAAAAAGTAGTTAGCATAATGTAAACAGGGCGTCAGCATCTACCAGTATGAGATTTCAGGAGCAACCAGCCCAATGGCAGGCGCGTAGACAACATCTTATACAGTGACAGCGGGCCGAGCACAGTAAAATAAATGATTTGAGCCCGGGACATGCTGCCTACTGTCAAACGCTGCTGCTGGTATAGGCCTTGCCACTGGCCTGGGAGCAACCGAAGGAGCAACACCGCTACACCGAAAACAATTCTGAACTACCTATAATTATCGCGTAACGGCGCCGGTGGTGTAGTGGTAAGCGTTATTACCTCTCACGCCAGCAGGCCTGGGTTCAATCCCAGTCGGCGCCGCCGGGATGTTCTGAGGCATAGCATCTCTGTTCACGCCTTCCTTCGGATGGGAAGTAAAGCCGTTGGTCCCCGGTTCATGAGTTGATGGGTCGATAGGTAGGGTCCAGGTGTGGGAGCTGCCTTCCTGGCACGTCGGTAGCATTGGTGCTCAGCACGGAAAACAAGATCGACGGAAAAAACAAACCAAAGAAAAAAAAAATTATTATCGCGTAAAGTCTCTCCCTAATTAACGAAATTGTTTGCAAAGTTGTATACAACAATGCTAATTTTTGCGATATTGCGCTTAAATTTACACTTTACACTTTTTTTTACACTTTTTTTACTTAAAGTGTAAATTTTCGACAAATTTATCGTTAATAACATGTGCGTTTGATATCACAAAAATGTACATGATTTTTTCAAACGGTGTTGTTGGTTCAGCTGGTGGCCTCCCTTAGCTCAGTCGGTAAAGGCGCAGCTGCAAAGCAAAACCATGCTGGAGATGACTGGGTTCGATTCCCGGTCCGGTCTAGGAATTTTTCGGGTTGGAAAATTTCTCGACTCCCTGGGCATAGAGCATGATTGTACTTGCCACACAATTATACTAATGCAAAAATGGTAGCAGGCATCGAAAGCTCAATTAATAACTGTGGAAGTGCATCTAAAACACTAAGTTGAGAGCACGCAATAAGCTAATATGCCATAAGCAATAGGCTTGAAATGCGAAGAAGAAAAAGAAGAATGGTTCAGCTGGTGAGCTAGTGGACCAGCGTGTATCTAAACATCCCATAATGCCCAGCTGGTTCTTGATTTGTTTTTCCGTCGATCTTGTTTTCCGTACTGAGTACCAATGCTACCGGTAAAAAGGTAAATGAATCATTAAACAATGACAATGTTCCTTAATAAGTAAAAAAAAATCTCCTTAAAATAGATCGGGTTGCTCCTTAAATGATTGATCAAAATACGTTAAAAATCGTAAAATGCTCAGTAAATATTTAAAGTACGGTCCCTAAAATAGAGCAAAATGTACATTAAGCATTTGAAAATGCTCCTCAGTATGCACCGCTTTGCACCATTTTGAAGTGTAATTGTACCATATATCATCGGAAAAGCTGCTGTAGAAAGGTTAATAAGTACCATGAAATCAGCTGAAATGTTCAGTAAATCATTGTGTGCATTTGTGCATTTTTACTGAACATTTCAGCTGATTTCATGGTACTTATTAACCTTTCTACAGCAGCTTTTCCGATGATATATGATACAATTACACTTCAAAATGGTGCACAACGGTGCATACTAAGGAGCATTTTCAAATGCTTAATGTACAGTTTTCTCTATTTTAGGGAGCGTACTTTAAATATTTACTGAGCATTTTAAGATTTTTACGTATTTTGATCAATCATTTAAGGAGCAACCCGATCTATTTTAAGGAGATTTTTTTACATAATAAAGAATAATTTCATCTGTTTTATTGAGAAAAAGTCGGGATGCCCAATGCTACCGACGCAAGGGAGGCGACTCCTACACCTGGACCCTACCTATAGACCCATCACCTCATGAACCGGAGACCAACGGCTTTACTGCCGTGATCAGAGATGTTATGTCTCAGAACATCCCAGTCGGCGATTGAACCCAGGCCTGCTGGGGTGAAGGTAATCACGTTTACCACTGCACCACCGGCGCCACTATAATGCCCAGCTTACACCTATGCTGATTCACTAGCGCTGATATGCTTATTGGAGTGTTTACATATCTGCTAGTTCACTAGCTCAGTCAGCTCAATCACGTATTTCAATTGCTCCTGAAATCGCATGCTGGTATATGCTGATGCCCTATTTGCATGATACAGTATTTATGATTAATTTTTAGTACAGTTCTAGTTGTTGGTTGAGCTGGTAGAACAAGTGGACCAGCGTATATGTAACCACCCCAATGATGCCGATGTCCCTTTTTGCTAGCAACTGGCTCATCTGCGCTAACGAGCCAGCACTAATGTAAACCGGGTATATGGGGTGTTTACAATTCTGCTAGTGTACTAAAATTGTAATAAAAAGAAGTCAGTATAATGTAAGCAGGGCGTCAGCATCTACCAGCAAAATATTTCAAGAGAAACTGAAATCCGTGCTAGTTGGTTGAGCTAGTAAAGCTAGTGAACCAGCGTGTATGTTAACCCCCCTCTAATGGGCTGTTTGAACTTGTGCTGATTCACGTGCTGGTGAGCCTGTTGTTCGCAAACCCATGGTTATTATCATGATATAAACAGTTTTTTCTGGACAGACAAATTTTCATATAATATACCAAATGTAAATAATTTGACTTTTATTTTTGTAATATGTGCTACATTCGTGCCCCTCGTAATTGGATGATTGATACTGACCTTTCGTTCTTCCGGTGGTCTGACTATGACATTAAACCACGTCAAACTCTGCCATCTAGTTAAACAGTAGGAGAACAAAAGAGCCGAGAGCTAACTAATTTGTTGCAGAGTCTTACGGTATCAAAATAAACAAGGGGGTCCCAACTTTTTTCGTGTGCAAAAATCTGGCAATGCGGCATCGCTGCCTGTTAACATCACATTCGGCTCAAACACTTATTTTCTACACTCCTGCTCGGACTCCAGCAATACACGAGCGAATATTTTCGGTGTCCAATGGAAGATGAAAAAGTGTTCTCACCGGTTTTGAGAGAGCGATAATGTGTGGCTCCTTGACGCCAGTAACACATGGGTACTCAGTACGGAAAACAAGATCGTCGGAAATCAGATCAAGGAAAAATAAATAATTTACTATCATGCTCATCATTCACCGCCATTAGTGCATTAACCATTGCATTACACAACGTGCAGTAGGACCCTGTCAAAGTATGAACCACCTGACCGTCATTCTGCTCGGTGGCGCTACATAGTGAGTAATAAGTGCGCCTGCGACTGACACGCTATCCATCTTGGTAATGCGATATCTGACACAATTGAGTTTCAACAATGACGAACGACTATTTCGCAGAGCTACTTCCAGTTTCAGTGCACCGGCACGTCGTCATCGTCGTTGTACATCATAAGCGTACATAATGGAAATAACACTCATATGGGGACATACAGTGGGGGAAATTCGTTTAAACGCAATGTCATTTTTGCGTTTATTTTCAACACAAAAGATCGAGACAAAAAATCAAATATAGTTTGTCATAGCCCATCAGAAGTCTCGTATTTGAGAACACAATTTGAACGGAAGTTCATTGTGGTCTCTGAAAAAATCCAATAAAGGTGATTTTAGAGGGGAAATTCGTTTAAACGCACACTAACGTAAAGCCGCATTGAGCGTACCTATGCTCCTGTTATCTTGCGCATCTGTCATATTTACACTGTATAGCCCTCGTTCGCCATTAACACGAGTTTAAATTTGCGTTGCGCGGTAGTTGTTGCTTGTTTTCGGCAAAATGGGTAAAGGAAAGTATTTAAGCCAGTCGGAGCAAATACTGGTTCGAGAACTCAAAAGTCGCGGTGAGAGCAATCGCAAAATTGCACGTGTGATCCACAGATCGGAAGCAGCAATCAGGAACCTGCTGAAAAAAGGCAAGACGTATGGCGTAAAAAAGAAAACACAGGGAAATTCGAAGATCACCAACCGTGTCCGAAACCAAATCATACAAATGGGAGACTCTGGAAACTTCTCTGTTGCGCAAATCAAGCAAGAAATGGGGCTTTCCATTTCTAAGAGGCGTGTACGGCAGATTCTACATGGAAGTGGCCACTTAAAGTACACCAAAAAAGCAAAAAAACCCAATCTTCAACCGGCCCACATTAGCGCCAGATTGAATTTCGCTAAAAAATACATGTCTTGGACTACGGAATGGGACAATGTTATTTTTTCTGACGAGAAGAAATTCAATTTGGACGGCCCAGACTGCACCGCATATTATTGGCACGATTTGAGGAAATCTCCGCAGGTTAAGTTGAGCAGGAACTTTGGAGGTGGTACTCTAATGTGTTGGGCCGCTTTTTCGATCCATGGAAAGACCCCTATTGCCACCATTTCAACCAGGATGAATTCGGGAAAGTACTTGGAGCTTCTGGAAGATGTTTTGATCCCGTTTACTGAAGACGTTATGCCGGAAAATTTCGTATTTCAACAGGATAATGCAGCAATTCATGTCAGCAAGCAATCTTTGAAATGGTTTTCTGAACGAGACATCAGTCTTTTGGATTGGCCAGCTCGTAGTCCGGATCTAAATCCTATCGAGAACTTGTGGGGCATCCTGGCACGACAGGTTTACAAAGGCGGAAGGCAGTTTAAAACAGTTCGTGAACTTGAGTCAGCCGTAAGAGAAGCCTGGAGCTTGATACCTGATACAACTCTGCAGAAGCTGGTGAAATCAATGCCGAACAGAATTTTCGAAACTATTCAGAAAAACGGAAAGCAAACGAAGTATTAACTATTGTTTATTGTATTAAAACTAAAAGTGCGTTTAAACGAATTTCCCCCCCAAAATCACCTTTTTTGGGATTTTTTCAAAAGTCATTATGAACTTCCAATCAAATTGTGTTCTCAAATACGAGACTTCTGATGGGCTATGACAAACAATATTTGATTTTTTGTCTCGATCTTTTGTGTTGAAAATAAACGCAAAAATGACATTGCGTTTAAACGAATTTCCCCCACTGTATGTGGGGTGAGGAGTGGTGTTACTTTGTGGGTGACATGCCACCCAGGTTTAGCAGCAACTAGTACCGTAGCCTAGAATTAAGTCGTAAATATGCCAGGTACCAATCAACATACTTTTACACTCGTCACATTCTATGCTACGCATTAGATATCTTATATTTTCCCTGTCCAAGACAGGGCTCACTGCCACCGTGGCAAGCAGCTCGTTTGTTAACGTTTGTGTGAGGTACGAAGTACAATCCAGCGCTACGCATGACGAGTTTGACCTAAACAGCAAACGAAAAAGCAATAATAACAAGTGAATAATGGTGAGCTAATGACGTGATGGAGTCACGCGAATTCCTGGCCGTTTTGATGAATCACAGCGTGATGAACCCAATTGCACGCCCAATGGAAATTTTGTAATGGGCCAAACAATCAATGTATGTATTTTGGCAAACGTTTATCATTTTGCTTTCAAGTACCTAAGTATTCTGTATAGGATATGTCAATACAGAGCTGGGAAGAGGCCTAACAGATTTTGAAACAATGCCTTCTCTAGATTTTTTTCTTAGTTCCAAATTCAAGTTAAAATATATTTAATTTTAATCTAGCTGGTTTTCTCTATATGCATGTCAGAACAATAGACATCGTAGAATAAAAAACAAAACCTAAATCTAATCTAAATAAAGGGTGTTACGATCAACATTTGGAACCAAAAAAAATCAGCTAAGCTTCCGGTTGACCGAATCCGAATTGCTCGGGCTTTCGTTTAACTCCTGCCATCAGATTCATTACAGCTTCCTCGTCCACTTTGTTCTTGCTTCCAACAGTTTTTTGAGTCTTCGTCAGGTTCCGCTTGACGATGGTCCAATATTTTTTAATTGGGCGGAGCTCTGGCGTGTTAGGAGAGTTCTTGTCCTTGGGCAGGTTGTTGTCGGCATACCACTCCATGGCCTTTTTTCCGTAATGGCAGTATGCCAAATCCAGCCAAAACAGCACGGAAAAATTGTGTTGCTTCAGGAAAGGCAGCACACGTTTTTCCAGACACTCGTTCACGTAAATTTCCTGGTTGACGGTCCCGGTGGCAATGAAAATGTTGCTTTTCAAGCCATAGGTACAAATAGTATGCCAAATCATATATTTCTCAGCGAACTTTGAAAGTTTCATATGCTTGAAATGGATACCACTTTTCCCTTTCCGGTTATTTTCCGGTTTTCCAGCTTTTCCCGTTTCACTGGTCACCCTGATAATTCTAAGGCAATTTTAGAATAATATTCAGGTAATATTTCCGAGTCTTCCAAGGCAAATCCCAAGATAAATCTAAAAGTAAATCTGTACGCCCCTCGCGTGCCACTAGCACGCCTCTAGTGTTGGGAATCTAAAATCTTTGACAGTGGTTTGTATACACTTCTATAGAGAACAACCGGTGCAAGTTGCATCAAAGTAGTCGATCGCGTTTAGAAAGAACGTCAAATGGAACTCCAAAGAAGGAAAAAATATTGTGCACAAGCATCTGGAAAGTCCGGAGTGGTCCGGTTCCAAGCTGGCTAAAGTGCTGAAGATGCCTAAAACAACAGTTTGTCGAGTGCTCAAAACCTACAAGGAAACCCTAAACATCCGAACCGGCACATGAAGCAGAATTCCGTGGCCAAAAAGCGTTCAAGGCTCTTGTACGACCGTGGTTTGACGAAACACAAGGACTGCACTTTGACTCGCAAACTCGATTTGAAGCAACTTCCCGGTCAAAAATTTAACATCAAGACGTGGGGATGTGCCGGGAAGATTCAAGTTTGTGTTTGCCGACAAGTTCGCGAAGAAGGCCATAATTTGGCAAGCGATTTGCAGTTGTGGCCTGAAAACGGAATCATTTGTCACATCCTCGATGATGACATCCCAAGTTTACATCGATGAATACCTGAAAAAAAGCGTGTAATGCCGTTCATCCGCAAGCATAGGCCCGAGCTAATGAATCCTTCAAATTGCGCAGAATTTCGACCAATCGAAAAATACTGGGCAATTTCAAAGCAGCGACTTCGACGAAGCGGTGGGGCAGTCAAGGACATCCAGCAAATGCGGGCAAAATAGAAGAAATGCGCTGATTCCGCGTCTGTTTCCACTGTGCGGGCGCTGATGGCCTCCATCAAGAGGAAGGTTCAAGATTTCGTTCGAACTGGAGAAATGTTACCATCTAATGCTGTAACTTTATTAAAAGTACTGTAAAGCAACCATTAATGGACTTTTTAAACTTATTGAATCACGAATTACAGGTCTTTTTGTGCGTACCAATTTACTTTTAGTCAGCCTTTATCAACAAAAAGATATTCCAAGCAATTCTGAGGAGCAGTCAAAGAGAATGTTGAAGAGAATTTTGGACATTTTGGACTTCGCGAGAATTAGGTATTAAGTGGTCGAAGAGAACTTGTTTAGTGTATTTCAAAAATTGAATTTTGAAAGGTACACAGCAAAAAAATAATTTTGATATCACATCAAAGTGGATACACTACAATCATGTCGAAAATTTCATGTAATTTTTATGACCACATAAATAAACAAATGCAGTAAAAGCAGCGTAATGTCAGTTCATGCATTGTATTAATGATAATTTTGTCCTTTTTAGCAAGTAATATTACACCATATTTTCGACATGATTGTAGTGCATCCACTTTGACGTGATATCAAAATTATTTTTTTGCTGTGTAGAGGGATAGTTAAGGGATTGGAGGCCTTGATGAGTGTCCACTAGGGTGGTTCAAAATTCCTAGCCTTTGGTCAAATTCATTTATGGGTAAGCTTGCTATTTTTTCCCATAATTTTTTTTTTTTCAGCTACCACGTTGCTGAAGACCAGTTTTTGATTGAATACAAATTTTTTGCTGCTAAATATTTTGGATATGCCCAACTATCCCTTTTTCAGTGATATACAGAGATTGAGATTCGTCTTGAAAGTTTTCAAAGTTAAGTGATTTAAAAAAAATAGCTCATTTGGGCTCATATGTGATATATAAAACAACTTGTTTACATTCAAAGTGTTTTTATGTTACTTCATACGCGAAGTTTGCGATTTTCAGAGTTGATTGGAAATGCTATGAAGCTTTAGTGTGATAATTTATTAGCTAGAGAATGATCTTAGAAGAGGGTAGGCAGAAGTTCCGTTAGAGTACGGCAGTATGAAAATTGAATAGAAGTTGAAAATGAGCAAAGGGCCATTACTGCGACAGTGCAAGTAAATTGCACACTTCTATATTTCCTTCTATTGAAAATTGAATTGATCCATTGAAATTTCAACTGTATCTTATAGGAAAAAGGTCTTAGCTTTCTAAGAGCGAAATTAATGACAAACGCATTTTTAAGAATAAACCTAATATGGCCGCTAAAATGTTTGAACATGCCTATTTAAAGCCCGAACATTTCGCTTACTATGGTGTACAAACATTGGGGGTTTTCTTGAGAATTTTCAAAGATACAATTATTTTAATGAATCGGGAATACGTTAAACTTGAGCATTTTTGAAAACTCTTAGGGCCCCTAGCTACCGAGGGATCCTTCAATTTTATCTTTGCTGATTTATTTTTAAAATTTCAAAACTAGAACTTCTGAATGAGTACAAAAAAATGGTTTTTTAATAAAAGCGCATAGCAGTTTAAAATTCAATATCAAGGCTATTGAATTGTGAAAAATTACCTATTTTAAATTATATTTCAATTTTATTCAAACTGGAGGTTATGCCAAAACAGAATATAACATGTAATAGAAGAAAAACAGCATTAGTCTTATCCGAACAAAATTTAATCATAGATGTTTGTTTTAAGTTGAGAGCCGGCAAAACGCTCAGTATAGAAGCGTTTAAAGCAGTGCAGCTCATTAATTTCAGCCCAGCATGAATGAGAAAGAAACAAAATACGGATTTAAACATGTTCATTGAACATAAGCAGGTTTTGAAAGGATGGGCAGGCCTGGTTTAAAGCCTAGAAATAATGAATCGTATTCAATTTAGAGTTGTACCTTGACCTTGACTGTCATCATCTGTGAATTTCTCTGCTAATTCATCATTTAAACTATTTGGATCGTTTTATTTACTGATTTAATTTTTTGAAAATACGCAATGGGCTGATCGTATTGCGCAGTTTCTGGATGTTTCATCTCAAAAGAAGGCTCTTCCAGTATTTCTTTTTTCCGGATTAATGCTACAAATAGGTAAACAGGTTTCCAAATATTGTAAATTTCAGCTAAGCCATGTTTCGGTGTACCAAATTTTAAGGTAGTGGATGCCTGGACAAAATTCTGCCGCATAGTAAAGAGCAGTTTCTTCTTCTTCTTCATTCCTTTATTTAACGTCGGTCTCTGTTCCGCAATCTAGTGCCAACCACCGACGGACATCGATTGCCATCCATTGACGGCAATCGAATGTGCAGGAAGCCAGCTTCTAAACATGCGTAGGATACCGCACCCATTCAAACACACATGGGCCGGGACCAACGGCCTTTCTTCCCTTCCTAAGGAAGACGTGACCAGACATTTTTATGCCTAAGAAAAATCCCACCGGCTGGGATTGAACCCTGATCCATTGGGGTGAGAAAGCAGTCACGCTTACTACTACACTATCGGCACCGGCAAGAGCAGTCTCATATGTTCTTTGTACTCAACTTTATCGTTTGTGTTTTGACGTATGATGGAGGATGCTAGTAATTAGAGCAACATGGGAAAATGATCTATGTGCCAAATGTAAACAACGACTTTAACCGTTGATATCTCGTGAATATAGACTCATTCTGGCAAACCAACACCAGCATCGGAGAAAAAGTTTGCCCTATAAGATGATGTCGTTAGTTTGTGTAGGTGTGCTGTAATTTGTGAAAAATCGACGTTTAAATGCATTGCTTACGTTTAGCTTATATGCTTTTTTCACATGTACATAGGTCGAGACTGTTCTAGTGAACTCAAATCTGTGTAAATCGATTACCTAAATTTGGGTTAACGATTCTTAGCGTGCTTCCTGTTAGTTGTCAATCTGGTATGCAAAGAGGGATGGCAGATATAATCAACCTTTTCCATTATTTGTTTAGTTCGCCTTTAAGAGGACCATCACTCGATTTGCTTTTGCTTCTTCTTCTTCTTGTATTCCTAAATCATCACTTTCTAATAGCGAATTCGTTCATTATTCAGTTCCAACCTGGATCGGGTATCAAGATTGGGTCTGCTTGTTTTCTGACAAACGTCAGTTTGTTCGTTTGTTTTTAAAACCTAGCTCAGGTTGAGGTTCGCACTGACAAAAAGTTCGGTTTCGCACTGGGTTGAAACTGGTTCCAACCCCGATAATAAACGAATTCGCTATAAGAATACTGGTAAAATTCGTTGGTAGCATGCGTCGCCTTGCCAAAATATCAACTGATATGGTGGAAAAATCTACAATTTATTTTATTCTTTTACTTTCAATACTATAGCAAATGTGAGGTCACACATGCACCTGTATAAGAATGTCGTAGACAAAACATTCACACTGCCAGACCACGCTGTCCCTGAGCGGGAAAGCCAATAACAGGCTACATGTAATGCTGCAATCTCCCCTGTTTGTGTTGAATTCAATATATTTTTATCTTTGTAATTAGAACGTTCAAGTTCCAAAGAAGGTCCTTTCAGTTTTATTTATTCAGTGTTTGATATTTATTCAGCACTAGCTGAGTGTGCCCGGTCTTGCTCGGGATTCAATATTAGCTTGAGATTATGCGCCGATTTAAAAAAAAAGCATGCTATATTGTACGTAGCCCCCCCCCCCCTCCTATTATATAAGGGGCTACCCCTATGATTATCTCCTTATACCCCCACACTCGCCCCCACATGCCTAATTTGGTTCCATTTGCTTGATTAGCTCTCGAGTTATGCAGAAATTTCTGTTTTATTTGTATGGGAGCCCCCCCTTACAGAAGGGGAAGGGGTCTCGAACCATCATAAGAACCTTCCACGGCCCCAAAAACTCCTGTATACAAATTTTCACGCCAATCGGTTCAGTAGTTTCCGAGTCTATAAGGGTCAGACAGACAGACAGACAGACAGAAATTCATTTTTATATATTTCAATGATTATTTTACGTTCGCTAGCGAAGAAGTGAAGTTGAAGTGATTCTCTTGGTGTTTTATTTTGTTCACCAAGATATTTGACCTCCAGTTGATATTAATTTAGTGTATTCGATTATGTGAAATTGTGGATTTCTACAAAGAAGACAAGTAAGTAAATGCAGTGATGTTGTTTTACCCAAAAAATATACGATGTAAACTTGCTTTAAATTTTCGGATGGCTTGTAGGTGTATACTTATGATGCTGATTGAAGAATATTAAAAAAAAGAAGAATCTTAATTGAATGACAGTGTCTTGAGTCTTAAGCTAATAGTACATCCAGACTATAACTGATATCACGTAAATAGGCTATCTTGATATCATTCACTGCACGTAGTATTATGTGATGACGTCAGAGTAGGTGTGTGAGAGTGCATGAGAAAGCTATTACTGTCTGTCACACTTTTAATTTGACTTAAATAATAATGCCACGAATGATTTGGATACCTTTCTCGCCGGGAGAGGGTATTACATTTTCGTCTTTCAGAAACGGGACGTGGACCATATTCTTAATTTATAAAATTTGCAGAAACGTTAAAAACTCCGCATATTCAAATCTCTCAGCTTTTTGATCAATGAGTGCAACAATCTTCTTGAAATGTTCGTTTGAACGATTTTTTTTTCCAACATTATTTTGTTTTTTAAGTCGCTTTTGGGTCCTTTATGACTTGTTCAATGAAGTGCAGCAAATGATCAATACCAATACCTACCAGTGTTCAAAAATCAATTTCAAATCTCATTCATTGAACCTCCCTAAGGGATCGTCCATTAATTATGTCACACATTTAGGGGGGAGGGGGTGGTTTTGAAAACTGTGACGAGCCATACAAAAAAAAATAAGGTAAAAAAATGTGACAAAGGGGGGAGGGGGGGGGGTTGAAAATGGGCCAAATTTGCGTGACATAATTAATGGACCATCTCTAAGAGAATAAACTGAGATGCTTATGCATTTTCACGCACTCACACTCAAAGTGCCAACAATTCATTCAAGCTTAAAACTACTCATAACAACCGCTCAAACGTCAATGCAAAAACAACAGTAATAACAATGAATAAAGGAAAAATATAAAGCAATGAATGTTTGACCCTGCAAGCTCATCGGTGATTTTTTAGCAGTTGAATTTTGCCAGATAAAACTGATAGGCGAATAAACTCATGCATGAGATTTGACTTTTTGAGTTTTTCAAAACATTTGTACCTACAAAATTCGGATTTTCACTAGCCACCTGATGTCACATAGTTCCAATATCAACGTCACTCGCCTCAATTTCAGTGCACAATTGACATTGACATCGTAATGGGACCTTCTGATATTCAAAATTCTGACGCAAATATTTTTCAGTTTCGCCAGCTAATCGAGTACTCCTCTTTTGAAAACTTTTCGGCACTATTAAAACAATGCATGGATTATTCAAAATAATTCATTTATTGAGATAATAGAAAATTTTTAAGCTGTAACCCAGTGATATGCGATATGTCAAAAATTGGTCGACTCAAATTTAGCGAATTTTATTCAATTGTGCATTTAAAAAACTTGAACACCCCTCATGTTGTTGCTCTGTGCGTACGGAATGTTGCCTCTATTTTGTTTTTTTTTCAGTTGCTGTCAAAGCAAGAGAAACAGAGTTTAAAAATTTTGCCCGCGCATAAGCGAAATCTAAATTATTCTTACGCAGATTGATGGCCTCAGAAATCTGATTTCTTTAAAATAAACGATGAAAAATACAACAAGGCGGATTTCAAGCAGCTCCCATGCTAAGAATTCACACGGCTACCGAAAAAAGGAAAGGTTCAAGATAAATTTAAGCAGAAAAAGTAATCAAAGTTCAAAAAAAAAAAAAATTGGCTTGGCAGACGATTTGCACCTGTGAGCTGAAAAGCGAAACGTTCGTGCCAACTGGCATTGCCAACCAAGATATTTATTAAAAGTAATATTTGCCGTAAACGATTGTTGCCTTTATTGAAGAAACACTGTTGTTCCACGCTGTTTTGGACCTCGCTTCCTGTCACTACGGGAAAATGGCTCAGGAACGGAATACAACAAACAACGTGCCCAAGGACAAAAACCCTCCAAATTTGCCGGAGCTGTACCCAATTGGAAAATATTGGGCAATCGTTAAGCGGAGCCTCGAAAAAGCTCAGAAAACAGTTAGAAATGAGAAACAGTTCAAAGTAAATTGACGTTCAGCATCAAATAAGGTTGATACAACAGCGGTACAAAATCTGATGGAAGGTGCGAAACGTAAAGCCCGACAGTTCACATTTGGAAAATCGGAAGCCTAATCATATAATGTTCCTGTATTTTGTAGTCATTGAATTTCAAAAGGAATTAAAGTTTGATCATTTATACAATAACATAATCACTGTGCCCTTAATCATGACAACACGGAGCATTGTCAATTCTTCCTGAGCAGTGAACAGTTTGTTTCATTAGAATTGTGATTTACTGCTGAACAAAAAAAAAACAACATATTTGCTTGAGGGAGCTGCGCCTAATTTCATCCCGTAGCCCATCATTAGAGCTGCTTAGCATATATGTATGCAACTTCATATGCCTTGGTCAGATTTTGTTAACGGCTGCTAGTCTATGATACTATTAAAATAAATTAAATCAACTTACCGCTGCCGACGCTCTTTCACCAGCCGTCAACACGCCATCATTGGGCCTAGCTAACACGAAACCACCATTCGCCAGGAAAACACTCAACACAGCCACCCAAGTGCACAATTTCACTAGCTTTTTGTTTAAACAACCACTACTGCTGCTCCTGGTGCTGGCACGTTTCGACCACCGACGGTTATCACTCGCATCGACCCGCAAAATACCCATAACTAGTGCCTTAATTAACAGGAAAACTTGCGCAACCAAATCACAACTGAAATCCACCGATTTCACCCTGACCTCGTGGCCACTGGAATTCTTCCTACGGAACTGAGGATTACATGAACCTAAAAGATCTTCACCGATGCTACTACTTTCACTATTTACAAGGCATCGATTAAAAGCAATTTCTTCACTAACAGGCGATTGATTAGCACCATTCGTCAGTTTTTCTTCAACTTCTTCTTCTGCTGCTATTGCTGCTGCTTCTTCGTCTTGTGTATTCAGGTGGTGCCCTTTGATCCTACAGGCACGGCGAGATAAATTTACCTCCTGCTGTAGGGAATGGGCCACCATTTCGGATTTTCCTCTGCGTTGAATCAAAGGTTTGACGATGTAGTCACAAGGATTCGTCACCGACTCGAGAGGGTGGGAGTAGTTCTCGGAAAGCAGTTTTCCACTGGCTTCCGGCTGATGGTCCGGACGTCCTACTGCTTTTCCAACTTTAGCCGCCAGCGTTAACGCCTTCGCTGGCGTTGCCTTCGTCGATGATTCTTCCAGCAGAATTTCCGGAAGTATTTGTGACGTCCTCGGTACTCTTTCCGATTGATGGGAGGATGTTTTGATCAAATCTCATTGAAAAGTGATCCCAAAATTGACAGAGTATGTTTGTGTGTGTGTGTATGTTTGTCAGTGCGTGCGTGCGTGCTTAGTTGCTGTGCGCTCTGGTCGTCGTCTATTGTGGAATGATTGTGATGTTGTGGCTGATTGCACTTCCGAGACAGAGCCAGGAACGTCGTCAGACAGCGGTTGATGTGTTCTTTCTGGAAAGATAAGAAAATCAAATGGAAAATTATTATTGCTGCCCGACGGAATCGGAATTGGATTTTATTTGCGAGCCGTATTAAAATGTCTATCAAACAATTTGTCCAGGCGAATGACGCGCGAATGATAATTGATTGATGAAATCGGGGGCAAGAAGTGGAAGCAAAGACAACACGAGAAGTTTTAATTTAGCTGGCTTGGAACAATCTATCTTCGTCTGTCAAACGAAAAACCTGAATTTAGCAACTGCTAGGTGTACAACAAATTAAGTATTCTTATATGAAAACTTTTTTTCCTATTGTTCGGGTCATAATAACTGCGACCAACACATTGATCCATTTTTTAGTGCAGGTCGTAGTATTTCATTACTTTCAATAATTTAACACAACCGTAATTCCAAATCTTTCTCACGCATCTTCAAGATGGATGTTTAAGGTATACTTTGGTGCAATAAGACCATTGAAAAAGCGCATGGGCAAAAGGGGGCTAACAAAATCGGGTCATTACTGTATTTGTTTTCGATACAGTTATCATAAATACTTCACGCGTCTTTGAAAACGTCCCAGAACTTTTCGAATGATTGAAGAGTTCTGGGACGTTTTCAAAGACGCGCCCTCTCATCAATCAAAATAGGTTTCACAATCGTGCAATTGTGATGTTCCGTTTCATTGGAAAAGTTCTGGGACCACTCCAAATGCGCGCCTCTCATCAATCAAAATAGGTGTCCTCACTCGCAAAAAAAACCGTTCCCATATTCGTAAACGGCAGCCGTTCATACCAGACGCAGACCGTGAACTATTATAGTTCACGGCTGCCGTTCACGATCTCAAATCCTCGGAGACCCTTGAACTTTTTTAAAATAATAAATAAAACTTACTACCTCACTCTCAAAACCGAGGCTCATAACCGTCAACAAGAAGAACGTAGGGCCAGAGTTAGAGGTGGTCTTACAACCAGTAACGCACCACGAAAAGGTGATCTACTCGCGTTACGGTAGCTATGACTAATCTATTTGCTTCAAATAGACTACTCATATTAGAGATATTAGAGTTCAAATCACATCCCCGTACAAGTCACGAATGACCCAAGACTATTTATTTTACTAAGTAAAATTTCCTGGATTTTAAAGTATTCGATAAAAAATATTCTATTTTGGGTAAAACAAGTGTCTTAAACGTTTTTACTTATTGTGCATACGACTGGAAGCTGATGTGACGTTTTCACTGCCAAACGACATATAATTTAAATTTTTGGTGGAATCATGAAATTGTTTTTATTGATGTGAAGTAGTTTGTTTCATTCGAGATCTAAAAAAAAAAAAAAACAAAATAAATTAGAAAACTACATTTTGCATACACAGATAAAATAGTATATTATACAACGGTACACAAATTGAATATTATGGCCGGGAGAATTTTATATTTTGTACGGCAACAATGTATGGAGGCCTCCCTTAGCTCAATCAGTACCCTAGCAGCACACATGTCACTGAACAATTGTGGTTACTTGTGTGCCACTTATTCCAGTCACAATAAAGTTGCAGCAGCTTATTTCGATCGAAGTGTCCAGCCTAGGAATTTTTCGGGTTGGAATATCTCTCGATACTCCTGGGCATAGAGTGATTGTACTTGCCACACAATTATACTAATGCAGAAAATTCTGGGAGTGTGTTCAATCACTTCAAAAATTGTCTTGTCATAATCAAGTCAACTAATATTGGGTTCCTGGTCATTGCGGGATTGAGGGAAATGGAAGAGCTGATGCACTAGCAAGACTCGGATCTTCTCATAAGTTCATCGGGCCAGAGCCCTTTTGTGGCTTATCGGCTGCATCTCTTAGAATGGAGCTAAAAGCGTGGAGAAAAACTGGAAGAACACTTCCATTGCTAGGAAGTCGAAGCGATTCATTAATCCGTACATTTCTATGACCCACAAAATCCTGGGTCTTTCTAAGAAAGATCTTAGCATATGTACACTGTACAGGTCTTATAACAGGTCATTGTCCGATCCGTTATCACTTGAAGCTGATTGGAAAACTTCAAGATGATGTATGTCGGTTCTGTGGAATAGAAAAGGAAGACTCGGAACATTTGCTATGCCATTGTCCGGCAATTTTCAATAAAAGGCGTAAGTTCTTCGACAAGGGTCTGATAGAACCCTTTGACATTTGGAGAACAACTCCCAGTACGGCAGCGTACTTTATTCGAAGTATAATGCCGTGCTGGGATAATGCTATTAGTCAAGCGATGGCGATCACTCCTAATAATAGTGATACGGCATTTTTATATAGCTAAAGAAAAAAAAAATGTGGAATATATCACAATAGATCAGAAAAATGGTCGCAGTGATGGAAATACCCGACAAGGACAAACAAAAAAAATGCAAAAATGGTACAGGCATCGAAAGTTCTCAATTAATAACTGTGGAAGTACATCTAGAATACCAAGTTGATAAACCAATAGATTTTTATAATGACAAATGTGACAACAACATCAAGTCAGTTTGTCATATCAAGCAATTTAATATCATTTCAGTCCCATCCCGAAATTCAATCGTCCATAGGTCAAGTTACAGTTCTGCTTTTTGAATAGCAATATTTCTCGCTGATATAACAAGATATGAAAATATAAAAAAAAAATCAGTTAAGTTACTGTGATTTTTTAAATATTTACATGGGAATTTCACTTCGTAACTTCGACTGCCATTTTAACAATGCCTACTTTTTCCATATGGAACTCATATGAAAGTGTAGGAAGTTTAGGCCAAGTGCTCCACACATACGTTTGAGCTAGAACTAGGAGATGCAACAGTCTTCCAAGTTTTTGCTTCACGGGCAAACCATCGTTCATTTGGTGAGATCGTTCCTGTTTATATATTCACCTGTTTCGGTTTCTACAACTTTGTCTTAGGCATCATTTCGAGTGCGCTATTGTCAAAAGTTGGGAACGAGTGGGTATGGCTAGGTTCCAACATAGATTTGCCAATTGGTTCATTCGGCAAGAGAGTCATCCTAGTGCTTTTTCTGGTTTTAGACGTACCATAAAGTTCAATTTTGAAGAATTTTTGAACTAGATTTGCAATAACCCGTAAAAGTCTTGGAAGTGCCAGTAGTGCAGCAGGACAGTAAGAGTACAACATTAATGAAACTTGCTGAGATCTTCCCTTTATTTTCATTTATATGTTTTTATATTTATAAAATATTTTCGTTCTATTGCTCTCTACTGAAATCTAGCTCTCACCTGTTAGTGTTCAGCGTTGGAAAATTATGCGAGGTTTTATTAAGGACACAAAAGGAAAAGTTCGTGAGTCATTGTGAGATTGATTAGAGACCCGTTTTTTCAGTTTTTACACAAGGGAAGATAAAACTAGGATTCCTTCCTCCTTTTCCTTTCTCCTACGGTCTTTTATTCCATTTTTTCTTTTCAGAAAGCGAATAATGGCGCAATAACCACACACTACGAAAAAGTCATGTAAATTTCGGTTTCCTGAGACCAACACATGTAAGCGGCCCTTTTGACGTAAGAATCAGTTGAAAGAAACGAGAAAATAAATTCAATCATACGTTCTCTTCGTCGAGTTGCTTATGTTTCGGTTTGAGAACACTTAATTTTACATGAAATGTTAGTTTACGTTCCATGATTTACGTCCAATGTGGATTACGTCTTGTGAAAAAGTAGTTATTTCTAAGTGTGCATAAGCCATATAGGGCTAAGATAAGATCTAGTGCTCATGTCCCAACCACTCGTGAAAAATGGAGCATCATTTAACTTTTTTAGATAAGATGCTCCCAACCAGGGCTCTACATTTTCGAAGCTCTAAAATGAACTCGAGTTTTGTTTCTCTCATGCAAAAGTGTTCAACGCTTCATTTATTTAACGCCTAGCTAGACTATCAGCAAGAAATGATAATGAAAAAGAAGCACGCTTAGAAGGAAACGCTGGCTGTGGATCTTCTCGTCGTTGCTTTGTTCATCGCTTTCAATGTAAGTAGCAGTGCTGCAAAATTTCGACAGTACACGGTGATATTGACAATTCTGCTTTGGTCACTCATTTTAGCTAACAGTCATAGTCAAGGCAAACCATGTCAATTGTCAATGACAATGGTGTCAGTGACGAACATGTGCAGATTTGTTTATTAGCTAAATTTGTAACAAAATTAAATGACTTGAGCAAAACAATAACATGGATCCATTTTAGTGAACAAGTATCTACGTCCTGAGCTACTTGGATAACAATAATGTGACACAGAATGTACTAAATTACACTTTTTGTTACCAGGTGAATCTTTGTCATTGACGAAAAAATGAATGAGATTTTGACGAAGGTTTTTTTGAGAATCAAGTCTGTCAGTGACTATGTGACGAACAATTTTATCAATATCGCGCGAAAGTCTGTCAATGACAATGACAAATCTCAGCACTGGTAAGTAGTGTCGATTTTCTAGTTAAACGAAACCTCATTATGGCTTTAAATCCCCTTTCACAAACACTCTATCACCGCTCTTTCAATTTGTTTAAAATGCGTTATGTCCCGTTTTCGTTAATTTGTTTAGATAAATATGTGAATGGAAGATAAATCAAACATATTACGTGTAATCTTCAAGTGTTTTCACGTGAGAAATGCTTTAAAGGTGTTATTTAATTTTCAGTCATAAAACGTCATAAACGTCATGAAACCTCTGTTGATGTGTTTCATGAAAGAGAAAACTATCAAAGTCGAGCACTCTTTCGCTCATCCGTTTTACCGAAGCTTGAAAGTTAAAATGAATGGAGCGACGGGAGAAAGAGAGGCAAGCGATTGAACATTATTTTTTTGTGCACGCTGACTGAGGTTCTAGAATGCTGCGAAGCTGTTCGACTTTAACAGAAAAAGAAAGCCAGCAGTCTCTTCGTCGCATCGATTTTGTCGATTGAAGCTGATATTGTGACGCCCTGCTCCCAACGACAAATCATTTATAACAACGGAACGTACGGTACGAGATGTCCACGTTTCATCAATTTATTGGATTCTGAAGCATCGTGTTTAAATCTTTGATTTAAACAGGCCCGATGTTTCTGAATCATCTTGCCCCTTAAATGCTGCACAGTAGGCCTGGCCTGGCCGATACATTTTGCGTATCTCTGATATACACAATATACCAAATAGACAAGAAAAAGGATGGAGGAATATCTATCATTTTCCAGGATGCTTTCATGAACTGACTGTGTTGGTGTTAGATAAGATTAGATTAGTGCTCCACACCTACATACGTTGAAGTCATTCTAATTTTAATTAACAGCCATTCCATAGCAAAACGATATAGTGGTTATCAGAATTACGTAAAAATTTGTAGTTTTGTTCCTTATCACAAAATATTAGACCCGTTTTTTTTTTTATTATTTTATCATTAGGATGACCATTTGCATGTTAGGGTGGTCCAAAAATTGTTTTTTCAACAATGACTTTTTTTTTCAAATATTCATAACTTTTGAAATCAAAATATCAAATGAAAGGCAATTAAAAATACTTTTTCAGAAAACATATCATAAAAATAATAATAATAATAATAATAATAAATCAAGATTTTGTATTGAAAAACTTTGATTTTATTTGTTTTTTTTTATGGTTTTCATGGTTTGTAGACAGAGGGCGCAATATGTTTTATGCTTTTCCTAGAAAATTTAGGCTTTTTTGCACAACATAACAAAAAATCAGCAAAGTGTTTTCTTTACGTTATTGAGATATATTATTTAGAAGTTATCAAGTTTTGGGTTTTCGCTCAATACTTCTATATGACTAGACTGCCATGCGTCTCAAATGATTTATAGCGACTGTAATATGATCCCAACGCATGGTAGTCTAATTATCTTTCATTTGACATTTTAATCCCTGAAATCAGTTGTTGAAAGTTAATGTTTAAAAAAGAAGGCATTATTTAAAAAAAAAAACTATTTTTTCAACCAGCCTAACATGGCAATGGTCACCCAAATGACAAAATATAAAAAAATACGGGTCTAATATTTTGCAATAAGGAACAAAACTACAAATTTTTATGAAATTCTGAGAACCACTATATTGTTTGGCTATGGAATGGCTGTACATGTATGTTTTCTTTTCTGATTTTACTTGCTTTATTTCTAACAGAAATGCTGCTGTTTTCTGGATTATCATTTTACAACAAACAAAAAGCCTACTCATGTATTATGTTTTCCAAATATAATTTATTTGCTTTGGCAACTGCAACATCATAAATGAATTGGTAATATTTCAAACGAGGAGATATCTAATTCCAGGAGTCAAAATTTTGTATAACTAAGGTCGATTTATCGCTTTATTGATAATTGCTAAATCTTGAACATTTAAAAATTTATGCGGGTTAAAAAAAAAAAAATAGATAAAGTGCCAGAAGTCTCGGACATTTGATTTATCAAAAAATCGCAACCTTAAACAAATCAAAGCATAGCATTTAGAATATATTTCTTAATTCTGAATCTTGAAAGCATGTTATGGTCAAGATTGAAGATTGTTGATTGAAGATTGTTGATTGATTTTTTTTATCAAATAAAAAAATCTAAATCTCGGAATTAAGATTTTTTAATTTTATACCTTGAATTTTCTTCTGTGATCTCGGAAAAAATGCTATGCTTGTATCATATTGATACCCATGGATCTCTACAGAGGATTTCTTTAGATTTGTTCAAGGATTTCTATAGAATCATCCCTACAATTCCTCAGAGTGCGTTTTAGAACTCTCTTTGGTATTCCCTTACAAATTGTTCCATAATACTCTACAAATTCTCAACAGAAGGCTCTTTGACTCACACCGCAATTCTCTGGAAATTTCTAAGTGGGTTCGTTTTATTATTTAAGAATTCTTCAAAGAATTCTCTAGAAATAAACTTTGCTTTGTATTTACTTATTATTCTCCCAAAATTCACATGGAATTTTCTTCGGATTCCCTCTAAATTCCTCAGTCTTTCCGAAATAATACTTAGAATTCCCTAGAAATTCTTCTTCGAGATCACTTAATTCACTTAACGTAAAACATATAAAAGGAATTGTTTTTGGACAGATTCTAAGCGTTCTTCGTGTATGGAAATGTATGGATTCCATACTAGGTGGCAGTATTCCAGAATTGACCTTACATATGTGGTATATAATAGCTTAATAGTGTATGGGTCTTCGAAATTATGACTGAACCTTTTAATAAAGCCTAGCATTCTGTTTGCTTTACTGATGATAGTATTATAATGTTCTATAAAAGTTAGTTTTGATTTTTTTTTCTACTATTTGGTTGCCTAATGATATTTCAATATGGTGTTTCAATTTTTCTGCTAAATGCTATTGCGGTACACATTTTTACGTTCAGTTGAAGTAGACTTTTACCACACCATGGTGTGGAATTTATTGATTTCATTCTGGAATTCCTCTGCATCGCTAGAATTACTTATTTCCATAAAGAGCTTCATGTCGTCTGCATATACAAGCAGTTTTATTTTTTTAAGTATGTAGGAAATGTCGTTTATGTACAAAATAAAAAGAAGTGAGCCTAAATGGGAGCCCTGGGGTACCCCAGAGATGACTGAAATTGGTTCTGAAAGTTTATTTTGAAAGCGGACTATTTGTTTACAATGCGTTAGGTATGATTGAAGCCGATTCAAAAGTCCAGGCTCCATTCCTATTTTCTGCAATTTGAGGATTAATAATGGTATGTCGATGCGGTCAAATGCTTTACTGAAGTCGGAGTATAGCGCTTCAACGTGCTTGCCACTGTCCAACGCTTTAAGAATGAAAGATAAATATTCTAGAAGAATAGAGGTAGTTGAGCGACCATGCCGTGCTGCTCACTTGTAATTAGATTTTTCACCTGCTGAAAAATATTGCCGTTTGCGATTGATTCAAAAAGTTTTGGAATGCAAGAAATAATTGCAATTCCACGATAATTTCAAATGTCTAATTTTGCACCTGATTTGAAAATAGGTACCAAATAAGATGATTTCCAAATTTCAGGGAATTTTCCATTTTTCAGAGACATGTTGAAAAGACGCTCTAGAGGAAATGAGAGTTCTTCAGAAAGGTTTTTCAAAAATATGGGTGTGATGCCGTCAGGTCCAGACCCTTTCGACGCGGTTAAGTTTTTTAGTGCATTGAGGACTTCATGTTGAGAAAGTTGGTTGACAGAGATGTTTTTAGAAATTTCAGGAATGAATGCAGAGAAATCGCGGTCACGATCTTCTTCGGAAAATGTGGTGTATACTTCTTGGAAGAAATTTGCAAAGAGATTGCAAATTTCAGAAGAATTCTCACCTACATTAGCATCCAAATTCATTCGCGAAGGAAAATTTCGTGTCTACATAATTAAAAAAGTTCTTAAGACATGACTTGACTTCATTTTCGACTTTGCGGCTATAGTCCTCATATGCAGAGTTGATGGTTGTATTTAATTGGTTGCATAAGTTGTGATAGTTTCGCAAATTGGTTTCGGTTTTTTTCTGTTTTGTATTGTTCTATTCAGAACTACCTTGGAATTCTCTTTACGTTTCACTTGGAATCTGGAGTTCAACAGAGCTAACCTGAAAGGAATCCTCAGATTTCACTTCAAGATTTCCTAACAATCCTTGGAATTCTCTTCTGAATTCCCTTGAAATTATCCTTAGAGTTCCTTGGCAATTCGTCATAATAGTTGATTTCATGCATTATAGTCCATAAGCTGTAAAAGTTTTCAGTTCTTTTATTTTTTAAATCTGGGTTCTTGGAAAATATTCGATGTCCGACGAATTGAATTTTCGTTCGAAATTCTTGAAAATGTGTCCAAGTCTGTTAATTTCGTAAAGAGTTTTCTAAAAAATATCAAACTTTAAAATGTGTAGACATAATCCATGTGTCAGCACCCTAAAAAAAACAATTCAAGTTTCAGAATTTATGTTGCTACTAATGATGAATCCACTCCTAAATTATTATGTTTAATGGAAGGAGCAAAAGAAAGTCGGTTGTTTATTTTGAAATTCTTGAGAAGGTTCCTCGGCTAATTTTGAAGAATTGCTTGAATTAAAATATTCCCTGAGAATTCCAGGTTTTTCCAGGAAAAATGAAATGCCCTGAAGATTCCTGGTTTCCAAGTTTTCCCTGGTTTTATCATGTATTAGATAACCTGTATAATAAGCCCATTAGTTTTATGATATGCTGTGTTGTGACCAGTGTTGGTAAAATCAGCAATTAAATTTTACGGCTATCATACGCTCTCAATATCACGCGTGATATTGGAACAAAATATCATGCTTGATATTGATTTAACAAGCTCCTTTGTTATTGCGAGACTATTCACAACATGTAAAAGTGAAGCTCAGAGTTGACTCGGCACAAAAATCATTTCGGTGCACATCGATTTCTTAGAAAGAGAAAGTATAGTTTGCTATCTCCCTTTACTCTTCACCGATGGCAGACACGAAGCTAATCTGTGTTGATATTATGGGTTTTGTGTAATCAATAAATGAATTGAAGAAAATTTACTGAATTTTCATTAAAAAATATAAAGAAATTAATCCTACGCCGCAATTTATTGATGAATTATAAATTTACGGACTTTAAAGATTTGTTCGGTATGAATATATTCAAAATCTATCGCTAAACTGCTGAGCAATAATTTTTCAAACTTTCCTTATTTGCCGTTACACATTTTACCGGAAGCATCATTTTTGGAGTTGAAATTGAAATTATGAATGAATTGGAGTGATTAAAAAAGATGTTCTCTCTTGAGCTCGTTGTGAGCTCAATCTCAGGCCCATCCACTTGAAAAAAATAGTAGCCTTGATTTTGAACTTGCAATAACGTTCACAAAACGTGTCCCATGACGTTACCTGCCCTATTAACAGGAAATTCCACCAGTCAAGCGACACTTATGACTTATGACACACTCTATATCAACTTAATTTCCCAATAAGATCATAAAATATTGTTCAATAGGGGAAATGACGGCTTTGGCATTTATTTACCTATTATCGTCAGGGGGTTGTGTCATTTTGCCGAAGAACGTTTCGCCCAAGGATGTTTCGCCGAAGGACATTTCGTTTAATGGGTCATTTCGCCAAATTTTAATCATGAATCAATATTCAATTAAAATTAATTTGGAACACATTTAAAAAATAGATATTCCCATGTAAATCAACCCTATTGATGTTTGTTAATGTTATTGCTAGAAAAGGAATATGAATAAGAATATGAATTGGATTAGAAATATGAATGAGAAATATGAATAGGTAGAAATTCTGATATCAGCACAACTCGAAAGAACTGGTCATGTTTAACATAAGGAAACATTTCTACAAATGTAACACATTGTATAAAGAGAAAGAGAAAGATTAGTAATTTCCATTTAACTTCACTACCTTATTTGCTTATCCATGACAGATACGCGTATTTCGTCTACAATGTGCAGACTTCTTAAGTGTCTTGTACTGATACTCGACTTAGTACAAGACACTGAAGAAGTCTGCACATTGTAGACGAAATACTCGTATCTGTCAAGGATAAGCAAATAAGGTAGTGGAATTAAATGGAAATTACTAATTTTTCCCTCTCTCTCTCTCTCTCTTTATACAGGTATTCCACTAAGA
Organism: Ochlerotatus camptorhynchus; assembly: GCF_037179485.1. Lineage (NCBI taxonomy): Eukaryota > Metazoa > Arthropoda > Insecta > Diptera > Culicidae > Ochlerotatus > Ochlerotatus camptorhynchus. Next base: position 3,512,580 of record NW_027040867.1, read on the forward strand.
CGCCCACATTCATCAGGGTAAAACATTGATTATTTAAAAATTTCCGAAATCAGTACAATTCGAAATAACTCAAAAGAAGGAAACATCCTATAAATCAAAAATATCTATTACTGAGCTTTAAGAAAAGTTCTAACCTGTTGAAAATGGCTCGCTCTTCGGCGAAATGATCTTAGGCAAAATGATCTTCGGCGAAACGTCCTTCGGCGTAATATCCCGCTCCCATCGTCAGGAGGTAGATGAAACCCTTGAGCGCTGATTTTTTGCATACATCTGCATCATATTCTAGGCCTCAGCGGTTGTAACGTGATTTTTTTTTACAAAAAATACCACTATGTAAACTTATGGGGGAAAATTTGCGTGATTTTTTTCCTCATACCATTTACATGATATTTACCATCTCTATTGCAGAGCACCCTTTTGCAAAAAATAACACTCCAAGACTTCAATTGCACCCTGGCGATAATATTCAAAGGAGTACCTACGCCGTCATTTCCCCTCCAGCTTATTTTTGGTGAATGATATTAAATCATTAATGGACGGACACCCTTTACATATTTTCCTGACAAATTAAAAACAAATAGGTACTATAGAAACCCCTTATTAGAAATTCATAGACAGTCCGAGGCGAAAGAAGCAATCTGTTATCTATTCGTCAATCTGCCAACATCTTCCCATCAATTTATTCGCCAACTTTATCTCTCGGAAATAGTTTTTCCAGCAGTAAACTGTTACGCAACTCTTCCAATCAACTTCTCTAATGACTGCATTGTGAGTGTGACAGATTCTGTAATTTTTCTTCCAGTCTCTGTCATTGAAAACTGTTTGCTACTATTCATAAATACACGTTGCGATGGTGCAGTGCACAGTAAACTATGCAGGATAAAGTGGGACTCTTTCACGACGACGACGGGTGGACAAAAAGGCGCTCGCTGTTGGAAGATAATTTTTCAATTTACCTTCTCTACTGTGTGGGCACACAATGGCTTGCAGTTGAACCGAACAAAACAGTCAGTCAGCAGTGGGTTGTGCGGCGGGAGCGTGATAGGCATCGTCTGCCACGTGGAAGGTACGGGGTGGCAGTGCATCCCAGCAATGCAATTTCATTTGCAAATTTATTGAATTAATCTCCTATTTCCACCAACTGGTTGCTGAGTTGAGTGAATTTTCTGAACAGCGGGCACACTTGACCTTCTCTAGGCCGTCGTCATGCTGGGGGAGAAGGAATGGCTGGAAAACAGCCCACCTTTAGCGAGAGGGAACGCAATTTGAGTGGATTATAAAACTGTTTTCGATTTGGTTGAATTTGAAACTGCACTTCATCGTTTAGATTCAGCGTAGAAAGTCACTTAGCCCATCGAGTTTGATATTAAAGCTCGTTTTGAAAAGCTAAGCACAGCTAAACAGAATCAAGTGATCAGCATAAAATCTCAAATATCACGTTTCTTCGATTTCCGAACATCAAATCAAAATGCAAATTTTGATCGCTCCCGGCTCCATGTGTGAAGCTACCGTCACCAATCTGCACGTTCAGTATTGTTAGCTACCTGTTTTATTTTTAAATTATGTGCATATCCCCTGAAAGGTGTTGACTTTGACTGTAAGCCCCGTTGAAAAACGTTCTGATCATGACATATTTGACTGATCTGTGATAAATCAAAGTTCGTTGCTTAGAGCGCAAAACGACCCAGACCCTTGAATAGCCCTTTTCAATGTTGAACTAACCCAGAATCATTGTTCGGCTAGCAGATTGTAGTAGATTTAGTAAAAGCACAAGCGTTATACAACAGTCGGCGCCAAATTGACTGGATTCATCACATTGGAGCTCCTTTCGCCTATTGACTAGTCGCAAAGTCGTAAAAGAATTTCACGACGAATAAAGTTCCAGACACAGTTGGCTATTGTGGCATGTGTTGGTCCAAAAATTCGGATATGTGTTTGTGTGAGCTCAATGTGTATTATTGCGAAATGGCTTGATTTCCTTCACTCTATCCTTGCTTCGCTGTTACAGTGCCTGTCGTTTGCCATGTTTTTATGGATTACTTTTTTCTGCTTTCCTTAGCCTTTGTTGATGATTGACCTTCATCTTCTCGAGACGGGAGAACGAAATCAGATAATCTTGTTTTTTTTACGACACTCTCGTTACAAAGTTCGTTGCCAAGCTTGGGTGGCAAATGATTCCGATACGAGGGGCTTGTGAAAATATTGCTGCTTTAGAATCCTTTTCATTCAGCTTCAACCAGGGTTGATAGCGGTACAAAGGCTATATCTATATCTATTGGGGGCCTTATGTTGTAATATAAGAAGTCTTCTGATTGAACTTCAAAGTCTTTAGTAGTTAACTTTAATGATCTTGAGGACCTTCAGGAATTTTATTCACTAATTTCAGTCTTCTAACTCCAAGCTGCAAAGGACTTACGAGGTAGCTACTGAGGGCTTATGAGTTTAGGGGCCATTCAATAATTACATATACACTTTTTTGGAATTTTCAAACACAGTTTCCCCCCCCCCCCCTATCCGCATTGTAATAATTGGTAATTTATAACAAAACCCCCTCTTTGTAAGTTTTTTCGCCGAATCTTTGAATGGTATGCATATAACTTATTCATGCTTACGTAAGATATTTTTGAGACCCTTCCTTCTCATGTAAGAAAACGTAAGAAAATTTCTTACAACCCCCTGCACCTCTAAGTGCTTACGTAATTAGTAAATGGCTCGTTACTCAAGAGGCATATTGAATAAATTTCGTATGTCTTATAATTTAGCTTCATTGGCCTTGAGTCAGGCCTTAAATGTTAGATAAGTGACAATATTTACCAAAATTGAAATATTTGGATACATTTATAAGCATTGCTTTATTTCTTGCATTTGATGATGGGTTATGTCCCTTAACTTTATCTTCAGAGATATTAAGGGTCAACTACAGATATCTTTTGGAGCAACTCCAAAGTCTGTATAGGTCAACTTATAGCTAAATTCAGAAGCCTTATAGATCAACTTTGGGCAGATAAGTCCACAGACCGTCAGACCTGTCATCACAGGAGTGGAACTTTGGATCAGAAAGTGGCTCCACTTGTCATTTGCGAACACTAGCGCACCTAGCGGTAGAAGGCATCTTCTACCTGCAGTTAAGATAGGCAGCATGCTATGATAGTGTGAGTGCACATAGAAAGCCCGTGTGGAACGCTACCACAACACATCGCTTGTTGAGCAGAAAAACGAACACTTTTTGATTCACCGATTTGTTTGCACTTCTCCTTCTGTTCTGTGCTGTCATGCTAGTTACTCATGGTACTGGTACTGAGCTCCGGTATTAATATTAATTTTAATAAATATATTCTGGGCGCAGAAATATCGATCTACATTCATCTCCTCTCATAAAAGCTGCGCTCCAAAATACATAAGTGAATAAATTGTTGGGCACCCATCCAGATTGCTATGCGGTCATAAGGGCAAAATTGTGCTGAATACATAAAACATGCGAAGAGGTCTGTCTTCATCAAGATTCAATCTGCACCTTTAAATGTGGAAGGAAATATTAAAATTCCAAAAACAAACGTTTGAAAAAGATCCGCTTTCAAATGAGGGGGTTAGAAGGAAAGGGGTGTAAGTGACTTTGATCGATTATCTTCATCGACTTTCTCTTTCGTTAATAATTCAGCTGCAAACACATTCCTTGATTTAAGTGCCATTCTGGATGCTAGATGAGAAAGAGAAAGTTGATGAAGAGAATCGATCAAAGTCACTTACACCACTTTCCATCTAACCCCCTCAAATGTTCTATGAAAAATTTGATGCACTCATCAGGTGCAAATTGTTTGGTTTTAATTGGGCCGCCTCATGTGTTCCTATGAAGACAGATATCTGCATCTCCAAAGGTATTTTTAAGAGTAAATTTTAAACAGGAGCTCTTAAAGACAAAGCAATATTGCTCCGCCCCTAGTGATTAAAATTATCATTTCAAAATAAACTCCACCAAATAAAAAAAAAAATGTTTAAATTACATGAGAAAACATAATCTAAACATTTAAAAATATGTTAGCATGTAATGTATCAATCTCGGTTGGTCAATTTTTGTGCGGTAGTTCCATTGACATCAGAAAAATTGGTAGATGGTTAAGGAGAAGAACTTTAAGGACACACGCTGCGCCCGAAATGGCGGATTAATCAACTTTCATGCACATCGCATTTTTTAACGTCAAAAGTTAGTTTGGGTCCTCACGTTCTAAATCGATTCATTTTAAAATAGTCGGTCGGGGGAAATTTGAATTATTCAATTCAATCATAATTGTCCTTACAAATAATAGGTTGATGATGAAGAGTCAAAATTACCCATACAAAAATTAACCAAAAATTTCCTCTAAATTTTTTAAAACCAACCGATTCAGGAATGTTAGCACCCAAACTAACATTTGGTGAAGAAAAATAGGATTTACATGAAGGTTGCTTAATCCGCCACTTTGGATACGACGTGGGATCTTCCGAAAACTTCGGGGTGGATCCAAAAACATCAAGAACTTCTTTCCGATAGCAATGCGGTCCTAAAGATTTTACAAAAAAAATCACTTTATCGATTATCAAAGAGTTTCAGGGCAGTTCCATTAACTTCAGGAAGATTGCAAGAACTTTACAGTTGATTCCACAAAGTTTAAAGATCTTTAGGGAAGCAACGTGACCTTCAGGGTAGTTCTGAAAATATCAAGGCAGTTACATAAATATCACGAAAATAGCAAGAACTTAAAGGAAGTTTCGAGAACATCAGGACAATTTAATTTATTTCAGGAGAACACAGCGATCGTCCAAGAAGTTCCGGAACATTTAAGTATAGTCCATAAAACTTTAGTAGAAAGTTTAGTGATCGTAAGAAAAATTTCAGAAACTTCTCAAAAATACCAAAAAGTTCATGGAAGCCTTAATAATAGTATAAACTTCAGGGAAGTTTAGAGATCTTTAGATCAATTAGGGAAGTTTCATGAACTTCAAGAAACATAAGAAATTTTCAGGGCAGTCCCATTAAGTTCATACAAAAATTTGAAACTTTGAGTAAGTTCTGAGGAATTCAAAAGGAAATACATGTAATTTCAAGGAAGATTCATAAACAATCTGCGAGAACGTAAGGAAAGTTCCGTAAAGTTCTGGAATATTTTGGAAACTTCGGGCGAGGTTAAAGAACTTCAAGGCGGTTTCATTTGCTTCATGAAAACTGAAGAAGCTATTAAAAAGTTCTGAGAACTTCAGGAAAGTCAAGAGTACTTAAAAGATGTAGAGAGAACATAATGAAAATTGTGGATTTCCAAGTACATCAGAGAAGCTAGGTCTAGAGATCTTTGGGAAATTACTGAGATTGTATGGACTGATCAAATAAGTTCAGATAAGTTTCGAATACTGCGGGAATGTTCAGGCTTTCTGTGAAGTTTTAAGCGCATGCATAAGTTCTATAAACGTAAGTACCGATACATTCAGGACAGTTCCATGAATTTAGGAAAACTTTCGAGAACTTAAAAAAGTATTTCAAAGTAGTACAGATATCTCCAGAGAACTTAATAAAACTTTATCGAAACTTCTAAGAAGCCCTGAGAACATCATGATACTTTAAGTGAGTTGTAGGGCAGTTCAATTTACTACCGGACAGTACCAAAATCTTCAGGAGAATTCAGCGAACTTTAGGGATGCTCCGATATCATTAAGACAAATCAAAGAACCTATAAGGACAGTTCATTAAGCGGCACCGGTGGTGTAGTGGTAAGCGTGATAACCTCTCACCCCATCAGGCCTGAATTCAATCCCAGTCGGCACCGCCGTGATGTTCTGTTTCGGAAGGGAAGTAAAGCCAATGGTCCCCAGTTCATTAGTTGATGGGTCGATAGGTAGGGTCCAGGTGTGGGAGCTACCTCCCTGGCAGCATTGGTGCTCAGAATGGGAAACAAGATCGACGGAAAACAAATCAAGGGGAAAAAAGAACGGTTCATTCAATTTTAAGGGCATTGCACGAACTTAAAAAAAAAAGTTCTGGGAAGCTCAGGTAATTTATAAAATTTACTCAAATTTTGGAAAGAAACAGGAACATCAGGAAATTGTAAGCAAGAACCTCATCGAAGATAAGTGAACTTCTGAACATTTTGGAGATTCTTAAGAAGTTTCATATTCATGCAAGTTCCGAGTACTCCCTTAGCTCAGTCGGTGCAGCTAAAAGCAAGACCATGCTGGAGGTGGCTGGGCTCAATTCCCGGATTGGTCTAGGAATTTTTCGGGTTTCTCGACTTCCTTGTGGATTGAGTAGTAATAACTGTGGAAGTGCATGTACAACACTTAGTTGAGAGCACACTATAAGCTAATATGCGATAAGCAATAAGCTTGAAATGCGAGAAAGAAGAAGAAGAATAATTTCCGAGTACTTTAAGGATGATCAGAGATCTTCAGAACAGTTCCATTAATTTAAGAAAAAATGCAGGAAGTTTGATTGAGTACTGAAGAATTATGAGGCATTCCGAGAATTTAGGAAACTTCATGGATTTCCAGAGAAGTTCAGGCAAAATTAGAATTTTTCGGCGAGCTTTTAAGAATTGAAAACTTCTTAAGGAAAATTACGGGAACTTCAAGGAAATTATATTAACATCAGTAAAATTAAGGGGCCTTTTAAAACATATTGGGTTACAAAATGGTGAGTTGACAACTTGGAAGGAGCGGAATACCTAGCCCTGGTCCTCACAAGTTCCTACTTCACGCCTTCTCGAGACATATGATAACAAAAGACTACCAGCTGAAACATGGACACAGCTAGGTGGCGTAGCCTGGGCAATGTTCCCAGTCCGGTACAAGCAAAGTGAAGAGGTGCGACGCGAACACTGGCGCGGTAACCATAGCACGGTGTTAGAGGAAATACTTCACCAAACTTGAGTGTCTGTTCACCATGAAGGTGCGGCTCAAAACGGTGTCTGTTCTCCATGTTAGGAGCAGCTGATCATCGTCCTAGTGCCAGCGTGGGGCTCTAAACAGAGCTGTGCACGATGGTCCCCTGGCGAGGGGGTCGGGGCAGGCCTAACAAGCCGCCTTGAAAAAAAAACAAAGTTGCAAAAACTGAAGAAAGAAATACGGATTGGAACAATCAGCACAGACCTACGCGACGAAATAAGGACTACGATTGGAAACTCGGAACATGGAACTGCAAATCGCTTGGCTTCCCGGGCTGCGATAGGTTAATTTATGAGAAGGTGACCTGCGGACCCTTCGCATACTACGAGGCTGGCGAACTGTGGCCATGGATCGAGTAGAGTGGAGACGACTTCTTCGGACAACAGAGGACAACAAGGCCTTAGCCTGATTGGTAAGGTAAGGTAAGTAAAACATATTGATAAATTCAGAAAAGTGTAGAGCACTTAAGGGAAGTTCAGAGATCTTTCTGCTGGTCCCAGTAACATAAGAAAAGCACATTAAACATCAGTAATGTCTCTATTGGGAAAACTTTAAAGAACCGATGACTTTGTTTTCATAATTTGAGCTTCAGGGAAATTTTGAGAACTGATGTGGAAATCTTTGAACGACATTTATCATATGCTTTAAATTTCAGGTAAATTGTAAAGAGAGGCTGTGAAAATTTCAGGAAATTCCAAAGAACTCAAGTTGAGAACTCAAGAGAACGTCAGAAAAGATCAGAAACTTGAGAGAAATTCTGAAAACATCAGCAACATGTAAAAACATTTCAAAAGATTTTCCGTAAGCTTCATGCCTGTTTCAAGGATTGAAAAAACGTCACGGAAGATCATTACAAATTTATTTACTTCGGAAAAATTGTGGGAAATTTCAAGAAGCTCTCAGATTTTTAAGAAGTTTAGGGAACTATAGAGATGTTTAAAAAACTTGAAAATATGTTTGGGAACTTCAAAGAAGGTCATAAAACTTAGAAGAACGATAATTTCAAGAACTTTGGAGAAGTTCCGTGAACTATCCAGAGAACCTTAGGATAGTTTCATTAATTTCGGGGAAATCACAAATAATTTAAAGAAGTTTCTAGAACTGCATGGAAGACTTCAGGACGTTGCAATAATTCCAGAAAATTTCGGGAATTTCAAAGATGATACAGGGAAATTTAGAAAACTTAGGGGAGAAGTTCAGAAAAATTAAAAAAAAAATAAGTGATAATCACTTCCAGTGAACTTCAAGGAAGTCCAGAGAATGTAACGAAATCCTAAGCACTTCAAGGAAGTCTAGAGAGTTGCACAAATGTTTACATATTGTTAGGGCAGTTACATGAGCTTCAGCACAGTTCCGAGAACTACGTCTCAGATAGTTTTATGGTGAGCTGAATGCAGACAAGTTTTACTCATCTCTGTGACAGTTTGATGGAACTAAAGTGGATGCACTTGCAGATATACAAATTCCTATATTAGAATCAAGGGAATTAGAATGAGAGCGGTAATTTATTTCAGAGTTCGTCATTTTGAATAGTTTATTTTAGGGCTCATGCACATTACATCCGAATTGGAGTTGGAGATAAGACGGTTAAGTGATGGCAACTATGCAACAAAAGAGCAAATTATTCTTTTGGTAAAGATTTGCTCTAGACCGATAAACGGTTTCTTGATTTTTGCCGGTTCTCTCGTTGAATTCCTGGGTTTTTCCTGGTTTTCCCGGCTACTTTTCAAATTCCCTTTTATTTCCCGGCATTTTAGGTTTTCTGTGCTGTGACTAATTTTTCACCATAGTCTACATGTTTGGGGTTACTTTTTAACTGGAACTCGTAACAATTCAGAGTAAATCAATCCGTTTTATGACAAAGAAGACGCCTACCAATTGAGGTCAAGTGCTCGTCAAAATAAAGCTCACCCATCTGAAATGTCAAACACTGCTGGTTTCGAGCTGCATACGGCTTGATAGTGTCTTAAATCATTCATTTTACTTTTACATCGATTGGGACCGCTTGCTGGCCTTAATCGAAAAACAAAGCATCTAATATCGCATTCTCGCATCTATCTATGCCATCATCGATGGGGCAGATCTTCCGTGCTTTATCGCTGTCGAAATGATTCGTATTATTATTTCCTTTCCAAGACAGAGTATGTCTTTCGCCACCACTTGACTGCTAACAAGACAGAATAGATAAGGCTTTGGGCTATCGAAGGAAGGACATTTGTTTGATTCATGTTATCTTCTTGTTTTTGCTCCGAATTGAACTGCTTATCACGAGCTTGTTCGTTGATGGAAAACTTGGGCAGCAAAGTGCTTCCCTTTAATCATGGACAGCCTTTTTCACTCGAGCTCAAAGACTATAAAACATTTATCAGTTACGGGAGCATGCAGCATGGCACGGGATTGATCACGAGAGGGTGCACTCGTGGTTACATCCACTTCTAATGGTTAAGTAAACACAAATCGAACTTGGACGTAGAAAATCAGCTCACCATTTGTCATCAATTGTGTATTGTTTAACTTACAGCGAATTGACACCGAAATGCTTTTAGAATGTTTGTGTTAAGTCATTACTATAATTTAACTCGTATTGTCCGCTGAAATAGTGATCTCGTTACTATGGTGGGTGATCCAAAATAGCGAAGTTGATGAGCATGTCGTCACGTGGGAATTTCAAAACTAGTCCGATCAGCGAATTAATATGCTAAATTGTCAGTTGCTCTCAGCAAACGAAATCGAAAACGAAAACGGGTTTTGATCATCATCTAAATCGATATAAACTACTTATGACGAGGACAAGATTAAAATAAGCTGTGCGTCTTGAAAAAAAACTAGAATTTTACAAATTATGTCGGATCCAAACCAAATCATACAGATGTGATACCGTGCAAATCTTTGCATAAAATTACACGCGGTCTTTGCTTTTAGAAATGAACAAACATGGCTCATGGTGAACAACAATGGATCCAGGATATTGTAATTGCGATGTTGAAGTAATGTTTTGCTGTGTAGCATATACGATTAGGGCTAATAAGGACTCTGAACTTGAATTTATTTGATTAGATAACTTCCTGTTGTCTTCGAAAAAGTTGATAAGCAGTTGGCAACTAGACTGATACAAAATTTGAAATTTTCGCTCCACAGTGCTCAAACGGTTCTAGATTGGGTCCTGATTAGCCTCCCAAAATTTAAACTCATTTAGTAAAAAGCAGACTCGGCACAAACCATTTGAAGTATATAAGGAAAAAATTGTTTTGTTTTTATCTAGGGGAATTTACGTATTCTCGTCAATCTAAGCAGCGTCTGCACTTCTACTAGCATTTTCTCAGCGTCACGCACATATATGATGTGTCTGTTTGTTTACATTCATCTGCTGCTTGCTTCTCTATCCATTCCAATCGACAGAATTTTTCAAAACGTTTTGAAAGCGTTTTTACAACGCTCCAAACTTCTCAGGTGAGTGTGACTATTGTCGGCAGTCTCTTTTTCTTCGGCAACCTTCCCATTAGAACTGCGTGTTAACCAGCTGTTCTATTATCGGCAACTCGAAATCAACCTCATTTTGTAGTGCGTATGCTTTATTTGAAGAAAAATGTAGCATTACTGGATTGCTCGATCGTTCAAATATAATCAGATTGAAGCTGAAAGGCTAAACAATCGTTTGGACACATTCAGGGAAGTGCGTTGATGGGAAAACATAGTGAAATTAACGTTTAAATTTTGGTTGCCGAAAACAGTCAATGGGTGCCGAAGCCAACATTTACCCTATCTAACAGTTCACCATACCGCTCTGCTTTAAAAAATGATAGCTGTGGTTGTAGGAAATTTTCAGCTATATTTTTACCGAAGATCACATTTCGAAGAAAATGTATTGAACATAATTATTATTACAGATCTGGAAGGTTCGTTAAATTTCCAATGTGAATTGATCAAGAGTTTCTGATTTGAGTAACTCAAAATGGTTTGGTGAGTAGTTGTTGAGTAGTGTAGGTGAGATGAGAAAATCTCCACGCTCCATAATCGCTCATCAAATCATTTAGAGCTGCTCAAATCATTCAATTCTTAAAGGAAATTTATAGCGATTTTCAAATCTACTATAATATTTTAGGGTTCCTTTAATGTTTTGACGTAGGACTACGTCTTTGTGAAATATATTGGGGAGCAAATAAAAAAAAATGTGGCGAAATAGTGTCAGATTCAAAACGCTTATTCTTGACCATTTATTGATGGATTTCAATTCTTTTTCACACCATTTGATTCAGATTTTATATGAGATTTGTTTGGTGTAAAGATCATAAAAATTTATCATTACTAAACTATTGGAAATTGATTAAACTTTTGGGCGCAATCAACCATTTACGAGCTTGTTTGTTATGAATATCGAGAGAACAGCGAGAGACGAGCCAATTGCGAGGTTATAGAATAGCTGTAAGGGAGAACAGCCCATAATGCACCCCTGGGGTAAAATGCCCACTTATTGAAAAACATCGATAACTTTTCCTCAGATGCGTTTTTGTGATTGTTTTCAACTGGAGGTTTCACAAATAATTCTTGATCATAAAATCATATATTGACCTATTGATTCCTTTAAAAAAAATAGCATTTTGTGCAAAACAGGACACAGTTGTTAAAATCATCGACTGAAAATTAAGCTTTTAACATCATATATCACAAAAAAATTTAACGAATTTACTTTTCGTATATTTTTTAGATATTTTACTTGATGAATCACAGTTTAACATTCTATTGAGATTTTGAGACCTTATTTCTGATGTAACATAAAGAAATAATCATTTGAAATACCGCATCCCTTTGCATTATCTACTTGCAGGGGTTATGGTTTGTCTACCATGGGGTGCATTTTACCCCAATGTTGTGTTGCGTTTTGGCCATTGTTGTCGTGCGTCTTGCCCCAATGTTGTGGTGCATATTGCATCATGAATCAGGCGTTTTGCCCCGCTATCATTTTGGAAACAATTTATAAAATACCTTGAAAGTGGATAATCATCCTTTTGTAGTTCTAAATCACTCGATCTTTGTAGAAAACATGGTAATAAACCAAACGCCATTACTTTTTTCTTGATTTTAGCTTCCATTCGCCAGCAATTGACGATTTTGCTTAAACAGTGCGTTTTGCACCATCCTACCCTACGTTTTGTTTTCGTTCATCTGAGGATGTGGCAGTTGCCACATCGTTAGTCGTCGTACACGGCCGATAAGACTAATACCATCGACAGCCATGATTGTAGTACCGCTGTACTACTTTGATCCAGTACCGCAATCGAAGCACTAGATTAAAGGAGTACAGCGGTACAACAATCATGTATGTCGAAGGTATAACCAACCGGTGAGCACTCGTGTTTATTTCAGTTACCGTGTGGACGTAATTTGTGATGAGCCCCGGTCCCTTTCAAATTGTATCATTATTTATATACGATCCATTTATTTGAAATGACGTTTCACATTCATCTAGTGATGGCCGATTTTCATTCGAATTATCGATTAATCGATTATCGAACCGAAAAGTAAAATATTTGCAATCGGTTATATCATGCCGATATAAGCATTAACTTCTCCAGAGGATCATCACCGATCGTTTCAAACATGTGCTGCACTCTCATTGGTGGAAAAAGTGCAGCACAACAAACAAAAAAATCGATTAGTTGTTAATCGAGTAATTAAAAAATGGGACATCTCTGATTTTGGTGTGTTTATTTTGATAAAAATGAGCGCAAAATTTCATCTCTACCGAAGGGGCAGCAAAACCACAAAAGTACCTTGAATACGAGGGGTATTCAATGGATGAAAGGGACCGTGAAAGAGGACACTAAAATAGAAAGTTTTTCTTCCGACAGTTTCATCAACCGGTGCACACGTGTGTTTATTTCAGTTACCATGGAGACGTAATTTGTGATTAGCCCCGGTCCCTTTCAAATTGTATCATTATTTATGAACGGCCTTATAGGGGAATTTACGTATTCTCGTCAATCTAAGCAGCGTCTGCACTTCTACTAGCATTTTCTCAGCGTCACGCACATATATGATGTGTCTGTTTGTTTACATTCATCTGCTGCTTGCTTCTCTATCCATTCCAATCGACAGAATTTTTCAAAACGTTTTGAAAGCGTTTTTACAACGCTCCAAACTTCTCAGGTGAGTGTGACTATTGTCGGCAGCCTCTTTTTCTTCGGCAACCTTCCCATTAGAACTGCGCGTTAACCAGCTGTTCTATTATCGGCAACTCGAAATCAACCTCATTTTGTAGTGCGTATGCTTTATTTGAAGAAAAATGTAGCATTACTGGATTGCTCGATCGTTCAAATATAATCAGATTGAAGCTGAAAGGCTAAACAATCGTTTGGACACATTCAGGGAAGTGCGTTGATGGGAAAACATAGTGAAATTAACGTTTATATTTAGGTTGCCGAAAACAGTCAATGGGTGCCGAAGCCAACATTTACCCTATTTGAAATGACGTTTCACATTCATCTAGTGATGTCCGATTTTCATTCGAATAATCGTTTAATCGATTAACGAACCGATAAGTAAAATATTTATAATCGGTTAGATCATGCCGATATAAGCATTAACATCTCCACAGGATCATCACCGATCGTTTCAAACATGTGCTGCACTCTGCAAAATAATCGATTAGTTGTTAATCGAGTAATTAAAAAATGGGACATCTCTGATTTTGGTGTGATTGTTTTGATAAAAATGAGCGCAAAATTTCATCTATTCCGAGGGGGCAACAAAACCACAAAATTACCTTGAATACGGGGGGTTCTCATTGGATGAAAGGGACCGTGAAAGAAGACACTAAAATAGAAAGTTTTTCTTCCGACCGTTTCATCTTAGTATTCATCTTTGGTATAACTCCACATTGAGTAGAATTTCTCTCAAAATAGTAATAGTGGGACTACACACTGAGTGAGTCAAAAATCTGTTAGAATACACAGAAGCACTCTATTCCTGTCAACTACATGTAGATGTACCTTAGCTCACATAATTGTTGACGTTTTTGTTGTTTTACAACGGTAAAACTGACTGAATATGACAGAACAAAACAGCTTACTCCTTCAAATGTGTATCGCAGTGCTGAACGCTAGAAATTGTAGTCTGTTGCACTTATCCTAACATCTGTTGAATATTATGCACATATAAGTGGAGCATCATTAAACATTAAACATGAAAAGTTGCAAATATTGTATACAAAAGTCCATCCTTGTAGACAACCTTGCTTACAAGATGCTCCTTTGCTTGAAATGAACTACAAGTTTACTCTTTACATCACAATTAAAATTTAGAATTTTTAGCTGTGTACGTTAAAATTCGAAATGTTTGCCCCCATGTTACGTCTTTTAAGTCTATGAGCTCACTATGAATTTGTTCAACAGCTACCCTACCCTACAGTGTCCAATGGCGCTACGCAATGCAATCTAATTTTGAGTTTTGTTTTTTTTTCCTCGATTTGTTTTCCGTCGATTTTGTTTTACGTACTGAGTATCAATACTACCAACGCCAGGGAGGCAAGCTCCCACACCTGGACCCTACCTATCTACCGATCAAACTCATCTATCTGAACCGAGGACCAACGGCTTTACTTCCTCCCGAAGGAAGGCGTGATCAGAGATTTTATGCCTCAGAAAATACCGACCGCGCCGACTGGGATTGAATCAAAGCCCTTTGGGATGAGAGGCAAACACGCTTACTGGACTGGGTAAATTATTTCTCGATTTTCATCATATTCGAGCAGATTGACTCTCCAGGGTAACCAGATATAGGAAATAAACATTATTTATCTTTATTTCCTACAAGGGCGTAAAGGGTAATTATAAATGAGTAATCAGTTCCCAATTTACCATGACATCACTGGGTAGAGATCTTCATCAAAGCTGTTCAGATGGATAAGGCCTATTGGAAGGTAAACAGTTGAGTAGAGAATTCATCTTCCAGGTGACACTAATATGCTGTTTGTTTTCAAATTATTTGCTTAACTTGACATCTTGACTAGATAGAAGGTTTCTGTCTTTGGAAAAGTTGTTTAAGTGAAAGAGACTTATTGGATGGTAGATCACTTCTTCTTCTTCTTCTTTTTCGCATTTCAAGCTTATTGCTTACCGCATATTAGCTTATTGCGTGCTCTCAACTTAGTGTTCTAAATGCACTTCCACAGTTATTAATTGAAAGCTTTCGATGCCAATACCAATGCATGAATTTGTATATTGTGTTGCAAGCACAATGATACTCTATGCTCAGGGAAGTCGAGAAAATTTCCAACCCGAAAGATGCCCTCGACCGGACCGGGAATCGAACCCGTCACCTCCTTGGTAAAACCGTGCTTTTACTGACTAGGCTATGAGACCCCTGGATGGTGGATCACACTAGTATATTTATTGACTACGTCTTTAATTTTCATACTGAGGATCACATTAAAAAAATCAAAAATCAGACATGTAACGAAAAATCCCAAACACGGACGCAACGATAGAGTGCAAATCGAACAAACGACACATTGCGCATGCTCACAAGAGCGATCTTAATGCTCGGTTGATCGCTCACCATTTCACCAATGAAAGGAAGGGAGGAGAAAAGCAGCGATAATAATAAAAACGCTTGCCAAATCGTTTTCTTCGTCATTTACTTTCGGGCAACGGACGGATAAGTGTCGGACACGACGTATGAGTGGAACGGCACTTATCGCACCAATACGAAGACGACGACGAATCCACCCACATCGACCGGAAGAAAAGTTTCCCGCAATAGGCAGCATGACTGTGCCGCCGTCATCCGGTCGGCTTCGACTTGCACTGATGTGAAATACCCAAGTAGCGCTAGTTGTTCTTTCACAACAATCCAATTCAATGCTGGCCGGAGAACGTCGTGGTCTGGTGT
Organism: Ochlerotatus camptorhynchus; assembly: GCF_037179485.1. Classification (NCBI taxonomy): domain Eukaryota; kingdom Metazoa; phylum Arthropoda; class Insecta; order Diptera; family Culicidae; genus Ochlerotatus; species Ochlerotatus camptorhynchus. Next base: position 3,528,378 of record NW_027040867.1, read on the forward strand.
GAATGCTGCCAGGAATGCTCCAACCCGTAGTAAAAACGGGGCATCACTTCTGATCGGCCACAGATGTATCATGAGGTCCACTGCTGAGGGCCAACATCGTTAAATGTGTTGCGCGTTACAGCTTCACCATCATCGGCGTCGTGAAGCAATGTCATCTATGTACCAGTTCCGAGCGAGTGGATTTGCCTTTTCAGGGCCAACAACCATCAAACAAACAATTCTAATTCAGAAGGAGGTAAGATAATAGATTTTTGAACAATTAAAAAAACTATGAGCAAACACGTTTGTTCCGACCACTTACGGACTTTGCGCTACATATTCCAGATCTTATATGTAAAGTATTTATCGCCTATATCTCTTACCATCGGTCTTTACTTACTGATATAGGTAAGTAGTAATATCATCATTCAGAATTTAATGTCACAATTTTTTTTTTTGAATTACTGGTATCAATAATCACTACTTTTTTCATCAGCTACACGGTAGCCGTCCCAACCGATCAAAAGGACACCAGACAAAAAATTACGGCAATTCTCAGGGCCATCATTCGAAAAACAACCGCCCCTCTTCAGGCCAACATTTCAAAGACGGAAAGAGTTAAGATAATATATTATAGATCAATTAAAAGAACTAAATGCTCAACATATTAGTTCCGTCCATTAGTGGTCCTACGTCACAGACCCTTTTACTTTTTTAACTTGTTATTGCTTTAACTTGCGACCACGACTAGATAGAAGGTAGCGGTATTGGACAATGTTGTGCTGATGAATAAGATCTATTGGACGATGGACAACTCAGTTCAGAATTCACTCACCAAGTGACGCTAGTGTGCAATTTGGCATCTTATTGCTTGATTTAACTTGACAGTACGACTAGATAGAAGTTTGCTGTCTTCAGTAAAATTGTTCTGAATTACAAAACCTATCGTATCTCATTCGAAAAAAATCACTAGCCACTAGTGCCATTTGATACTAATGGCTTTCTTAAGTCGAAATCTCGACTATGTAGATAGAATGTTGCTGTCAACGCGACCTATTGTATAGTGGACAGCTCAGTTCTGAATCCTGACAACAGGTGGTGCGAGTATACGATTTGATTTATAAGTGCTTGCTCTAACCTGGAAGCTCAACTACATAGATGGCTGCTGTTTATGGCAAAATTGATCAGATTTATAATACCTATTGCCTTGCTGATGCTGCCTTGTGAAGTGACTTGCTACTTTTGGCCAAGTTTTTCAGATGCACAAGACCCAATAGGTCCCAATAGAATGGCACTGTTTAGTTCATAATGCTGTCGCCAGGGAAGTAAGGGTTCCTTTGAAATAATGATTCTTTAAATCTAAATTTTAATAAGTTCTTCATATTCTCCATAGTTATTTGGCCCCAATTGGAACATTGCTTTTGTCTTCAATCTTCATTTCACTTGCTATCTTGGGACTGCCGTCGTTGCTTGTGAAATGGAGATTACACGAATGTAATGAATTGGCTTGTAACGTATTGATTTGTCAGTATATGCTTTACAACTGTCATGACATAGGGGAAATTAATGTAATGTCGGCCTAAATGTCCCTAATTTGGGCCCATACATAAATTCAGCAATCGACTAAATTTTCAATAGCCGCCAAAAATATCCATTAGTACCGTCCCAATGACGCGTTTATCTAGATAAAATAGATAAATAGCAGATTTTTAGCTATGGGAACAATCTTAGATCCATAGGCCAACATTAGAACCATTTCCCCTACATCAGCGAAAGAAAGCTAGACAAAGATTTATCAAAATGCATAGTAGGCGAGGAATTAAATCTAGCAGGAAAAAATAAAAACGCTCTGGGATTGCATCCAATTGACTTGACGTCTTGAGTGAAATTTTTTGGATTACTTAGTACTAACAAATTATAAAAATAGTTCATGTTTTCGCCACAAAATTTCTTTATTTTGTAAGATAGAAGTGTGCTGTGACCAGGCATGGAAAATCATTTACATTCATTTCATGCATTCATTTACATTCATTTGCTTCTAACTTTTTTCATGAACAGTATTCTGCAAAATTATTTTTAGATTTTTAGTAGGTTTTGTTATTAGCTACAACTTTTGCCCATAACTCAAATCTGTATCTCTTATGCATCACGAATTAGAGCGGGCAGAACTTGTTACTATTTTTCAGTGAATGTAAAATACATTCATTGAAAAACAGTAGTGGCTTCTGTTCGCTCTGGTTCATCATGCATAAGAGATACGTATTTGAGTTGTTAACAAAAGTTGTAGCTAATAATAAAACCTACAAAAAATCCATACATTATTTTGCAGAATTCTGTTGATGAAAAAACTTAGGGGCAAATGAATGTAAATGAATACACGAAATGAATGCAAATGATTTTCCATGCCTGGCTGTGACCGGCAAAGTTGTGGATCGTAGAATTTTATGAAAAGTTGCCGTAAACATAAAAGCTCTACATCATCAAAAAACTGAGACATAAGTTTTATAAAATCTATCTTGACGAAGTTATCGCTAACGGATTATTTTGAATGGATAGCTGTCATAACAACTTTTTAATAATTTACTGTAGCACTGCACAAAATGTTGTGTTCGTCACGATGGTGCAGCTAGTAGTAGTTACAAAAAATAATTTTGAGTGATCTTAAAAGGATTGAGCCTCACACGTGTAGAGGACTTATATTAACATTTGTAAAAAAAACACTTTCAATGCTTTCAAATAGAAGTTAGTAGTAAGTTTTCTCAAATTGAATTAGTAGTAAGTTTTCTGGCTGAAAGTCGGAGGCTCGTGAGCATTCCTGACATTGCTAAACATTATGATAGCATTAGATTGCGGGGTTGCTAGTGTATAGGATTCTTTGTTGATTGTTCATTTACTCTTTAACTTGGCTCTGTAAAGTTCATTTGATTGAGCCTGTACAAATAAATTAATACACAAAAAAAATAGTTAGTTACAATAAAAGGTTGTAAGGAATCCGTTGTACACATCCAATTAACCGATCTTGCAATCAAAAAGTCATTCGCGACTTCGCGATTTTCTGATCACTGTTCGCGAAGAATTAAGAATGAAGCAATTTACCAGTAAAATACAGCTATACAAATCAATCATCTCTCCTCTTCTTGACTTTTTATTTTTGGCCAATGCAACACAAATATTGAGATTGCAGCGCTTGCAGAATAAAATCATGCGTTTGATTTTGAGATGTAATAGATTCACCTCATCAACTTTGATGCTAGACGCCTTACAGTGGTTGTCGGTGAAGCAAAGAATTGTATATTTGACTATGGTGTTCATTTTTAAAGTAGTTAACGGTTTGCTGCCTCGATATTTGTGTGATCGAATTGAAAGAGGAAGTGACTTTCATAGATATAATACTAGAAACGCGGTTGAAATAAGAACACTTGACTTGTGCTTCACAAAATTCATTATATTATAAAGGAATAAATGTTTTCAATTCGATGCCTAGACATATCAAACGTTTAGCAACACTTACAGAATTTAAAAGACACTGCATTTCACACGTTAAAACTGTCTTTTGGACAGTTATCTAGTGATTTTTTTTTTTATGAATTGACAAATTATGTATATTGACAAAGTTATCTAAAACGGAATATTTTATATGGATAACTGTCATAACGGAGTGTGTTCACTCGGCTGTCGACAGAAGCAGGCCACTCTCGATGTGTGCCACGCGATCGTCTGTTTACTCGGCAGCAACCATTGTGTGGTCCTCCTCATTATTCTTCATCTGCAGTTCTTTCGGTCGATGCGGTGTCGACTTTAAAAAGCAACCGTTTAGTGATGAGTGTGTGAGTGCTGACCACGTTTTGCGTCCATTGCTGCAATGGAAGCGATCTGACCCTCGTTGGTGTAACTGCCATTCAATGAAATCACTGGAAGCGACTCAAGTTCTAATGGAGGAGGAGGCTTTTTGGATAGTGGAAGATAAAGTGTTTATTGTGTTGTACCTTTTGACTATAGTTTTAAGATGTATTGTATAGTGACCAAGAATCCTCGGCTCTGTTAAGTTAATTCGGTTGAGCCTTATCAAATAAATTAATAAACAAAAAAAACTGTCATAACGATTTTTTAATAATTATTGTAGCACTGCAAAAACTATTTCTGTTCGCCACGATGGCGATGATGGATTTTTAATATTTTTTTACTAGTAGCATATTAGGGGTAAGAGGTGGGACCATCATCATCATCATCATCATCATCATCATCAAAGAGGCGATCAGAAAATCGCTCATTGTGACTCTGCAAAGTTATATTTGCAGGTTTATGTTTTTTTCATAAAACATTTTTTGGCCAAAATGGATGGAAGGCACCCTGTTGTCATTTTACTGCCAATTTGCCCAAAACTTTCCACTTTTCAAAAAAACTTTATTTTAAGTCTCACTTTTAAGGGGATTACTCAACCAACGGATACAATCAAAAGATAGGGCTTTGCATGTCTAAAAACTTCTCCGAAGACAGTATATACAAAAAATGACAGGTTTTGGAGTAATTCCATGCGATCTCGTTTTTAACCGTTTGTGCGATCGTGTGTACCTATGTATATCGCTAGCTACAGACTTTTATGATTCTGCGTTAATATTTGCATACATCATTTTTGTCATCGACATTATATACAATACTTTGAGAATTGACAATACTTGTGCTCTTAGGTGCCTAAATCACCAATCAAATGAGGTACATCTTCGAAAATTCATCACACAAAGAATCGCGTTCAACTAACCAACCTCTAAGGCTACCCTACCGTTCCGATATCGATTAGCACCACGCTGTGCCCCCTTTACAGAAAATGTGATATCACTCATTTTTGCATGCTACTATATGCTTCTTCCTCAAGAATCAACCGACTGCGGGCTCCCCAGGCCGGAATCAAAATAGTTGGCTATTTGCCTGCTGCTGCTGTTGCTGTTGCAGCACATGACGACGATGGCTTCAATTTCTCCTGATGCAGCAAGTGTATACCTTTTTTTTTAATTGCTTCACCGCAATCTATGCCATGTGGCTTTAATTTAAAACCAGGTGCTTGCTGGTCCGTGTGATATTTACCTTGACCATCCTCAATGTCGTCGGCTAGAATTTTTCGAGGTCTACTGAACCTTCATTTTGCCGGTGATTGGTGCCGTTCTGGTTCGGTTGGGTGTCAGTTTACTAATTTCAGCTTAGTCATGCGTGGCGTAAAGAGTAGATGTCATAAACAAGTTGTAAGTTTTGTGGTAGCTGGTCACGGGAAGTCATAAAGACGACCGAGTAGTATGGAAGGTGTCGAATTACATCACAGAAAACGCCAATTTTTATGCATGAACTAGCTTTCAGAGAAAAACAAAAACGATTTACTTTCCACTTGGTCCTCGCGAATCGATAGCAATATAAATGAATAAATATGACGGGCTCGAACATTTCCCATCCGATTGATTAAATGGCTACGTCTGGTCGTCTGACGACTGGTCTCGATGGGTCGTCTGACGTTGCACCTGCATACGTCCGTTGTATTGTTTCAAAATTGAATACGACGTCGGTAGTGACGACAAACGGTTGAAAGTGATTACATGAGATTGAAACTGACGATAACGACGACGACAGAGTAGGTATATTGAGTGCTCCGGAATTCAGCAAACAGATTGGCAGATTTATTGGTCGGAAAATGGCATAGAAACGACCGTATTGATTAGATTTTACGAGCCATTACAAAATTGCAACGACATATATGTGGGATGCAATCAGGCTGAGAATGCCGTAAACTTGATTTCAATTTGTGTGTAGGAACGCTGAATTTACATACATGTAGCTCAAGGAAAGCTTGAAATGCAATTTGGCATTACATATTTTTTTTTATCACATCTACACTTGAGTAAGTATCCAATTATTCGATATTCTAATATTTGATATATCATCCATACTGCTTATGCAACATTGAGTTTCTTCAATTTGAAAATGATTTTTGAAAACAAAAATGCATTATTACAAAATTAAACCATGATTCCAAAACTCAAGTCTACAAAATATATCTTCTAATATTCAAGTTATGCCTCAAACAATTGAATACTTGTTTTTGAAGTCTCAGAATTATTGATAAATTTATTCATATCCTGGATTTTTGTTCGTTTTTTTTCAGTATTTTACAAATGTTTCTATGCCTGAATTAAAGAAGTATTAAGCGAAAACCCAAAACTTGATAAGTCCAAAAAAATATAACTCAAAAACGAAAAAATGGCTGTTATTTAAAAAAGCCTACATTTTCAAGAAAAAAAAACCCATATTGATCCACCGGTCAGGTGAATAGAACCTTTGTTACACAGTATAATCTCGTTTTTGATATTATCCATAGAAACACGAGGCCTTAATGGATATTTTTATTTTTATTGGTTTCAGTTTCTGCACTGCGCAATTGAACAGCAATTGCTAGTTTGAATTGGAGTTCAAATCATAATTCAATAATCAATTGATTTATGTCTTCACGTTTATTTCCTAACCTGACAATAATTTTAAGATATAATTGTGGCTTATCTATGTGCAGCTGATATAGGATTTACGTAGCGCGAAGTGTATATATATCACTTTCTTCTTCTTGGCTTACGCCTGAAGCTTTATGACTTTATACTTAATCTGCTTTATTGTGTTCTACATACTTTAAGCAAAATCTTATTATATACAATCTTATTATATACAATCTTATTATATTGCAATATTATTTGACGAACCAATAAAGCTAAATAAATAATAATCAATTCATACATTTTTCTTTCGCGAATAACCCGACTGCAAATAAAAAAAAAAACACACTGTTGATTCAGGCGCAAGCTAACTATAGTCGCTATATTTATAGTCTGGCGGATAGAATTTCGATCTATCAAAAAGCGGAACCAATTCAATATATTGTAGACCAAAAATTGAAAACGTACTATCAAGTTTTATAAACAAAACGTACCACTACAGTCTGTTATTTGAAATTAGCATCTTCAACTATGTAAATCGTTGACTTCACGTAGAAGTAATACTAAAACATATAGTCAAAGTACATAACTCTGGATGGGAGCATACCATCAATTACTGTCAATGGTCGAAAGGTACAGTAGCAGCACCTACCCCACCTGTGTCCCCTCGAGATCGTCAAGTCGACGATGACAGGAGCACATATCGTGGTAGGGGTAAACAATAGTTGCAATTTCCAAACCTACGACTGGATGCCTTCCTTCAAATAACAACTGTAGTGCGGTAAAAAATCGGTAGAACTGTTTCAAACACGCAGTTGGTACTTGAGCGGTCGGTTTTCATCTCTTTTTGCCAGTGGTGGCGGGGGGGGGGTCACCCCTCACCATCCCTCTCCAAAAGGGTAGTTTGGTAAAGAGAGATGAAAAAACCGATTTGTACCTTCCTTAAAAGTTGTCCTAGCTCGCTATTATAATATCTATATGCAATCTTCACACTGCCGTACTCTAACGGAACTATCAACTCTATGCTCCATCTATCGTATAAAAATTACCACTACAGTCTGTTATTTGAAATTAGCATCTTCAACTAAACAAAACGTTGATTATTCTTTCCTCGACATTCGAACGCAAATTACCGGCATCATCGGCTAGGGGAAACTTTACCCAGTATTAGTTTGCGTAGGCGTGCCTTAAGTCACAAGAAAACGGGTTACGGAAGTTTTTTTTGCTCTTTTATGTTGTTGGTCGTGATTTGACAGCTCAATTGTTCAAACAGCAATTTGACTGCTCAATTGGTTCCCGATATTCTCTCCGCCAGGCTATGAATATAGCGACTATAAAGCTAACATCATCTTCTGTCGAACTGTCCTGTGAGCTTACCGAAAAATTCGTTTATGTTGCCTTGGTAAATCATAAAGAAAGTCGATGAAGAGAATCGATCAACGAGGATAGGCTCTTTTCAAATGTTGCGTTAGAAAACAGAATCAAATTCGTCCTACACTCATAAAATAAATCACATAACCAGTGGAAAAATATTCATGTGAATTTCACATAACTTTCATGTGATCCCATAATTGGCAATTGCACCACTAAATCACATGAACCTTATGTGTCCAATGAAATATATATGATTATTCACATAGAATTTATTATGATATGTGATATTCATATTAGGATTGGGCAATCGTGGATCGATCTTTGAGAGATCGATCTTTTTCAGCTCGATTTTCGATTTTTTGTTAATTAAAAAATCGTAAAAATCGATCTTCCTCGTCGATCTGTTCGAGCTTCAAGGAAACAAATGAATGTCATTTTGTTTTCAATGTGTATTGAAATATCGTTTTGTTTGCTATGTGCAATTTTTTATCAGTTTACGGCACCCCCAATAGCTACGCCAACGGGGCTGATCGGTCAGAGTTTCCAGATTTGTTTCACGATGTACCAGTTCTAATAGCGATTTTTAAAAAAATGAGAGTGATGTATAGACCAAGATTTAAAGCGCCAGTTACACTACACGCTAGTTCAAAACTACCAAAATTTGGGTAGAATCCACCCAGATCGGTCAAAACTGAACCTACCCAAAAATGGGTAAACTGTGTTGGGAGTTACAAGTTGACAAATGAACAACATCGACATGAATCCGATCGACGTTGTTAATTTGCACACACTATTGCACCATTTAAATCGAATGAGTGCGAGTAAGAGGGAAACAAATTAGTGGGAAAAGAAACCGTCCGTTCTCCATGTGTGCTAGATAGAGAAAGACAATTAAAAAGCAAAAAGGTTGGATTTTCTCAATCTATTGGTACTACCACTAGACTGAGTAAATTTTTCGTAAATTTTCCTCATTTTTCAGCAGATTATTGAGGTTTTTATTTGGGTTGATTTCATCGGCCGTGCACAAATTTGAAGGGACAACATCTGACTGGTCTTAAAGCAATGAGCTGGATTACCGAGGTGAAGCAATCACTCACACAACCACTGTACGATACACGAAAGTACACGCAAGTAGTGACGTCACTACTTGCGTTTACGTTGATTTTTTGGTTTACTAATACAACTCTATTTCACGATCTGCGCCACCTCTCTCTGTACCTCATTGGTCTTAAAGAGCTTTTCGACGTCTAATCGGCGCACACTACTGTACCATTTAAATCCAACGAGTGCGAGCAAGAGGGAAACAGATTATTTGGAAAATACACCGTCGTTTCATACATGTGTGATAGATAGAGAAAGACGATTAAGCATCGAAAAGGTCTATTGGAATACGTACATTTCACGATTTTGCGTACGATTTCTTCTTCTGATGATAACGCCCAAACTAAACATAAAGCCTTCCCCTGACTTAAAAATTAAAGGGTTGCGTCCTAGGCACGACCGCAGTATGACGTAGAACCACGCAAAATTGATGTATGTCGTGCATTTTTGACTATTATACTTACTATTATTAATGGGGCGGGGCAGAACGTTTCATTTGTGCAGAATATGGAAAAAATGATGGACTTTGGATGTTAATCAAATTGCATATATAGAGATACCAGATATGTATTACAGTCAGTTGTTGGTAATTTACCAACATAATATCATCGGATGTATTAGATCCGGATCGGATGCGTTACGGCAAAGTGACAGCTAAATCTATTGTCTATCTGTCAAATTAACGTCAACGCAACGCAACCGGATCTAATGTGGGTGGCCCTTTAAGCAATTGTTTTGAAAATTTTGACTCTTGTTTTTACTTATAATTGTAGTTTGCCTAAAGAGGGAGGAGGGGAGAGGGATATTTTGCATATCCAATTCTCATTCCTCATTATGTGACAGGTGATCCACCTTTAGCCACTGACTTGGTGAGTGCCACGCCGTCCGAAGCGGCAATGAGCAGAGGCACGACAGCAGCACTGTTTTATTGGCAAATCAAAGTTGGTACTCGTGGAGAATAGAAGAACTATAAAAGTGATGATGGTTTCAAAATTTTCCACGGGGAAGTATACGAGTGCAATCTTAAAATGCTTTTATTTTGCAAATGGAACATTTTATTTAAATCTGGTTGGTGCTATGTTAGTAGAAAACTTAAGGACTACTCAATAGACAAATAATATAGAAAAATTCATTTCTTTTCAGATTTTTAGGTGTACACATAGATTTGAGCTTTTCTACCACTGTAGCAGCAACCAGATTTAAATAAAATGTTCCATTTGCAAAATAAAAGCATTTTAAGATTGCACTCGTATACTTCCCCGTGGAAAATTTTGAAACCATCATCACTTTTATAGTTCTTCTATTCTCCACGAGCGCCAACTTTGATTTGCCAATAGCTTTTCAGGTTCAAGCAGAAAGATGTGCAACCGCATCTGACAGGATTTCCCGCCGCTTTTTTTATGAATGGGCGGAGCAGAAAGTTTCTTTTGTGCAGAATATGTGAAAAAGGATGGAGTTTGGATATTAATCTAATTGCATATATAGAGGTACTGGTACTGGATATGTATTACAGTCAGTTGTTGGTAATTCATCGAATGTAAGTCGTCTCCTCTAAAGGATTTTTTTTTTAAATTTTGGCCCTGCGTGTAAAAAATTGTTTTTACTTATAAGGGGCTGTTCATAAACTACGTAGACAGAGTTTAAGGCAATTATCCACAGCCCATACAAATTTAACAAAAACAATGTCTACGCAGGGGGGGGGGGTGTCAAGAGTCTAAAAAAACTGTCTACGTAGTTAATAAACAACCCCTAATTGTGGTTTGCTTAAAAATTTATTTCCCGGAAAAAAGTGATCGTCAAAGTCCATGTCTTTTTCGGGTTGTTGTTAGGGGGGTGGAGAGATTGTTGTTAAGAGGGGTTTTACATGCATCCACCGTGATCCACTTTTAGCCGCTAACTTGGTCCTGCTTGCTGCAGGACCTAGTGCCACACCCTTTATTGTTAAATTGCTGTACGGGAGAAACGTTAATTTCGATTTGTAACGACTAAATGAGTGTGATGAGATCAAATTTGTTCGAGGGAAATCGAGCACATTCAGCACGCTATTTCAATACTACCCAAATTTGTGTACAATCCACCCAGATCGGTCAAAACTGAACCTACCCAAAAATGGGTAAACTGTGTTGGGAGTGACAAGTTGACAAATGAACAACATTGACATGAATTCGATCGACGTTGTTTATTTGTCAACTTGTCACTCCCAACACAGTTTACCCATTTTTGGGTAGGTTCAGTTTTGACCGATCTGGGTGGATTCTACCCAAATTAGGGTAGTTTTGAAATAGCGTGTGTAATAGTCAGCAGAAATTATTGCGAAGAGTCGCAGACGGAGACGGAGTAGCAATATTTTTCACAGACTCTACATCCCTGCATTATTTATAAATCTTTTTTTTTTACAAAATTAAACGTAGAATAAAGGCATATAGGTGGATCTAGATCCAGAAAACTGGCTCCACCAACTTGCACGAACACTGGAGACACCTGGCGGTAGCGGGCAAGCTTTTTACACGGAAAATTTAATTAATATTTGATAGCTTTAGACAACCCGCATAAACGCGGAACATAACTTGACCTTACCGAAAATGGTTAAAAATTGTTTATAATCCCTGCTAAACTTTAACTGAAATGGTTATGGAACTTTACATGAACGTTTGTGTGATAAAGTTTTAACCTTATGTATTATGGTTTTTTGGAAGTGAACCTTACAAATAATGGGTTGTTAAGAACCATTACCATTTAAAATTCTTGTTTTCTCCATACATTTTCGGAAAGAGAACTATATTAGAACCTTTTTACTTATGGTTTGAGAACTTTAATGGTAATGGTTATGGTAGTCAGTAAGGTCCATGGATGGTTTTGTAACATCGCTCAACTTTATGTGGAATATATCGAGAATAGGTTGCCTGTAAATTAATGAATACCAATTCGTGATATATTCCACGTAAAGTTGACCGACAATACAAAACCATCCATGGACCTTACTGACTACCATAACCATTACCATTAAAATTATCAAACCATAAGTAGAAAGGTTCTAATATAGTTTTCTTTCCGAAAATGTATGGAGAAAACTAGAATTTTGAATGGTAATGGTTCTTAACAACCCATTATTTGTAAGGTCCGCTTCCAAAAAACCATAATACATAAGGTTAAAACTTTATCACACAAACGTTCATGTAAAGTTCCATAACCATTTCAGTTGAAGTTTAGCAGGGATTATAAACAATTTATAACCATTATCGGTAAGGTCATGTGATGGTTCGCGTTTATGCGGGAAGTCATCTCGTCTAATAAAATAAGCAGTGTTGCGAAAGTCCCTAAAAATTAATCTCATGCTTGAAACTACTCTCCTATGAATTTCCTCTCTGAAATGTAAGTACCAGGGGGACTCTCTCCCTGTGAACCACATATAGATGCACCATAGCTCACATGATTTTGACATTTTTTTGACAATCTGACACTTTTGGGCAAACTGACAACGGTAAAACCAACAATCAATACGAAACTAACGATTTTGAATTGGCTCACTACTTGACTAGCCTATTGGTCCCAAGCAAAGCGATTAACGTACCCCATTCTAGTCGAAATTCTAGTACTACACTATGTTCGTTTTGATTCGCTATGAAAGTTTGACAGATAAAATGTGGGGTTAGTGGAATTTCCTATGTTTCGAGGGGTGAATCGATTAGCTTGGGACCGAAGAGAGTACCAGAGCTGAGCCAAAAAGTTGAGCACGTTTCTTCGGGATCTTCTAGTCTTAGAGTTACCTCTATGGTAAAACTAACGAAGGTATGACAGTACAAAGCAGTTTACTCATTCACACTTGCATCGTAGTGCGAAATGCTAGAAAGAGCAGTCTGTTGCAGTCATCCTCACATTTATGTGAGTTCCGTCGAAATTCGTGATTGTTGCCCCCGTGGTACTCGAAAAAAATATAATAAAACAACGAAATTACAATAATTTTTACTGTTGTATTTCAAAGTACATTAAACTTTATTGTTAAATTGCTGTACGGGAGAAACGTTAATTTCGATTTGTAACGACTAAATGAGTGTGATGAGATCAAATTTGTTCGAGAGAAATCGAGCACATTCAGCACGCTATTTCAATACTACCCAAATTTGTGTACAATCCACCCAGATCGGTCAAAACTGAACCTACCCAAAAATGGGTAAACTGTGTTGGGAGTGACAAGTTGACAAATGAACAACATTGACATGAATTCGATCGACGTTGTTTATTTGTCAACTTGTCACTCCCAACACAGTTTACCCATTTTTGGGTAGGTTCAGTTTTGACCGATCTGGGTGGATTCTACCCAAATTAGGGTAGTTTTGAAATAGCGTGTGTAATAGTCAGCAGAAATTATTGCGAAGAGTCGCAGACGGAGACGGAGTAGCAATATTTTTCACAGACTCTACATCCCTGCATTATTTATAAATCTTTTTTTTTTACAAAATTAAACGTAGAATAAAGGGCCACCCACATTAGATCCGAATCGGACGCGTTGCGGCAAAATGACAACTAAATCTATTATCTAACTGTCAAATTTACGTCAACGCAACGCAAACGGATCTAATGTGGGTGGCCCTTAACAGTTTCATCGTGTTACGTGTCCTGGAAGCTGATATTTGTGCACTTCAAGTTTCGAAGTGGTTACTAGAATGAAAATCTCACAGCGAAACACCACTTGTAAAAACCCGTTTGAGAAAAATCCAAATACAGCGCGACGATTCAAATTTACGGAATCCTATAATCGTTTGGAATTTTCAAAACTTTTAAATAAGCAGACTAAAATGCCTTGAAGCTGCATGAAATCAAATCTGGCATTCCTGCTTACTCGTCTAAAACATCAAGCAAAATAATTTAGGCCTCACAAACACGGTTCGGCAGCATTAATTTGTCGTCTCTTTTCTTCTTTTACCGTTTATGCTATAGCGAGAATGACGTCAAGTTTGAAGTTTTATTGAAAGAGCGGGAACGAAAAGAAGGGCCATTTTGCAACACCGGACCTGTTATTCTTTCTCACAGGTGGTATTGACGCGTCGCACAGTGGTGAAATCCATTCATTCAGCTGTTATGTTTCCTAATTATAGATTTTCGTCAAAATGAGCGTTTTAAGAATTTTTAAATTTTATTTTACAATGCTTTATTAAGAAACCTGTCCATATTTACAACACTTCTATGTATTTCTAGTTTTTTTTTTAACAAATATTGAAAGTTTTGTAATTATAACCATATATAATTGCTTACACCCATTGTGCCCTTGAATGCGCTCAGCTGGCTGAACTGGTCTAACTCAGTGTCAGTAGTAAACAAAAACAAAACCGTGATGGGAAAATCCATATCGACTCCAAAATTACAGTTATCCGGTAAAATCAATTACAAATCAAGCTTGTTTTTTCGGTAAACGTTACCGATCGTTCGGTAAATTTGACAGCTAATTTTGCTGATTCAGTTTACAAATTTTTCGGTAATGTTCTCGATTACCGAACACATTACCAACCGTTCAGCTGTTGAGAATTCGGTAAATGAATTACCGAAGTCGGTAATTTTTTCTAAGTGTGTAGAAACAAATTATGTTGTAATGTGATCCACAAAAAATAAAGTCTTAATTGAGGTTTCCACAAAAAACGAGAAAAAAAAACACAGAACAAACCATTTTCCGAATACTGACATTTACTCCAATATTGTTTGTCTTCCTTTGAAAATTTCTTGTCTTTACTGGTCATTATTTAAAATTGGAATCTCTTACCGGTTTTGAATTATGACCAAAACTCGGAAAATTATTTTTCCAGATTTTCTATGCAATTTTCCTCCATCGTGAAAATATTCAGATCATATTGTATTTTAAAATTTACGTTCAAAATACACCGTTTTTTTCTACCATGCTTGTATCATCTTCCGAGCCATCTCTCGGCACAAATTTGTTTAATAAATTAAAAAAATTTCACTATTAAACGGTTCTTTCAAAATACTAGAGTATACCTGTACCAATTTGACAGCAACGGTTAGACGAGTTTCCATACATTTTTAGACGAGTTTATCGTCATCTGACACACTCAAATTTGAAAATGATTGAAACGTGTGCTATATTCGGAGACCACGAGAAAGTTGCTAGGTGCCTCATCTTGATAAAAAAAATTGTACTAAGTTCCCCTTCTGTTCTGTGGCCACACCGTCCGAAGCGGTAATGAGCAGTGTCAGGAAAGCAGCGCTGTTTTATATCTTTTCAGGTTCAAGCAGAATGATGTGCAACCAAGTGGCATTCGTTTATGATGACTGGGTTTGGGGAAAACGATTAGTTCACGAAAACAGTGATAACATTATCATTTGCGCATTTTTCAAATCTTTTTGATTAAAAATTGGAAAACTATTTTTTTCAGCAAATTCGTTCAGTAATATCCTATCGATTGGCGATTTTGGATTTTAATTTCATCTATAAATAACAAAGTTACAAGCGTTCAAAACATAACACTATTTCACCACACATATTTTTTGATTTGTACCCCAGTATAGTCGACAAAGACGTAGTTCTACGTCAAAAAAAAAAACAACGGGGTTAAACGACATGCACGTATCAATCATATTGATCGGATAAGCAATGTCGAAAAAAGTATGCCTAGATGAAACGCACATACAGACATCAGCAAATTTCATCTTGTCGGTCGTTTTTTCCTGTTTTCATTTCATTTCATTTGATTCTACGATGTCGCAATCAAACTCCAGATCGAGCCGAGTTCTATCGATTGGGAATGTTTTATACAGGTGAGATAGCTTGTGAGGATGGCTATCGGTCACAGACGGCAAGACGTGTGAAAATCGATTCTAATACCTATGTTACGGTAGTAACAAAGGTAAAACATATTGCGCCCTCTGTCTACAAACCATGATAATCATAATAAAAAACAAATACAGCAATGTTTTTTCAATACAAAATTCAATTTGCAATTACGTAATACACCCCCATGTAATTTACAATTACATAATGTCACTCCCACCTACGGTACACAAAATCTGACGTGTTTCCTTGAACGACGAGTTTCTCAAAGGACGTGGCAAAGCAAAAACTGAATTCAGCTAGAAAAAGTGTACCAATTATGACACTAGTGGTACTCTCATTGTCCATGGGGCTAAATCGTTGAATTTGTCATAAAAATCACATTTTCTTCCACAGGAAGTTAGTCTGAATTCCGTTCTGTTGTTAAAAAATATGGATAAACTTAGTATAAACGTAAATAAGGTCACATGGCCAATTAGGGGAGCACTAGTGCCATAAATTGGTACCCTTCCCTTAGGTACAGTAATGACTAAATTTTGCCAGCCCCTCCGCTCATCAAACTTTTATCTCTCAATAATTTCCCATAACCGTAATTGAAAATGTTCATCATTCATCTTAAAGATTGATGTTTGATGTTTGCTTTGGCGCAATAAGACCACTGAAATAGATTTTCAAAAAGGTAGCTTACAAAACTGAATTTTATTTAAAAAAAAAAACAGGGAAACTACGGGATTGCAACATAGTCACAGTTTATTGTGGTTAAACTCCATATCACACTAATTATTTGATCAGCATCTCTGCCTGCTTTAAACTGAACCTTGATGGGATATCAAATAAAAAAGAACGGTAACAGAACAGCCATAAATTTAATGCTTACTCGTGTTGGAAATGAGCGTGCTGTGTAGCACCAATACAAAAGCGTAAAGGTTGAACACGAAAAAATCCCGACACATTAAAAACGTTGCCATTAAGGCATTTTTTTAATAAAATTTTTCAATATTTCACTGGATCATTTTTTTAATAAAATTTTTCAATATTTCACTGGATCAAGCGAAGAGTGTATAGAATCACAGTAGGCATTGGTTTTCAGGATAATTTCAGTTTCACATCATGACTTCACCGGAGGAAGCACGTCGCGATTCGATCCTGTTTGCTCGCTGAAAAGCGAAACTTTTGTTACTTCTGGGACCATGAGTGGTACAGCAAAAATGGCGTCACAGTGGTTCCCAAGGAGATGAATCCGGTCAATACTCCGGAACTAAGGCCAATTGAGGAATACTGGTCCATTGTGAAGCACATACTGAAAGAAAATTGTGGAACTGCAATTAACCACTTGATTCGAGCAGATAAAATGACGTTTACTACCACTCGAACTTTGAAATGAAACATTATTTCAAGATTTTTTCTTCAAGAACCTCGAGAAAAGTAGCCAACATTTGTGCGTTTCACAAAAAAATAGAAATTAGTTGGTCCAGTTTTGTGAAATCACTGGTAGAAAGTCACGCCAAAACTGCTTGACAAAGTGGTCAATTGACGTGAAGGATTTCAAGCGGAAATGTAATTTAGCAGCCAAACAAGTGGGATCAGGGCTCGTGCAAAAGATGATGGGCCGTGTACGAAGAAAAGTTCAAGCAATGGTCTATGGTAAGAAAGAAGACTGAAACAATGGTTTTACAATAAGCATAATACCTACTTATGTATAGCTGTTACATTGAACTATGAAAAATAAAACGCACCCCAATTAGATTTTCGTGTCCGGCTTTTTTCGTGTTCAACCTTTAGTGATGTGGATATCGCTAACTCAAGGAGTGGTATTCTGCCGCTGCTAATTAATATTTGGTTAGCGCTCTGTTAGCGGCTATTTTATGACAGGCATTGAGTACAATTATTGAAATTCGTCGGCCTAATTTGTTAAGCTAATATGAAATGGATGTGAAGTAAGCATTTGATTTCGCAGCTTTTACGTCTATTTGCACCATCAACAGGTTTGTTAGCATATCTTAAACAAAATATTCACCAGGAAATCATCTCGTGAAGGTTTTGTACACAAATATGCATTCTGGGAAAACTTGCTTGTACGTTGCAGTCCATTGCAAGAACTGCCATTACATTCAATGTTGTATGAAACTTATACAGAGATGTAATAAATCCAACCTTACATTAGATGTAAAGAAATTTGTTTTTCGTGCACCCAACCAATTAGGTCTGGCTGTTATTTTTCGTGGCAAAAACTTTACCACACCGAGGACATTTTCCTACCACCAGAGAAGAACGGAACAGTTTACTTCCCAGGAAGCGGATTGCAGATGCAATTTTGGTATTATATCCCAATTATAAAATCATTATCGATCTTAATTTTCAACATCTTTTTCTTCAGTGGAAGTTCAATCTGACCCCGGAGAAAATTTGATCTAGTTGGCTATTTTCCGAAATTGGCGAAACATCAAGAACTAAGCAAGCCACGCCAAAATATCCAATTAAAATTCACTTCAGATAATAGCTAAAGTTTTTTGCACTGTCTTGGGCCAACCACTTGATTCTTTATCGAATGCAAAGGTAGTCGTCGTGACGGTTTGGATGGGATGGTGGGTGGTTGGAGTAGAAAAATATCGCGCTGGTGGCACATGTATATAAACGGCTTAGTTTTCAATAGACTGTGCCAGAACAATTTTCATCTGGGGATGCTCGCTCAGCTGTGCACATTCCATTGATTGTGTTTTGGTTGTGAGCGAGATTTAAAATGGCGTCTTGCTCACTGGAAGCAATTTAAAATTGTAAATATTGATGATTTTTTGGAAACTTTATTTCCATATTGTGCAATATGTTTAAAATGTTACCAATAAAATACATTTAGTCAACAAAATCTAGTGCTTTTTTCCCAATCGCCATCCAATGAAAACAAAAACAAAATTGAAATTCCTGCGAATGCACACATGCGTGAATTTTGTTCGCGATTATTTTGCAACCAGAATTACCATGAAGCACGGCGCAGTAACATGTGTAGGAATGCCTTATTTTTCTCCAACCTGTCGATCGATGAACTAAGTTATTTTCCGGTGCCCCAGAGTCGCAGTATCCACAGGGAAAACAACGCTGAGCATTAAATTTTAATCGATGATTTTCTCCCCATTTCCATCGCTGCTGAGATGGAAACAACACAAAAATAGCAATACGTTGGCAATGGCAACCGAAGGCAGCATCTCGGCGAAACGTGTTTAATTGCTGTAGTAGAAGAGCAGGAGCAGGAGCGATGCTTCTTCGCATGGAACGATACAGTCTCATATACATAATTTAACGATTGAATCGTTGATTTGGTTGCTCTGTGCGATTTCGTACATTTTTGGGATTTGATGCGATGATGGGAGAGCTCCACGCAACTGAAGAGCCCCCAGGTCTGGCTGACGACGACTAGCTGGTGCCGTCCAGTCCCGATCACGTTTATTATCGAGCGGTTAAATGACAATGACCCCGAGGAAAGTCCAGCATCAAAATGACCGCAAATCGAAATCAAATTTTGATATCAACATCAAACTGAAGCCATAATTTGATGTCAGTCTACGCGATTGACAAATTTGATAACAAATTTTGTTTTCTTTTTGCTATGCATTTCGACAGTGTGTAAACGCAAAGATCGATTCTCTTCGTCGATTTTCTCTTTTGTTAATAACTCGCTAGAATTAACGTTTCTCGGTGTTGCGTTTGCTGTTGCTTTTGATAGCCAATACAACCTGTTACAACTCTGCATTGAACAAATTCTAGAAAATTGTTTAGCTTAGCTGTAGCAATACAGAGAAAAAATCTGTGAAGCCCTTATGCATGCTCACTGTCGATTTGCTCTTCAAAAATATGTTCGAACATGTTACAGTTTTGTTTTCATTGTCTTAGCAGAATATCAAATTGAATACTCGTTTTGTTATCAACAAGAAAAATGTACATCAAATTGAGTTTTCAGTTTGCTCTCACTGATAGCAGATTTTTTTTCAATGTGTTGTTACAGAAATATTATGTTGCTCTCAATTCCCATATTATAACCGATAAAATTATTAAAACGACAGCAACCTGAGTAATCATTATCAGCAACACCACAACATCAAATTAAGTTTTCAATTTGATCTCAGACTTTTCTCGGGACATTTGTTACTTATTGCGACTCACTCGTTTTTGCTAATTAAGGTTGGGAATTTCCCGGGAAGTAAATATTTGTTTTTGTTTGTAGCCTGGTGTTTGTGCAAAATGCGAATGAATAATTTTGAAGTAAATGGAAACAAATGTAATTATTGTGGGACAAAGCTACCATTCGTGGCAAGTCCGTTCTGTAGCGCAAATATTGTTGATCCTCTTAATTTAATTGCACTGTTCGATAAGTACACACTTAGAAAAATTGATGTAAATTTAGGTGCTCTGAGACTAACAGATACGAGCGTCTATTTTGACATAAAATTGAGTCATAATAGACGCGAAATTCAGCGGTGCCCATGGTGTAGTGGTTATCGTGATTACCTCTCACCCCAGCAGGCCTGGGTTCAATCCCAGTCGGCGCCGCCGGGATGTTCTGAGGCATAACATCTCTGATCACGCCTTCCTTCGGAAGGGAAGTAAAGCCGTTGGTCCCCGGTTCATGAGTTGATGGGTCGATAGGTAGGGTCCAGGTGTGGGAGCTGCCTTCCTGGCGTAAGTAGCATTAGTGCTCAGCACGGAAAACAAGATCGACGGAAAACAAATCAAGGGAAAAAAAACGCGAAATTCAGCACAATCAAACGTACTTTCGAACTTTTCAGTCTCGGAGCACTTAATTTTACATGGCATGTTTGTTTACGTCTCATCCCTCATGTCAAAGATGTATTCCGTCACGTGTAAGATTAGGTATTTCTAAGTGTGTAGTGTTAGTTCCTTGGCAAGTTACTGTTAAATGTAAAAACTGTAAAATAAGAGTCATCAAGAATGTGTACACCAAAAGCTGGTCAGAAATATCGCACTCCCACATTTTTAACCGAGCTAACATAACTTTTATGTTAACCACAAGACCTCAGCTATCAAGGAAAAAAATAAATATCATTCAGTTTAAGTGAAACAGTATTGAAAGAGCATAAATGCTACGCTACAGTATCACTGCGATAATCCAACACTCTTTATTCCGGAATATTTTTAGTCCGACGATGATGCAAACGTCTATTTTGATGGGACATCAATATTCGTGCATCAGAAGCTTGAAGTCACTATCTATAGTTCCAAAATGGTACCGTACATCGATCTTCGGCACCGCACATTCGATCTCATTAACATTGTATTGTTTGCAAAATTTTGTATTATAGACCTATGAATGATGCTAGATATCGTTTGATTCAACGAATATCGTTAAATATCGAATATCAATTAAACCATGGCTCACTTAGTAATGGAACAAACTGTTTTGCTTATTACAGCGCTCCTAGTGGACGTTTTCGGAAGCTTTTTACGTTCATTTGTTGGCAACAACAATAAGGTGATCCAAGAGACGTTTCGCAGTGGAACTGACAGCTAGAAATCAAGAGTGTGTGAGTGATCTGGTGTTAATGGTGCTGAATGTAAACATAAACAAAGCAGAAATTCATTTGAGAGTGAATTGTCAGTTCTACTGTGATCTGTCAAAAGTTCTTGGCAAACAAAAAAGTCAGCTGTAAAAATTATGATGCCGGACGTAGAACAGTACAGCGAATTCGCTACTGCGAAGACTTACAAGCATACCGTACCAGTGGCAACCAAATCGATCAATCAAGGAGAATACCGTTGGTAGAACCGGTGCTCGAAAGCTGTATGACAATCTGCTGACCAAGTCCGGTGGGTGCATACTTATAGATGATGATGAAACCTATATAAAGGCCGATTACGGACAGCTTCCAGGACAACATTTTTACAAGGCAAAGGCTCGAGGAGGAGTCCCTGGTAGATTCAAAGGGTAGAGAGCTACTTCGGCCCAATCGCCCATTTTGAGCCTATCGAGCAGAAAACATCAAATAAAACCATTATTTCGGCAATAACAAGTCAATTATGCATTTGGTACGATACTTCTGTTCAAAATCTACCGAACGAAGTCAATAATAACGTGTGATATGAATGTTTGCATCGATTATTCTCAAAAACAAAAGAGGCACTCTGATCGAATCAATTTTTATCTTCATCCGATAGGCCGAAGTGAATTCAATTGAGTTTCAATGGCGTTTCAATACGTTAGGCCGAGTTTAAGGTCAAGAAGCAGTGTTAGATTTTTAATAATATCTCAACAATGTGTTTCTCTTTATCAAATCTTACGACACGTACGGAAAGTTAAAAAAATGGAAGGCATCTGCAGTGAAAACATTCCATTTTGTGAAAAAAAAAATCCGTTCTTAAAATAGAGGCAAAGGGCGGGTTGTGCTTAGTAGGCCCAAAATTAGGTCGAATCCCTATAGATCATTGCATGATGACGTCACCAACAAAATTTTGACAGTTCAGGGAGGTTGTTTACATGGACTTAGTCGTTTTTCGGAAGTTTTGATTCGAGTGCTCTTAAAAAAAAGTGCGTTTCGGAAAGCGTATCGTTTCTTTAAGTTTCCATCAGAATCCAAAAATCACTTTGAAGGCCAAACGTATAAAACTGTGGTGTGATGCATTGAAGCTGGAGGAGTATTTTCAGTGGAATTTCAAATATGTTTGCTCTCGACATTTTCGTTCTGGTAAGCTTGTCGTAATTTATTTAAAGTAAAGCTTATGAAATGATTTGATTCTAGGAAACCCTGCCAAAGCGACTGATTTCAGAGAAGTGGATTGGGTGCCGTCTAAAATTTGCCCTTATCGGATGACTCAAGTTGCACCATCAGTTCGAGTACGCAAATTGGCAAGTGCAAAAAGCAGCATAGAGATGTGCAAACAGGCTTTACTCAATTCCAGTGTGCGTATTGTACGACTCCGTTTGATTGAAGTATCACCCATGCCGTTAGTGGAGGAAGATCATAGAATGTGATACCTAAAAATATTGAATAACATAGGGTTACGGTATGTAATGTGGGTCTAGTCCTTTCATTCGGCCTATCACGCAAATAAATAATTAATTAAGGAATATTACACAAAAAATAAGGAAAATATTGATCACTGATGGTTGATAAATGTGTACCACACACAAATCAATTTATATCACAACATTTCAATACATTTTCAGCTCTCGTAAGTAATAAAACTGGTTGAGAATATCACAATGTTCGGAGTTTTTAGCCGCCATGACTTATAAGGTTAAGATGGGAAGGTTGACTGACGATCATCAAATGGCCTGATTATGGCATTTATTGATTGGAATTACCTGATAATACACACTAGACGTAAAACTTACAGTTGCTGTTTGAATATTTTATGTTTATTTTAATTGTTTAACAACGTTTTCACAAGTAAAACATGGACCCAACTTTAGGGACACATTTCTTTTCTATGTTCCTAACTATGGCCCATGAAATTCATTTGACAGCATATAGCAATAAGAGTAACGTCAACAATGTTGTTTTGCATTTGGATGATAAGGAACGAACAGGAAGGGAGATTTTTTCTGCCAAACCTGTATAATGAACATCACAATGTTCTGATTTAGATATTCTGCGGTCAAAAGACGATAAGCGAAATTTTTAATTTTTAATTTTTAAATTGAGTGATTTAATGTAGTTTTCGTAAAATTTTCTCTAAGAAATGTTTTGAGGAATGAAGAGCATTAAGTTAACAGTGATAGTGATAAAAAAAAATACATCAGAAAACGTTACCAAGAGCGTTTTTTTGAGGATCAAACAAGATAGGACGAAGTTGCATCCATAAATAGACCCAATTTGGGGACAATAGACCCATATTACATACATTTCCCTCGTGAGTTATTGTCTTAAAAAAAGTAAGTTTTTCAACTTTTCGTGGTTTCTGATAGCAAACGACATGATAAGCATATCTAAGCATACCATTTAGCAGTAGAATATCGTTTGCAGGTAAATTCATTGATGAGTTATGATTAAAAACGTAATCGATGGCTGCATATTAGACCGAGGTTAGGGACGTATACCCTATGTATTAATTTAACAGGAACAACAATCTATCACACCACTTTACCTCGCCTCTTAATACAAGCTAACCATTGACCATTTGACTGATCACTGGCAGTTTATTCTCATAGGAATTTCTACTTTGTTTATGTTTACATTCAGCACCATTAACACCAGATCACTCACACACCCTAGATTTCTAGCTGTCAGTTCTACTGAGAAATGTCTCTTGGATGACATTATAGTTCCATGAACAGTATAAACAAAACCATCCTTGAATTTCCGGTAGGCTTGGAAACTTTTGACTGTCCGGAAACTTTCTCCTGATGTCAGGGATACGTGATTTACTAGATAATCAACAATGTGTCCTGCAGTCACTGTCGACGGGAAATCTTCCGTATTCAACTTAGCTTCGTACGGGTCCACGTAGCCGATGGGACGATTTTTTGTGCGTACTGCTTATTGCTTCTGGTGGCAAGGAATTAGTATAGGCGGAGAGTTGACCAATTACTTTCCGATACATGTTAATAAGTTTCAAGAAGAATCATAATCACTACTATTTGGCAGAAAATATGCAGCTGCGGCCAGAAGATAAAGTATGTCGTCACTGAGAAAATGATGAACTCGGAGGTTTAAAAAACCGAATGTCTGGTGACATTTTGGCCGGATCTTGCGAGTTGTCACTACAACAATGGTAAAATGACAATGGAGTCCAGCTTGTGCCAAAAACCCTCAATCCGCCTAATTGTCCCCAGTCCCCAGTCCATTGAAAACTACTGGGTAATTATGAAGAGGAAACTGAAGGTTATCGGTACAGTCATTAAAAAGGCAGCTCAGATGAAAAATAGATGGGATAAAATCGCCAAAACAGTGGACGAGAACTTTGTGCGCCACTTGATGGGTCGTATTAAGGAATAGGTTCGAGAATCCCTTCGAAACCGCAACGAATAATTCATTTCGCATTTTTTCTTCAAATATAAGGAATAGTGAAAACCGTTTTCAAATCCGATAATTCAACTCCGAAATAGATCCAAATGATGTTGTTCCATTTCTAAGGCTGTAAACCATTTGCCGAGTTAAATTTAACTCGTGGTTAAAAGCGAAATTTCAAAAGTTATTTCTTATGTTCGAAAATCCCTGTGTTTCCGACCGATGAACTCATACCCCGTACAGACTGTGTCTTATATCATGTAATATAGGTTGTCTTGCACTCATACATAGGATTTCCATTGAAAACTAGATGCATGAGTGCTCATTGCAAGACAGCCTATATTACATGATATAAGCCATAGTCTGTATGGGGCTACGGTTGTCAAAATTTAACTTCTTGCCTGTCAGAAATAACCACGCGGTAAAAGAAGCTCTTATCTAGCATCTAATACGTCAAACACAACAAGAAACGGTTATGTGCTCAAGATATTAACGAAAGAGAAAGTCGATGAAGAGAATCGATCAATGTTACTTAGGACCTAATGCAATGTTCAGCTTGAATAGACAACGTCATGTGATTATGTATAATAGGAAAATAGCCAGTTACCACTCAAACTCTTTAAGATATTGGATATTTTTTCTTGTATAGTCATCATTGTTTATTAATTACTTTATTTGTACAGGCTCAATAGAATAAATTTTACAGAGCCAAGCTATCATTTTCTTTGTACATTATAAATGTCTTAAATCTAAAATTAAAGGATTTGACCGATTACTCGTGGCCTTCTCGAGGTTAGTGGATGACAATTGTTTGGATCGGGAGAGGGAAAAGGAGATTTGGAATATGATTTATGATTCAAAATTTTCACTATTTCTAAAATATGTACCTAATCCTATTGACGTTATATCAACTCTGTAATTATACAATTATTACAGAAACAAATATACAAAAAAAAAACACACACACAAAATACAAACCAAGCACAAGGTTAATCAAACGTAGAAAACATATATGTGTTGCATAAACTCCAGATCGCGTCTAGCCAATGCACACAATGCACTCAGCATATGACCAAAGTATAGTCATCATTGAAAAGAACAACTTTGCTAAAGAATGTATGATGCTATACATGATCTGTGATTTTATAAAGACATTTATGAGACGTGGTTGTGTACATGAAAAGATAAAGAAAGGGAGAAGGATTAGTAATTTCCATTTAATTCCACTACATTATTTACTTATCCTTGATAAAAACGCGTATTTTGTCTACAATGTGCAGATGATTGTCGAGTATTAGTACAAGACACTGAAGAAGTACATAAGCAAATAAGGTAGTGGAATTAAATGGAAATAACTAACCCTTCTCTCTTTCTTTATACAGGCCACTAAGACACCCACATTCATCAGGATTCAGGGTTCAAAAGATGCCAAATGGGTGTCTGATTGTAGGTTATTCATGTATAAAGTATCAGCAAAACATACTTGACTGAACTTGTTGCATGTTTTTCTGTTGTTGCATTTAAGACCAGACTTCGCTCAGCGTTTCCAATGTTTTTAAAGTAGTACATTTCAACAGGAGATGCTACCAGCCCTGTAATGGGGGTTATATAGGGCAAAGTAATCAGATATTTCTTAGAGATTTTGAGCTCCTAAAGGTGCAACAGCTTCTTAATCAAAATTAGTTTGAGCTTCTAAAAGCGCAACAGCTTCCTAATCAAAATTATGTTGAGATTCTAAAGGCGCAACAACTTCCTGAAAAAACTTTTTTGGGCTTCTAAAAGCGCAACAACTAGATTTGAATTTGAACTTTTAAAGGCGCATCATCTTCCTAACCAAAATGATTTTGAGCTTCTAAAGTCCCAACAGCTTTTTAATCAAAATTATCTTGAGCTTTTAAAGGAGCAACATCTTCCTAATCAAAATGATTTTGAGCTTCTAAAGGCTCAACATCTGCCTAACCAAAATAATGTTGAGCTTCTAAAGGCGCAACACCTTTTTAATTAAAATGATTTTGAACTTCTAAAGATGCAATACAAAAATTACTTTGAGCTTCTGATGGCTGAACAGCTTCTTAATCAAAAAAATTTTGAGCTTTTGAAGACGCAACATCTTTCTAATCAAAATGATTGTGAGTTTCTGAAGGCTGAATAGATTCTTAATCAGAAAGAATTTGAGCTTTCAAAGGCTTAACAGCTTCTTAATCAAAATTATGTTGAGCTTGTAAAAGTGCAACAGAAATATTATTCTGTTCTATGTAATCATGTTGCTACAGAGGATTCATATGAGGTAATATGGGCTGGAAAATGAAAAATACTTGACATACAAACTAGTTGATTACTAATAGACATTGACAAATTCGTTTTACATGAATCCAAGATATTAGGAACTTGTCAAAAAATGTCAGGTTTTTAGTGCATGTGTTGAGATTTGATTGTTGAGAAAAAAAACATATTTACTAGAACCTACAGCTTATTACATGTAAGGCCACACAGGTTAAAACAGAAAAATATCTTGCATACAAGCTTGTTGATTACCAATAGACGTTGAAAATTTAGCTTTCCAGGGATCCAAGATATTCAAAACTTATCTAACGCAATACTATGCACAACAACTTAGCCGAACCACCTAAGTAACAGCTTCAGCTAAATTGATTGTTATAAGGTTTTCCACCAATTTGTTGAAGACAGTGTTCATTTTAGAGGCCAAACAAAACAGTTAGTTTGCCCAAAAAAAAATGTGTTTCATAGTTAGCTGATTTATTTTACATATTGCTATAATGTGTGGAACTTCAATATGAACAATTCCTCCGCTTATAGTAAAGGGCCACCTACATAAGATCCGGATCTAACACGTTGCAGCAAAGTGATAGCTACATCTATTGTCTACCTGTCAAACTTATGTCAATGCAATGCAAACGAATCTAATGTGGCCACTATTGATTTACGGCATTGCACTCATCACGGCATTTCACTTTTAAACCACTGTGCAATGGTTTGATTAAAACTGATCAAATAACAGGTTGCCGAATTATAGATTGTTTTGAAGATGAGTGTTAACATTATTGTTTTTCTTTTCGAATTTGTATCATCACTTAAATATACAAACATGATACAGAAAAAAAAACACACCTTAAACGATATTATCTTCGAAACTCACCTTTGTTGTATGATAATGCTAGGTGCTGGATATCTGTAAGGAAAAGAAAATATGTATTAGGAACCCTGTTACAATATTGCCGGTTTGAAATTGACATCCTTCGATTTGTTTTCCGTGCTGAGCACCAATGCTACCTACGCCAGGGAGGCAGCTCCTACACCTGAACCCTACCTATCGACCCATCAACTCATGAACCGGGGACCAACGGCTTCACTTCCCATCCGATGGAAGGGAAATTGACATCCATTCTACATTGAATGAAGAAATTTTAATTGCAAATCTTATGGAAATAAGTCTCAATGAACTGCAGGAAATGGATTCTATCAGATGTCACTATTCTTGTTTGTGGCGACTTCTGACATCAACATGTCTGACCTCTATATAAGCATTTAGATTAACATCCTAAGTCCCTTCTTTTTTGCATATTCTGCACCTAAACACCCGCCTCTAACCGGATTTTTCGCCGTTTTTATTAATGGGTCGGGGCTATATTTGTGCAGAGTATGCAAAAAAGGAAGGACTTCGGATGTTAATCCAAATGCATATATAGAGGTACCAGACATGATTTGCAGAGTCAGGTACTATATTTTGTAGTCTGTGAGATGGAAATCACAAATCGAGTGTCATCAAAATACATGGCATGTACAGAAATTGAGCTCGTGAGAGAGAGAGAGAGAGAATAGTGTGAGAGACAAAGTAGCTAACTCACTTGGTAGCAAGGTTGAAAGTAAAGTGTATGGGAATGGACTGTTTTATTGATTTTACAGTTAATTAAAAAGTAAATTTAAATGGAAATGTTCCAAACAAGATAGATATTTACTATCTCTATGCACTTCCCAACAAAAAATGTCAGCTATGTAAGCCTACTTTTTGCAGTTTCGTGCTGTAACGCAGCTCCATAAAAGCTGTGAGTTCAGCCTATAGGTAAAAACTGTCAAAATGGTATAAGTACCGCCTATTCAGCATTTATACAACTATTATTCAGCTTGTCTGTCAAATTGATTAACAGTAGCTAATAAACGCTTACACAACTGCTATACACATGCTTCTCAACATACATCTTATAACTGCAATTCAAAGCTGATAAAAAGTGTATATTACTTATATCATGGCATCTTCACAACCAAGAAGTCATACTGAATACGGTTTTCACAAGTTAGCGCCCCAGGTACCGCTGCATGTAATAACTTAGTTAGGTGTTTAATTGTATCCGGCGATGACAAACGTTTAGAATACTATAAATTCGTTATTTCTCATAATGTTCTACACATACAATATTTAACTCTACTTTGCGACAAAGTTGTATAGTGATTATTTAGTAGTTGGGGAAAAGTTGAATAAGCGCCTTTCAACTTCTTACTCAGTTGTGTAAATGTTGATGCATATCCTATAGTGTGTCAATCCAGTTTGAGACTGTAAAACCGAAATTGATAAAGCGTTTACATATACTGAAAATGTTAGTTGGGTTGGCCACGTGAATACTTGATTACTGCTTTGAATTATTGGAAATAATTAATTTTAACTCGTCTTCCATACCATTCCTACCAAGGAAACAGTGCCATCTCTGGGAAAATCTTTATGGGCATCATTTAAGTGAGTCACGAGTTTTGTTGGAATGATCATGACTTTGATTATAGATCGATTAGTTGGTGGAAGTTCATTGCTATGGTGCAACAAAGACACGTGGCCAGGTAGTTCTTCTAGATGCACTTCGGCAATTATTAATTGAGTACATTCCACCCAACAAACAATCGCCTATTGAAGAAACGGCTTCTTGATGACTTTATTCAACTGCATACTGAATAATATCTGTACCATTTTCCATAATAACTTCTGTTCAGGCATTGTTAACACAAATTTGGGAAATTTATTCAACCACAAAATTGAACTGCTACATCCATCAAGATACATCCAAATGCTTTTATTCGACTATACATGAGTTGTAACAGAGTACATTCGATCAAATGTTTGATTGTTCAGCGTTTATTAAACTTCATTGCTTCCTGTATACGCTTGATTATCATGTGTAGAAGTAATGTTTAATTAGATACTTATTCTGCTCTTATTAAATGGTCATTCAATTTCTGTCAAATTTACCCGAAAAGATTGTGATTGTTTTTTGTTGTTGTTGATACTGCCGAAGAGCACGCACACTGAATTATATTAGAAAATGTAATACCTTCATCTATGTCGCTGAGTGGGATTCGAACCGTGTTCCTTCCGTTCACCAGTAACTTGTCTTGCCATATGGGCTAAGCTAAAATATAACATAGGGCCAGCTCATCGATCAACAAAAGCTTGCCTGTCACTGAATAACTATCAGCACTGTCGATCGCAACTTTAGCTCTAACGTGTTATGGGAATGATTGATTCAGCAATCGTTGTTTTACTAGGGATCACTGTTACATCTTCATGCTCTTCATAATTGTCAAGGAAAGGATAGTCGGGTTATTCCTTTAACTACAGATCGATGGATTCCTTGTCGTGAGTAAAGTGATTGGTGATTACGATTTAAATTTATTAGGCGTAATCAATTTAAATAAATTAGGCACAAATAAAAAAGGGTTGCGTCTAGGATTGAACTCACGAACTTCTACTTAGTAAACAGAAACGATAATCACTAAACTACCACTTCCGTCTTGTTGTGAGGCTGAACCAGTGTTGTGGAATAATTAATCTATACATCGTATATATAGTATTTATTCAGCATGATGAGACATCTAATAGCATTTTATTCAAGCAATTGCAAATAGTCGGATTCAAGCATCGATTTATGTGCAAATTACACTTATTCAGTTTAGTTTTAGAACAAACTTCAGTTATCAAACCATGAAGACAGGCAACGTTTATAAAACTTTTAAATTACTTAGATCAGAGCAAAAAGTGGAATAAAGGCACATCTTTTCATCACAACAAGCTTTGTTCAGCATATAATTCGACACCACGTTTTATTCAGCAATGTACAATGTTATACACACAGCAAAAAAATAATTTTGATATCACATCAAAGTGTCACAATCATGTCGAAAATTTCATGTAATTTTTATGACCACATAAATAAACAAATGCAGTAAAAGCAGCGTAATGTCAGTTCATGCATTGTATTAATGATAATTTTGTCCTTTTTAGCAAGTAATATTACACCATATTTTCGACATGATTGTAGTGCATCCACTTTGACGTGATATCAAAATTTTTTTTTTGCTGTGCAGCATTTATTTGATAGATATGCTTATTTTTGGCTCTGAATTGTGTGTTGGGTATGTCATCCAATGTATGAATTAGTATATACGCTATACAATGATAACTCCATGCCAAAGGAAGTAGAGAAATATAAATATTTCTTCTACCGGACTGGGAATCGAGAACCCGCCGCCTCCAGCTTGGTAATACCGTGCCTTCACTGACTAGGCTATTTTAAGCCCACATCACAGAGCACTGAGGAATGCTAATATACTACGCTGATAGGAATACACGAAAATGTGAACTTTTGTAATCAGTTTTGTTTTGATTGCTATATTGAAGTTTATCAAAAAATTATTTGTTTGTTTACGATGAATCTACGAACTCAAAATAGTAATATGGGAGTCCACAGTTCGATCATTTTGCTTGCTGATAAACATTTGCATATAATAGGGTAATATTTTTAAGTACCTTATTATGCACGGCGACTGCACGAAGTGACTCTACTACTTCGACTACATGTGCTTGTGTATTTGAGTATTTGAGAAAAAAAAAGCTTTCATTTCGAGCAAAAACTTCCAATTCCAGCAACTTAGACGGCTGAGTAAATCTTGAAATATGATCGGCCTTGAAACATGTGTCGTTTAAAGAAGACTCTGATGGTACCGTTTTGATTACTTAAGAGTAAAACACCAGACGGTCAACAGGTGGTTGAAATGAACCTTCATCTTTGAATTTGTACAACATTCCTCGAATGATTTGAATATCTCATATGCCTTTTATTACAACTTCTACGCTCTGCAGGCCTTTCGTTCCTTCATTCAAACGTCACCTTGTTTCGTTCACCGTTGAGCTACTGTATTGCGCTAGAGCAGAATTTAACACGATGCAAATCAAAATAGTAAAGCGTCAGGACTATTTTTAACAATCCATTTTCCACTAGCATCGATAAATAGCAGCAAATACGGTTTGCCAAGCTTGACCGCACCATACGCCTCTCATCCTCTGCATCCCTCGCGGTACTGGCCACACCCCCATGTCAAAGCCAATAGCGGTTTTCCCACGAACCACCAACACTGTTAAGTGACTGACTAGAAAGCGAGAGAGCCGTAAAGTTTTCGGCCATCATAGAGGAAAGTGCAATTAGTAGTCGAACACTGACAGGGACTACCGTCAAAGCGACTTGTAGTTTGTGTTTTTCCAACAACCTAAAAGCCAAATGTTTACTCTTTAGAATGCGAACGCAGCGTCGCACGGAGGGATATTTAGCTAATCTAGCTGGCCAAAAGTTTTTTTTTAAGGTGGGTCAAATTTGAAATGAAGCAGAATATTGAACTCGTCATCAGTGATGCCATATTTTATTGAATTTCAATATGAATTTTCATCGCAAAAAATCTGTATCTGGCTGACATAAATCTGTATAATTTCTTTTCTATGGTCTCAGTGCGGATTTACGTAAATCTCATTGAGTTCATACATAGTTCTGAAAAAGTTTGTTCAAAGTTTAGAATCTTGAAAAATGAGTAAAGTTTGCTTTCTAAAGAATTTATCCGTTTCAATAATCTCAAAATCCGACAGTCTTGATTTTTTAAAGTGATTTGTATCTTTCCTACAAGTCTGGAAATACAAAAAAAAAATAAGTTCCAGTAGTAAACGACAAACCTGCTTCCGGCTGAAAATTTTTATAATGAAGTAGTCCCTAGATTTTTTTTTATGTCTGTTTATTAGACTGATGCAAAATTTGAAAGTTTTACTCCACAGTGTTCAAACTGTTCAAAATCGGGTCCTGATTAGCCTCCGAAAGTTTAAACTAATTTGATAAGAAACTGACTTGGCACAAACCATTTGAAGTTTATATGGAAATTACTATGGAAAAACAAAACTTCTTGTTCATTGTCTTCTTGCCTTTTTACATATTGTACTGTTTACTAATTCTGTTTCTATTTCTATGGGAATTTTTATCAGCTACAACTTTGCAGAAAATCGTTTTTCAGCCAAACGTCAAATTAAATAGTTTTTAATTGTTTAAGAGATACAATCTTATGGCAATATTAAGCAACTGTATTTTTGTTCCTTACATTTGATCGAAAAGTGGTCTTGAACAAAGTTGTAGCTGGGAAAATTTTCAACAAGCTCAGCTATCGTTTTCTAAAGTAGAGTGAACTAATGAATTTTGAGATCGATATGAATCAGAATTATGGTTTCTCTATAGTAATTCCCATATAAACTTCAAATAATTTGTGCCATGTCAGTTTCTCACTAAATGAGTTCAAGTTTTGGGAGGCTAATCAGGGCCCAATTTGGAACCGTTTGAGCGCTGTGGAGCGAAAATTTCAAATTTTGCATCAGTCTACTGTATATACTGTATCAAAATATTGAAAAAAAATCTGATGAATATGTAGATGTGGCATCACTGCTCGGCTAACAATGCCCTACATGTAACTTGAAAGTACCCATTGAGTACAATTTCACCCATTTTGGGGAAAAGTGGATATCTAGATAGTGCTGGAATTAGGGCGTATCATCTTTTGTAAATAATGGCTTCTCTCGATGGTTTCCAGAAAGTCAAGGCTCGCCCACGCAAATCAACAACACCACGGGTAGTGGAAGACTTGCCGCGTAACGTGGGTAGATCACCTTTTCGTGGTACGTTACGAGATGGAAGATCTACCACCGATTCCTAGTCATGAGTAGACATCTATGACATCGATAATGACCATGCATCAAAACCCTAGTCTTAAAGTTCTGATGCATGGTCATTATCGGTGTCATAGCTTGTTATTGTTGCTAAGGAATCCAATTTTGACTGACAAAGGGGCGCGCCTTTGGAGGGTGTTCCAACACTCCGAAGGGTATAAATTGCGGGACCATTCAATTAGAATCGATTCCTTGCGATGAAGGCAAGAATGAGAACTTTATCAAAACCGAATACTTCATAATTTCTCAATAGTGATGAAGTAATACGACATGCACTAAACTAAGGACACAGGATATACTACAATAGATCAAATTACTGGTCGCAGTAGTGTTATGTCCCGAACAGAGGAAAAAAAGCGGAAGACTACTAGGGTGACTTTCTAGAAATCATCGAGAGAAGTCATTGTTTACAAAAGCGGTTACGCCCTAATGCAAGCTCTATCTAGATATACGCATGAAATGGGCAACATTTTTATCCATTAAAAAGTAACTGTTACCCATTACTG
Organism: Ochlerotatus camptorhynchus; assembly: GCF_037179485.1. Taxonomy (NCBI): domain Eukaryota; kingdom Metazoa; phylum Arthropoda; class Insecta; order Diptera; family Culicidae; genus Ochlerotatus; species Ochlerotatus camptorhynchus. The sequence continues at coordinate 3,562,580 of NW_027040867.1, forward strand.
GGTAAAAGATACTCATTAAGGGGTAAAAATCGTTAACACTTTAACGGGTACATCCACTTTTCTTCAAAATAATTGAAATTGTACTCATTAATGGATACTTCCAAGATAGAGTGTATACTTGATTCCTTCTTTTTCGATTCTGTGTGCATGCTGGAACCTTACAATGTTAACATTTGTGAAAAACTTGTGTTTTTGTGCATTTTATTTTCGCGTCCTAAACTGACTCGTTAGAGTTATTTCGTGAAGAAGTGAGACAAGGTTTGTAGGATCTAAGACAGATTTTCAAATAAGTTTTTGAAGGAATTCAAGGATGAGCTCGTCGAACCCCTGTCTATTCTTTTCAATTCATCGCTTTTGTCTGGTTATTTTACGCCTCTATGGAAAATCTCACATATAACTCCAATCCATAAGAAGTGTTCTCGTTCTGATGCTGAGAGCTACCGGAGCGTATTTCAAGAACACAGCATGGATTCTTGAAAGGAAAGTCATTCGTCACGAACCTGTGTGAATTCAGTTCCATGGTCACGGATTACATATCCAAAGGGTACCAAGTCGACTGTGTATATACGGAAATGAGCAAGGCCTTTGATGTGGTGGGCATAGATAGTATCATGCTTGCTGCATCTGATTTCAATGGAATGTTGTTTGAATGGATTAAGACACATCTACAAGACAGGATACAGTATGTCAGGGTGCTCAACAATACATCCAGCTCCTTTGGCGTCCATTCAGGAACCCTCTGGGTCCACTTCTTCTTATCATGGTCATGAATAAACTGTCCGCATTCATTACTAAGGCAATAGTACTCATCCACGCAGATGATGTAAACATTTTCCTTCCGGTGAAAGTCACCGATGACTGCCACCTGCTTCAACAGGATTTGCACAACTTCGAAATATTTGTCGTTGAAAATGGACTAAGTGTAAATCCAAACAAATGCTCAGTTATGACGTACACCAGAAGAGTTCAGCCGATAATGTTTGACTACAGGTTGGGACATTCGTCCTTAAAACGGGTAGATAATGTTCGGGACTTGCATGTAACGATGGATCAATCCTTAACATTTAATTATCACGTCAACAGAGTTGTTAATGAAACGCTGCAACTCGCTTCGAGAGTTCACTGCTCCCCATGTAATCCTAACTATCTACAATAGCCTCGTTAGGTCCAAACTAGACTTTGCGACCGTGGTATGGCAACTACAGTATGCGGTGCAAATTCAAAGGCTAGAGGGAATTCAGAAAAAGTTCCTTGCCTTGAGAATCCTTAGATGGAGTGGAAAACAATTACCAACATACCAAGACCTCTACTGTCTGGTGGACTTCGACACACTCAGTACGAGACACAAGATCGCCGAAATTATATTCTTCTGCAGCATATTGAGCGGACGGACAAGGAGTTCATTCCTCTACGATCGGCTCAGCTTCAATACCAGCCCTCCGTTGAGGTCACACATGTACCCTGTGTCTAGTTATTTTAAGTAGGGTAACGGGCTTAAAGCCTACAGTCCAAAGATAAATACTAATACAACAATATAAAGAAAACGCAAACCCTAGTTCTAAGCGATTTCTCGACTAAAAACTAAAATACAACAAATATTATCCATATTTTATAGGTTTATATTTGTGAAATCTAAATCATTAGAAATTGAAGGATCTTCATTCCTTTATTTAACCTCGGTCTCTGTTCCGTAATCTAGTGCCAATCACCGACAGACATCGATTGTCATCCATGGACGGCAATCGAAAGTGCAGGAAAGCATCTTCCACACCTGCGTAGGATATCGCACCCATTCACAACACACATGGGCCGGGACCAACGGCTTTACTTCCCTTTCGAAGGAAGACGTGACCAGAGATTTTTATGCCTCAGAAAACTCCCACCGACCTCGGGCTGGGATTGAACCCAGACCCATTGGGGTGAGAAGGCAGTCACGTTTACCACTACACCACCGGCGCCGGCTGAAATTGAAGGATGATGTCTGCTTATTGCTGTTGCATTCAAAAAGTGTGCCAAAGTGCGCCTATGAAGGCTAGGGACATAATTTTGAGCTACGGAGATTTAAATTGTTGTGTGATATTATTCGTGCTTCCTGTCAGTTCAATTTCATCGTAATAGATCTACAATCCCTAAATGCATTGATTTAACAGAAGAAAGAAATATGTATTATTTTTCTATAGTGGTCCAAAGAAACACCAACGTACAATACGAGTAATTGATGAACAAAATGGAATTGTCTTAAAATGCACCAAAGTACACCTTTTTCTTTTTTTATATCTTTATTAAGGAGACTTTCAGCCGTTGGCTGGCTCGTCTCCGACGACACAGTACACCTAAATCTCTCATATCTAGATAGAGCTGGAATTAGGGCGTAACAGCGTTTGTAAACAATGACTTCTATCGATGATTTCTAGGAATTCAAGGCACGTCCACGCATACCAACCTAACCATCGGATACATAGGCGTAGCCAGATAGGGGCAGGGGGGGGGGCGACTGCCCCCCCCCCTAAACTCGGCAACACAAAGGCTTTCGAGGAAATGGCGTTCGGTGAAATGGCATTCGGCCAAATTTTCCATGGTAATTTTTTTTTCGCCCCTCCCTAGCTCGAAACCTGGCTACGCCCTTGATCGGATAGGGGAAGTCTTCCCCTACCGCTACCCGATGAGGATGTTGGTTTGCGTGAGCGAGCCTTGAATTTCTAGAAATCATCAAGAGAAGTAATTGTTTACAAAAGCTGTTTGGCCCTTATTCCAGCTCTATCTAGATATATGAGTGTAAAATCCTCTTCTGTAGTAGTACCAACTCAAACATAATTTTGGCCATCTAGGTTGATCAAATACCCCTCCGTGCGTCGTTTCATCTAGCGACTGTTGCTGCTAGTGAAGATTCATACTACGCGTTCAATAAGAAAACGGGAACGACGCCCCTTATGAATCGTGGAACTGGTGTCTTTTTTAGAATATTGCTCGTCTTGATGTACTCGGCCATTATGTGTTCATGCGAAGTTCAGTTTCAAATGATTATCTCAGGAATAATTATGAATACTGATGCAAAAATTCTGTGCTATGTGCCGCCGCGCAATTGGTGGTATGAAATAATCGAATTCGAAATTAGTGGAGACGCTTGGTGCTTTACTAATTGCATGTAAAATTACTGTATACTTTTTCAGACATCAGAACTCAATTCCGGAATCCATTATATTCTTTTGCTTGAAAAATATATTTTCAAGAATCCACGTATAATGAATCTTGACTGTACACCGTGTCCACCGTTCCGTGTTGTTTTGGCCAAAGACCAGCTGTGCGGTAAAATTGCTTCACCAGCTTCCAAAAGAGCAAAGTGCATATTGGCTTGCAGGCAGATGTTTGGGGTGTGGAAGTCTACCGTGCAGGTAAGTACACGTGGTTGATGCTACCTATGAATGGAGGTCATCGTTCGTTGTCGTGCCTCGTGCGTGTGGGAAGGTCATAATATGGTGGTGATGTGACGATAGTAAAGAAAACTAATTGCAAAATTCCTGGATAGTCAATGTGCCACTGGCATACCTGTCAGTCTAGTCAGGGCCAATCTGAGTACGTTTTGCGAAATGCACTCAATTTTCCACGTCAGGTTGCATTAGGGTGTATTAGATGGAAAACTAGTTTATTTACTAATAATGCCAGGTACAGCAGGGGAGCTAACTGTTGATTACGTGTGTATGATGGTGAGTATTTTGTTGACGGTAAGAGTCCTCTATTTCCGGTTAAACTTCCAGGCGCCCTTTTCCTTTATAACGTAAATCTGATGAAAAAATTAAATTTAAACACTTTTAGACATGCATACAAAGTTCAAATTTATCGTATCTGCAAACGATCCAAGGACAGGCCGCGACCAAGCAATGAACCACGTCCAATGGATTGAGACATAGTGATTGACATACACAACGATATTTGACCAAAAATCAAATCCGCTGCTTCCAGCATGGTTTTGCTAAATTGCCCCTAACATGTTGACTCCACTAAGGACATTTTAAAGCTTGAAAAATAAAGCAAACCTATCACAAGAAAACCATCTGAGAAAATCCCAACGGATTATTATCATTTTTTTATTAAGCTATGCTTTTGTCGGCTTAGGGCCATCAGGCTGAATGCCATGAAGTTGGGTTCATTGATCAGACTTATAATGGGGTTCGTCTCGTGTTTGAAGATTTTTCTTAGACCAGAGTCTTAAATCTTTTGTTGCAAGTATTTAATCTTAAAGTAGCAGAGTTTAAAAGTTTGACCAAATCTTGAAAATTCTATGTGTTTGATTTCTGGCTTCTATAAAAGGGCTAGTAGCAGGTCACCTTTTTCAAGTCAGTCACTTTAAAGTAACTTATCTTAAAATTAAGTATCACTAAAGTAACTATATCTTAAAATTTAGTCGCTAAACTAAAGTCGCTTTTTAAAGGGAAGCTTACCGGCCCGAAAATAAAAAAAATATTTTCGGTACATTTTTATTTTTCTAAAAATATTTGGAAAATATATCAAAAATCCAAGAAAATTAGTTTCTTCCTTAGATTTTTGTCAAAAATTACATGTAAAAATAATTTTTCTATCTCATCATGAAACAAAATTGGACTCTCAGCAAAACCGAAATGTCGATGTTTTGTGGTTTTTTGAGTCCAACTTTATGCCATAAAAAATGTTTTTGCACGTGAATTTTCTTTAAAAAATTAGAAAAATGTATTTTTTTTAGATTTTTGATATCTTTTTCCAATTTTTTTTAGAAAAATCAAAACGTAGTTCGACAGTGAGCATGCATAAGGGCCTATACGCGATGATCGATTCTCTTCATCGATTTTCTCTTTGCATTGCTACAGCTAAGCGAAACAATTTTGCAGAATTTATTCAATGTAGAGTTGTAACAGGTTGCATTGGCTATCAAAAGCAACAGCAAACGCACCGACAAACGTTAAATCTAGCGAGTTATTAACAAAAATCGATGAAGAGAATCGATCATCGCGTATACGCCCTTATGAATGCTCACTGTCGAGTTATTTTTTTCGGAGCGGTGAGCTTCCCCTTGACGACCGTTGTTGAGGGTAAATAGTTTGCCTTTAAAAACTCACATCAAATCACAGTCTGATTTTGAAACACATTTGTGTTAGATAGATTCATTCTAAATCAGTGTGTAAAGTCTGACAAGAAGAGTTGCCAACAGACGGTAATGTTAACTGTCCAATTGATGTTGAAGTAATCACTAATATTTTGATTTTATTTATTTTTATCCAATTCCGTAATATAGACCTTTAAGTCCGTTATATGCTGAATTGGTCTACATTATAAAATTTCTGCAGGGCTGTATCACTTTTATATTATTTCGAAATTGTCATAGATCAATCACAAATTTTGACCCAATGTTCTGGCATTTTGACTTCGTGATCTGGACAGTTTTCCAAGCCTGAGATGTCAAAATTTTCAAGCTCTCAACATGTTTTTCAAAGGCAAGAAATTTCTCAATTTGTATGTCTTAGAGATCTTGAATATTTAAGTACCTGCAATAAACAATTGGTCCAAAAACTCAAAATCCTAAGTCCAAATCCCTAATTTTTCAAGATCTAAATTTTAGGTTCACATGTTTATGTTCGTGATCTTTCCATCTTAGAAAATCATAATCGTTCCAGAATAATGAGATTTTTTTCTATGATTGCGATCTAGAAAAGTTTTCTAGGTCCCAGAGTTATGAGAATTTTTCTAATGTGTTACAGAAGTTTCTATATCCTAGATCTTTAAAATTGACTGTCCTTAAATTGTCAAATTTGTCTACAACCATAATTATGAACATTTTTCTCTGTGCCTCAATTTTTCGTTATAACCACCAATTTGCGATCTGCATCTAATATCAAGTTAAATATTTTTTTTTTGTTTAAACAATCATGGTAGACAGAAGAATGCAGACTGAGTAAATGAGCAAATGAAGGTAAGATTTGGACCTTGCTCTTGATTAATCAATGCATACAAATTTTTCGAGAATAAATTTATAAGATCCTTAAACCATTTGTTTTATTTTCCAGAAGCATGGAAAATGCATATGATGGTTTGTTTTTTTTTTTTTTTTTCCTTTGGTTTGTTTTTTCCGTCGATCTTGTTTTCCGTGCTGAGCACCAATGCTACCGACGTGCCAGGAAGGCAGCTCCCACACCTGGACCCTACCTATCGACCCATCAACTCATGAACCGGGGACCAACGGCTTTACTTCCCATCCGAAGGAAGGCGTGATCAGAGATGTTATGCCTCAGAACATCCTGGCGGCGCCGACTGGGATTGAACCCAGGCCTGCTGGGGTGAGAGGTAATCACGCTTACCACTACACCACCGGCGCCGTTATGATGGTTTGTGAGCCTATAAAATTTCTCGAAGTAGTAACCGCAATCAACAAAATATTGGAGCTCTATCTTTACGATCAATAAAGGTTACTATTTGGTCACTATTTTCGTTATTTTAGTCACTAAACTCACTACTGTTATATCACATACCCACTACCTGTCCTGTGGTTTGCTTTCAGGATTTCCCTGAATAATATTATGATTTTCTCCAAGGTTGAAGTTTTTGTCCATCACAGCCCTCGTACTTCTCTGAAGAAATAAGAAGATGAAGAAATGGAAGATAACCTTAAGCTGCTCCGGTTTATGACGGAGGTGGTTGGAGTTCGAGGTGATCAGTGTGAAGCAGAAAAGAAAAAAAAAACGTGTGAGAGAGATGTACCCAACTAACAATTTTCGCAATGTAAACGCTTTACTCATTTAATTTATACAGCCTCAAGCTGTATTCAAACGTTATACGATATGAGGAAACTTGTACTCAACCTCTATGCAAGCGAATCTGGCGAACTTAGTCAGCTACTTATGGCTGTTGGGACGGTTGGGACAAGCTCTTATTGCATATCCATTAACGCTTCTATACAGCTGTTATCCTGCTGTTTAGTTGTGTGTGAACTTGAAAGGCGCTTATTCAACCTTTTCCTGGTTATCAAATAATCACTACACAGCTTTCTCTTGAAGCCGGGTTAAATACTGTTTAAGCTATTTTTATGAAGGAATTTATTGAGTTTATTTTGCTGTGAACCAAATTAATCGAAATTAGTAACAAATCATCACCAAATTATTTACCCTGCACCGGAACCTGGAATCGAACTCGAGACGTCCGCATTGGCAAACATTGACACTACCAACTGTGCTACGCCAACACTTTGAACTGATGTAAACAAATCAACATGCCCTTCTACAACAAAATTGCTGAGTAGAGGCTTTATAATAGTGCACATGAATCACTTTTCTCGACTAGTTACTTCAGCTTTGTCAAAGAGCAGAGTAAAAACTGTAAAACTGCACACGTCTAAAAATAAACCTAGTTGACTGTGAAAATGCTTCTGAAGTTGCTCTAACACAGTTTATTAGCTGAGTACAGGATGTTTAGTTGTTGTAAAAGCACTTTTGATGTTTATGTTATTCAGCAAGAGTGGTTGGTTGTGTAGAAGCCATCAAATAAGTAATATAGGGTTACGGTATGTAATGTGGGTCTAGTCCTTTCATTCGGCCTATCACGCAAATAAATAATTAATTAAGGAATATTACACAAAAAATAAGGAAAATATTGATCACTGATGATTGATAAATGTGTACCACACACAAATCAATTTATATCACAACATTTCAATACATTTTCAGCTCTCGTAAGTAATAAAACTGGTTGAGAATATCACTCTGTTCGGAGTTTTTAGCCGCCATGACTTCTAAGGTTAAGATGGGAAGGTTGCACTGACGATCATCAAATGGCCTGATTATGGCATTTATTGAATGGAATTACCTGATAATACACACTAGACGTAAAACTCACAGCTACTGTTTGAATATTTTATGTTTATTTTAATTGTTTAACAACGTTTTCACAAGTAAATCATGGACCCAACTTTAGGGACACATTTCTTTTCTATGTTCCTAACTTTGGCCCATGAAATTCATTTGACAGCATATAGCAATAAGAGTAACGTCAACAATGTTGTTTTGCATTTGGATGATAAGGAACGAACAGGAAGGGAGATTTTTTCTGCCAAACCTGTATAATGAACATCACAATGTTCTGATTTAGATATTCTGCGGTCAAAAGACGATAAGCGAAATTTTTAATTTTTAATTTTTAAATTGAGTGATTTAATGTAGTTTTCGTAAAATTTTCTCTAAGAAATGTTTTGAGGAATGAAGAGCATTAAGTTAACAGTGATAGTGATAAAAAAAAATACATCAGAAAACGTTACCAAGAGCGTTTTTTTGAGGATCAAACAAGATAGGACGAAGTTGCATCCATAAATAGACCCAATTTGGGGACAATAGACCCATATTACATACATTTCCCTCGTGAGTTATTGTCTTAAAAAAAGTAAGTTTTTCAACTTTTCGTGGTTTCTGATAGCAAACGACATGATAAGCATATCTAAGCATACCATTTAGCAGTAGAATATCGTTTGCAGGTAAATTCATTGATGAGTTATGATTAAAAACGTAATCGATGGCTGCATATTAGACCGAGGTTAGGGACGTATACCCTATTTGTTTTGCAGTAACAAGATGAAAGTTGATTAGTATGTGTATAAAAGAGACATTAGCGTTTTTGGCTGTTGTTATTCAGTGCGACTGACAAATTGAATAATGGTTGTGAAAAAGTTGAGTAAACGCTCTCCAAAACTATTTCGTTAGCTTTTGCTTGTAGCTGTATCTGCAACTTCTTTTCAGGTACTTTACAGCACAACGCTGGAAAAGTTGGCTTACAAAGCTGAAAATGTTAGTTGGGTAGAGCATGATTGCATGATGAAAGATTATTAGAAAGCATCCTCTTGAATAAGAAGAAGAAGAAGAAGAAGAAGAAGAATAACATGGATGAATATGTAAATATTTTAAATATTCTATTTAAATTTTACAATTATCCTATCAAAAAAACTATTGTTGACTTTTCCGACCAGAGGTAAGATTTTCAGGAAATCGTGAGTTAAATGATAGTATTATATTCTTAGATTCTACATATTTTCATATAAACACATAAATTCATTGGGACCACCGCCTGATTGAATCGATTTGAGTGGGAAGAGTGGAATTGCCAATTCCCTGTCATTAACATTTCGTGAATTGAAGGTGGACCCTTCTTCCCACTCATTTGGACATCCCCTTGTTTGATGGCTTGAATATATTCACACTGCCGTGCTCTAGTGGAACTACCAACCTATCCTTTGCAGAACTTTCTCTAGTTAATAAATTATCACACTAAAGCTTCGTTAGTATAGCATTTACAATGAACTCTATCAAGAAAATGATTCAGTATTTAGTTATTGATATAATTAGGATGATTATGCTGAAATAGAATGTTAATTAAAAGGTAGTGAAAATCGATCATTTCCTGCGCGTATTACCACACGTTCCCCTTTATATGATTGCCGAGTAATAGTGCAAGTCCGTCATCATCGGTCATATTTGGACTCCATGAAGTATGTCCTCAAATTGAAACAACGCTGATGTCGGATGACAAGTGAACAACTATAAGCGGCGCCGGTGGTGTAGTGGCAAGCGTGATTACCTCTCACCCCAGCAGGTCTGGGATCAATCCCAGTCAGCGCCGCCGGCATGTTCCGAGGCATAACATCTCTGATCACGCCTTCCTTCGGAAGGGAAGTAATGCGGTTGGTCCCCGGTCATTAGTTCATGAGTCGATAGGTAGGTTGTGGAAGCTGCCTCCCTGGCGTCGGTAGCATTGGTGCTCAGCACGGAAAACAAGATCAACGGAAAAACAATGAACAACTATAGAAAATAGGTCTAATAAGCCGTTTGGCGTGAAAGCGTTCGGCCTAATTATCCATCACCTTTTTGTCAATCATGAAAACGATGAGCACTGTGTTGCTTTATAGGGGAAATGGCTCTAATGTTGGCCTATGGATCTAAGATTGGGCCAATCGCTAAAAATCTGCTATATATCAATTTTATCTAGATGAACGCGTCATTAGGGCGGTACTATTGGATATTTTTGGTCGCTATTGAAAATTTAGTCGATTGCTGAATTTATGTATGGGCCCAAATTAGGGACATTTAGGCCGACATTACATCCATTTCCCCTAGATACCTTTGATAGAGGAAATTTACCGAATGGCATCAAGATAATTAAAGCTATCATCATTCGCCTAGTGATTTCAATACATTAACGCTTCATTCTTCTGTAGAAGCTCGTCTCTATCTAGGCCGTTGGTAGACGAACGTGGATGTCCAATAATAGGAAAGCCATTAATGCTACATTCACACCAAATTCAAATTGAATGGATTTAGTCAACAATGGATGGAATGCTGCAACAGGTATAATCCATATTCTAAATATATGCTCAACCAAATCGTTTTCTTAATCTTCTTCAGCATGTATAAGCTCAAATTGAATCTTTACACATGTTTTCAGCATCAGTATGTTTGCTTTTGTACACGCAAACCAAACGGCATATTCAACGAATGTAAACTTGACTTCCTCAGTATACGATTCTTATGAGAAATTTAATAGTAACTAGTTCTCACAACACGCTGTAGCGAACAAACAACGTTATCCGGAATCAACATGTTCGTATAAAACCTTTGCTAGATTACACTAGTTTACAAATAAAAGTAAAAAAAAATGAACTTCAATGTTTGACCTATGATTCTTATGTAAAATCGTGCGCTGAATCCAAAAATCTCATTAAGTTAGTTTTCTAAATACAGCTAAACAAGAAATTGTACTTTAAAAAAAATTGTTTACTAAAACACAAATATCTGTAATGCAGCTATAACAATTATTTGAACGCCAAATTAAAGGTGAGATAATTTTATTTCGATCAGCTAAACATCATTTGTCAGTGAGATTAGTCGTATTGTTGTAAATTAATAGTTTGTTTAATTTTTTTTAATGTTTTGCATATTTTCAAGAAAAATTGGATTTCAGCAAAAGTTGTAAGCAAGATATATACAAATGTTTGTAGTGGTTGTGCCAACAATATCACTAATCTCACTAAAAAATGGTATCCAGTTGATCGAAAGCAAATTTTCTCACTTTTAGTTTGACATTAAAATAATTGATATAGCTTCATTACAGCGGGAGATATTTGTATTTTAATTGATAAACTTTTATTAGGTAAAACTTAATTTTTACAGCTAATATATAAAACTATCTTACTGAATTTTTTTCTTTGTACATTTTTGGATTCAGCGCACGATTTTACATTGGAAATGATGATCAGCGTACAAAGTTCAAATATGCTGTAAAGTCAAGGGGTAGGTAACTCCGCACACCAATCTTGGGTCATCTTTATTGTCAGTGTGCCGCAGGTGTTCCGATTGTGCCGGTCATAGAGCAAGGTGCGATTGTTTTTAAAATACCCATCCCGGCAACCCGGTATTTCTGACACCTTGAATGTTTTGGTTTGAAATCGCAAGGATAAATCGAATTGAGGATGACGCGGGAAGTGGCGGGTGTGCAAAATTTTGGTGAATTAAGGGTACTAATGGGGTCTGATGAACTGCCTCTTTCTCTTGAGCCCACTCTAGAACCTACATTTCGTATTTAGATCTATAAGTGAACTGCTGGTCTGAGTTCCTCTGGTATATTCAATTAGAGGATGTTCACACAGCACGTAATGTTGTGAACAACTTCAATGACAGTTGTCCAGCAGTGCTCCCATTTTATTTACAACAATCCAATGCCTACGAGATTTTGCCGAAGGTATGTCAAAGGTGTGCCGATGGATGTGCGCTAGCTGTGTCAAATCAAATGTCGGCACAATGTGCTGAGTGACTTACCCCTTGTGTAAAGTAGTGTTATTTTAATTTGAAAAGTCTACCAACTACCGGTGTATACAATCTATTAGAGTGATGACAAATTTTAAATGTTCGCTCGACATTGCTTAAACGGTTCCAAATCGGTTCCTGATCATTCTCCAGAAATTTGAACTCATTTAGTTAAAAACTAACTGCACACAAACTACTTGAAGTTTATATGAGAATCAATTTTTTTTTATCATATCCGTCTATTATTCATCATATTTATCTAGAAAAAATTGATAGCTGTCCTTGTATAAAATTTCTCAGCTTCAACTTTGCTCAAGACAACTTTTCGATTAAATGTTGTTACTTACTCAAGACGGTGATGTCTTACGGTCGAGAACGAAGAAGACTGTGCCGGCGAATTTTTTCTAGTAATTCCCTGTTTTGAAGTGCTTTAAATGAACAACAAACCCCCGGTTTAGTTTTCGAGAAGTGATGGATCAGGTTAAGCCAGGACTTTTCCAAGACCACTTCCATCCCGACAATCACATATGTGCAAAATAAGACATTAAGGACAATTTTACCCAGGATACCCTTTGATATCGGGAAGCAGCCGACCAACGGAAACATGGATACCATCCGGAGAGCGGCAGAAAAACTTAACAACTAACAAGTCTTTTTCTTGTTCCACTCGTTCGATGGCGGTACCGGAAATGGAAAGCATTGGTTTGCGAAAAGTGTCCAGTTTATCAACGATTACTCGCACTTTGAATTCCACGTGAAGTTTACGGACAAATTGCATCCAGCAGTCAACTAAATTGGTGAGTTCGTTCCAGTTTAATCTTTTTTTTTGTCATACACTTAGGTAGACTAGGAATTTCAAACACATGCTTGAGTCTTGCTGGCAAAAGGTATTAATATCGAAACCAGGCCGTTATTGTAGAAAATCGTCACAGACAGAACTCGGGCGTAACGGTACGGAAAAAGTAATAAGTAGGTATATTACAATTTGACGTAAGCTCCTTCCGGTTTGAAAAACTGGGACGTATCCTGGCTTGAAATATCGTCCATCGTAGCTTGTTGTGATGGCTTTTGAGGCCTCTTTGCATTACTGAGTTGATCAATCCCGGGCCTATATTGTAGGAAACCATTATTGATATAATTTTGGTGGAATGGTCGGAAAAAAAGAAAGATGCGGTTTGAAAAACATTTTTGATTGTGCTCGGGACGTAATTTCGTTTGTATAACTCCGTTCATCCGGACTTAAAAGATCACCGGTCGTAGTTTGTTGTGATGTTAGGGGCACGGTAGCCTTTGAGCGGTCATATTTGCTTACTAAGCAGAAGACCGTTGGTTAGAACCCAAGCCCCTTTACATTACTGAATTGACTTCCAGCCAGACTCATTTGCCTTCCAGCCATTCCAAAGATCGCAAGTCTTATTCGCGTCAATTTCAGAAATCAATACATTATATCGCATCACTCATCAAGGTAAAACCTTATCCAACGAACCCAACCTACTAATAAAGTATCCCTCCTGTGATCTTTGTGGGGACGCAGAGAGGTAAACGCGGTCCCCAAAACAACAATGGTCGCTCTAATATTCACTGAAACTTGTACAATGAGAATGGGAGGTCACTCCCAACCCCATTCAGATGTTTTATTGTGCAATTTCACTGGTTTTGATCAATAACGGAGAGATATGTGCAGTCAGTCTAAGCTAAGCAAAGCTAAGACGGTAGTGTCTTAGAGTCATGCTCAATCAACCATTCATCAGGCAACATTGGTGTTTTTGGCGCATGGGATAGAACACTAAAATCATGGCTACTATGTCACACTGCGCAATACTTTGTTACCCACACAGCAATGCTTGATCATGGCATGCAGTGATGCGTGCTGTCAACAATGTCAATTGACTGAATTTCACGTTCGACACTGATATTCTTGGTAACCATAATATCAGGCGGTACGGCTTTGATATTGCTATCCATATGAGTATCACTAGAGAAAAGTTGAAAATCTTAATTTTTTTTTTCAATAAATCAACTTTTTTGTATAACCGTTGCATTGTTTTAATATTACTGACTAGATAACTGATTAGTTTTCTAAAGATCGGTACTCGATTAGCTGGCCTATATAAGACAAATTTGCTGCAGCATTTTGTAGGTATTGATATTGATATTTTGCAGCACTGCATGTCATAAGATTGCCAATCTCTTATTTAATTAATAACTATTTCATTTGTTATTTGACTAAGAAATGATCGTGGGCAAAGTTGTAGCTGAGTTGTAGCTACAAGAACAGCTATTAAACTTTCTCTCACAACAATATCAAAAAAGGATAGAAGCGAAAACATCAACTCAAGAAGACTGGCAACTCTACCATTTTCTCATACGACCACTATGAGACTGGCACAATCGCGTCATCTGCCGCGAAAAGGGAAATGTTTAGAGCGAATTGGATAGCAAAGATTACAACCTCAGAAGAATGGTTTGTGTATTTGCTCATTTCTCTATGTGTTACTTCCACCTTCACACGAGCGCAGCGCTACTACTTGGATTCCGGCAGAGTTGCCAGTCTTCTAGATATCACAGACAAACAGACATCACAGTCGCAAGTTGTTCGTCGAACAAGCATTTAACGGTCAATTTAAAAGTATCGTAGTTGGTAGTACCGCCACCTGTGGCGCGCATAGTCATTTCCCTTGAGTTTGACGTTTATACACTACTGCCATCTGTTCAGCGTACTACCCACCACAGTGTACTAAACAGATGGCGGTAATGTTTGAGCGACGATGTTTTACAGTCAGAAATATTCAATGTGTTATGTCTGTTTGTCTGTGTAGATATGTTGTCTTTGATTGAAGGCAATTAACAAAAAGGTTAGATTTCTCATAGTAGTTTCCATACAAACATCAAATGATATAACCAAATGAATTCAAATATTGGGAGGCTATTCAGAACCCGATTTGGAACCGTTTAAGCACTGTGGAGCGAAAACATAAAATTTTGCATCAGTCTAATAATCTATAACGACAGTACTCGAAAAACTGATACACACATAAATGGTCGCCCAAATTCATTTTAAGTCAGATTTTATTCAAACTTTAAGCGAATAAACTAGAACATTGTGGCTAGGTTTCTACTTCATTGCTTTATTGGATCTCCACTCCATAACCGAATGTCCGTACATTGCCCTTGACACCACTCATAAGGTTTTGGGCAATGCACTGTGGTCCAAAACGGCAAAAAGTGGAACTTTATTCTTAGAGCCTAGCCTTTACATTTTAGCCATATAATGTCTTCGGAAAAAATGTTTGTATAAATATCTTACATAATATAAAACTGTCAAAAATTAGTCATGGCTTACTATGCAAAAAATAAAAACACTAACTTTTTTCTTTGAGGATATAGGGGAACAATGTCTTCAGCAAAGTTGTAGACAATGTAAAAACAAGCAACTTTACTCAATACGTCAAAATTCTAAATCCTGTATTTTCAGAGTTATGGAGCTTTTTCTATGGAAGTTCCCTTAAATTTAGTTTTTCATACTTAACTTCTTTAAATTTCATTTTTCAAGTATACAATGTTCTAGACAATTATTCAAACAATCAAAACACACGTTTTTGCTGAAGATCACGAATCATTACAATTACTCCTTGCAAAGTTATAACAACATTTATCTTTATTTTTCCATTACTTCATAAGCTTTTAGGAGAGAATGGGGCAAGTGAGGACACAAAACCAACATTTTTTTCTTGAAGCTTAGCTCAAGTACTATAAAGTTGAGAAGGTTTCATTTGTCGCTCCCATCCCAAATTTGAGTACAATAACCTTATTATTTATGGTTTTTCATATATTTTTCACTTTCTTTTTTAGGTTTTTTATACATAACTTTTTTTTCTTTTATATTTGAAGTATATAATGTTCTAAATAATCTTAAAACAGTAAAAACACATGTATTTGTAGAAGATCGTTAGTCTCTACAATAGTTTATTGCAAAGTTATAGCTTATTTTAACTTTATTTTGCTTTATTTTTTGTTTATTTGGGAGAATGTGGCAATGGGAACACAACATCATCTAGCCTTCTTGAAGCCCAAGTACCAAAAAGCTATGCAGATTCAACTTCACCCTCCCCTCCTCCTATTTGAGTATGACAACTTTACGCTGTTACATATTTTCTTGTTTTTATAGAAAACTTAATATATTGAACATTCGCTACAAAAAATAATACACCAGTTACAGTTATATGCAATAAATTATTGTAGAGACTAACGATCTTACATGTGTTTTTACTGTTTTAAGATTATTTAGAACATTATATACTTCAAATATAAAAGAATAAAAAGTTATGTATAAAAAACCTGTGTGTTTTGATTGTTTGAATAATTGTCTAGAACATTGTATACTTGAAAAATGAAATTTAAAGAAGTTAAGTATGAAAAACTAAATTTAAGGGAACTTCCATAGAAAAAGCTCCATAACTCTGAAAATACAGGATTTAGAATTTTGACGTATTGAGTAAAGTTGCTTGTTTTTACATTGTCTACAACTTTGCTGAAGACATCGTTCCCCTATATCCTCAAAGAAAAAAGTTAGTGTTTTTATTTTTTGCATAGTAAGACATGACTAATTTTTGACAGTTTTATATTATGTAAGATATTTATACAAACATTTTTTCCGAAGACATTATATGGCTAAAATGTAAAGGCTAGGCTCTAGGAATAAAGTTCCACTTTTTGCCGTTTTGGACCACAGTGCAATGGTGGGGCCGACTTCTTTTGATACTGTTTACCCATTGTACTTGACGAAGTTATCTCTTACGGAGATTAATTATTAATTACTTTTTAATAATTATTGTAGCACTGCAAAAACTATTTTTGTTTGCCGCGATGGTGATAATGAATTTTTAATATTTGATTTAATAGTAGTAGATTAAATTTAAAAAAAGTAGTCTACAAAGGTTTGAGCCTCACGCGCGTAGGGTTCGTGAGCATTCCTGACATTGCTGAAAATTATGATAGCATCAGATTGCGGGGTTGCTAGTGTAATATGATGCTTTGTTGATTGTTCATTAACTCTTGATTACTTGTTATACTTATGAATATTTGAGGTTGACAAAAAGGCAAACCAAGAGGTGGGCGCCTGAGCTTTTCCACATTTATATACCTGTGAAGCAACTGTAAACTCAAGAGGGAATCTAAATCTGTAACTGTAACCAGTTCGATTTTGTTTGCAAACTTGGTTAAATTGTCATATTTAATTATCTTACAGATAAATCGTTCTGCTCAAACCTTTATTGGGGTACGAGGAGGGACCATCATCATCATCATTATTTCTTCAAAGCCAACTTGTTCTCCAACATCTTAGGTATTTTACGAAGTGTGGCCTTCATGATGGCCCAAAACTTCTCAATCGGTCAAAGTTCCGGCGAGTTCAGTGGGTTGACGTCTTTTGGTACAAAAACAAACAAAAAATCATCGTGATTGCTGCAGTGGAGTGCTTTTGTATGCTTTTGTAATTGTTAGCTAGGGACATTGAACCAGGTTTGTGCTGGGATTCGGCCATTTCTACTATCGCATGATGGAATCACTTGCAGATGATTTGGAGTGGCCACGTCAGTTTGCACGGAGATCAGTTGTATAGACGCATACGTATGTAGAATTGATCTTTGGTGACCATCAATAAAATATGCACGTCGTCCCCGTTCCGAAAATACCTATATTGTAAGGTACCGTAAGTGGGGGTGACAATGGGCCAAAAAAATTATAAAATTTCGTTCCCTACCTTACAACATTCACATTTTAGCAAGGAAAACAATTTTAGGCATGTAAATATATTCATCAATTATATATTAATGACTGCCATGACAATGGTTGATTGAAAATAGACCAATGTAAAACCTTGTGGGGGGGGGAGGGTGACATTGGACCAAAACATAAAAACTTTGGTTAAAATAACCAAAAATATGTAAATGTAACGTAGCTATTAGGAGTACACTTGGTTATGATCACAATGTACGTCATATGTTTGGCTAAAATCACGGGTAGACCTCATCTATCCACATAAAAGTGTGTTCAAACTTTTGTTTGCCTGTGGGCATTTTTAAAAACGCGTTTTTAATATAGCAAAATTTTAACCTCCGCCACTAAGTTTGGCTCCATTAAATGAAATGATTCTACCTAGCATTTTTTTTTTAATTTCGATCCCATACAAAAAATGTACTGCAATATTGCCAAATTGTAAAATCATTTTGGGTGTAACACGCGCCGCCGATGGCCTGTATCGTTTTTCGCCAAATTTTCCCTCACGTGCCCAACTACTAACCAGTTTCAGCATTTTGAGCACCAGATTCATTGGTCCCTAACACATCTTCCAGTACTTGTTAAGTATTAAGGTAAACGAAGAATCTCAACTTTAATGGTCTTTTCTAGCTTTTCAAAAGGTGTGAAAAAATATGTCCATCTCAGAAAAGTGCCTCGTGAATTATTTTTAAACGTTTCTTTATCGCTCTTCTTAATCACGGCTTAGCGTGTCGATGATGTTGCGATGACATGTGAGGGCGTTTCAAGCGATATTAGGAATATTTTTAGAATTGAAAAATACATTAAAGGCAACTGATAACCATCCAAATGGCCCTGAAATTTTTCCTGGAATATTTCCGGCCCATGGTAACGGCGCCGAGCTTCAGCCCACTCATACGTCGCACATTTTTGCCAAATCAAAGTGCTTTTCGGTTCCCGTTTCCATTGAGCATTGCCATAACAAGAATAGGTTTTATTGCACATATTATGTCATGTTCGATCGATTTGACTAACCCACAAACGAAAGGATAACACGAACCAAAACTCTGCCTATATACATAAGTAGAGAGAGAGGAACCATAGGCCAATCCCGACGAGAAGTCCGACTAGGTAGATAGGAAATAAAGAATCCCTATAGGTCTATAAAAAATGACTTATCGTGACCTTCTTGAAAATCGTCGTAATGATGCAGATTTAAAAAAATGTTCAACAGCGAGTATGAGAGTGTTTCTCTTGTTTTTTTTTTGTTGATTCTATGGGCGATAAAAAGTCAGAATGTATCTATCTTAACCACTTGCAGAGAATATTTCGAAAAATTATGAATATTCAATATAATAAGTTTATCGAATTTTTGTCACCCATAGAACCATAAATAAAAATAATAAAAGCTTTGCTTGAGAAAAGAAAAAGGATTTAAAGATTTCACCCCTCACGGTGCACAATTTTGAAATCTGCATCATTACTATGATATTCAAGATGGCCGCGAAAGGTTAAGTTTTATGGCATATAGCCTTGAAATTTCTTGCTCGGAATTCTCTCTCCGTTCCTCGCAGACCAAAGACAGTTCGTCTATCAGCCGCTGCCGAATGACGTCGGCCGGTGTGAGTTTCAAACGTTTCAAACAAATGCATCCCACATCAAGCGAGCTTCTCAGTGCGAATAACAACACGAACGAGAATTGCAATCGATCCACATAAAAGCCGATCCTCGAAGCATGATGTAGTTTGGGGATAGGACACCAATACAGCATTGATGGTGTCCATAAATTACGTAAATATTATAGGGGGATGGGAGGGGGGTCATCTATATCGTTACGAATTGTTACATAGGGCAGGGGGAGTAATTTTTTAAGTTACGTAACAAAGAGAAAAACAAATTAAAATAACGATTTTTTGGTTTTCTTATGTAAAGTTGAAAATACAGGTAAAAAATGCCATCACTAAACCTTGCTTAAAAAATGGATGTGTTTTAATTTTCTGTCTTGAGTTTTTGCTTTCGTTAAACTTTTGAAAAACAGGTACTCGATGGTATGCTTGCCTTTTGTTATTATTTTGAATATGTTAAATTACCTTCAAATAAAAGAGAATTTCATTAAATGTGAAGGGGAGGGGGCTGTAAGAGCGTTACGTAATAAATAAATGGGGGTAAACCCTATTGCACAAATTTCACCCAAAAGCAAACAGCGAAAGTACACATTGGCTCAAATGTCAGCTAAAAATATCTGGTTCAAAGTTGCTTGCGACAGAATTAACCTTTTAAATTAAAGTTTTTTTTTTATAGTCTCTTTAACCTCTTGTCCGAGGATAAGATTTGAACTAAACTGAAGTCTTTTTTTGCACGGTTTTTTTTACGCGGTTTTTTTTTACACGGTTATTTTTACACGGTTTTTCACGATTTACACGGTACGTTTTTAACGATTTCTCGACAACGATACAACCTATCGACTTGATTTCAATCACATTATCCGTTTCAAGCTATAGGTAATCGAATGGCATACTTAAAAAAAAAATCACAATTTTTGGTGTAAATACAGAAATTTTTAAAATATGTCTGTATGGACCATAGCATGCTATGATTACAAATGGCATCAAAATCCGATTTTTTAAAAACATTATAGCATGGAAAAATCAAAATCTCGTAGGTTTTTTTTTACACGGTTTTTTTTTACACGGTACGTATCCCCCGTGTAAAAAAAGACCTGAGTGTAATGACTTTGGCGTAAGAGGTAAGGATGTTAACCACAACGTCGGGGCCTACCCCTGTGCATTTGTGAACTATGCTCAAAGCTATTTTTTTTAATAAAATGTATCAATATTATATTTATTTTTCGCTTAGATTGATAATCGACAAATCAAAGACCTATCATCATTCCCCATCAGGCATGCTAATAAATAACGAGTACTGCTTGTTCCGTTGCTTAAGGGACTTCCTTAACAGCATAACTATATCTCCCATATACATAACTATATATATTACAGATGAGGAGCAGTGTCTTCGTGGTAGTAATAGCTCATCGCTAAAAACAACTAAAACCCAATTTTCTCAAAAGTTGGTTTTGGTATATTAAGCATTGCACCGCTAATGGGCAGCTGGCTTTTGTTGACTTAAGACTTTGCTCCAATTCCCGAATTTTGATATAATCTTTCTCTTGTTGTTGGTAATCGGTAATCGGTAAATCGGTACGCTTCTTTTTGTCCGGTACAGCGCGCTTGTAGTGGTCGCTTCTGGAATCTTTGGACATAAATTGGTTTACAATGTGCAAATTTGCAATCCTGCGCAAAAATTAAAAAAAAAGTTTTAATTTTCTTGAATTGCCCACGTGATGGAAGAAAAAAGAAGAGAATTCATTCTGCACACAAGATATGAAAACCCGGCATGGTCGGGTACGATCACAAAGGAGTTAGCCAAAAGGACCAAAAACCACCGTTTGTGCAGTGCTGAAACGTTTCAAGGAACGTTTTATTTTTCCTGATGGGTACATTACCACTGCCATCATTTATTTGATCTATTGTGGCTATTATTTACTATTAGAAGTAACCATCAACACCTGACTTTAAGTATGCTCCCATCAAGAAATTATGTGTCATATGAAACGCATTATCTTACTAGGAGATGAACACCATATTTTTAAGGGCTGTAGCAGTCCCTTATCAAAGAACTTTGCCCTTCTGTTAAGAAGTGCTGCACAGTTGCACAATAGATGTTCAAAGGTTTCTGTTTTCTCGTTACAAAACCAACAAATATCATCATGACTTTTTTAATTAGTCTTAGATGATATTTAGCTGGACAGTGCCCTGTAATTAGACCTATGTAAGAACATAAGTCTTTCTTTGAAAGGCTAAGGAGTCATTGAGTGTTTGATGCATTTGGCATCACAAACTTGATTGTCAGGCTGTGACAGTATTATTCCAATTAGAATCTATCATCATCTTTTCCCAGTTCCTACCATCCATCTTGATGGAGCTTGGAGATACCCCAGAGAATGGTTCTAGTCCATTGTGGTTGAATAAACAGCCAACATCACAATAATTATAATTATATATATGTAAATATTATGTGGATAATATTTGAAGTTTTTAACTAACCTTGCATCATTTCATATTCTTTCATGATACCAACTAATAACAGCATTAGTCTAGGTTGGTAACCAAATTATTAATGCGATAACATCTGAAAACAAAATAATATCTGGAATAACAAGACTTGTTTTCAAGATGATATCAGGTTGTTATTTTACTTTACTCGGGTAGTTCATCACTACTCCATAGTGTCCTGGCACCCAGTAGGGATTTACAGTATTGTTATTAGATAGCTGTTGAAATAACTGAATGCATTTCCATGCTAATTTGGAAGTACATATAAATGATTTTAAAGCATTCAAAGTTACTTGGCTATCAACAAAGTATATGCATCTTGCATGTTTATATTTTCTCTTTAAACGCATAATAGTGCATTCTAGAATGATTTGAATTTTAGCCTGAAAAATGGTTGGCCTTCCTCCCATAAAAACTGAAATATTATCACCAGGACCTGTCACACCAGCTCCCACTTTAGCATATATATTTTTTTTATTCATCACTAAAGAATACAACTGATCCTGGGCGGATTTGTGGTCCACCCGCACTCCAGAGAGAGCGGTCTGGTTCTACCACATTGAACAAACGACTAAAATTGAATCTTGTTTCCATTCAATCATTACTGACTGTAACTAATGGAATTGATTCGAATTTGTATACGAATACATGTAAGTGTCCCTTAATGTTCCGTTCATACAAAGTTTTGATTCGCTTAAGTCTTAGTGCGCTCTTTTCAGCATCTAATTGCACAAATTGGTGTAGTAGAAGAAGATTTAGTATCGCATCTAAGGCTTTCTTAGCTTAGCTTTGCAACTTTTCTATTTTATTTATAGTACACATTACTAATTCTGGGTCGTATTATAGCCGTGTATATCCAATGGATCATTGCTGGCCTTGGGCCCCATTTATTTTCAAAGGTTCTTTTACCTATCCATAGTGCATTTTAGCTCCTAAATATTTGATTTCAGGTGAAAGTTTCATTGATGTCCTTTCCATGTGAAGACCATTTATTTTTATATTCCTTATTTTTGTGAATGGGATAATATCTGTTTTTGGTGATTTATGTTCAATCCTTCTGACTTGTTCCATGTAATGGTGTAATTTATGGCTTATTGCATCCTGTTTGTAATTACATAATCATATTTCCCCGAACAGTTATTACAATATCATCTGCAAACCCAATTATTTCAAAACCCTGCGATTCTAGTTTTGTGAGTAAATCGTCTACTACTAATGACCAGAGAAATGAAGACAAAACACCCCTTTGTGGGCATCCTTTAACAGCTCTTACTGATATAGATGAGCTATCGAGCTCAGGCGAAATTTCACGTTTTGAAAGCATTTCACTAATCCATCTTACGGTACGTACAGTGTATCTCAAAATTGAGCGTAAAAATGTCATTACATTTTATTATTACGAAAAACAGCTTTAAAAGCCCAATTTAAAGAGATACATTTCTGAATTTTGGCTGCTGAATCATCATACATTTAATTATTGGTACAGTATTGGGCTTATTTGGTTGCGTTTATTAAAAGTAAGAGCTATTTGAGAAAATCACTTTTTTCTTGGAAAAACCTTAATATCTTGATATGCAATGAACTAAACTTTTTGAAATTTTGTTCAGTTTTAGTCATAATACCGATCATAAATATTTCACTAATTTTTCTAAAATTCATCCACTAGGTAAAAACTTGAAAATCGAGCATACAGGTTTTTCCAATAAAGTCCAAAACTATAGCGAAAAATTAATAAATATCTGTTTAACCACCAGCCAAGATTTAAAAAACTATATCTATTTACAATGTTTCAAAAAAAATTCCATTACGGTGTACCCTCAATTTTGCGATACACTGTATGTCACAGCCACGCTTTGACATTGTCTTCACCTTTTGAAACAAGTGTGTGTAACGCTGTTATAGCTGATTTTCCTGATTGATACGCAAACTGATTGCTGCTCAAAGGATTACTTTTCAAAAATTTTACTTTTATGTGTTGATCTATAAGCTTTTGTATGATTTTTAGCATTCCGGGTGACAAACTTATTGGTCTAAACGATTTACTTAGGTAAAGTCTTATCCTTCTTTTTAGCTTTCGGAATAAATACAACACGTACGTTTTTCTTTTGATAAAGACTTCCTCTGTGTCACTGTTTGATTTTGAAACACTAGCGTAAAAATTAGACCGCATTTGAAAATTTATTGATTTTTCCCTGTTCTCCCGTCGAATTCTCAATTTTTTTTCGGTTTTCCCGGCTACGTTTCAAATTTCCGGTTATTCCAGTTTTCCTGGTTCGATGGAAGTTCTATGAAGAGCAAAGTAATTTTGATCGGTGTCCCGACTGAATGACCGTATCCGTAGAGCCTCGTGGAACCTTATATCATCTTGTGAGATTTATAGGTGTTTTAACAGAATATCTTAGATCCTCCGACTGCATAATGAGTGCAGATCTTGATGTTCTACAAATTCAATTAGGTTTTATTAAACCCTTATAGCTTTGTTGAACTCCATAGCATCGTGTGAAATATATTGTTGTAATGACCAAATGTTTCAGGTTCCCTCAATTAATCTGGAGCTGAGATCTTGATGTTCCACTTACTCAACAAAGTTTTGAACAATATCCTGAGTTATTACGAATTCGAAGAGCATCGTGGGATTTCGCCATATAATGTGGGACCTGATTTGATTAACCAATAGGTTCTTATATGTGCCTGAAGTTCAGATCTTGAAGTTCTATAGACTCAATCAAGACCAAGACTACTAATCGAATAGTAAAGTAGATGCCCAGAGTGTTTATTTAAACATATGGTACATTCATGACTTTAACTAAAACTGTAATCACGTTTTAGCTTCTCGTGAATCTTTCTATGACTTGAACATAGATATTTCATTTGCTCTATACACTGGAATCATTTTTGAGGTTTTGGTCAACCTTTATACTAAGCTGAACCACTGTGCAGTGCGGCCGTACCTTTATTTAAAATATTCTTCATTAGATGATTAGCACCATCGTGACGAATATTTATTCACACCAGCCAAAACCGATATTGTACTGATTTGGTAAAAATTGCAAAATTTACGGACAGCGACAGCAAAACCAACTGATCGCGGGCAGAGCCTACTGCGCACTCTCACGGCCTTGTATTAGGTATAGCAAAATATATTATAAAGAGGGAGGGAGTCTAAAATTTGGTTAAAAAAATGCTACATCATTTATGGATGGTCCCCTATAGTTTTCAAACTGCAGCAAAACATATTGTTTGTAGATTATTCCCATCAGAACGTTCATTTGAACCAGTCTACAAACGCTAGAAAGCAAACGCCGGTGCACATGGAAGAGAGTCTAACGAAGACATTTGAGCAAACATAAACCGTAACACCAACACACCCTTCCAATGTTTTAATGCTACAAACATGCCAATACTGCCGCTAGTAGTAGCGGTGCGTCGAACGGCGGCATGTATTGGCAATGATTTACCGGGTTTCATTTTTCCTTTCAACTTACTCTGACCAAATGGATTCACCTCTTTTTGTTTTGCGGTTTTTGGAAATGACCCACGACGCTGAACACCACCAGACGATCTATAATCGGAGATACAAGTTCACAATCGAATAACCGCCCACCGTCTGCAGCTGCTGCTCGGTTTGCGGATCTCTCCTGCAATTCCACTTGATGCCGTCACAAACAAACTTGCACGTGTTCACTGGACTTCGTTCTTACTGTATATTGAATATGTATATAATCCCACCAGCGAACTCAATTCCAGCGAAAAAAAAATCAATTCACGTCACCGGAAGATTTCACTTGCACAAGAAGAAAAACTTAAACAAAGTATCACACATTCAACACGAAACCATTAGTCATACAAAAAAAAATACAATCAACTTCTTGCTAGGTAAACACTCCGGCACCGGTAGAACGAACAAAAACACCTTTCACCGTTAGAACGGCTCAAGTCAAACAATTCGAAAATAGGCAAGTTTCGTTCCACCTCAGTAAGACTGACACGCAAATAAATTCCAAACTCTAATGTCACTTCGCGCGCATATATCAGACGTCTCTCAAGACAAGTTGTAGTCTAGATGTAACAGCCGGGTTCTCCCCGCACAGGATACCTATCCACACAGGAAGACGCAAAAGCCCGCGCGAAACTTATTCAACCGTCCGGCAAGACAGATGAATGTAAACTGCACCCAGACGATCAATGGCTGGTCGGGAAAGATA
This sequence comes from Ochlerotatus camptorhynchus, assembly GCF_037179485.1. Taxonomy (NCBI): domain Eukaryota; kingdom Metazoa; phylum Arthropoda; class Insecta; order Diptera; family Culicidae; genus Ochlerotatus; species Ochlerotatus camptorhynchus. Next base: position 3,588,464 of record NW_027040867.1, read on the forward strand.
CCGTTCATCGTCCGTGTGACTGAATGATGGAAAGAAATGAAACACAGCAACGCTCGGTTGGTTTTCGACATGAATGAACCGATACTGAATTTGTACTCGCACACTGACAGCAGCAACAGCAAGTTATGGAAAACGTGTGAATGAATCCGGAGGGTGATTTTTTTTCAGTTCATTGATGTGGTGGAAAAGACAGAGTTGCCAAATGCAATGGTTAAAAAATATTGAATATCGTGCGGATTTCCTCCTATGAATATAGCCAACCTGATTTGGTAACTTGAAATTAAAATTTTGATACGGTGAGGCTACAGAGCATGCTTGGCATGTACAGTTGTGCACACCAATTGCTCATTTGTTAATAACTTTTCAGTCAGTAGTTTAAATTTGTTTTTCTTTAAAGTAATTGATGGATTAGGATCATAGTTTACTATAGATGTGCAAAGAATAGGTAAATCTTAACATTTTAATCAACACCAATGAATTTTTACAAATCCTGATGAATGTAGGCGTCTTAGAGGAATACCTGTATAATGAGAGAGATAAGGATTAGTAATTTCCATTTAATTCCACTACCTTATTTGCTTATCCTTGACAGATACGCGTATTTCGTCTAGAGTATAGAGTATAGGCCACTGAAGAAGTCTGCACATTGTAGACGAAATACGCGTATCTATCAAGGATAAGCAAATAAAGTAGTGGAATTAAATGGATATTACTAATCCTTCTCTCTCGAATTTTTACACTTAAAGTTCGAGATGTGCAGAGAGTATTTCTCATTTCATTTTTACAACGCAAAAACAAATACAGTTTATTACTAGAATTAAAATCTACTTTTTTACGTATCTATAATAAGCTTAAACTCTATTATATCTACTGCTTCAAAAAGAACTATGTTTCGTCAACTGTGTGCAAAGTTATTAGCATATGAGCAGTTCGTGACCAAAACTGTGTATGCCAAGCATTCTCCAGAGCCGTACTCAGGATTTTTGTTTAGGTGACGAACTCTTATTTCCCACCCTTGCTCTTTTATTTTTATAATAGGTACTCACATCATAAGGGTAGCGTAAAACAGAATGAGGTATCGCAACAAATTCTCATTACAAAAATCCCCCAATGCAGTGTTGTCAAGCCACCACCATTTCTCGCCAACCACCAACCAGTGTATTATAAGTAAAAATTCGTGAACTTAGTTAAATTCTGATATCTGCGCACATTTTTGCGTCTCACCAACCGAGGGATGTGGTATTCATCATCACAGGATGTTAGTGAAGACCACATGAACGGAGAATGAGATATACCGAGCTGCGGTCCAATGCAAGAAAATTGGAGACCGAAAAATGTGGAGTGTATAAGTGAAGGAAATTAATTTTGTCGAAAACAAAATTAAAAAAAGAGTGCCGACTGGACTCGAACCACGAACGTTTCGATTATTAGACCTGTGCTTTCTCCACTGCTCTTTCCATGCCTCGGATCAAAGATAGGCTAAAAGCGAATAAGAAGCACTCGTCATAGTACGACAACTTGATTTCGCATACTTTTTCTGCTGCACGGAAATTGAAGAGAATAGAAGCAAGTGTGTGCGTCGTTCTACAATGTTAAAAATAATAGTCGAAAGCGTAGACATAACATGAAATAAAAAAAGATAAAAATTATTGCATCGTCTGGACGATAGGAAAATCCTCTAACATTCAATGTAAGAAATTTTTGGCGTGTAGGTGTGTTCAGATGATTCTACTACACACTTTAAAATAAATATTTTTACACGAGACGTAATCCATTTTTGTCGTAAATTATGGAACGTTAACAAACATGTCATGTAAAATTAAGTGTTCCAAAACTGAACCATATGCAACTGGACGAAAAGTACGATTGATTGAATTTATTTTCTCGTTTTTTTAAACTGATTCTTATGTCATTTGCGTGTGTCGGTCTCAAGGCACGGAAATTTACATGAGTTTTTGGTAGTGTGAAGTTTGGTGTTCAGATTTTTTTTGGATATTGTAAAACTACACTTCAAAAATATATCTTTTTATATTCATACACAAAATTTTTCTAGTTTCTGAAATTCGTGTCATATAAAATTCGCAGTTGTAACGCATAGTAACCAAAATACCGGCCATTTGTTAATTTTATCAGCTTTCACCTTTACAGACAAATTGTAGGAATCTGCTGCAATGTTCTAGAGCATAAATTAACTGGAGATATCAAGTTACCTTGAGATGCAGGAGATTGTTTGCCAGTTTTGCGACATACAATCATTTTTTTAGCTTTTCTACGATTTTTAAGCCTTTTTTTGGGGCCTCAGATAGCCTAGTTAGTAGAAGCTTGGTATTACCACAGACAAACAGACATAACATATTTAATGTTTCTCACTGTAAAACATCGTCGCTAAAACAATACCACCATCTGTAGAGTGCAGTACGCTCAACAGATGGCGGTAGCTTTTAAACGTCAAACGCAAGGGAATTGACTATGCGCGCCACAGCTGGTGGTACTACCAACTAAGAAACGTTTAAATTGATCGTTAAATGCGTGTTCGATGAACAAATAGTGAGCGTTATGTCTGTTTGTCTGTTGTATTACCAAACCGGAAACGGCAGGTTTGATTCCCGATCCGGCCTACACTGAAACAAATATGCTTAAGAATTTCATAAAGCTCGATTTATGAACGAGACATATGAATTTCATAAGCGTAACTTATGAATGATTTTCTTCTAACATGCGGTAGCTCTTATACGCCTCTAACCATTTCATTATACCAAGCGCGAGCTGCGCCGGTGGTGTGGTGGTAAGCCTAAGTGGTTACCTCTCACCCCAGCAGCCCTGGGTTGAACCCAGTCGGCGCCGCCGGGATGTTCTGAGGCATAACATCTCTGATCACGCCTTCCTTCAGAAGGGAAGTATAGCCGTTGGTCCCCGGTTCATGAGTTGATGGGTCGATAGGTAGGGTCCAGGTGTGGGAGCTGCCTCCCTGGCGTCGGTATCATTGGTGCTCAGCACGGAAAACAAGATCGACGGAAAACAAATCAAGGAAAAAAATTATACCAAACGTTGAAAGACGAGTGGTCAACACACGGGCCTCATGATCTCAAACGTCCATGGTTCTGTTCCAGTCTGTTGCGTTTTATGATTTGTTTGTCAACATTATATTTCATAAGGCAAATCAATGAAATTCATACCGACTTCGTGTGGCTAAAATTCATAAGTGGTTCTTATGGAATTCTTACGTTCTTTCGCCTTAGTGTAGAACATCTTTTGGGTTTTAAATGTTCACCTGGGCATAGCTTTTTTTTGCATGCTCTGAATTAATAATTGTGGAAGTAACCTTGAAAGAACACTAAGTTGAGAGCAGACGTATAAGAACGTAAAAGTCCAAGTATTTAGAGAGAGGAGACGATATTAAGCAAAAAATCGCAATTTTTCAAGCGGCTATAACTATTTGAAAGATTATGGCTTGAATTTTATTTGTTGTATAGATCATCAATATCCGTCAGTATCCTGGAAAATGTAGTGTATTTTTGAGTACAAAATTATTTAGGATTTTTATATGAGTTTTTTATTATGAAGAGCGATTTTAGTTTTAAACTGTCCAATATTATATTTTGTAATGTATGTAGTTCTATTATTATTCAAAAGAAATATTAAAAGTATAATTATCAAAATCAAAATATAAAAATTGAGATTGAAATTACACAAAAAATAAAAGAAAAACTTTCATCAACTCCTCCCCGAATTTTCTTGTCCATCATCCATGATCAATAAGATCTTTGCATCTTGAAATTTTTCGTCCCCTCAGATTTGTTTTGGTGGCAAATATCTCCTTCGTCACCTGCTGAGTACGGTGCCATTTAGGCATTTTTTAAGTAACATTTTTCAAAATTCCTCTGAATAAAGCTAAGAGTGTATAGAATCATCATTAGAGTAAAGAAATGCGTTTTAGACAATTGTGAATGATAACATGGGTTTGAGACACAACTCAAACTTTTACCTCGCTTACTCGAACGTTTGCCCCACTATAGGCAATTTCAGCTTCTTGATGACATATCAAAAGTCTGATACACCTAAATCGTCTTCAAGAAAAACGCAATCTTGCCCTGAAATAAAATTACCCCTTCATTATTGATTGTTGTACATTTCAAAGGGGCGTAATTGCTTTTGTAAACAATGACTTTAGCCATCAATTTCTCGCGAATGAAATCTTACCTCTTCAAAATAACAATGCTAGCTGGTAGAGGAAACATTCCTCTACCTAATGGTGTCATTATTTTTCATGAGTGAGCTTTTATTCGCGAGAAATCGATGGCTAAAGCCATTGTTTACAAATGCAATTACGCCCCTTTGAAATGTTGGCACTGAAATGATAGTGAGTGACTCAATTGACAGTGACAATGAGCTTCGAATGAGAAAGGGGCTCTTCAAATTATGGTCATGTGAGAATTCGTTTAGACAGAATTGATTGAATGGTTGGATTGGTTCATCTGCAATCGAATGATATGAAAATTTACAGCACTGACCCTACCTATGACTACCCACCACAGTACTGTTTTCCAGCGAGGAAAGCTCGATACCTTAGTCAAGATGCCTACTGGAGGTGCGCAGGTGAAGCATCTGCTAGCATCATGTAAACGTTCGCCACATGAATCAACGACTTCGGCTTGATGTTTTGAAATGTTGTATGATGCTACATCGCCTCCACACCAGTGGGAGGCTGGCCTTACTTTTTTCACACTCAGTCTCGGTCTCAGACAGGTGAATTTTGAATATTGTGCAAATCATGTCACACATCTTATAAGTTCACAGCTCTTTGCAATTTAATAAGACATTGTGGTAACATAATAGCTAGGATTTGGTAAACCTATCCCATTGTAGTGCATTTTTTCACATTTAAACAGATCCTGAATAATTTGAGAAGATTTAAGCTACACGGACAGAAAATTGTTGGCATTGAACCAAAAAAAAAACTTTATTTGTATTTAAGCAAACAATTCCGGTTGAAATTATATTGCATTTTGTTGTTTCAATAATACGTATTCATATAAATTCAAAATAGGATTCTTTTTGTTTTAATCAGCCACTTTTCAACTGCAACTATTGTAAAAATAACAATATTCTATTATTAAGCCAACAAAAGTTAATTTTAATTCAGCATTTATTTGCTGTGTTCATTTTCTGGGTCATGAAAGCAAAAATAGCTACCAACGATTCCCTCGTTTTCACCCGGAAAAACGTAAACAATAACAATACTTCCGCGTTCCACGTAAGTATTGTTTTTAATTGTGAATTTCGGGAAATAAGTGCAAGATTTTCGAAAATCTTGAGACTTGAGGTAAGTAAGTATGCTGCAATTCGAGCTGCAGTTGATAAATATAATCAATGTTTCTGTTTTTATTTCCTTGATTTTTTTTCCGTCGATCATGTTTTCCGTACTGACGAGTACCAATGCTCCCGACGCCAGGAAGGCAGCTCCCACATCTGGACCCTACATATCGACCCATCAACTCATGAACAGGGGGCTTTTATTTTATGCCTCAAAAATTCAATTGCAATTTCTGCAATTTTGTTTCAAAAAGAAAACGAAACATAAAAAAAATTGCCAGATTATTTTCGCATCAAAAAACATATTTTTATTTCTACTGCGTGAATTGTCAGACTTTATAAAATAAATAAAATAAATATGAAATCTTTTTTAAAAACAAACATAGTTTTGTTGTTGACCCAGCTGGCAAATTTGACAGCTTACGTCAAAACCATGAAAGCTCTTGTAAATTCTAACAGATTTCCTGTTTGATTTAACAATCCATGGGTTTTTAGAAACAAAAATACTGGATTGTTGAAACAATAATGATTTCTTTTTGCAGCCAAAACAAAATGAAATTCTTATTGATTTTACGTCAAATATTATTACTTTTAAAATATATTTTTCTGCGTGTACAGCAAATAGGGGACGATAGAGGACGTACTCTCGTCAATCTAAGCAGCGTCCGCACTTCTATTAGCCTTTTCTTAGTGTCACATACACATATGACGTGTTTGATTGTTTACATTTATCTGTTGCTTGCTATTCTATCCATTTCACTCGACAGAATTGTCCAAAACGGGTCGAAATCGTTTTTACAACGCTCCAAACTTCTCAGGTGAGTGTGACTATTGTCGGCAGCCTTTTTTTCTTCGGCAACCTTTCCATTCGAACTGCGTGTTAACCAGCTGTTCTATTATCGGCAACTCGAAATCAGCCGTATTTTGTTTATATGTTTGATTTGAAAAAAAACCTGGTTCGCTCAGTCGTAAAAATGTAATCAGATTGAAGCCGGAAGAGATATCTTCAGACACGATCAATTAGCTCCCTAATAAAAATATTACGGTTATTTTGCTTAACGACGTGTTCGGGGTATCATCCAAACCATTTGTGGAAAAGTTCGACTTTTTGGGATATCGTTCGTTTATGGTATTTGTTTATTAAGGCTACCCGTACAGTTTATTTCTAAAACTTATGAGAATATTTTGAGCAGGTTGTTAAGTCAATTATTAACTGGATGCATATGGGCCTATACAATGACGCGCCACCATTTCGGAATGTTCATTCTATTCAACCCATCGCATGAGTTCACGTAACAATATAGTAAAGCAAAATAAAACGGTTCTCGCGCACCACACTAACAGCCATTCGGATGTCTTAGTTTTATTCACGGTCGAAAAATTTCGGTACAAATTAGTGCAGTCCTAAAATTAATGTTTCATAAGACCACGAATCATTTGTATTCTGTCCTAACTCCCAATTCCATTGCGTGCACGCACTATTATAATCCATGTGACATAGAACAGATGTTCAAGACATAGGAATGAAGCAGAATCAACTGTTTGAATAGATCGGTCACCGGCAACCAACCAGCACACTAATACACTGCCAGGCAATAAGAACAAGGTTTTGAACCGTTTAAATAGACACACGCTGTTTACAACACGTGCACTCGGATTATCATCATTCATCGTTAGAAACTTACCATACGATTACGATTGGTTGGTAGTGGTTAACCGTTAATCTAATTCATTCATTAATCGCGAGCGGCTGCTTTGCTCTCACTGTTACATGCTATTTGTATTAAGGTAGGTACGTGTAGTATACAGACCATGACCTTAGAGTAAGTGAATGTGATTTATGAATGTTACAGCACTTGTTAGGTATTGGCTAGCCATGCCTCCCAGCTATGCGGTAGGGTGCTGTTGTACTGATAAGCGTACAGAGTAGAAATGATATGAAGAATGGAGGTTTAGGAAATCGGCGGAAGATGATATGAATGGGAAAAGGAAGGAAAGAAACGCAACATTTTACTGAGAAATTTGAATCAATGAATAAGCCCATGGATTAAAATCGGCGCACAGCGATAACAATCTATTCGCCGTCGCTGTATTGTTGTATAATCAATCCGTAACGTGAGAAATGTGTTCACTATCATGGTTTTTACATTTAGAGAACTCACTAAATAATGCTATAAACTACGCGGGTCTTCTGTTATTCGGAAGTATGCAGATAAGCGCTATTCTGTTTTTATGGAAAGTTCCTTCAAATTTATAAGAAATAGGGGAAATGACTTTAATGCCAACATCTAAGCCTAATGCTTATGGATATATGATTGGGCCCATCTCTAAAAATCTGCTATTTATCAATTTTATCTAGATGAACGCGTCATTCGGACGGTACTAATGGATATTTTTGGTCCTAAAAGCCAATAATAGTTTCAATTAGATTAACAGAACATAGTTGCATTGCTTTTCATTGACGACCGATGACTGTTTCATTGATAGATGATATTTTTAGAAATATGAATCCTGAGTAGACGTGTTTTTTTTATCAAAGGCAAGTGTCACTCGAGTCATCCAAAATGTTCGTTATTTTATAAATTGCTTTTATGGCTCGAGTGACACTTGCCTTTGATAAAAAACAAACGCATATGGTATTGTTTCAGTCCCATAACGCAAATCATCCAAAACTATGATTTAAATAATTCTATCGACGTGGTACGAACATTGGTAAAGAGTTGAAACCGAAGATTGTCTATTTTGTGGTGGAGGAAGCTTTCTCTACCATCAAACTTTTTTTTTTAATGGCTGTTCATAGCTATTCAATATATACATTTTTTTTTCCTTGATTTGTTTTCCGTCGATCTTGTTTTTCGTGCTGAGCACCAATGCTACAGACGCCAGGAAGGCAGCTCCCACACCTGGACCCTACCTATCGACCCATCAACTCACCCAAATAACATTTTAAGTTTTATGAAATACTACAAAGCTACTATAAAACAACATTCATAAAACCCTGGTCAAGACTGCTTTGCCATTGATGCATCCACCAAAACCTCATTGATGCTAGAATCTGTCTAGTTGGCCCACTCTGGAGAAGGTTCTGAAGGGTATATTTTCGAAGCTCTTCAAGATTGATTTACTGCAAAATGGTTGTACGATAAACGCATTGATATCCATTTCAAAACCGTATTTAAGCTACAATAAAAGCTATTTGGCAACAATTAAAACCATTATCTGAGCCATTTACCCTAGCTGCTTGCTAAGTTCACTAGAAAAACAACAATCAAGATAAAAAAAGAATTCATGTATACCATCCGATCTTATCAAAATAATTAAAATAAAAACTGATCGTACAAAAATCATGCCGAATTTTCAAAATTGTTAAATAGTTCGCATGAAGTGGCCTAGTTTTAGATGCCATATGTGAAATGTACGTGAAAACATCGAAAAACTTGAGTCCGCCCACGGAAAACATCGATTTTACTAATTATTTAACATTAAGAAGAAAAAAATATATTCTTCAGATCGATCATTAAGCTTAGCCGAGATTTTTATTTCTCATGATTGTTGCATTCTAAATAATTTCTCATTGCTAAATTAACTAAAATAAAGTTATATGCAAGGAAATATAGATTGAAAATCGAAGATTGTAAAAAACAAACAAAATAATTGTAATATGGCGGAGGCATAAAAGTTGATTTTCATGGGCCATTTGTAAAAAGTTATTTTGCTTTCAAGAAATCCTTAACAAATTCATGAGGTTTTGAAATGGCTTTTATGAAGAAAACTTGTAGACTGAATTGTATTTATCTAAAGCTATTTTGCTTGATCCTAACCCGTTCAGATTTATGGCAGCATTTATGGCGGCAATGTTGCCTACAAAATGTTAAACGTCAAAGTTTGTTTATTTTTCGATAGTTGCGCTGAGCAATTCAGCGTTCTTCCAGGCGATTCTCTCCCGATGGCTTGGAAGCAGTTACTCAGAAAGTGTTCACAGCATTTCGCATTTCGCACAGCTGTAACCTCGATCATTCCCGAAAAGATCCCCTTCTTCCGGATGGTTCTGGAAGGGCACCATCAAACGATGCAGGAATGTACGGTTGAATGATTTTTTTTCCAAGTGATGACCCTTTCACCGAATAAAATCGCAGCTATGGATCGGAAACCAACTAGTGTCCTCTAACTGACAGTTTTAGTGGTTTGCTGTCGGTACTGACGCAAGTTATTCCGATCTTCATTTATTCGGCTGGTCTGTTTTCAGACTGTTTTGACAATGTTTTATGAATTTGAGGACCACGCTCACTTCACTCTTCTCCACCAGATGCTCAGTCGTTGATGGTACCCGTTCCGCCGGACGTGCTGGTTCTCCTAAAGAACTAAATTTTACTGAATTCGACTTCCCTTTGGTCGTTAGCATCGCTTGAATTTTTCCTCCAACTTCGTTTATCCTTCGAGATATCCTTGTCATAAATTTGGTTTTTATTCACTATGAGGATCCATCCTTAAAGTTCGATTTGTTATGATACACTTTTAAAAGCCGAAAAGGCAACAATATATGCATTTGACTCTCATTTAAAACCTAATGGTTTATGATTGCTTTTATAATGATAGAACAAGTTTATAGAGTATTTTATCAAGACATTAATAAAAAATTGCTAATGAAGTTTATGATTGATTTTAAGAACAGTTTTATGGTGGGATTGAGAACAACTTTAAATTTAATTTTAAAACAAGACAGTTTTTGACTTCTCGCCAGACTGTAAAAGGTTTATAAAACAGCGAAAAGGTGAAGTACTAAGCAGGAACGTTTTACACTGTGAAATGCTGTATTTAAACTAAATGGCTTATTCATTGCCATTATAAAACCATCAGAAATCAGAGTGGATGCCAAATGATTGCAGAATTGTTACTTGGGCATGAACCGGGGACCAACGGCTTTAATTCCCTTGATCAGAGATGTTATGCTTCAGAAAATCCCGGCGGCGCCGACTGGGATTGAACTCAGGCCTGCTGGGGTGATAGGTAATCACGCTTACCACTACACCACCGGCGCCGCTGGCTATTCAATATAGAAATGTAAAAAAATTAGCATTTACAAGTCATCCTATCCTTAAATTGTTGTCCTCTGAGCGCTGTATGTTTAACAGACATCTTTCAAATAAATATCATCCTTTATTTGGATGACAGTCATATGCATGCTCATTAGTTGATGACAAATTTAACTATAAGGCAATCATCCGAAATTTGAAAGCATATTGTTTAAGGGCTCGAGCAATGCAATAATCATTCGATGTATCGCGGATTTTTTCGGTAACGGACTGTACGAGGTAGCCCCAGTTGAGCAACCGATGATCGATGAAAGCCGGCTCTAACATTCTTTGAAATGGTTTATTATGACTAAGGGAGAGTGCGGTATGCATAAACGCTTCAGTAGGACATATACTCAATAAAACACTACCTAGACCAGCCAGTTCTGTTAGCTGGTAAATGTTCAACGATGACAAAAGCCACGAAGCTGCTTCGGGAGAACTATCGAGGTTTCAGTGTACAACGCAACGGACACCCTTTTTCTTTTTTTTTTTTTTTTTTTTTTTGTATATTAATTTATTTGATAAGGCTCAACCGAATTAACTTAACAGAGCCGAGGATTCATGGTCACTATACAATACATCTTAAAGCTATAGTCAAAAGGTACAACACAATAAACACTTTATCTTCCGCTATCCAAAAAGCCTCCTCCATCAGAACTGGAGCCGCTTCCAGTAGTTTCATTGTATGGCAAATTGTTGTACGCCAACGAGGGTCAGAGCGCGTCCATTGCAGCAATGGACGCAAAACGTGGTCAGCACTCACACAATCATCACGAAACGGTTGCTTTCCAAAGTCGACGACGCATCGACCGAAAGAACTGCTGATGAAGAACAATGAGGAGGACCACACAATGGTTGCTGCCGAGTAAACAGACGATCGCGTAGCACACATCGAGAGTGGCCTGCTTTTGTCGACAGCCGAGTGAACACTGCCACACCCTTTTTCATCAGTCAGCAATCAAACGATGACTGCATCCGAATTTTCTACGTTTCCCGTACTTATGCATTTAGATTAGTATTCTAAGCCCCACATTTTTTTCTGTATTTTGCTGATGTAGGCAAAAAAACACATTAAGTATTGAGTGGTACTCCCTGTTTTCTCGATAGTCATAGCAAGCAAGCACGTGATTGGTCGATTATGACTAAAAA